>NC_066281.1:10010000-11210000 GCF_905404315.1 Leptidea sinapis
TTTAATCTTTTATTCAAACCAAGTGATGAACGCAATGACGTTCTATACATAATATGGACATATCATTCGCAGGCTGTTAGTGTAGCCCATGACGACCTAGTAAGACCTTAATACTTAAGGCTTAAGGCGCTATAGACCTAAAAAGTAACATTTTTAAAAATCTACTTAAAATACTTCTACAAATACTACGGTTCCAATTTTTTGACATGTTTATCTTCGTTTCTTTATCTAAATTATCGCTGTTTCGTAAACACGATTACGAAAAAAAACTCGATAGATTTATTTTTTGAAAAATAGTCTTTTTTATTTGAATTGTTTATATTATCATAAAACTGTGATAGCTATAAACACAAAACTTATTTTATTCGATAGTTTATTGGTATTTATAAGTTTTCACTGTGGGATTTATCAATACGCTTTGTGAATTATTTTATATTATTTTTTTTCGTAATAAACCAAACGCGACGCCTTGGTTGCATGCTCGCTTAAGTCAGCAGTACGCCCGTGACCACTGTGAAGGAAGGTACTGTGTTCGTGTCTCTCGGGCTCACATTACGTAAGATTTTAGCAAACAAGTACAAAGCGGGAATCATAGTAAAAAAATAATGATGATGCGACAGCGTATTTGTTGAAATATATAGGTATTATTTTGAATATTATGCCACGCGGGATTTTTGTATATATGTACTTTAGGGAAGTTAGATAAATCCAAGATGACCGCCGCACAAAATTATGATTTCAGCAATATGGATATCGTGTCCGAGGTTCTCGAGGGTGCAGATAACGATTTTGTGATCATTTTTGAAATCCAAGATGGCCGCCGCACAAAATGATGATTTCAGCAATATGGATATCGTGTCCGAGGTTCTCGAGGGTGCAGAGAACGATTTTGTGATCATTTTTGAAATCCAAGATGGCCGCCGCACAAAATTATGATTTCTGCAATATGGATATCGTGTCCGAGGTTCTCGAGGGTGCAGATAACGATTTTGTGATCATTTTTGAAATCCAAGATGGCCGCCGCACAAAATTATGATTTCAGCAATATGGATATCGTGTCCGAGGTTCTCGAGGGTGCAGAGAACGATTCTGTGATCATTTTTGAATTCAAAGATGGCCGCCGCTCATAATTATGATTTCAGCAATATGGATATCGTGTCCGAGGTTCTCGAGGGTGCAGAGAACGATTTACCTCGCCTTAAATTAAACGTTAATAAATTAACTTACATCTTCAACTATTTTTAACGTATACTAACATAACCTAACTTTATTATTTTTGGGCTGAATTCGGGCTTGTACTTGGTACATTTAGAAGTCAATAATATTTCTTGCGTAAAGTCGATATAATGTATCTTGTTTTACAATTCAGAAATAAATATTTTTTTATTTTATGTTTATTTTACTTATATTCACTTATGATCCAGTTGCGAAATTACTGGGAAAATGAGACTTAACATCTTGTCTCAAGGTGACAAGCGCAGTTGTAGTGCCATTCAGAATTTTTGGGGTTTTACAAGAATCCTGAGCGGCACTGCATTGTAATGGGCAGGCAATCAATAACCATCAGCTGAACGTCCTGCTCGTCTTGTCCCTTATTTTCATAAAAATCATGGAGTTTCAAGAGAAGGGTTTTGTGATGAACACGATCGAAGGTTCGCTATATCCAAACATACTGCCATGTCTTCAGTGGCCGCCGTCTATCTATGTGTATGGTATATTAGAAGATCGACTCCGGTTCGATACACCTGCTGTTCACAGTCAGCTGAAGTGATGTATTGAACCAGAGTTGTGATCTGCCACGGTATCTGTATGTTCTGTAGCGTCACTTCGGCTGTTGCAACGCACAAGCACTCTGATCATCGGAAGGATACCAACTTTAGCTGTAAATGTTTGTTGTAAATGTTTTAGCTGTAAAAAAAATAGAATCCTGTTGAGTCTGTCCCGTTTGTGCTGTCGTTCTTAGACGGCTAGTCCACAAAAAAGGTGATAAAATAGACCACAACCAACAACACAATAAAATAGGCAACTATAGACCGATCACACTAATCCTGATCCTATCCAAGATATATGAGAAATTAATGCAAAGTAGACTGGTTCAGTTTCTTACAAAATTTAATGTTCTAAGTGAGGCTCAATATGCATTCCAAAAAGGGAAATGCACTACAAGTTATACATTTTGTTTAGTGGATCATATTTTAAAATATATCGACAATAAAAAAAGAGTAACAGGCGTATTTCCTGATATGACGGGGAGTGTTCCGAAGAGTTGTTTAACCTAAATCCTGCCGCCGAATTCCACCTTTGCACGACACGCCACAAATTATGATATCATCCCCACCATCTGGATGTGTGGCGGTCCTTCACAGTGCGGTTTTCAAGGAGCTTTCTTCCACGTACTACAATGTTGTGGAATGAGCTTCCTTGTGCGGTGTTTCCGGGACGATACGACATGGGGACCTTCAAAAAAAGCGCGTACACCTTCCTTAAGGGCCGGCAACGCTCCTGTGATTCCTCTGGTGTTGCAAGAGAATGTGGGCGGCGGTGATCACTTAACAACAGGTGACCCGTACGCTCGTTTGTCCTCCTATTCCATAAAAAAAGGTATTGTATCTTGCTATGGGGCAACTCCACAAATTTTAACGAAGTATTACTAGCTAAAAAAAATGCATGAGAGCTGTGGCCGGTATAGGGCCCTCCGATAGCTGTACCACTGTTTTTAAATTTAAACATACTGTTACCGAAATGTACTAGAGGCTAGTTTATTTGCTAAGAAAAATTTAAATTTCTTCACTCGAATAGGCGACTGTTCTTTGTTTCCATCTTGTGATCCTGCTTGACTACGAGTAAACCCACATTAGAACCACTTTGTACCAAAAAAAGGGTCATGCTATGTGTGTAAAAATATTTAATAAATTACCAAAAGAAATAAGAGAGGAGACAAACAGATTTAAATTTAAATTAACGTTATTTAAAATATTATTTTTACTCAATATACGAATATTTTCAAACAAAGTGGTAACTGGCACCAATCTTATTCTTATAATTTTTTGTTATTATTTTTACTACATTATCTTTTAACATTTTTACTAATTATTGTAATTGTGTAATAAAGAACTGACTTTGACGACAGCGTGACTCACGTCAAAAAACCCTTAGCCACCTCTTAATATGGGTCTGGCATACCTGGGCGTTCTTTTTACGCGCCTGGCAGGTCTCACCCACTTCACTGGTCCGACCGATCTTTTACAAATGGTGAAACATAAAAAAAACAAAGAATTTAATGGGTCATTGCGATCCATATTAATATTTTTACGCTTCCTAAAGACGGTGAAACAATCTACTTTAAAGTTTAAAGTGATTATTATTATTATGAAATGATCATTTATGACAGCCACCAATTTTAATTCGATTTAATAGATTATTGTGCGTGTGGTGTCGCACCAGAATAGCATCACCCCGTGTCCTCCCGTGGGTGTCGTAGGAGGCGACTAAGGGATACATAGAACGGAGGATCATCGAGCCAAAGTCATCATTCCGAGAAGCACCAACATTTACTGCGATCGCCAACCCGCCTGCCAAGCGTGGCGATTATGGCAAAAAAAAACCCCAAAAATATGACGGACACTGTAAGGCAACGGCCCCCAGTCCCCGGTGGCCCCGCTCGTAGTGGCCACGGTAGCAACCTCATAAGCGACGGGGCAGGGGGTGCTAAGAATCCCCGCGTGCGGCAGCACTACCACAAACGAAGACCATTGGCCCTGGCAACATACAATTTCAAGACACTGTGGACCGACGAGAAGTTGGAGGAACTCGAGGAAGGGAGGGCGACCTACTATCCAGGGTGGTGTCGGGTTCCTCGTTCACAAGTCTCTCGTCAACAACGTAACTGAGGTGGGGAGCGTTCGACTAGGGTAACGACCTAATACTCAGATTTACGCTCCAACTTCGACACACTCAGACGAGGAGGTGGACGCCATGTATGAGGACATCTCAACAGCCATTCACACTCCGAAGACCCACTTCAACGTTGTCATGGGAGACTTCAACGCAAAACGGGCAAACGTAGCGGCGATGAGTTGAGAGTGGGGCAATTTGGGTATGGAAATCGGAACGCCCGAGGCCAGATGCTGGCTGACTTCATAGATATGGAGGATCTCTATATGATGAACTCCTTCTTCATGAAGCCAGTACAACGCAAATGGACTTGGATCAGCCCCGCTGGTGCCACTAAAAATGAGATCGACTTCATTATGTCGACCAAAAGACATGTATTCAATGATGTCTCCGTGATCAACTCAGTGAAAACTGGGAGTGATCACCGCATAGTAAGGGCACATTGAATATAAATCCAAAACTGGAGCGGTCGAGATCTTTTCAACTCGAATTGCAAAACCGCTTCGAATGCCTCTGTAACTGCGTTGATGGGGACGACTATTATAACAGATTCGTGGCAGCTGTTCTAACGGCTGGGTTTAAGTTCTTCAAGGCCAGCCGTTCAAAAAGAACCGGAAAAATCTCAGACTATAAGACCCTCAAAGTGATGGATGTAGGACACCAAATGACCCTTCAGTCCCCGGACGATGCATGGTAGCATATGGTCTGACGTAACTGGTTATTGCGCCTACGCGAATCCCAGATGTGCAAGATCACACGGCCCCGTTTCTTGGGCTGTCGCCGCGTGTGGCACTATAGGTCAGCAGAGTGGGACGAGATGCGGTGCTTTTTTGCATCCTACCCGTGGAGGCAGATCTGTATTTCACTGGGAGATCCAAATGCCGCTGCTGACGCTGTTGCTGATGTGGTACTGCAAGATATGGAACTCTTCATTCCATCCTCCTCTGTGCCCATCGGTGGCAGGTCCCAACCATGGTTTGACCGCTCCTGCAAAATGGCCTCTCGCCGAAAGCAGGAGAGCTATCAGGCTTGGGTCAATGCGGTGGTATCTAAGGATGTGAATTCCAGCGAACTTAAAAAATACTTCAATCATGCCTCCAGGTCCTTCAAAAGAGTTATTGCTGACGCGAAGTCGAAGCACATTGGCAGAATTGGCGAGAGACTTGCACGCCTTCCCTCGGGAACTCGTGCGTTCTGGTCACTCGCCAAGGCTGTCCAAGGAAACTTCTGCCAGCCAGCCATTCCGCCACTGCACAGGGATGATGACTCGCTGGCCGATGACGCGAAATAGAAAGCTGATCTCCTGGGCTCCCTCTTCGCGTCCAACTTGACTCTGGATGACCAAGGTGCACCACCACCGCATATTCTGCGGTGCCAGTCATACATGCCGGAGGTAAAAATTCGGCATGACGCCGTGCTTAAGGCGCTTCTCACCTTGGACATTCACAAATCGAGCGGGCCCGATGGCATTCCCCCGATAGTGCTGCGGACATGTGCTCCGGAACTGGCGCCGGTCCTTACCCGTCTTTTCCGGCTCTCCTACTCATCAGGCGTAGTCCCGAAATTATGGAAGGTGGCTTTAGTGCACCCGATCCCTAAGAAAGGTGTACGCTCAGATCCGCTCAACTACCGCCCCATTGCCATTACCTCCATTTTCTCCAAAGTAATGGAGTCGATCATCAACCGCCAGCTCTTGGGGTACCTAGAGGGGCACCAGCTGATCAGCGACTGCCAGTACGGTTTCCGTCAGGGTCGCTCAGCTGGTGATCTTCTTGCATACCTCACCCATAAATGGGCGCAAGCGGTTGAGTCGAAGGGAGAGGCCTTGGCGGTGAGTTTGGACATAGCGAAGGCCTTCGATCGGGTGTGGCACTTAGCGCTTATACCGAAACTGCCATCCTATGGGCTTCCCGGAAGTTGTGCAAATGGGTCACTAGCTTTTTGGCTGATCGGAGCATCAAGGTTGTTATCAACGGTGCATGCTCCGACTTAAAACCATCCAAAAAAAGTCATCTCCGATCGGCTTGATTCTCTAGCATTGCGTAGAGATGTGGGTTCTCTCTGCATCTTCTACCGCATTTATCAAGGGGAGTGCTCAGAGGAGCTGTTCGGGTTGATTCCAGCGGCCGAATTCCACCACCGGACATTACGTGCAAAGTAGCATCTGCATCACGTAGACGTCTAGCATTCCACAACCGCGCGTTTTGTTCGAAATTTCTTGCCTCGCACAGCCACTTTGTGGAATCAACTACCGGCAGCGATCTTCCCGAACAGATACGACTTAGGGACCTTCAAGAAAAAAGCATACTCCCACCTTAAAGGCCGGCAACGCATTTCTTGACACACCTGTTGTTGCGGATGTCCATGGGCGGTTGCCTCACCTCTCCCCATCCCGTGAGCCTCTTGCCCGTGTGAAAAATATTAAGGAGAGATTGCAGTTTGATTATTTGGGATGAGAATGCTGTGTCTCATAAAGCTTCTCATGTCTCATTCAACCACTAAAAAAAACCCCATTTTCCGTCTTTCCCTTAAAGCCTCGCCTAGTATCGAGTCTCGAAATCTCGAGTAATTGCCAATTCCGTGGCCATCTGGAGGGCAAAGCCAAATTGGCTTCGAAGAAGCTGGGCGTCATTAAAGGAGCATGGCAATACTTTAAGCCGGCCCACTTTCTAGCGCTGTAAAAAGCGTAGGTCCGGCCACACATGGAGTATTGCTGTCATCTCTGGTCTGGCGCACCCCAGTATATGCTCGATACATTTGACCGTGTGCAACGCAGAGCAGCTCGAATTATCGGTGACCCAGTGCTCTGTGAACGGCTGGATCACTTGGCGTTGCGTAGAGACGTCGCTCCATTGTGTGTCTTCTACCGCATTTATCACAGGGAGTGTTCCGAAGAGCTGTTTAACCTGATTCCTGCCGCTGACTTCCACCTTCACACGACACGCCACAAGTTAGGATATCATTCCCACCATCTGGATGTGTGGCGGTCCTCCACAGTGCAGTTTTCAAGGAGCTTTCTTCCTCGTACTACTAAGCTGTGGAATGAGCTTCCTTGTGCGGTGTTTCCGGGACGATACGACACAAGGTACCTAACCTTCAAAAAAAGCGCGTACACCTTCCTTAAAGGCCGGCAACGCTCTTGTGATTGCTCTGGTGTTGCAAGAGAATGTGGGCGGTAGTGATCACTTAACAACAGGTGACCCGTACCCTCGTTTGTCCTCCTATTCCATAAAAAAAAACCTAAAAATTCTGAGCGGCACTACAATTGCGCTCGTCACCTTGAGACAAGATGTTAAGTCTAATTACCCAGTAATTTCACTAGCTACGGCGCCCTTCAGACCGAAACACAGTAATGCTTACACATTACTGCTTCACAGCAGAAATAGGCGCCGTTGTGGTACCTACCCATAATCTAGCTGGCATCCGGGGCAACAGGAGCCTCCCACTGGTAACTAGAGGAACGAGAGCAGATGAAGTCAATGCGTCGTCAAGTCTCAAAAGATCGGATTTTGGCCACATATAACGAAATGTGAATTTAAAACCAATGTGAGGCTTTTATCTTCTAGCCAAGCTAGTAGGCATTTTTTTAATTAATTTTATATATTTTTTAAATAATATTAAATCAAAAGACATTCTGGACTAACAAAAATGGAACGGTAGGTATGATTCTGGCAGTATATAGAACTCGTCGTATAGAGGCTGTATTTATTTATACAGTAAAGTAAGCGACAAACATAACTTAAACACTCAAAATAACTACAAGCTTTTAGTGCCCCCTACTAGGCTCTGTAAAATAAACAATTCTTTTGCACAAAATGGTACTAAATTTGTACAATAAATTACCAAAAAGTGTATCTGATGTAAATAAATTTAAATCTTTTATAAAACGCAGACTCATGTCGAATGCTTGAATGTATTGATGATTATGTAAACAATGTGGAATTGAATGGTATTATGGTTGTTATTTTTTATTATGGATTTTATGGTTCAGCCTTGTGATGTTTTAATGGACTGCATTATTTTTAAAATATGTATGTAACTTTTGTAAGATTTGATAAGATTTCGTCTTTGCGCCCAATGACGTTCTAACGTCATTGTTTGCGCCTGATATTTAAACCCTGTTACCATGGCCACGTGTCTGTTGTTGGTGTGTTTACTCTTGATGTTTGGCTTGTAGTAATCCAACCAAAACAAGAAAGCCTTTTAATGTTTTAAGTATCTTAAAAAACTAACTATATAATATGGCAATAGGACCAGATCCAATCGTCCCCCTCCCCTCTAGATGGCCTGCAATGGTCATACGAGAACATACCAAGGAATTACAAAGTAAATACTGGACAGAAGTGAGAGGGTGTAGACAAGCAAAAGAGGCCCTACTCCAAATAGACTTCAGGCTCTCTCGCAAGCTACTAACACTCCCACGCCAAAGATTACGTAAATTAACCCATGTTATAACGGGTCACGGCCCTTTTAACAAACATCTGTTTAGTAGAGGTGTCACCGAGAGCCCGCTGTCCAGAGCCTGCATGGAGGCAGAAGAGACGGCCGCACACATCATTCTGGAGTGTAGGAGTGTGGCCACTTACCGGGCCAAACACCTGGGGTCACCGAGGACTCTCTCCGAGGTCATGGGTGACATCAGAGGTTTGATTAACTACCTTGAGGAGCTGGGATGGCAAGATTAGCCGCCCACCTCACCACGCAAAATAAGCGCGCCATAATCGTCGAGTTGCGGATAGTAGCCCGTGAAAACCTATAACCTATATGGTACTTTTTTCTACAAATAACTATTAAATAACATTACCAATAGAAAAGTTGAATGCTTTCGCATTCGTTGAACATTTTGTGGCGAAATGTCCAATGGTTGAATTTAACAAAATGTAATGTTGCCTGTGTGTTTATACTGGCTGGTTAGACGACAAATTACTATTCCAGCGATGTGAACTTTAAACTTTTAGGCACGGAGTGTGGCATTGCTTTGAATAAAATCTATATACGTTAGTAATCTAAGATTTTATCATGTATTTAGCAGGCAAAAGTTCTTTGTACCACTCAAAAGGTAAGAACAAGATGATTTTTCCCAATATTTTCCTTTTTCAAATATTCTTTAGCCAAATTAGACATAGATGTTTTCGATTCCAGACTTTCGTTATTTTTTATTAAACTAAGTAAAATAATTAAGTATGTTAGGAATTTGGTAGGATTGCAATAAGATTTAAATATAATTTAATTAAGACTTTAGCTTAGAAATTATTGTAATCTGTTTGGATTGCCTAAATAAATAAAGAACCATTGCGAAACCATCCACAAGGAAAGATATAGTAACTAAGGGGTTGGTAGAGTTTATGTTTAGATTAAAAAGCCAAGGAGCAATTAGTATGAATGCCATTGCTACGAAAAGCGACGTTGTACTGTTACGAGTGGCTACGTATATAAGTATACAGTAATGAGTTCGTAGCAGTGCGTCAGTGCTCCATAGTCGATGCCAACGCGGGGAAGTGACGTAGGATATTGCATTTTTGTGATTCTACGTAATTGTGGTGCTGAAAACGTGTACATCTCTCACGGATCGAGGTAAAGTAAGCTTAAATTTCTATAGCTATAAAATCTTCTATCTAATATCTTTAAACGAGCAATTTTTGTATATATAATAATCTCAAGCACGAAAACGGCTCCAACGATTTTCATAAAATTTAGTATACCTACAGGGGATTTCGGGGGCGATAAATCGATCTAGCTAGGTTTAAATTTAAAAAAAAATGTAGTTTTATCCGTGTTTAAATGAGAAACAGCTACAATAACATTAGAATCCAAAGGTATATTTCGCCACTATATACAAGACTATAATAGATCTGATGGGGCATTGGGTGATCAGTAAAGCAGAACCTGGTTCGAATCCAGATGTCCTATAGTTTTTTTTTTTTTCATATTTTGTACATTCTTAAAAATCCGAGCATGGCTCGGTCGTCCGGATATTTATAAGTATAAATCAAACTTTCGGCTATGATGTTGTTCTAGTTGAATTTGAAGTACCTAAGTAATTAAAATTTAAAAAAATATTGACTCGAAACGTTGATGATGAGGCAATATCTATGAAATAAGCGACTATGTTTTAAATTATTTTTACATAAGCCAATTCATTTTGCCAATGCTATATTCAAGCAAAAACGAATTCATCGGCTTTTTTTATAAAATGCTTATAAAAGTACCACAAGCTTCTTAAACTAAATATTAAGTCATTATGTCGACTAATTTGACTAGTAAATTGCAATATTTGTTGGTTCGAGTACCTAGTTGACTTTTAAGAAAAAAATTACCTAAGAAAACCTTGACAGAAATATACAATAAGAATAAATGCAAACAATTAGATTAAAGATTGGTCTCCGCTGCGCTCCAACTTGATACCGCACTACCTAAGAAGAACAGCTTTTTTATTATGGAAACTATTAGATACTTGTGTGCGTGGCATCTTGACACTCAATTTAAACATACGCTTCGTGTTATTTTACATTGAAATTAATAAAATATAAAATGATATGTGATCCCAGTGTCTTCCTTATTTCTTCTAGTATTATTTGACAAATTTTTACTACGCAACCCGGCATTGTTGTTTCACATGTGGCACGTCAACGTCACACATTGTTCGAGACTGGCTTAAGTACGCCCACTTGGACGTAGTATTAGTAGCCGCACTTTGCGATTACGCCTGCGGTATCTAGTTGGAGCGCAGCGGAGACCAACCCTAAATTTAAGTGCAAACATATCAATGTAATGAGGTCTTAAACTTTCTTGCGTATGATGTTTATAATACGTATTATATCACATAAACGATCAATTTGCAAAGATTTTTTTATTTTCTTTTTTTTAATTATCTTTATCTTATAAGAATACAAGAATAACTGTTCATTTGGTCATTTTATCTTCTGCTATGCTATCTTCTATGGTAAATAGTAATAGTACATCTTATGAACTTTTGGGTTTTACAAGATTCCTGAGCGGCACTGTATTGTAATGGGCAAGGCGTATCAATTACCATCAGCTGAACGACTTGATCGTCTCTTATTTTCATAAGAAAAACATCACTATCACCAATTCAGCCTAACCAACTATTACATATTCTTTGGTCAAAGGGAAAATGATGCGATCTACCTACCTACCTACGGAGTATCTACTTATTAATATACATTTTTTTAAATTAAAATAAGAAACGGACGATCAGGCCGCTCAGCTGATAGTAATTGACACGCCCTGCCCATTACAATTCAGTGCCACTTGGGATTCTTGAAAAACGTAAAAATTCTGAGCGGCACTAAATTGCGCTCGTCACCTTGTGACATAAGATGTTAAGTCTCATTTGCCCAGTAATTTCACTAGCTACGGCGCCCTTCCGATCTGCTCACGGCAGAAATAGGCATCGTTGTGGTACCCATAAACTAGCTGTCATCCTGTGCAAAGGAGCCTCCCACTGGTAATAATACAGGGTTATTGGTAATTCGACATAGTCGCTATAGGTGACAGGGATGACTATGTGATAATTTTAATCCCCATATCTACACTGCAAAAGTGAACCATTTTAGAGCTATCATAATATACTTAATAAAGTATCCATTTAAATCACTTTTTTCTTCTGATTTATAAAAACAATTAATCAACTTATATATAAAATTCTCGTATCACAATTTACTGATTTTTACCAAATTTTATATGCATATTCAGTAGGTCTGAGAATCGGCTACTATCTATTTTTCATCCCCCTAAATGTTGTCCACCTCAAAAAAAAAATTTTATTTTATTATTCAGCATTGAAAAATACATACAAACTTAATAACAACTATTTTTGTGTCACGATTTTTATATTATTCTGTTCCATCCACCAAACCGATATAGGGTTGCAAGATGGCAATCGAATACAATAATTGTAGTACGATATATTTGATAGGTCTGAGAATCGGTTGCATCAAAATTTTAATAATTGTTTTTTTTATATGTTATATGGAAATACGACGTTTGCTGGCTAGTTTTTTTTTATAAATTTTTGATGTTGAATATTTGACTTATTTGCAAAAGAGCTAAAACATAATACAAACTCAAAAATGATTCCATTTTGCATTATAGCTACATATGGGGGTTAAAATTATCGCAAATAGTCATACCCCTACGTCAAATTACCAAAAATTATTTTAAATATAATAACATAATTATAGTAACGTTTAACCTAATTAACGTTTAATTTATCGTTTTATATAATCATAGTATTGTAAACATAGTAATAAGATTTGTTTTGTTTGAATAAAATATCTATAAATATAACGTGAATATAAAATAAAACAATAATTGACTGCATATCACAATATTTCAACGGGTGGTGTATTTTCTACATGGCGATCTCAAACAGCAGCCTATACGAAACTTAATACCCATAAGATATTGGATTATCTTTCCCTCACCCTCTTTCCCTCAATGTTTCATTTACCACCACGTACAGTAACTAGGACAGAGACTTAGCTGTATTAATGTACGAAGGAGGAATTGATAACAATATTATATTGAAGATTTTTGATGTGGTAACAATTCCGACAGAACAACGAACCTCCACACGTGATAGAAATGCAGTATTGTATGTTAGTATGCACATTTCCCAGCATGCAATAATATAATTTACTATTACAGAAATGTAGCAGCATAATAATATAATATTGACACACTTTTTACAATCTTGCCCCAAGTTAAGCATATAATATAGCCTGTGTTATGGGTTACAAGACAATGATATATTTAATACAATATACTTACTTGAACATACATAAATTTATATAAACATACATAAATACATTTAAACATCCATGACTCGGAAAAAAACATCCATATTCATCATATAAATGCTTGCACCTACCGGGATTCGAACCCGGGACTTCCAGCTTAGTAGGTAGGATCGCTAACCACTCGGCTATACAGGTCGTCACATATTACGTACGTTACTGTAGCAGTAATATGCGACTTTCCTACTATATAATGAAATGTGTATCGCACCGTTCATAGATATCTTTAAAAACGGCCAAGTGCGAGTCGGACTCGCCCATGAAGGGTTCCGTAGCAGCAAGTAACATTGTATAAAAGTTCTTGTAGTTCGTTGTAACCTTGATCGATGTTTTAATAATAGTTTTTTTTTAATTAAGTTATTGATAGGTAAACATTATAATTAGGTACGTAAATGATGGAATTTAGATCTATTATCATAGATGAGTTTGATGAAAATTTATTGTTTTCTATTTTGTGTGAAAATCTTAATGCGGTTCACAGAATACATCTACTTACCAAGTTCCAACAGTATAGTTCTTATAGTTTCGGAAAAAAGTGGCTGTGACATACGGACGGACAGACAGACAGACATGACGAATCCACAAGGGTTCCGTTATTTGCCATTTGGCTACGGAACCCTAAAAAGTAACAATATCTTTCTAACTCATGTCTTAATATTTTTTGAAGTGAAAATTTGTTTGGATGCGTTGAGCACTTTTTGGGTGAACAAAAATCATGGAATACGCGACATCATCACCGAACTCTTTCCATGAGCAAAATCGGCAAAAGCAATCAAATCGTATTCGGAGTTAGGGTTGAAAGCGTAACGGTGTTTGGGCTTCCGGTCGAATTTTTATCCCTACACAAATCGAAAAGCACAATTTTAAAAGCGCTTGACTAAATATTTATTTCTTTCTTATCAAGTGCCTAAATACTTTACGGCCTCACAAATAAACTTGGTATAAAGTTATAGCTGATGATAAACAAAGAAAATGCAAAATGCTTACGATAACTTTGACAACACTGTCAATACAATGATAATTCTGAAGTTTTCCGAATGACAAGCTGCCTTGCAAATAAACGCGGGAAACGTTATACGTCCGAACAAACCATTCGTAAGCAAACTGTCTATTTGTAAACATTTTACATATTCTTGGTTTATGCTTAGTTATGACTTTTTGCCAATTTTATTTGTAAAGCCGAAAGTTTTATAGTATCATCTTCGATAATGACGAACTTCCATCCCCTATTTAAACCCATCTTTTTATTTTTCCGCAATTAAAGGTAACATATGTCCTTTTACAAGTTCTATTCTATCACTGTAGTAAATTTAGTCAAAATCGGTTCAGTGGTTTATGCGTGAAAGCGTATCAAACAAAGTTACATTCACATTTAATATTTGTAGTGATTTGATTGAATTTGGTGTTGAAAACCTTTGTCCATTAAATTCAAATAAAATCTTGATCTCTTTATTAATGCAGGACAAGAAAATGACACATATCATGAATGTCAAAAGTTTTCATTCCTTTTAACAATTGCGACCACTTCGGAAAAGGTTGAGCTTTGAGGAGAAAAAGTGGCAAGAACCTCATTGCTACATTGCTCTTACTTTTAAATTAGCATTCACAGCTTCATCGTTTTACAAATTGTAAACCCGTGAACTTTATTGAAAAACCTTCTCGCAGAATTATTTTGGGGATCTATTCACCTGTATATTATGCAAAATGATAAACGATTTTGTATGCTTAGACCTATTCAGAGGTTCGTTGCCAAGGGTTCGAGAAAATGTAAAAATATATAATATAAGTATATAACTAATGTGTGTTCTTGATTTGCATAATATATCTTGACTTATTTGGTAGATTTTGTTCATTTCTTAATTAGATCATAGAATGTTTGTTTCATTTAATATATAAAATTCATTCGCGCATTCATGTCGCGGTGTTTGTAGTTAAACTCCTTCGAAACGTCTTGACCGATTCTCATGAAATTTTGAGTGCATATTGGGTAGGTCTGTCTATAATCGGACAACATCTATTTTTCATCCCCCTAAATGTTAAGAGTGGTCCACATCAATTTTTTTTTTAAATTTATTTGATTATGAGTCAGCATTAAAAAATACATATAACTTCATATTTTCACCCATCTACGATCAACAGTTACTTTTGTATCGCGATTTTAATATCGGCAATACAACGTTTGCTGGGTCAGCTAGTAATTTATACTTATATTATATAACTATTTCACACATATTTTCGCATGTGGTATTCACCTTAAAAGATTATATTATTAAGCATTTAGTAATAAGAACTTTGTTACTTAGTATAATTATAAATGTAATATTGTAATTACCAATTATAAATTATTTTTATTTATATTATTTAGATTTACTAAATAATATAAATAAAAAATAATTTCAATTACAATAGAATACGTAAAGTGACGCAACAAAAATACTCCAGCGTCAAAGACTCAATGTTTTAGACGAAAATGTAACTAAATAAAAAAAAAAGGTTGTCTCTTTCTTAAGAGACAACCTTTTCTCTTGAAAAGAAAATTGTCACACAATTATATATTTACAGCCGGACTATAATAATAGATGGATATATATCCAAAAACAATTATAAGAGTAATTCATTTTATATTTATATCTCAAGCAAGTCTCAAGTCGAGAGCGACCCAATTATTTGCTGAAGAAACGGTCAAGAGTGTCTTGAGGAGTACCATTTCGTAGCCTTGCGTTTACAAAAGCCTATTGAAATAGAAAAGAAATAGTATTTTATAAAAAAATATGAGTATGAATAACCAATACTCGGGGGCATCGAATAAGTAATTATGTTCTGTGTAGTACGTGGAAGAAAGCTCCTAGAAAACCGCACTGTGGAGGACCGCCACACATCCAGATGGTGGGGATAATATCCTAACTTGTGGCGTGTCGTGCGAAGGTGGAATTCGGCGGCGGGAATCAGGTTGAACAGCTCTTCGGAACACTCCCCGTGATAAGTGCGGTAGAAGACACACAATGAAGCGACGTCTCTACGCAACGCCAAGTGATCTAGCCGTTCACAGAGCACTGGGTCCCCGACAATTCGAGCTGCTCTGCGTTGCACGCGGTCAAATGGATCGAGCTGATACTGGGGTGAGCCAGACCAGAGATGACAGCAATACTCCATGTGTGGCTGGACCTGGGCTTTGTAGAGCGCTAGAATGTGGGCCGGCTTGAAGTATTGCCGTGCTCTATTGATGACGCCCAGCTTCTTCGTAGCCAATTTGGCTTTGCCCTCCAGATGGCCACGGAATTGGCAATCGCTCGAGATTTCGAGACCCAGTATTCCGATACTAGGCGAGGCTTTTAGGGAAGTGTTGTCGAAGAGCTGTGATACGGCAAATGGAGATTTTTTAGTGGTAAACGCGCAAACTTGAGTCTTCTGGGAGTTGAATTGGACAAGCTTCAATTTACCCCATTCCGCGACCTTCTCGAGAGAGGACTCGATAGAAGACACAAGTTTCTCCCGGCACTGGTCGACGTTTTCCCGAGAGAGACTTGCATGGCCCGTGTATACGGCATCACCAGTGCTGTCGTCTGCATAGCAATGTATGTTGGAGGTGTCCAACATATCATTGATATGCAGAAGAAACAGCTCGGGAGATAGCACACAGTCTTGGGGCACTCCAGCGTTCACAGACTTGGGATTCGAGCAATAACCGTCTATAACCTGTATGCTACGCCCATGAGGAAGCTGGAGGTCCACTTGCATAAGCTCTCGGGAAGCCCAAATGATGGAAGTTTTGAGAGGAGCGCCTTGTGCCATACACGATCAAAGGCCTTCGCTATATCCAGGCTAACTGCCAGGCCTTCCCCCTTGCTTTCAATAGGCGCCGCCCATCTATGTGATAGGTATACCAGCAGATCACCTGCTGACCGACCATGGCGAAAGCCGTATTGTCGGTCGTTGATCAACTGGTGACCCTCTAGGTATACTAAAAGCTGGCGGCTAATTATGCTCTCCATGATTTTGGAGAGCAGGGAGGTAATAGCAATAGGCCTGTAGTTTGCCGGATCCGAACTGTCTCCTTTTTTTTGGATCGGATGGACAAGGGCTGACTTCCATGAGTCAGGGACTACGCTTTTGGAATAAGAGTCCCGGAATAAACGCGTTAGCACCGGCGTCAACTCAGGGGCACACGTTCTAAGCACGATTGGAGAAATGCCATCCGGCCCGCTCGACTTCCTGACGTCCAACGAAAACAGAGCTCGCCTAACAGTTTTCTGTCTGAACTGTACTTCAGGGATAGAGCTCTGATACCGCGGGATGGTCGGCGGTGTTTTTCCGTTGTCGTCAAGAGTCGAGTTGGAGGCGAAAAGAGCGCACAGTAGATCGGCTTTCTCTTTTGCCGTATGGGCCAGGGTGTCTGATGGCGGCATGGACGGCTGGTTGAAGTTACCAAGAGCAGCTTTCGACAACGACCAGAACTTGCGTGTACCGGTCGGGTAACTGGAAAGCTGCTCGCCGATTTTGACGGCGTGCGTTGACTTCGCACGGGCGATTTGCCGCTTAAAAAATCTGGAAGCACGGTTATATTTCCTCTTAAGAACTTTGCAGTTCAGATCCTTTTTGCCCAGCGCCGCAACCCAAGTTCGATACGCCTGTTTTTTGCAATCAAATGCTGCTTTAACTGACGCATCGAACCATGGCTGTGATCTGCCACCGATCAGTACTACAGAGCTTGGTATAAAGATATCCATGCCCTGCAGTATCACATCGGCTACTGCAACGGCGCAGGCACTAGAATCATCTGAGGGGAAACAAACCTTGCCCCAAGGGTAGGATGCAAAAAAGGAACGCATCCTATCCCAATCTGCTGAACTGTAGTGCCAAACGCGGCGGGTCGCTGGTGGTCTGCGACGTTGGCGTCGGATGGGCACTACACTCCTGACCAGGCAATGGTCAGACGTTCCGAGACGTTCCGTAACTATCGGGATGTGTAGTCAGCAGAAGATCTAATAAGGACGGCATGTGGCTATCCACATCCGGGAGCCGCGTAGGCGACTTAACCAATTGGGACAGACCATACGCCAATGCAAAATTGTACACAGATCGCGCTGCGTAGTCTGTGGTACGTGATCTAAGCCATTCGGCATTGTGCCCGTTGAAATCACCCAAGACTACGATTTCAGCGGAGGGGATCTGTGTAAGCACGTCGTCAATTGCCGCTTGTACGCAGCCCATGAGATGATCGGTTTCTGCGTTACCACTATGGGACCTGTAAACACACGCACAGATGCGGACGCGGTCCTCTAAATCTACGCGGAGCCAGAGAGTAGACAGGTCCCTACCCTCAAAATTGCCGAGACGGCGACAACAGATATCCTCCCCAACGTACACACATACCCCGGCATGAGGCAAAAAGTTGGAAGGAAACACAAGACCGGCTGCGCCGTCTCAAGGTGGTGGTGGACGGCGTTTAAGTTGGAGTGAATTCCCCGGATGTTACAAAAGTCCACATTAAGCGTGGAGCGGGGTGCCGTGGTGTTGCTGCCCTGTTTGTCCTGTGACATACGCGGTACTGTGCTCTCCCCAGACTACGAGCTACGAGCATTCGCGCTCGGGGGCAGCCCGAGCGCGAATGCTCGGGGAGGGATTCTCCGGCTGTACTAGAGCCGGCACCCTCCTGGGGTAATTTCTGCTTTAATGCCGCTCTCATATTTTGTTGGGGGAAGGGGGGGGGGGAATGTTCTCCGGTCCTCGACACTAACCTATGCGAAACATAGCGGCATTAAGCCGCTACTTCACGCCGGTATTCTGTGCGAGTGTGGTAAGTAACCCGGACGAGTCTGGTCCGATTGTGCTGACGTCAAAAGACGGTAGCGTGACTATCCCACTTTCAATAAGCCCGTAGTCGCCTCTTACGACACCCTTGGGCCTGGGACTACCCTATTCTTTTTACGCCCCGGGGAAGCACAGGGCAAATTTCTACCGTGAAACAGTAATGTGTAAACAGTACTGTGTATCGGGCGCCGTAGTTAGTGAAATTACTGGGCAAACGAGACTAAACATCTTATGTCTCAAGGTGACGAGCGTAATTGTAGTGCCGCTCAGAATTTTTCGGCTTTTCAAGAATCCTGAGCGGGACTGCATTGTAATGGGCAGGGTGTATCAATAACCATCAGCTGAACGTCCTGCTCGTCTCGTCCCTTATTTTCATAAAAAAAATTAATGAATTCGTAACAGCTATAAATATTCAATATTTTTTTTGAAGAATACTTGCTGTTTGTTCTTCAATCAATCAGTGTCCGAATCAATAAGTATTATATATACAATTTTTGTCTCTTTGTCTGTCTATCAAAAACCACTGAAAATATTTAATATAAATTTTGTATTTTTTGTAATGGGAAAGGAGGACAACCGGCTGTACGGATAACTTGGTGTTAAGTGATCATCGCCGCCCACATTCTCTTGCAACACCAGAGGATTCACAGGCGCGTTGACGCCCTTTAAGGTTAGTGTTCGCGGTGTTTTTGAAGGTACCCAGGTAGTATCGTCCCGGAAACACCGCACAAGGAAGCTCATTCCACAGCTTTGTAGTACGTGGAAGAAAGTTCCTTCAAAACCGAACTGTGGAGGAACGCCACAGATACAGATGATATCCTAATTTGTGGCGTGTCGTGCGAAGGTGGAATTCGGTGGCAGGAATCAGGTGAAACAGCTCTTCGGAACAGTCCCCGTAATAAATGTGATAGGAGGCACGCAATGAAGAGACGTCTCTACGCAACGCATCAATATTAACAAGAGGTCGAGTCAGCATGTATTAGGCTACATATAGCTACATCACAGGCTACAACTTCTCACGCTGTAGACATAGCATTGTTGCTGCACGGCGCCGTGGGCAGTATCTTTGATAATGATTTAAAATTAGGCCAGAAACAGATATAAGTATAATATAAGGCATAAACAATAGCCATACAAACGTTTGCTCCAATCGGGATTCGAACACAGGACAACACAGGATAGATGCTTATGTATAAAATAGTAGTGTCAATCATAGATCCGAAAGCTGGGCACTTTGATGACAGGCATTGAAACAGGACATACTAAGGACTAGCCAAAATATAAGATGAAACAAAACTAACTGATGTGCTTTCAAAAATAGATCAGCTCAAACGGTGGCTCAAACAGCAAAGAGTGCAAATTGGTGACAGAATGGTACACCAGAGGCGAAACCTTACAATCCTTTCACATCCTCCGTTACTTCGAATTGAGCTAGCACTCGAAATTATAGTCATTTCAACATTCTCACAAACTACCGTAGAATAATATGTGTATCATATCAATATCCAAGAAAATTAGGCAAATTATTTGAGTTTTCTTTAGTGTGAAGACACGAGACTGAACAGTGTCGTGCCAGATTTTGGCAAGTCAACACGTCCTGAGGATGCCTTGTGTAGAGGCGAAATACATGTCGAATTGTTTAAAGAAAAAAATGGCGGAATTAATACTGAAGAGAACTCAAATAATTTTGGATTTCCGCAAAGTAACGCCTGCTTCAATACTTTTCAGAAAATTAAGGACCATACTTCTATAATTATGCACTGTATATCTGTAAAACACGCGCTCAACATACACGTCCCGCTCTGGTTATCGATACACATAGCCGAGCAGCTATAAAACAATACAAGAAAACTTCACATAAGTCACAAACTATTAATATAATTAATTATCAAATTACCTATGGCTAACACACCTAAGAAATGTTTGAAGATAGGACTATTGAACGCTAGATCCCTAAATACCAGTTCGGATGAATTGTTTATAAGCTTCTCAAACTATCAACCTGACATTCTCGCTATAAACGAAACTTGGCTTAAGGAAGATGAAGCAACAATTGCCCCCTCTGTGCCCAACTACAGGTTCGTACATAAGGCCCGCTCCGGGGGCAGGACGGGCGGGGGTGTGGGTTTTTATATTAAAATATATCACTGCCCGCGTTAAGCGACTGCCACATTCTGTACTAGAACAATTATGGCTGGAAGTTCAGTTACCAGGCGCTACGATGGCCCTCGGTACTGCGTACAGGCCGGAAAGTGTAAGTGTTAATTCCGCGCTAAATGCACTCAGTGAAGCTGTCAATCTAATGGGATATTGCACTTACACCTGTTTGGTTGGTGACTTGAATATAATTTTTTTAAACAGTGCACTACCACATACCAAAGACCTAATATCCTTCTGCTACCAGCATAATCTGCATCAACTAGTTCAAACACCGACTAGAACTACAGATGTCACAGAAACTCTAATTGATAATATTTTAACTGACACCCCATCCAAATGCCAGGGAATTGAGGTAATTCACAACGCTGATCTGAGTGATCATGCCATGGTTTTAGCAGAGTTCAACATCAAGAAACCCAAATAAAAAAAAAATCTAAATATAGAAGATTTCTGCGTGATATTGATGTTGAATCATTCCTACACGACTTACACTCAATCCCATGGCACACAATTCATAATTTAGACAGTGTTGATCAAATGATAAAAACTTTTAATATAAATATTATCACTCTGTTTGACTTGCACGCACCTCAAAAAAAATCAATGTATAAGGAGTTACCCCGGCCGTGGATTACGGATACAATCAAATTCATGATGAAAATTAGAGAGGAAGCTTTTATAAAAGCACGTGCATCTAAGATAGATTCAGCAAAAAATTACTACCGTACCCTAAAAAATTTAGTAACAGCGTCTAGACATAGAGAAAAAAAAGCATTCTTTAACCATTCCATCAATAAAAACATAAACAACCCCGACCTACTTTGGAGAAACCTGAAAAACACTACACTCATTAATAGTAATCCCGAGATTAGTACACCAGATTACCTAAACGACCCTGATAAAATCAATGCACACTTTCTTGGTTTGCCCCCAAACGATAGTCATGATATTATTAAAGACATACAATCCAATACTAGCACAGATCATTGCCAGCAATTTGAACTAAAATTAGCATCAGAAGAAGAGGTACGTACAATTATTAATATTATTAAAACGAATGCCATGGGAATTGATGCACTGAACATTGATATGATTATCCTAACCTTAGATGCAACACTCTCCACAATAACCCAAATAGTCAACAAATCTTTATCCACCCATACCTTCCCTACTACTTGGAAAAGTGCACTTATAACGCCTATACCCAAAAAAAATACTGTTACAGATTTAAACGATTTGAGACCAATTTCTATTTTACCAGTACTTTCAAAAGTTTTAGAGAAAGTGGTTCTCAACCAAATGACAGTATATTTAGAAAGCCATCATTTAATTCCAAAATATCAGTCTGGGTTTGGTAAAGGTCATAGCACTGAGTCGGCTTTGTTACATATAACCGATGACCTAACTGAGGCCACAGACATGGGATATACTAGTATAATGATACTGCTAGATTACTCCAAAGCATTTGACTGCGTACTCCCGGAACTACTTTTGAAAAAACTCGAACACAATGGTTTCTCTTTTAACACCTGTCAATGGTTTCGATCCTTTTTATTGAATAGAGAGCAAAGGGTAGTTACTGAGGGAATGGACAGACAGAAGAGGTACTCGACTGCTATGCCAGTACAGAGAGGTGTTCCCCAAGGCTCCTTATTGAGCCCAAAACTATTCTCCATATCTACCTCAGACTTACCTTCACAGATTCATCACTGCAAACACCGTCTCTATGCAGATGATACACAATTATACTACTCATTGCTTGCTAAGGACGTAAACGAAGCAATCATTAAAATAAATAGTGATCTCAATAACATTTACACCTGGTCAAAAAACAACTGTCTCAAGATAAATCCCTCTAAAACACAAATGATCATCATCGGAAATAAACATAAAAAAGAAAGTGTGCTGAACTGTCAGAGCAAAATTAAAATAAACAACACTGATATAGCAATAGTCGAGAATGCGCGCAATCTTGGACGGTGAGCAAAAGTATGTGCAACATATAAATAATAAAATAAAGACAGCTTTCTTTAAGTTAAAAACTTTATACAAAATAAGGCCTTATATCAATGAGGAACTTCGTCATCGGTTAACTGAAGCTATCGTGTTATCCCACTTTAATTACTGCAGCAGTACTTATGGTCCAAGACTAAACCAAAATATGGAGTCAGCTATACAACGGGTGCAAAATGCTTGTATACGTTTTTCTTATAATATTCCCAGACGTGAATTCATAACCCCTTATTTAAATAAGAAAAATATACTTCATATGAAAGCTAGAAGAGAACTACAATACGCATGCTCAATTAAAAAAATAATTAATAGTAAAAAGCCAGAATATCTGTTCGAAAAACTGAATTGGATGAAAGATACACGCAGTTCTACAAAATATTTACTTGAAGTACCTAGACACAGAACTTCACACTGTAGAGGTTGTTTTAGATTTATATCAGCAAGTATATGGAATGATCTGCCTCCCCCCCTCCGAGGGAAAATGAATGCATATACATTTAAACTCAAGTTTAAAACTGCCTCACTAAAACGACAACTTGCTGGTGAAAATCTAAACTTTTGCTTAAAACTTGCTTAAAAGACTTTCACTCTTGCTTAAAAGATTTAAAACTAAAACACTTTTTTGAATCTCAATATTATACACACCACACACACACAAAAAAACAAGACTATAGCAAAGAGTAGGGATAGATACTTATGACTATAGTGTGATATATTCTGAATATGTAATATAAATATGTTAGATATAGTAAGAATAAATAGTATGATAGATTTTAAAACATAATTATATGAAACTAAGTATATGTATAATTACAACATTTGAAAGTTTATTGTAAATTTTCTTGATGATTTATATCTGGTGGACGTGGACTCTAATAGTTCCCTAATAACACCTCAGGGAGGGGGGCGGCTGAAAACCAGCGCTGCTTGGAGTAATGTACGCCGAGCAGCAGAAGCTGAGCCGCTACCTTTTGTTTTCATTTTAATTTGTAATCTGTAGCATGTAAGTTATTCTGTAATTTTTTTCTTTGAAAACAATAAATGTGATTTTATTTATTTTATTTTATTTTAATTATCGAGTGTAGGTATTTCTTCTCTTTCATACACAGACTTACGGCTGTTCCCAATATACTATCTACAGATAGAGATAAATCTACTTCTACTGTCAGTAATTAGGTGTCAATAATCTGAAGCTGTCCCAATATACCCGATAAGTAATTCTTATCGCCTTATATTGGGACGCGTGAATTGCAATTTCCATACAAACTTCTATCGCTAGTAAGCTATACGTCCTCCCATTGACAGACAGCGTGTACGGATAAGGTGAGTTACCGTCGAAAAGTTTATTGGGACAGAAAAGTCAACGATAGTTACGATTTTTATCTCAAGTAAGAGGTAGACTGAATATTGGGAGCGGCCGTAAGGCACTTCATTATGTATCTAAGATATCTTCTGGAATATGGTCGCGTAATATTTGTAAAGCAACGCCATCTAGCGTGGGGTCGTGGTAGTTGCAGTACGCTTTAACACGGAATTTACCACAAGAATTTGTATTTCAGAGTTTAAGATATTAAAATATAATTAAATTATGGGTGATATTAAATCTAATTGTAATAAGTATTTATCGTTTATCTTCGGAATGGCAATCTTATTTGCTTTCTTATTCATTTATAATGAAGGGTATATCTATGACGTATTTTTTTGGTGATTTTTCATATTAATTTTACCCGGTGTTTGGTATTAACATAATAACATAATATTACTCTATAAAACTTATAGAATATTAAATAACAATACAACAGCCTTCAATGCTAAACGATTGAAATACCTACGTACGCATTTAAATCATGAATACAAAACTAAATCAATAAGTTCTTCAGCTTAATAAGATTAAAAGAGTATGCGATTCTAAATATAAATCGAGTAACGCTCACGATAAGTAAACATTGAGTGCCGCTAAGAATTTCCATCGGCATGTCAGTTATAAGCTGAGGGCAGAAAACCGCTCAAGGCTTGCATTCGGGTGCCGGCGAGGCGGGCGGGAGGGGAGAAGAGGGTAGTTCGCGGGGGCGGGCGGGTACGTTTCCGAGCCACGCTAGCATTTTGCAGCAAACGGCATACGGGTTGCACGTTTTTTCACAATATCTTATTCAATAGCCGCAATTTGTGACGTATACAGACAGAAATCGTTATTTTTTTACTCGGAGACGCTTTTTCAGCAGGAGTTTCGTTACAAAGACTAGCCTTGCCAGTTGCATGCATTATTCAGAGCTGCGCTGAGTCGGAAGCAGAATGACGCCCTTAAGAGGTAAGTCTTAAAATAAACTGTGACATTGATAATGAAAATCTTGATTGAAGCGAATTGTAAGCGATATCCAACCGTATGAAAATGGGACAAACGTATCGACTTTTAGTGTGCGTTCTATAGGCACTTTTTATGGCTGATGCACGTAGGTACAGTCGAATGCGAGTCGAACGTCATCACTTAAATAAATTTCAGTTATAGTAGGTAATTTACTACAGAATGTCATTTGCTTGAATGTTTTATATTTGAAATAATATTGATATACAATTAATACTAAGCTAATAAGTTGTATTACTTGTATATCAATATTATTTGACGTCTCACAAATAGCATGAAATATTATAGGAAACACATTAGAGGTTCTTATAGCATTTTTTTTACCGAATTAACCTAAGATAATTTATACGTCTAGATAGAGTCTCTTACTGTTAGACAACCGATAAAAACAGGCCAGGCATATTAGTTTAGTGTGCGTGACAAGCTACGTCTTACTAAGTCGACGTCGATCCAAGGAATTAACTATTATTTTCATAACAATATTATCATCGATGAAATATTGTTGCGTTTTTTTTAAGAAGCATATTTATACTGCTGCAAAATAGGTAGGTAGGTACTGAAAAGTACAATATGACCGGATTAATATTAGATGTGTTTGACTGTATATATGCAAGAAAAGGTTGAAGTCTTCCAGAAAGAGTGTACTCGTACTTATTAAAGCATATTGAGACTGAATTTAGATTTAAGTTAGTCTCAGTCTCTAACGCAATAGAAAAGCTATTATCGCTATAAACACCTAGCATGTCACATAATCACATTTTTTTGTTATTTTAAATGAGAGCCGATCTCAATTGAGCCGAATTCAATTCAATATCTCAATTGACTCATAATTAACGCAATTTACTTACTGTTAGTGCTTTTTATGAAGTAAATGCATAAAAGGCATTTATTTTCTCAAAATTGATTTAGAATTCTTTTTGATGTCATTTCTAATATACTAGATACTACTACCGCTTCGGAAACAAATGGCCTTTTGAGATAGAAGAAGAAGAAGGCGCAAGAAACTCTCCCAGCATTCTTTTTTTGCGCTCTTTTCAATAAAAATATACAATATTGTACTGCCATTGCAATTGCTATAAAATAACCATAATCAAGTCCCAGGCTGTCCGATCACTTAGTTATTCAGCTGTAGAGTAATAGGATTTACGACAGAGCAATTTTTTAATAAAACATTTAAATTTATTTATAGATAATGGCTGAACAGTGGCTGGGACTTTATTATAAAAGTGTATTCATTTACCCTTATAGCTATAATGTATCTTATGAAACCTACTAGAATTAGTTATAAGCAATCCCTTATTTCTAGTGTTTTAATAATGAAAATCACTATTAAGAGCAAAAATGGATCACTGGGCGTTGCGTAGAGACCTCGCTTCATCGTGTGTCTTCTACCGCATTTATCACGGGGAGTGTTCCGAAGAGCTATTAACCTGATTTCTGCCGCCGAATTCCACCTTCGCTCGACTCGCCACAAGTTACGATATTATCCCCACCATCTGGATGTGTGGCTATCCTCCACAGTGAGGTTTTCAAGGAGCTTTCTTCCACGTACTACAACGCTATGGAATGAGCTTCCTTGTGCGGTGTTTCCGGGACGATACGATATGGGTACCTTCAAAAAAAGCGCGTACACCTTCCTTAAAGGCCGGCAAATCTCTTGTGATTCCTCTGGTGTTGCAAGAGAATGTGGCGGTGATCACTTAACACCAGGTGACCCGTACGCTCGTTTGGCTTCCTATTCCATAAAAAAAAAGGTAATGAAAACCTGTTATTTCAAACTTTTCAACCATCTTATCCTTACATTTATTCTATCACTAGCTGATGTCCGTTACTTCGTCCGCGTAGATAAAGGGTTTTAAAAAAACATAAGCAAGTTTGAAATTGAAGATTATCTCATGTCCTATTCCAGTTTCGGTTCCCGTTCCCAACATATTATATAAATCCTATTTCGAGGAAGATTGCTATCGCAAACTAAACCTACTATTAGTATAGTTATAGCTCATCGAAGTGAATTTTAGTTTTTCATAAATCCCGCGGGAACCATGGATTTTTCGGGGATAAAATGTAAAAAAATAAATTTCATCAAAATCGGTTCAGTAGCTCCGGCGTAAAAGCGTAACAAACAAACTTACATTCACATTTATGATATTAGTAAGGATAATGCCTATTATATTCGCACAGGCAAATACTCAAAATGGAGAATTTCCTATCCTTTCACATCAATACTACATGATGTAGTGTGTAATTTAGTTAAAAACCAATTTACGTGTGAACCAATTCATAAATAGTCTTATTTAGTAAGACATATTTTCTTGTAAAGTAGAGTACAAGTCTTCTTAACATGCTCCAAACTTTCCCAAATAAATATCGCTTTTATTTCTATAAAAGCGTTTTAATTTAACTAAAAAATGAAAATAAATAATAGTTTAAGATAACTAAAAAACACGCTTTATATGAAATTCAACTAAAGAAAGCGTGGGGTGCTTTTTAAGATAATATTAAAATATTAATTCTTCTACACCCCACGCTTCTTTTACAGTAAAATATTTTGTTTACACTATTTTCAATTTAGATTTATTAAAATTTATTTTCTTATTTTTTAGTTGAATTTTATATAAAGCGGGTTTTTTAGTTTTTTTTAAACTATTATTTATTCATTTTTGATTGTGTTTTGGCTACGTGTTTTACGGCTGGTAACCACCTGATGCCAAGACTGTCACCTATACTCCAGGTGCAAGTGCCGCCGTTGACCCACTAGCAGTTCATCCGCCTCCAACTCTTCTGCATGCCCCAGTCCATCATGCAGCACTGACTACGACCTCTACTCTGAATACGTTCGAGAAGCCCGGGGCAGGGGTTTGTCGACAGAGAGTCCTTCTCTGGCCTTGTGGTCCACGGGAGGGAATTTATTTCCCTCCTACCCTATGAAGGTTTGATCCTCCATTAAGCATTCCCCTATCCGCCACCTGGGGAGACGTCCTCTAGGGAATCAGGCTACCCCGAGAATTTCGTCCGATCGCATATTATTTATTTAAAATAAGTGTAAATTATTGTGTCAGCTCTTGTTATATTTTAAACGCAAATAGTAATAATGTATCCAAAAATAAAAGCAGAAATTGAGAAAAATAATAAAAACTTCATTAGACACAACTCAGATTTCTTTTGGGTGGAAATAACGCTCTACAGTATTTCAAATATTCATATTTTTAATTTTTCACCTTATATTGACTTAAATATCGAAAAAGAGCCCTAATATTCTATCAAAAATTCTCACGTCAAAATATCAGTTTTATCAAAAAAGTCAGTGGGCTTTTTTTTCGTTAAAATCTCTACTTTTTGTTGGTGTGAAAAAAAAATATACATTACTGTTGTAAATGTTCGGAAAATTTTAGCCCATCAAAAGGTGTTTCATAGAGAATTCAAACCTGAATTATTTCGTAGCAGCAAAAATATGGATTATAATTAATCAAATCTATTTATAAATGTAAAAAAGATGATGATTCAGTGTTATATAGTAATTTTTAACGTAAAAAGGATAATGATTCAGTGGTACATTAACTTTAACTATTAACTACGAGGGCGGCACTGAAAATTTCGGGAATCAAGGAAGTGACACAACATTACTATTTAAAAATGTATTTATTGCTTTTCAAAGTATTCTCCGCGAAATTTGACACATTTTTCCATACGATGGAACCAATCATTGAAGCAACCATTCCATTCGGAAGTTGCGGTCTCCAAAATGACCGTTTTGTGGGCGTCCACAGCTTCTTCAGGTGATGAAAATCTCTGACTCCGCAATTTATTCTTTATTTTAGGGAAAGTATAGAAATCATTAGGGCTTAGGTCGGGGCTGTACGGCGGATGGTCTAATAATTCTATGTTTTTTTGCTCGAAAAACTCTTTTGTTCCGTGCGCGGTGTGAGAACTCGCATTGTCGTGATAGAGGATGATGCGGCGGTTGCAGTTCTCTTTACGGAGTTCAGAAACGACCTGTGGCAAACAAATGCTAGCATACCATTCTGCATTAACCGTTCTTTGTCCCTCAAGAGGAATAGTTGCAACATGGGTTCGTACGCGTATATCCAGGATTCGTCACCTGATATGATGTTGTATACAGCATTCGAGGATCCTGCGTGGAATCTTTTGAGAGTTCTGATGCACCAAGTAACGCGAGCCGCTTTTTGCTCTTCACAGAGCAAATGGGGTATCCATCGGGAAAACAACTTTTTTACACCTAATTGTTCATGCAAGATTATTTGTATTTGACTCATGCCAATGTCTAAAGTTGCCTGAATTTCGCGGTATGTCACATGTCGATCTTCCTCAATCAGCTTACGCACAGCATCAACGTTTTCTTTGGTGACTGCAGTTTTTGGATGACCTTGACGGGGATCATCACTGAGCTTGACACGTCTACGTTGAAATTCAGCAAACCAGCGATAAATTGTGGTTTTGAATGGGGTTTGATCACCAAATGCAGAAATCATCCGGTCAAGACACTGTTTTTGTGTTAAACCACTTCGAAAGTCATAATAAATCATCGCTCTAGAATTTTCTCGAGTCAATTCCATTCTCTCAACGACTAAACAAGTTTGACAAGACCTTGTGACAAGACCGAGAATCTTTTTTTAAATAAATAAATGGTATTCGATTTTTAAAACCTAGTAAATTTCAATTAAAAAGATTTTAATATGACAGGAACAATGGAAATATTCCATTCCCGATACTTTTAGTACAGTCTATGTATAACATAAATGATTTTACATAAATAATTTTCTTAATGATACCACAGACTAGGAATACTAGACGATACTACATATATTGTAACTAAATTAAAAAAAACCCGCTGAGTTTAGGCTTACTATTTCAAATGAGCGGTACTTTTTTGACGTTTAAAAAGTGATTTTAAATTGTATTTTGAAAAAAAATATGTGAATTTGAATAAAACATTAATTTCGTCAATAAAGTACAAACAAAAGATTATAGTTGCGTTGTACGCAGTCAATAGCCTGGGGATCGATAAGGGTCGTAGATGATCTAAATATTTGATTCGGAGCATGCAGGAGAGCCCTTTGCGTGCCAACGAAGCGCTATCGAACCCGCACGCCGCGGCCTCTCTAGTAGTGCTTGACTTTTTTGACGTGAGCAGTCTACAAACTGTACCTGTTCGTTTTTTGTTTTATTTATTTATAACCTTGGATAAAGGATTGGTCTCCGCTGCGCTCCAACAAGATACCGCATGCTTAGCCGTAAAGTGCGGCAACTGATAATACGCCCAAGTGGGCGTACTCGAGCCAGTCTTCAACAATGTGTGTCGTTGATGTGCCACATTAAACTTTGCTAATAATTGATGTTTGCGTGCCAGTTTGCGTGGTACAACTTTGTAAAAATAATACTACAAGAAATAAAAAAGACACGGGGACAACATAGGGTAGGGCGGGGCTAGTTGAGCAATTTTTCACTTGAGCGGCTATAGCTCCTCAACGATAACTTTTAATGTCTTGTTCTGCATACTGATCAATTACTAATATATCCCTTAGCAAAAGTGTCCATAGTAATTATTTCTAGCTAGTTGAGTTTAAGAGCTACAGCTGTTTAAGTACAGAAAGTCATGTTTGCTCAACCCATGCCCCATTTACCCCATGGGTGAGGTAAGTTGAGCAAGAATGTGGGGTAAATTGAGCACACAGATGGATTCAATGTTAACTAGACACGAAATCAAATATTTTTTTTTAATAGGAGGACAAACGAGCCTACCTGTTGTTAAGTGATCACCGCCGCCCACAATCTCTTGCAACACCAGAGGAATCACAGGAGCGTTGCCGGCCTTTAAAGAAGGTGTACGCGCTTTTTTTGAAGGTACCCATGTCGTATGGTCCCGGAAACACCGCATAAGGAAGGTCATTCCACAGCTTTTGTTTGTTTTTGATTGTTTTTGACAATAATCTTTTATTTACAATTTTTTATGGGTAAAACAACAAAACTAAATTCTTTGAATAATGAACTCATGTCACTGTTGCAATTGACACAAACGAAAGTAAGACCAGCACCAGGCACACAGGACACTCCTGTCTCATCCACATTCCAAATATCTGATACACTGAATCCATTTTTGTTGAGCAACTATAGCTCAACTAGCCCCACCCCGAAATTTAAAGACAAAGGTAAGATTTTGAATAAACTGTTAGAATTATACGCAGAACCTATATATGTATCAAAAGTAGAATAAATATATCATAGTATACCACTTACCCGATTGAAAACGAATGAAATTTGACTATTACAGACGAAATATTACTGTTTACAACTATTTTAATCTTTGTTGTCTAAATTAATAATACGGTCATGTACTTTACTCGATCGACTTGTCGCCACTGGCGGTCGTGCGATAAGATCTGCTCTGTCGACGCTTTCTTTTCGCTATTTGATGTTTCTGCGGTGTATATATTCCGAGATATATCGATTGCCCCTATGCTCAACTAGCCCCGGCCTACCCTATCATCAGTAAATATTTTGTATTTTTTTAATTTCAATGTAACTTAAGACGAAGCGTATGTTACAAAATTTGAAAGATGCCATTGAGTGTAAAGATGCCACGCATACAAGCATCTAAAAGCCGTAATAAAAAGCTATTCTTACACAGTGCCGTATCTAGTTGGAGCGCCTCAATCAAAGCTTAAAGAATTGGTAACACATTCAAAATCATATATTTTTATCCAAAATAGGATTTAAAATCTCTTATTGAACGTCAATAACTACCACCCATTCGAAATGATATCCTTTAATATACTATAGGACATAATACATACTATGAAAATAACTAATCTATAAGTTAACTGTCTAATTTTTCTAACGTATACGCTGCAGAAATAAACCTATCTGCCAAACGTCCAATATTGCAATCCCCCATTGCAATTTGGAATCTAGAGTAATGCCAAAAAATATAGCAGATTCCACCACCGGTTTTACCACCTCTCCGTTTAACAAGACAATCAAATCAAAGTACAATAAAAGAAGAACATAAAAATCATTTTTACTATAAACTCGATTGCTCTTAATAGTGATTTTCATTATTATAACACTAGAACTAAGGGATTGCTTGTAACTAATTCTAGTAGGCTTCATAACATACATAATAGCTTTAAGGGTAAATGTATACACTTCTATAATAAAGTCCCAGCCACTGTTCAGGCATTATCTATAAATAAATTTAAATGTTTTATAAAAAAATGTCGTAACTCCTTTTGCTCCGCTGCTGAATATCTAAATGATCGGACAGCCTGGGACTAGATTATGATTATTTTAATAGCGATAGAAATGACTGTACAATATTGTATATTTTTATTGAAAAGAACGCAAAAAAAGAATGCTGGGAGAGTTTCTTGTGGCGCGTCTTCTCTCTCAGAGCGCCATTTGTTTCCGAAGCGGTAGTAGTATCTAGTAGTTATTAGAAATGACATCAAAAAGAATTCTAAAGGAATCAATTTTGGGAAAATAAATGCCTTATATGCCTTTTTGACAAAAAATTTCTTGATGTAGGTTAGATCTCCATTTTCTGTCACTGTGCATATGTACACTTGTATAACATATTTTCAATTGTCTGCGCTCATTAACTGATATTGCATCTCATAACTATACGTGACTGTAAAAATTTCGTTGATGTGGTATGTGTGTCTGTCACGTCTCGTGCCAGAGTTTGGCGAGTCAACATGTCCTGAGGAAGCCGCGTGTAGAGGCGAAACACGTGTCGAATTGTTTTAAGACAAATATAGGCGGAATTCACACTAAGGAAAACTCAAAACATTTGAATTTTAAATTTTTTATTATTAATGGTATTATTTTTATATTTTTTTTCTTTGAACCTAAGTCAAATTAGTCAGATTGAGACCTCTTATAATTAAGTATAAAATTACAGAATTATTGAGAAAAACTAACTGTGTTTTTAATACTATCGAAAATAATAATATGAGTTATACATATTTGTAATTATACACTTAAGGCCGTTCTCAATATAGTTAAAGCCTAATTGAATAAAGTTTATTTGAAATTAAATTTGTCAACAAAATTTATAAACGATACGTCACTCGAACGGTTGGCTCAATTGGAAAGGGCGTTCGCACGGAGCGCGAGTCCCGCATCGTTCATAAATTTTGTTTACAAATTTAATTTCAAATAAACTTTATTCAATTAGGCTTAAACTAAGCTTTTTTTTTAATCGTCACTACAAGTATTTCTCTTAAATTACTGAATTCACCAAGTTTCAGTCATTTCGTTTCGGAACGTTACGCCATAGGTCATTTTGTGATGAGTTACGGATCTGCCAGTCACTGTTTAATGTATATATAAATATTACTTAATTATTTTTTTTTGATTTATTCGCAAAGTAAAACCGAAACGTAAATGAATATCCTTTTCAAGCACATTGTGCGCAAGGAAATAAAGTTTACATAGAGAAGAAGTAGGTAAAACAGAAAACAAAGACAATCGTCTTTGCTTTCGTTAGGTATGGGTACCACAAAGGCGTCTATTTCTGCCGTGAAGCAATAATGTGTAAACATTACTGTGTTTCGGTCTGAAGGGCGCCGTAGCTAGTGAAATTACTGGAAATATAAGACTTAACATCTTATGTCTCAATGTGACGAGTGCAATTGTAGTGCCACTTAGAGTTTTTGGGTCTTTCAAGAATCCTGAGCTGACTGTATTGTAATGTGGTTTAAATTACCACCAGCTGAACGTTCTGCTCGTCTCTTATTGACATACAAAAAAATTAGCAAATTTACAAAACAAGATACGTTGTTTTGTTCCTTGATAATATTATTATACAAGTGTTTTCCTTAAGCAGCGGTCCGTAACAGAGGAACGACTCCCAAAGAGACAATTTTATGGTTTAGGCCTTCGTTTACTGCTTATTTGGGGTAAATATATTTTTACTGCTCAAATCGCAATAACTTTTATTGCATTCCTCATTTTCCATTTCCACAAGGCATTTTCCTGCTGGAGGACGTATTTTTATCAAACAATCAACAATAAACAATAATTAGTTAAAAAATAAATAAAAAACACACTTTTATAGAAAACCGTAGAAGATAATATTCCATATAATATAAATACCAGTGGGAGGCTCCTTTGTACGCCTATTTCTGCCGTGAAGCAGTAATTTGTAAACATTATTGTGTTACGGTCTTAAGGGCGCCATAGCTAGTGAAATTACTGGGCAAATGAGACTTGACATCTTATGTCTCAAGGTGACTAGCGCAATTGTAGTACCGTTCAGAAGTTTTTGGGTTTTTGAAGTCTCCTGACTGGCACTGCATTGTAATGGGCAGGGCGTATCAATTTTTTTTATGAAATAGAAGGACAAACGAGCGTACGGGTGTTAAGTGATCACCGCCGCCCACAGTCTCTTGCAACACCAGAGGAATCACAGGAGCCTTGCCGGCCTTTAAGGAAGATGTACGCGCTTTTTTTGAAGGTACCCATGTCGTATCGTCCCGGAAACACCGCACCGCAGCTTTGTAGTACGTGGAAGAAAGCTCCTTGAAAACCGCACTGTGGAGGACCGCCACACATCCAGATGGGTGGGATAATATCCTAACGTGCGAAGGTGAAATTCGGCGGCAGGAATTAGGTTAACAGCTCTTCGGAACACTCCCCGTGATAAATGCGGTAGAAGACACACAATGAAGCGACTTCTCTACGTAACGCCATGTGATCCAGCCGTTCACAATTACGATCAGTTGAACGTCCTGCTCGTCTCTTCCCTTACTGTCATAAAAAAATATGCATAAATCAGCATAAACTAGGAATAGAGTGATAGAGTAAAAAAATAATGTATTGAAATAAGCTTAGATAATTTATACGTGTAGATAAAGCTTCTAACTGTTAAGCAATGCATGTCAATAGGCCAGATTTATTACTTTAGTGTGCATGGCAGCTACGTCTAAAGCCGGTTGCAGACCGAAATCTAAGCTATGCCAAGGCTAAAGTAAGCTGTGCCAAGCAAGCTAGGCTAAGCTACGCTAGAAATAAATTGCGTGCACACCAACAGCTGGCGAAGGATGTGCAAAGGGTGTACGGGTAGCGGGAGGGGCTTAGCTTACATAGCTTAGTTCGCATAGTTTGCGGTCTGCACACAAGTATGGAAAACTGCGTCAGCTAAGCGAGCTAAGCTAAACTAACTTAGCTTAGCTCTTGGTCTGCAACCCGTATTACACTCGCGATACGGCAATTCTTTTTATAGTCTATTTTTGCAGTTAGCCCAATTCGGACCAACTCCGGCAAACGCGCCACAAGTTAGCACATACAATGAAATCTTTTCAGATATTGACATATTAGGTATATCGGAATTACAATTCAAATCAGCAATTAATAGCACAGTGAAACAGCATCAATTTAATAATGTTATCAATACAATTTAATTTAATTAATAATTATATTTAATTTGAGTGCATAACTTATTTATTAAATTAAATAATAATTTAATTTAATAAATAAGTTATGCACTTAGTAGGTACTACTTATGTTATTTCTTTCTCTAATGTAATCATTTAATGTGTAATTGTTTTGTGTCCCAAATAAAATAGAATAAAATACGGCAGTTACTTTGTTTTAGTGTGCGTGCGTTTGCTGAAAATAAGAGGCTAACTGTTCGTCGCAATTTTTTTTCGACGTGTTCACAGTGGTCACAGTTTGCCTAGACGCATAAATTATCTAACGTAAAAAGCATGGGGTACTTGATCTGTTATAGTTAATAAATCATTGTATCTGTTGGATGCAATTACTAAAAAAAAAGGCGTGAAAGGCATTTATTTTCTCAAAATTGATTCCATTAGAATTCTTTTTGGTGTCATTTCTAATATACTAGGTAGTACTACCGCTTCGGAAACAAATGGCGGTCTGAGAGAGAAGAAGCGGCGCAAGAAAGTCTCCCCGTATTCTTTTTTTGCGCTCTTTTCAATAAAAATATACAATATTGTACAGTCATTTCTATCGCTATAAAATAATCATAATCTAGTCCAGGCTGTCCAATCACTTAGATATTCAGGTGTGGAGTAATAGGATTTACGACAGAGCCATTTTGTATAAAACATTTAAATTTATTTATAGATTATGCCTGAACAGTGGCTGGGACTTTATTATAAGTGTATACATTTACCCTTACAGCTATTATGTATCTTATGATAATTATGACAGTAATCACGACCATCGTGTTCACGAAGCATCCTTACACAAACAATAAATTCAAACAATAAAGGTTGATGCTTCCAATATAGGTTATTTTATATTTATACAATTTGTTCTTTATTACTTATTATGAAATATTTAATATTAAGAAACGCTTTTAATTTTGAACACGAAATATATATTGAATGCAGCACCTTACAAACTAATTTGTTTTGTAATTACAGTTATTGTAAAATACTCTAATAATTGAAAATAATGGCGGTTGAGTTTCTTGTATGTTCTTCTCATGACCTCTACTTTTTCCGAACGGTATGGTAGATTCAGTAATTTAAAAGAAATATTTTTAGTGACGATTCATGCGCGCTAAGTTAAGCCTAATTGAATAAATGTTATTTGACTTTGACTTTGAATGTTTTATTGGCATTTATATTGGTAAAAGTACAGCCAATTTTAAATATATTTTAAATGTACCTTACGATTTTTTTACCATTATATATTTTTTTGTTACATAATTAGCTTATATATTATGATAAAAACCAAAAACATACAATATACTTGCTTATAAACTGTTGCATTACCGGACGAATCACAGGAGCGTTGCGTGCCGATGATTTAAAGTGAACCGCTTTTTTTAAGGGTAGGGTATTTACCCAAAAATAAAAAATATGTAGGTAAATAGGTAAAATATACAAAATATGAGGGAAAAATTGGATTTTATTTTATTAATTAAGAAATAAGACAGTCTTATCTTTGCTTTATAAAATTTCTTTTATGTGGGTGGGTAAATAGGTTTCGTGTTTGTTTAGGATCCGGCTTGTGTTTGTGACATGAGATAGCAAACATTTATGACATGTTTTGAACACATTATGATGAAAAATGAAATTAAATTTCTTCATAAAATACGAGATGTATGAAATGAAATTTTATTTGCAAGAAACATTGTAAATTTATTGAAGTAGGCGTTACTTTGCGAAAATCCATAATTATCCAAATCTTTTGGCATAATCTGGCACGAGACTGAGTTTTGGTGAGTCCTGAGGATGCCTCGTGTAGAGGCGAAACACGTGTCGAATTGTTTAAAAGACAAATATTGGTGGAATTAACATTAAAGAAAACTCAAAACATTTAGAAACATTGTAGTTAAAATGTTAACATAATAATATTAATAATCCTATATCTTTCGTCAATTGACATGCAAAATATGTTATAGAGTTGTCTAACTACCAACACACTACTGTTATACTGAAACATGTCGGATTTCACAATTCTATCATTAATCTATACTATAATCTATACTAATATTATAAAGCTGCAGTGTTTGTTTGTTTGTTTGAACGCGCTAATCTCTGGTACTACTGGTCCGATTTAAATGATTATTTCAGTGTTGGGTAGTCCATTTATCGAGGAAGGCTATAGGCTATGTTTTTTTTCAAAATTAAGGATCCGTAATAAAATTGGTATTTTGTAACACAAGGTGTAAAATCGAAAACCTATTTTTGCGTGCGCTGCAAAAACTATTGACAATAGAACAAAATGATGTACAGGCTATAATATAGGCAATATTTTATTACTTATAAAACTATCGCGTGAATTATACTTTATATGGCAAAACAACGTTTGCCGGGTCAGCTAGTATTTAATATCAATAAAATTTAAATTTAAAGATATTATAATATAAGATGTAAATAATTAAAGTAGGACCAGTACAGACCAGATCAAAGCAAACACTTCAGCACATGTGCCAGAGAAGCAACAGCCAGGGATAACTGGCGTAGAATCGTTTGTCGTTCGACGTGACCACGACTGCTCTATCAAGAGTAATCCGACGAAGAAGAAGATGTAATTAAATAATTCATTTAGTACCTATTTATAATGTCACAAAAGTATATCTAATATATAAAATTCTCATGTCGCGGTGTTTGTAGTTAAACTCCTTCGTTAAGGGTGGTCCACGCCAAATTTTTGTTTTTAATTTTTTTGACATTTATTTTTAAATTTGTTTGATTATGAGCCAACATAAAAAAATACATACAACATCAAATTTTCACACATCTACGATCAACAGTTACTTTTGTATCGCGATTTTAATATCGGCAATACAACGTTTGCTGGGTCAACTAGTAATTAACATATATTATTATCAAATAGACTAGTATAATAATAATTCATTTTGTATTGAAAAATTCATTAAAACTAAATATTATATGATATAAATAATAATAATATATAAGATATATATGGATAAGTGGATTTATGAATTTTTTTGTGGTGTGCACAGTGTCGTCGGTTAAAGTATGGGGAATCCATTTGATACAAAGCTTTCTGACGCCTAAATGTTCGTGTAATATTTTTTGAAATTGACTCATACCAATGTCTAGGCTTGCCCGTATCTGCTGATAGGTCACTCTCTTATCTTTCTCTATCATGCTTCGAACAGCACTGATGCTATCTTCAGTAGTCGGTGTTAAAGGACGTCCCTCACGCGGATCATCATTGAGATTGCTACGTCCACGCTTAAACTCGTTAAACCAATTGTAAATAGTGGCACGAGATGGGGCTTCATTAAAAAATGCTAATCGCAGCCTATTATGTTGAGTAAGCCCACAACCAAAGTCAAAATAAATCATTGACCCAAAATTTTCTCGCGTCAGGTTCACTTTCACGTGTAACAAGAGTTTTAGATTTGCCGCCAATTCACAAAAATAAATGACAAATGAATGCAATATACTAACTGCATTAGGTTACCAAAGAGTTCTAAAATTGAAATTCAAAAAAAGTTTTCATTAGCAATATTTCTGACTGGCCAGTTCTAAACATTTTCAGTGTTACCCACGTATCACACATACTCGGCCACTAGTGGCGCTTCCACCTCTTTGCATGCAACACGTGTGCACTGCTCTTTTGTTTTATAATTGCGTTTGTTAAATTGCATTTGATGGATAATATCGATACAGAAAGGTTTATTATCAAAATTCAAAGTAGACTATCAATTTTTGATATGGGAGATGTTGACTCGCCAAACTCTGGCACGAGACTAGTCTCTCAGTAATAGTCATCTCCTGAGGATGCCTCGTGTAGAGGCGAAACACGTGTCAAATTGTTTAACGACAAATATAAGCGGAATTAACACTAAAGAAAACTCTAAACATTTGGATATGTATATGTGGTGTCTAGTTTCGTAGCTTACGGATACTACGGTGGCGCTTATGTCGAAGTGAAATATATTCCCTAATAGTACAAACATGTAAAATAAAATGATTCTTCTGTTTTGTAAATGTTTCTGTTCTTTTGTAGGACAAACCTTTGTCGGCGGTAATTCTGCAAACGTTACATACATTTCAGACACATATGTTTAAATGTATAACGTGTTCTATTATCGTATAACTTGTTTATGGTGATGTCAGCATACTGAGCGGTTTTCTACATTTCATGTTTTTATTTTATGGAATAATCAATAATATGTAGAGAACGTAATAACTGGGTCAAGGGCGTTACTACGACATGAAAACTGCTCACGTCTAAGCAATTTACAAAGAACATGTATTAACTATTATTAACTTTTATTATTAGATGCTGAAAAGTGGTAATGGGTCGTAAGTTCGGATCTGATGTAATAAAACTCAGAGGGGTTATAACATACCATGTTTTTCTTTTTCAATGTTAAATTAAATTGAATTTATTTATATTAATTCAAGTTATTAACATTTTACACTAATATCACGTAGTCGCTTTGAGGATATAAATCGAGCATTTCTTATATTTTTGAACAATTTTTTAAATCCAAGATGGCCGCCGCGCAAAATTATGATTTCAACAATATGGATATCGTATCCGAGGTTCTCGACGGTGTAGAGAACGAATTTGGGATCATTTTTTTAAATCCAAGATGTTACTTCTGTTATTGACAGGACTTATGAATGAAGCTATCGTTCTGAGCGTACACCCTTCAACCGTAAGCTAAAATATTGTGAAAGTCGGACAGGGCACACCTTTGATGGGGCCGGCTGGGGTGAAAATAGAACATATTTCTTTAAAACAGCAAGTCACTAACAAAATGAATGTGTAATTAATGCCAATTTGTGAAGTTAATGGATTATTATAAAATACCAGTAGAACTAAGCTAAGATGGTTAATAGATATTGAGGGCAAATCGTATTTAATATAAGATATTAATCTTATACTTAACAAGAGTTAAATTATAAAAAAGAATTTACCGTACAAGAGTAGACCGTAAATTCTTTTTTATGTTTCTCGGAAACGGATCTAGTATTGAATCGATTTTTTTATTTAGATAAGCCTTTGCTTTTTAAGTTAAATCAGCATATTTCTTAATAAAACATGGATATACAATATATTTTTTTACTAAACGCTATTTTTATTCTTAATATCACTACTTTACCGCCATGTGGTAAATCATTTTTATCTACACCCATGCTCTAAATCCCCTATTAAAGATTCTGAAACAGTTAGCTTATTGCGAACATTAAAACATCCAATGTCCTAATAACCATTACATCATGCGAAGGAGTGTTGTAATGTACTGAATTTCATAACAACACTCCTTTGTTTTTTTTTCGATTCCTTCATGCGCAAAGAGTTTCAACAGACAGCCACATTCTTATTGCTCGATGCGTGGTATCTGTGTGAATTTCAAATAAAGAACATTTTCGTTTACGCGCGTTCCACACTACCAGAACGTCGCGCGCCGAGAAAAAAAATTAGGTCATTCGAATCCCCGACATTTTTCGTCGATATTCCTTTGTTTTGTTTACAAAAAATGAGCAATTCAACAAAAATGAGCAGTTTTGACAGCACACCGCCAGATATTTTAAATGCTGCAAAAGAACATAATATTCAAGTGAATTTTAATAATTGCACTATACAAAAGGAAATTACTAAGTACTAAAAATAAATAATTATTTCATTAATAATTAGTTTATTCGTATATAATCAGTAATGGATGATATTAGGTTACTACTAGGACTGGCTGTTTTAATGTTAGCAGTAAGCTAACTGTTTCAGAATCGTTTAGAGGATTCATATTCTGGGTGTAGATAAAGTCTCGTATGCAAATGTTGATAATTAGGTATTAAAACACTCATGTGATACTATTATCAAACTACCCTACCTACCCTATTATAAACCCACATTTCTGCTTTAATACCCCTTATTACACAACAGTTGCATAAATATCTATCAAAAAAGCGGCCAAGTGCGAGTCGGACTCGCCCATGAAGGGTTCCGTAGCAGCAAGTAACATAATATAAAAGTTCTTGTAGTTAATTGTAACTTTGATCGATGTTTTAATAATAGTGTTGTTAAAATCTACAAACTTCATCTCGTTCAAACTAATTTTCGGTGGAAGTTTACATGGTGTACATCATATATTTTTTTTAGTTTCATCATTCTTATTTTAGAAGTAACAGGGGACACACACAGACACACACACACACATTGTACCACTTTGGAAGTGTCTCTCTCGCAAAACACACTTTAGAAAAAAATTATATTATAAACCTCAATATCATTTTTGAAGACCTATGCATAAATAACACAAAAAAGATTGAATTTCAGTTCTAAGTATGGGGAACCCCCAAGATTTATTGTTTTTTGTGTGAATATCTTAATGCCGTTCAAAGAATACATCTACTTACCAAGTTTTAACAGAATAGTTCTTATAGTTTCAGAAAAAAGTGGCTGTGATTTACGGACGGACAGACAGACATACATGACGAATCTGTAAGGGATCCGTTTTTTGCCATTTGGCTACGGAACCCTAAAAATTGATTGTGAATTTGACTATCATCTACAACATGGCGTTAATATCGCTTATCTCTATTTTGATTAACACGGGCATTCACTGTTCATTGTATTGTGTGATTTAATATGCAATAATTGAATTAAATACTTTATTCTAAAAAAAATCTTTATCCAAAGAAATTGTGTTTGTAAAACCGGATATTCCAGATATTCATACATGAATACCCTTACATGATACTAGCAGATGGCCGCGACTTCGTCCGCCCGTAATTTCTGATTTCCTATGAGATTATTTTCCTGCTGGAAGGGCAATCAAACTCATCGACAATAGTCCTACCGCTAGTAAAATCTGCATTTCATAGTTCATACCTAAAGAAGTCGCAATTTACATTTTTTTGGAATAAAAAGGTGGCAGTTAATTTTTTTCCAAAATATTGTTATAAGCCTCCACGTAGTGTGACTGTAACTGGTCGTGAAAGAAACAATTTCTTAGAAATACACCGGCCGTTTTCAAAGTTTGATTCTGGCTTTATTATTCTAATAAGATTATCGAGTAGCATAATTTCTTAACCAGAAATTGTTGCTATGTTAAAAATTGCAATTGGTAATCCGATGGTGATCAGTGATCACACATCCAGATGGTGGGGATGATATCCTAACTTGTGGCGTGTCGTGCGAAGGTGGAATTCTGCGGCAGCAATCAAGTGAAACAGCTCTTCGGAACACTCCCCGTGATAAATGCGGTAGAAGACACATAATCCAGTCTCTACCCAACGCCAAGTGATCCAGCCGTTCACAGAGCACTGGACCCACTGTAGTCCGGGTCCCCCAAGCTGTATGTTAATAAGAACCCCTACTCTGTGGTAATACTATGCAAATATGTCGAAAGTAATTATGTAACAAACACCAACCTACGCTTTATTGAACACCCACACACCTATTGTACCGAAAATAGCATTTGAAATGGATGGCTGGATGATCTTGTTACCGGGAGGTCTGCTTGATGTGTTTTTTTATTATTATTATTTCCTTTAGAGTTAAAGTTATTATATATTTTATTTTATGAAATGCTCACATAATGCCTCTATTTATTAACGGTATGTGTGGAACGATGCATCTACTATACTCAATAACTCTTGTGTTTATAAGTATTAATTTACTTTTATTTTTCTTTTTTTGACTTACTCATGTAAGCCTTTCAGTTTTTGACTTTTGAGTATTTTTGTTGCGTCACTTTGCATACATTGTAATTGAAATGATTTGTAAAACAACTAAAATGTAAATCTTGACTTAAAAGAGTGGCAATGAGTTTCTTGCTACTTCTTCTAATTAGCTCAACCCTTTACGAAGTAGCGGTAAATTCAATAAGAAACAATATTTATATATTTTTTTTTGACATTCATAAGTGTCATTTTTGTGACCTACATGAATAAAGTGTTTTTGAATTTGAATTTGAAATTACGCTCTACATAACAGTTCAGCTCAATTGTCGATGGTCGATGGCTAATGAAGCTTGTGATTCATGGTCCATCAAATCACAAACATTTCCCGCCTTAAGCGCTTTGCAGGCTTTTTTATAGCTTGTTAAATTTATGTCCAGACATGGCCTCGATCTTATCTCATTTGAATGTATAATTAAACAAGGTACTTATTATTTTCATATTCATAAAGCTCTCAAATTAACAAGATGAATATTCTTAAAGTAATTTTATTTTTGACGTACCTAGGTATTGTTTACTACAAATGAACAGGTATTTTGTTGGTATCTTGTTGATATATTTTTTACAACAAATCAAACATTTCCTTATCTACTAAAAGTAATTATTTAGTAAAGTGAAACTTAAGAAAACTACAAATTTTCTCCAGAACGTTTCAGGATCGTATATCTATTCCACCAACAAAATTTAAAGACTTAGATTAAGGATTGATCTCCGCTGCGCTCCAACTAGATCATAGTTTAAAGGATTCTTATGAAAAAACAAACGAACTGATCTAGTAATGAAGCACTGCAAACATGCAAGCCGTCTTTAGGTTATACCCAAATTGTCATGTCAAAGGCCTTTTTAAGATGTACCAATACCCATATTCGTCAATTTATAATGTAAAAATAGGATTTGAAGCACGATAACAAAATCGAGTACAAAAATAAAAAAAATTATAACATTTTGCTGTTGGATAGACATAATGCCTAGTTTATAGTACGGTATAAATAATAATACTTTAATAATAAGATATAATGCCTACTAATATTGTAAAAGTAAATGTAAGTTTTTTTGTTACGTTTTCACGCCTAAACAACTGAACCGATTGTGATGAAATTCAGTGCAGAATCAGACTAGATCTTGGGAAAGGACATAGGCTACCTTAACACACCATGAAACTTTTTATTTATGCACTTGATAAGAAATAAAATATAAATACACACATCAAAAAAGTCTAAGCAACATGTACTAATTTAAAATTCAGGATGGTTTTTCACATTATAACGTTGTATTTTATTTTTAAAATAATATTTTTAGAGTCTTAGGATGTAAAAATAACAGCTGTTGTCTTTATTAGTTCTTTTAATAACAGAAATTAACAATATATAGAATATACTGCAGAAACTAAGGTACATCAGCAACTAAACATTTTTTTAACAAAATGAAATTTCTAAAGAAAATGAATATATTGTGAAAGAATAGGATAATTTAATTCAAAGTATGGCCTCCTCTGCTATTCAGAACTTGTCGGCAACGATTATTCATTCAATTAATGAGACTGTTTATGTCATCTTGAGGTATTCGCTTCCAATGGGATTGTAGCAAATACTTCAGCTGTTGGGTTGTTGTCACTCCGTCTAAGTCCTTCACAACACGTATCTGGAGCATTTCCCATGCATGCTCGATGGGGTTGAGGTCTGGCGATTGTGCAGGCCAGGGCAATACCCGGACGTTCTTCGTTGCCAAGTATTGACTGGTTCGCCGAGCTGTATGTGAACGCGCATTGTCTTCATTAACGTAAAATCGGAGCCAAAGGTTTGTGCAAATGGATGGACATAAGGTCGGAGAATATCCTCAACGTAATTTTCAGCGTTCATGTTTCCATTTACAAAAACGAGCTGAGTTCGCCTGTTCTTCATAATACCCGCCCATACAATAACTGTTGAGCCGCTGTATGGATGAACTTCCTGAATGCACCTCAGCCTTTCAGTATTTCCGGGCCGATGGTACACTCGCACCCTTCTTGTATCAGCCCTAAACCCGAACTATCCCGACTCATCGGAAAACATAATTTTATCCCATTGTTCCTGGGTCCATGTTCTGCGTTCTCTTTCACCATTCAATTCGACGAGCGCGATTCCTGTGACGTATCGGTAGGCACCTAATTGGGCGTCGAGCTCGTAGGCCGTACTCATGCAGTCGATTTCGCACAGTTTGGGGACTTACATCAACACCACTTCAATTATGTAGCCTCAAACTTATCTCTCGAGCGGTTAACATCGGCTGGCGTCTTGCAATCAGCTGTATGTACCGGTCTTGCCGAGTGGTTGTTCTCCTTTTACGGCCTGAATGCTGTTCAGCGGCTTCCCTTGTATTATTTAAGCGCTGCCAAAGACAACAAATAGCACTTGTATGAATGCCAAAATGCCGAGATACCTGAGATTGATTACTTCCCGCTTGCAACATCCCTACAGCTCTTTGCATTTCATTTGCCGTCAAATGACATCGCTCCGTGACGTAAAGAATATCTACCAATTCAATTTTATCGCTAACTTTATTTAAATAGTTGGTAAAATTATAAAATCAAGACTAACCGTAGCAATAAAAACGCACTTAAATTCAAACAAATTCCCTTTCATTTAATTTTATGAAAAAAGCCAGTATGTCATCAATAACAAAAAAGATTACATACCTATGCACTTTGAGCGAATAAAGACTTAGAAATTAATTAATATAAATGGTAAATTTGTAATAACATGCATGTTGCTTAGACTTTTTTGATGTTTGTATTTGTTCTAGGGTTTTTTAAATTACGACCTGTGTGCGGTTGAAATAGGGGATGAAAGTTCATATAGAAGTCCAAACAAAGCCACGCTGAAAGCTTAGCTGCGAATAAGATTATATTTAGTACAAAAATAGAACGCTTATAAGTTACAGGAGTACTTAAAAAAATGTTTTTTTCATCGGAAACTATACTTGGCGTGGCGTGTGTACGAGCACCACACTCGCAAAACCTTTGTGTTTTAGCAAAGAATGGAAAAACAAAATAAAGTAGTTGTTGAAAATGTATTAAAATAAGCAATTTATAGTTTACCGCAGCATTTTGTTTAAGTGTATTATTATTATTAGAAAATGCATCCCAAAGTAACTAATCCGCCCGGACGAAGTCGCGATTAAAAGCTAGTAGTACCTTTATAATAAGATATAAAACCTCTTTTGAAGAAAAAGTGATGAATGGAGCAAGACTTTTATCTGATGGTAAGTGTCACGATTTACGATCTGCCCATTACAGTGCTGTGCCATTCCTAAAAGTGCCAAAATGATCAGCCTCGCAATTGTGCTTGCCACTTCGAGATATAAGAAGCGAAGTGGCATTGATCCAGTAATTAAACTTCACCCACCAATCCTTCAAACCGAAACACAATAATTATCCATTATTATAATGGTCATCATTACTCCTTGACGACAGAAAAAAATGGTCTGGCGCATCAATACTATTGGATGTCGCTCATCACAAGTTATATTAACTACTAGCTGATGCCCGCGACTTCATCCGCGTAGATAAAGGGTTTTTAAATATAATAAGCAAATTTGGAATTGAAGATGTCCTATTCCAGTTCCGGTTCCCGTTTTCGCTCCTCGAATCTTATTCCGAGGAAGATTGCTATCGCAAACTAAACCTACTATTGGTAAAGTTATATAGCTCATCGACGTGAATTTTAGTTTTACACAAATCCCGCGGTATACATGGATTTTTTCGGGATAAAATGTAGCTTTTGTCCTTTCCGAAGCTCTAGTCTATCGCTGTACCAAATTTCATCAAAATCTATTCAGTAGCTTCGGCGTAAAAGCGTAACAAATAGCTTATACCAGTGGGCTCCTTTGCACAGGATGTCGGCTAGATTATGAGTACCACAACGGCGCCTATTTCTACCATGAAGCAGTAATGTGTAATTACTGTGTTTCGGTCTGAAGGGTGCCGTAGCTAGTGAAATTACTGGGCAAATGAGACTTTGCATCTTGTGTCTCAAGGTGACGAGCGCAATTGTAGTGCTGCTCAGAATTTTAGTAGGGATTAGATTATTTTTACATTCTTAATTAATTTCTTGCTCTTTTTTGTACACAGGTGAATATGAAGATCACAAACGTTAATGGAAATTTAGATACAGAACTGACAGAGCAAAGTCTTAGTACATACACCAACATTAACGATAGCAAACTCCAAGATTACTCAAACAATTCCGATAGTTGTGAGATCACTTCCAAACTGTCTGTTAACAGACATAACCATAAAACAGCCTCCAAAGAATATCAAGAAGTTTGTAATAAACAATATCGATTAAATAATCTCAAAGGTGTGGACGCAGCTAGTGAAAGTATCGATAAAAGTCTGGACAGTAAGAAATATTTATGTACGTTGTATGTTTTTGTTTCATTTGGTATTTTTTTTTGCGACCACGTACCGGAAGACGCAGTGTTGGTCGGCCCCCCACAAGATGGACCTGCGATCTGGTCCGGAATACGTTGGATGAGGGCAGCGCAGGACAGATCGTCGTGGAAATCTTTGGGGGAGCCCTTTGTCCAGCAGTGGACGTCTTCCAGCTAATGATGATGTTAAAAATAGATAAAACTGATGTTGAACATGCTTAAAATTATGTAACAGTGGAATCCATGAGAAAACCATAAAAGTTACTACTTTATAAATATATTAATGGGAGTGTCCATCTATTAATCCCATTGCGCAATAGGTGGACACGCTATCTATAACTAGTCTGGCCATAAATATTGTAACAACTTAATAAATTCTAATTTCCATAGTTTGAATATAATATGTTTTTTTAAGACTAATATTTTTACGTATTTTTGAATTCAAATTTGGAACGCGGTTATTATGCTAGATTTAATCATTTCTCGCAATTCAACATATTTTATGGAAATAACTACTTAATCATAATAATGGAGTAGGGATTTAAAAAGTGCAGTGACTGCCATGTAATTGTATGCGTGTACGGAGCCGTAAGACATTTTCAAAAAAAATCAAAGGCTAGGTATCATTCATATGTTCGTACCAATATCGTACGTATTTAAAATGCTAGGATGTTTGTTGTTGTATTATTATATATTATAGATATATACGTATGTTCGTATATCGCTAAATTGCTAAATTAAGTAACAATCATGAAGTAATACCTTATCGATCGGAACATAGACTTAAAACGAAAGGTGCACCACAAGGAACACTGGGTCCACTTCTATTCATAATCTATAAATGATAGCATTGTGAAATCTGACATGTTTCAGTATAACAGTAGTGTGTTGGTATTTAGACAATTTTATAACATATTTTGCATGTCATTTGACGAAAAATATTGGATTATCAATAATATTATGTTAACATCTTATGTTCAATTTTTCTTGCAAATAAAATTTCATTTCATTTCATTTATCGTATATATTGAAGACTTGAAGCTTGGTGCTTAACGTAGATATAGAGTGACACACGAGGTAACGATGCCGCTGATGAACAGGCCAGGAGGGGCTCGCAGATGACAGTAATAGGACCAGATCCAATTATTCCTCTCCCCTCTAGATGGCTTGGAACGATCATACGTCAACACACCAAGGAACTACGTAATAATTACTGGATGGAAGTGAATGGGTGTAGACAAGCAAAAGAAGCTCTACCTCAAATAGACTCCGAAGCTCTCTCGCAAGCTGGTAAAACTCCCACGACCAAGGTTACGTAAAGTAACTGGGCATTGCCCTTTTAACAAGGATCTGTTTAATATAGGTGTCACCGACAGTCCACTATGCAGAGCCTGCATGGAGGCAGAAGAGACGGCCGCACACATCATTCTAGAGTGTAGGAGGGTGACCACATACCGGGCCAAACACCTGGGGTCACCGAGGACTCTCCCCGAGGTCATGTGTGATATCAGAGGTTTGATAAACTACCTCCAGGAGCTGGGCTGGCAGGATTAGCCGCCCACCTCACCACGCAAAATAGGCGCGCTATAGTCGTCGAGTTGAGGATAGTAGCCCGTGATGACCTTAATCTATAACGTAGATATACAGGACATGCTCTGAAGCGCGGTTATCAAATCAAATACCATTGTTACAAGTAAAAAAAATATAATTCTAATCTAACATGCATCTTATAAAAGTCCTCCACTATGTTATGAATATGAATAATATTTATGTTTGAGAAAACTTACATTTGTCCTAAACACGATCGAGTTCGGCAGCCTGTTATAATTAGATGGACCCATCATATAAACTTATCTTTCCGATTTCCGCAGCTTTATGGTCTGGCGTGACGAGTGTGCAAGATTTTGGCTGCGCACAGATCTAGATGTATTAACGCCTTTCCGCCGGAAGAAGTTATCATCCTGCGTTAGTTAATGTTTGGTGGGGGGTGTTCTATGAGGGAGTCACAAACTTTGATTTTTGTGAAAATAGGAGTGAATACCTCAGCTAAACTGTACCAAGAGACAGTCTATGATCGTGCTGTGAAACCTCTTAGCAACACAGTTTTTAAAAATGTACTTTTCCAACAAGACTGCACCTGGGCACAAGGGATTGACGACTTAAGTGTCAGGAAATCAACGTACTTATCCGGACTTTAGAGCTGAAAACTCTCCCTCGTCTAGCCCACATCTGAACATGTTTGATTAGTGTTAAAAGACATGGTCTCCTCTAAGCGACGCGACACGATCGAATCACTTTTTTTTTGAAAATAAGAGACGAGACGAGCAGGTCGTTCAGCTGATAGTAATTGCATTATGCAGTGTTGCTCAGGATTCTTAAAAAACCCAAAAGTTCTGAGCAGCACTACAATTGCACTCGTCACCTTGAGACATAAGATGTTAAGTCTCAATAGCCCAGTAATTTCACTAGCTACGGAAGATATATCATATAAGAAAATAAGAATCACTTAAGAAATCTTTAGCACAAGCAGAGACTATATTTTCCATGAAAATGGTTCCTTAAGATTTGTGTGACTATTTCGAATACAATTATTTTTTATTTTTTTCTGAGATTAAGATTACGTGATAAAAAATGCAAATTTATTAATTATGACTAGGTAAATATTTATCATTATGGCGCCAGCATCTTTACCCGCGCATTTTTCGTTTACGTAGCAGGCTGATCATTATTCACAACCTCGGATTTAATTTTTTTTAAATCCATTTTATAAATAAAAGTAGCTTGAGTTACTCCTAGTAAGAAGAGCTATCTGCCAGAGAAAGTCCACCGATAAAAGAAAGCCAAATCAGAGATTAGCAGAAACGATCAGACAGATCAGAGACCACTTGACAACTTGAAAAAGAAATGTTTTCTTTCGTTATTTTGACATTACAAACAGACTCTTCAATTCTTCCTTCAAATCGAAATCTAAAGAAATCGTAAAAAATTAAAACTGAAACAAAATGTAAAAGATAAAAACTGAAATTTCGACATATTAATTTCAGATTCTACAAATGTTTCACCTGCCGTGGATGAAGACTTATATTTTGGACAATCAGAACCGGAAGATATCAATATGTCCGACAATATATTATATCATACAGTGCCAAGAGGTATTGTGAACCCTAATTATCCAGGTTTTCAACACTTGGCACATACTCTACAGGTATTCTATTTTACTAATTAATAATAAGTTACTTAATTAAGAAAAAAAAGTACATCGAAAAAGAACGAACGAATTTTTCTTCTATATTTTGTCTTACTTACTGACTTAACATAATTATAAAAGCAATGATATTTTATAAATATATTAATGTTCTGAAGCCGTTTTTATATATTTTTTTTCTTTGATTACAGGAATATTCAACAAATTTAGACAATTATAATCAATCAGATAATGAGATGACTGACGACGATATAGACACTGATATAACAGATAGAGAAAACAAATTGAATGGCAATGAATTCTATTCTGAACTAAATAATAATAATACACAACAAATAAACAAAATAAAATTGCATGGAACTAAACAACAGAGTGAAATACCCGATCTAATAAAAACAATTCCAATTATTAATAACAACACAGAATTCTACAGTAGCGATTACAGTTCGTTCGATGCTGATATTGAAAATAATTTTAATACCAAAGATATCATTGGTGATTTTAACAAAGAAATCGAAGATGAAATCAAACAACTACTAAATTATAATATAAATATACAGCAAGACTTAGAAGAATTGCGAAGAGATATTAAAGATAATTTTGAAAAACCCATTGAGAATACAATTAACAACATAAGCGAAGTAGTAAATCACGTGATTAAAAAACTTGTAAATAGCGACGTTTGTGAGGAACCAGAAAATTATCCAATACCCTGCGTAGTGACAGAAGCAAATGACACTATGAATAACGAAAATAATATTAGTGCTAGATCAGAAATACATTTAAGTAGACCTACATTTTTATTAATCGACAGTAATCCAGACAATAAAATAACGGATGCGGTACTATCAGATGGCAAGGAAGAAATAAATATATGTGAAGATGAATACGATACCGACAAAATGAGTTATGATGTTGAAAGCACCATAAAACAATTAAGTACAGAGCTTAGAAAAATAATTCCTAAGCTAAATGAAATGAAGGAACGAGAAAAAATGTGGACTGAAAAGCCAATCGTGAAAGAGTCCACAAACTCAAATAGAATTCTAAGCTCATCTAATAAATACAACGCTTCAAAGATATTACGAAATTCAAGCAAAGAAATATATAAACGTGAAGTTAATAGCGCAGAAAATATTAAAATGTGAGTACCTAACTGTAACTTACTATTTAAATTCATAAAAATTTTGAACCTTAAGTTATTAATTCTAACCTTCTTAAAATAGCTAATAATATGGCAAATATGATTACTTCTATATCTTTTAATATATATAATTCTCGTGTTAAACTTTGAACTCCTCCGAAACGGTTTGATCGATTCTCATGAAATTTTGAGTGCATATTGGGTAGGTCTGAGAATCGGACATCTATTTTTTTTTTATTATTTTTACATTTTTTTTTAAATTTGTTTGATTATGAGTCAGCATTAAAAAATACATACAACTTCAAATTTTCACCCATCTACGATCAACAGTTACTTTTGTATCGCGATTTTAATATCGGCAATACAACGTTTGCTGGGTCAGCTAGCCTATATATATAACGAAAATGATCTTTGTTTGAGGCTCTTTCACGTATAAACAACTGATCGTATCGAGATGAAACTGCCACCATTCGATGCGAAATTTATCCTTGATTGTTTATGATTACTTATTTTTTTATTGTTTAATTTATTTCCTTTTAAAATTCGCCCAGCGAAGCGGGCGGCAACGGCTAGTATATATATAATGAAAATGGTCTTTGTTTGAGGCTCAATCACGCCTAAACCAATGATCGTATCGACATGAAACTGCCACCATTCGATGCGAAATTTATCCTAGATGGTTTGTGGCTACTATTTTTTATTTTTTTTTTTAGTAATAAGATGAATAAAACTTAATTTATTTCCTTTTTAAATTCGCCCATCGAAGCGGGCGGGATCGGCTAGTATAATATAAAATTTATAGCAAGAAGTATACAATTTTTAACAGCGTTACATTAAACGTTATAGACGTTTTAATCAGTATAATGTGATGTAGTATAGCTGCTTTAATACGTACGCTGTACGTTGTATATTGTAGTGACTGACATGTTTGTATCATTAAAAATAGACCTGACGCCGAAGCCTGACTCAGTGATTATGCAAAGCAGAGATCAATGTATCGCTGTTAATATAAAGTCAGCTAGTCTGTCTAGATTTTGTTCCATTTGTATATTCGTAAAGTGTGTTAATTGAATAATTAATATAATGTTACCTTGCAGTGAAGTTAAAAGAAGCTGTAATGACAAATCACGTTGTTCCGTCCCACAAGAGACTATCAATGATGATATTGGTGAGACCATTCAAGGATTACTATTATTATAATATTATTATGTACAGTTAAATTACTTTCGAGACGTTTTTGCGTTTCTTGTAGTATTTGCATATTTACAGGAATTCTAAACTTGAAATTTAAATTTCCTTGTACAGTCAGAAAAAGGCGTTCGTTTTGAAGAATAAAATTATAGTTCAGTGTTATTGTTGTAAAGTCGTTAAATAAAATGATTTAGATGAGTGTGAGATCAGATTTCAAATTCATCGGATGAAATGAAATTTTAAAAATTATGTTTAATATTAATATTCACTATTTTAATATCGTTTAATATTATGAGTTCCCTATGAAGTGCCTGGCTATTAAAAATATAAAAGTATTGGTTTATTATACACACAAATGCAAAAACATCTCGAAAGTAATTTACCTACCTAAGTACCAGCTCATATATTTTGGCTTGTGTAAGAAGTTACGATACACATTTTTTAATAATAATTTAAGATTACTCTTATACCTTCAAATTATCTTTAAAAATAATCTGTACAAAATAACGTTATCTCGTACCTACCTAGGTACGTACATAATAAGTACAACGAATTAAAAATAACTTTCACTTCACCGTCAAGTACAGAAAGAACTATTACGCAAAGGTAGAAAGATTAGAAATTGTAGTTACATTTCTATTAAACTCGCTCAACTTCTTAGTTTCAGAAAGCTTTGATGTGTACAATATTGAAACTGCTTTACCAAAATTGGATATTGATGCAATTGAAAGTCACCTGAGAGAGGCTGAGAGAAGAGTAAGTAAATATAAATAAATTATCTATTATTTATGTATATTTAATAGTAGGTACATCTCGTTAAAAGTGCGGAAAGTAATGTGTCATATTTTCTGTAAGTGGAATTCTTAGTTGCACCATGCATCGAACGACCGCGACGTTTAAAGTAGGTACGTATCAGAATCGGTTTTCGTAGGAAATTACTATATAAGAAAATATAAGTATTATAATATGTGAAAGAATTTTTGAAATTGGTTAAGTAGTTTCGAATTAATCCATTACAAATAAACATACTAAATCATCTTTTTTTATTTATAATGTAAGTCAAGACTTTCCACAAAAAAAAAGAAAAAACTTATGATCAAGAAAGATCGAATCACTTCTGAAGTTATAGATATATATTAAACAAATAATTGGGGGTATTATTAGGTATCGTAGAAAAACTACTAAGAATATTAATGTTTCAAAATTAAAATAAAATTTCTTTAGGTATCGTGTTTAGTTAAACAAATACCTATGTTTTTACCCTTTAAAAAAAGTTTGTAAAATGTAAGATTAATATCTTTTATATACCTATATGATAAATATACGGATTTTTGTTTTTTTTTCTTTATAATTAACAAAAATCCGGACAAATTCAAAATTAGGGCCGCCGTCCGTTGCCTAAAACCTTCTCAATGATTTAATTACAAATATATTTAGTTTTCAGACTTTTCCCTATACTTATAGTATGAGATGGTATTACTTGCCAAATTTCATAGTTCTAGGTCAACGAAAAATACCTTCACAGGTTTGATTCCCTTGAGAGTGTCGAAAATATGGTTTTTTGCGGCATAAACAGCAGTATTTTTTTTTATGTTAACCCAGAAAACTGATTTTTTCATAGCTTCAAGAAATTAAAAGAATATACATACTTGAGTATATTCTTTTAATTTCATCCTCGATACCTCAATGCGTTTCCGAGATAAAGGGTCTTGACAGACAGACAAAGGGACGGACGGACGGACGAGGACCACAGAGGTCCTACAAGGTTCCGTTTTTTCCTTTTCATGTACGAAACCCCAAAAATGATTAAAAAAAAGTTATTTCCTCCCTGAGCTGCCATGCGGTTCCTCATTGGGCATCTTCCGTGGGATATTTGTCAAGGAAAAATTACTGTGGTCAGAGCACAGCTGTTAATAATCACGCTTAGCACAGCTATGAGCGAAATTAAAAAAAAAAACAATCCCTAAGTCACGAACGTAAGTAATTGAAACTAAAATTGGATATTTAAATCCCAATTTGGAATTCTGGAAAACCATTGTGTAGATAGACTATACTGCCAGGTAGGTATTTATTGGCGTGTTTTCTTGATGATATCAATCCTCATTTTTATTTGAATGCAGCCTGAAAAAGTAGGTAGGTAGGCACTTACAGTAGATACTGTTACACTAGATTTTTTACAGTAGATTTTTTTTCATGAGAAGTTTATAAACATTAGTAGTTAGATATTCGGCGAGAATTAAACCCATTACTCTCTATATAAAATTCGACCAACGCAACATTCAAATAAATCAAGTTTTATCTTCGGTTCTACATAATATCAGTATAAGTAGATATAAGTACCTAATATATTATGTTAAGACAAAGTAACGGTGACTGCACACATTATAATACTCATGCGAAACACGTTTGTAATATAGCGGTATTCATTATACATAATAGCAGTTAAAATTACCAATCAAGTTACCGCTCAAGCCTTTCTACTGTGATTCAGTTTCGTACGACGGATTGTTGAGAGACGTTCTTTCTGTTTAGATTATTTATTTATTTATTTCTTAATTGCATTTTTTTGCGAAACAACTGCAGCATATTTTGAACACAAAGTGAAGTTGGAGTGCACATAGTTGAAATGACTTCTTTACCTTATTTTAACCCAGAACAAAGACACTATAAAAAGGATACGAGGTTCCTTTTGGATTTATATACTATTACTTATGATAATCATGAATCTGTTGATAATGTTTGCTGCTTAGTAAGTGTTTCTTTTGTTTAACAAATTAAAAAAAATGTTACATACCAACTAAACAATAAAAACATTAACTGATAGAAAATTAGAAACCATAGAAATGGAACACGCTTGAGGCTTGTCACATCTCTTGTCCTTGCCCTAAATGTCAGATGTGACAGGAATCAGGATTTTGACAAGGCTAAATATTGTGAAATGTGAAAAAATTGACAGTTTGTGATAATAGCTTTATTTTTGTAGTTTCTAGTTTGTACCTGATAATCTAGCTAATTTAATTACTATTCCTAAATAGTTTATTCTATGTTAAAGATAGTATTCGTGTGCCATTTTCGTGCCAAATTATTTAATAAGACTGATTATATATAAAATGATTGAGAATTTGTTTAGTAATATTAAACGAAAGTTAAGCAAGACTTCCACGGAAGCAAATTTCAAAGACAATGAAAAGTCTGGGTTTAAACTAAGCTTGCAGATATTTAGAAAGAAACAAACGAAATCCAGTGATACCAAATTATTTATACCTATCTTTAACGATAATGCTGGTGCTTTAAGCCCGAGAGCCGCATTAGGAGGTGACTTCGTTCAAACGGAAATAGAATGGCCAGCAATTATCGAAACCAATCCAAATATATTAGAAAGATTTACAAGAATTGTTACATTAACAGACGATATAACGAGTGATAAAAATGTATGGTATTGGAAAGGAATGAAGTGTTCAGGCAAGTTTTTATTTTTATTATAACATTTATTTTATTTGTTTTTCAGAAACGTAATGACAGGGAAGAAATCAGGAAAAGGTTAGCTATGGGTGCTGACACTGAGGAGTACTATAGTCTTGGACATATTGATCGTCCCGGTAAAAAGCCAAGTCTACATTCAAGATTACAAAATGGTAAGCCAGCAATCATCTGTAAATGTAAAAAGACATTCTTGTCTGCATTCATATACTTTTACAAAATTTCATATTATATTTTTTTTAAATGAATATAAGGGATGAGACAAGCAGGACATTTACATGATGGTAATTGATACACTCTACCCATTACAATGCAGTGCTGCTCAGGACTCTTGAAAAACCAAAAATACTGAGTGGCACTACAATTGCGGTCGTCACCTTGAGACATAAGATGTTTACGTCTCATTTGCCCAGTAATATTATTATAAATAGAAATCTATTAATCATGTTGTACATGTTGGGGATTTTACTCTTAATCATCCAGCTTTTGTTATGGAATTGGTATTCATGTTTGTGTATGTCTTAACTCCTGCAGGTAAGAATTTACAAATTTGTTTCATGAATGAGACGGCTTCTGACAATGAGTCACAAGCATCAGATTTAGAAAAGAGCAGTAAAAGTTCGTCAAGAACAAGTCTTTTTAGCAAAAATAGCTATAACCATCCATATCAAACAAGACCACTTTCTGTGAATGTTTCAAGATTTGATAAAGTCAATTCTTCACAAAATGGTAAGTTCATTGTTTGAATGCATACAGATTTTGAGGCTTAATATAAAAATTATAAGTAAATGCATGATATATAAAAGATATAGATAATTTAATTCTTCTGTAATGCATGGTTCGTGAACATTCCATAAATTATTGGACATTCTTTAGAAATTTACCAACTTTTCATCTTAGCACTGTAAATTTGTTAAATATAAAGTAATACTATCAAAAATTATTTTTTTAGCTTCAAAATTACGTCCAGGTTCAATTATATCAAAGTCATCAAAATCGAAGTCAACACAGTCCTTAAATCAAATTGAATTGAAAGAGTCAGACTTCTATGTACTCCAGGCAACATTACAGACCGAAGCAAGGATTGCATTGGCTCAAGCAAAGGAAATGGCTCGCATTCAAATGGAGGTATGTATTTATAATTACTGTTGAAACTCAGTAAGTTAACAATCTTCACAAAATTCCCCTTTGTTCAAGCTTTTATTACTTAAAGTCTAACGGCCTTACAAATAAAATTGGCATAAAATTATAATTAAACATAAACCAAGAATATGTAAAATGTTTACAAATAGACATTTTGCTTACGAATGGTTTGTTGGGACGTATAACAGTTCCCACATTTATTTGCAAGGCAGCTTGTCATTTGCAAAACTTCAGAATTATAATAAAAGTATTGACAGTGTTGTCAACGATAATGTAAACATTTTGCATTTTCTTTGTTTATCATCAGTTATAACTTTATACCAAGTTTTTTTTGTAAGGCCGTAATTCTTTATAACTCAAGAATCACCTAGCCTTGATTTTCAGTATCAATTTTTAGCAGTGGTACACTCATACAAGCCCAAATGACTGGCTTGTATGGTTGTACTAAAATTATTTATTATTATAAACAGGGGGTGCTATTTTGCAAACCTCCAAATCCTTCAAATTCCATTTGAATTCTCCATTCCCTTCTTGCTGAGAAATACACAGTAACATGAGATTTTATATTCTGTGTTTTAAATATCTCTTATTATATTAAATGTCTCTTATAAATTATATAGAGATATTTTTGGTTAGAGCATATCATGTTGGTTTTTGGACTTGACCAAGTCTGTTTTAAAATGTGAATTATCCCTATTGTGAGTGGTTACAGATTAAATGTTAGTATTTACAAATGTTTATTGATAGTCTGTAGTTTAAAAAGCTTTAATTGGATTGACATGTTTGTGATAATTTAAAGTGGGCACAAGTCTATATTTCTGAAGAAAAGGTAAAAATTTTTTATTTATCTGCATACTGAATTGTACAATTTTTTTTTTTTTTAGTTTGGAAGTTACTATTTCACAGATAGATAAACAGTGGTATATTTATATCAAACTAATAGTGTTAAAACTATGCAGATGAGTCTCTCTGCATGTTCTGTTCTTAAACCCTATGTAAACCACATTATTTTCACTACAGAGCCAGTTAAAACCTTTTAAAAATTCAAAATTTTAATTAATAAATTAATTATTCAGATTAGGCTAAAAACCCTAAAGTGCTGTCCAAGAAGAAATAGTTAATAAATCAATAACAATATGTATCATTGATATCAATTGTTAGAATGAGACCAACACAGTGGGATGAATTTATAATATGTATTTAATATTTAGCTTTCAATGTTTTTGTTGATGGAGTTCAGTTAGGGACCAATTCTTCTAATCCATGCATTAATTCAAAAGGCCCTCTCCTATATGGAGAGACGGTAGGACCGGCTGGAGATTAATAAAATTTCAAATAAATCCTAAAATTGTAATATGGTGCAAAACTTAGTTGTATGTGGTGAAAGTCTAAACTCTAAAATCTAAATCTTTGTGTTCTATTTAGCTTTCAAAATCGCCTTTCGATAGTGCATATAACGAAATGATTAAATATTGTGAGTAATGGTTTCTTGTAGTTTGTAAATACAAAATCATTATAATTAAAATGCATTTATTTATTTATAAACCTATGTTTTTAATTTTTTTATCAAAGTAATCATTGTTTTTGTAATTAGAACTTTTAATACTTGTTGATAAACACAACGTGTTACTTACGATTACAGTGTTAATTAAACAGATAACACTCACATGTCACTCTAATATTAAATAAATTTTTACATTTTATGATTTAATACTGACTACCAATCATAGGAACTTTAAATGAAATATAAATAAAATCTATATGTATATATTATAAAATCCAGAAATATATTACACTAGCTGCGGCCCGCAACGTCGTCCGCGTGGACGCTTTAAAGCAGCAAAAATATATATTATGTCTAGATACAGATCTAGTTGCAATTATGTTGTCCCGACCTCTAGTTAATGTATTATTGCAAAATTTGAATTAAGTCTATTCAGTAGTTCGCCCGCCGCCGGACTGCACCATAGTATCGCGCACTCGGTTTTAATCATCGTCATAGCTATTCAAATATTGGTCCAAATAATGTACTTAGTAAAAAATAAATAAACTTTATCTACTTCAAATACCAGATGCGTTAAAATTATTTATTTTGATACTACCAAATGTTTGTTTTTTAGCAAACTTTTTTTTCATTTTGTATTTGTAATAATTGGTTTTGTTTTTATGGTACTTTGAAGCGTGAGCGACAGTGCCGGTCAGTGTCGCCAGTGACAGAGATGTTGAGGCACAGTATGGAGAAGGCAAATGTACCGCTGGCACCAGATCGGCGCAGGGTTTCCCGCCAACTGCTCACTGATATGAACATAGCCCAGTTGCAGGTAATATTTGACTACATTACTACACAAATTTATATTTTAAGTTTATTTATTTAACACGGTTTATCGGTGTGGGTACCGGCTAGTTTCAGATCATTCACAGGTTCTTGATCAGGGTGAGTGTAGTAGATTCGCGATAACGTCCCGTCTCATACTGCGGATTTGCACTCGCAGTGCGCGGCTTGGCAAGGAGTGGTGCTCGCGCCCCCCGCCCTGGTACTCACACCGATAAACCGTGTTAAATAAATAAAGTTAATAATGTCTCACGAAAGTTTTTATAATTTAATTGCTAACCAATACAAGATATTTATATATTCTATGAAATAAGATCAAAATAGTTTTTTTTTATAACAATTGACAAATTTTAATACCACCAACTAAAAATTCACAAACAAGCTTACATCTAAATAAACAACGCGTGCAGCGAAAATGTGACGACTCTAGGCAGACAACGCCTTTTATAGACATCTTCACCCTGTCCACCTGTCACTGTCAAAAATATTTATTTTTTTGCCCGTTTATTAGCTGATTTTTTCCACAAGAAATAGGAATGTGTATTCTATTAACAACAGGGTGTTAAATAATAACAAAAATTACGGTTTTAAAATTACAAATTAGTGTGTTTACACACTAATTTGTAAGATTATTATATTTTAAATTTTTATCATTAACAAAACAAGATTCTATTTAATAAATCTAAAACAGGCTTGTTCGAGCATTAATTTTCAGTAGTAATTCTCATTTTGATTTTATTTCTGACAGCCTTGATGTTTACACCTTTGAAGGTTTGGGTAATTGAGGGCATGCGCTCTTGCACTTTTTTTTTGCTGTGGCAACCCTAAGGCACAGTTCAAAATTCAACTTCTCCTAATTAATTTTATTAAATTTAATTGTTAAAGCAAATAATCTAGCGTAAATATTTGTTAAATTTAAGTAAAATATATTGTTAAAACTCAGTGTATGTGTAAACAACTGTTATTGTGTATTTATTTGTATAACTTAAGTTTTTGTGCGTCTCCCGTGATCGGTTAGCTGTTATAAAAATGATGACCCGAGGAAACAAAGCCCGCCAAACTGAGAAACAGCTCCAGCTCCTACATGAGTGAATGAATGAAAATACTTTATTGTACTAAAAATACATAAACTTACAATTTGTATTGCACCATTAGGCGACATTATCGTATGGCGGAATAAATAAGTCCTCGTATTAATGTGCAAAATCATTCTTAATCGGCCAATAACCGTTTTGTTAAAAGTATATATTATATTGTAATATTTTTTAAATATAAAATCTTAACAAAATAACAAATTACTTAAAAAAAAAAACTATTCTAAAACAATATAATATGCAATAAAAAGTAATAAAATAATTGCGTATTCTTCTACAACTTAATATTCAACTTGTTTTTTGAGTTCTTCTAAGCAAAATGAAATGAAAAATATTAGACTACCAACTTAAAGTCAAAAAAATTATTACGACAATATAATTTAGTAACAGTAATTGTTATCTTGACTAACATCGACTAACCCAAAATAAAATACAGTCGAATTTACAACCACCTCCATTTTTTAAGTCGTTTAAAAAATAACTGTGTCAGGCCAAGAATCAATGGACTTATGCACATGAGAAATATTTTAGTCACTGCGTGTTTAAACAATTCGATGTCGGTGTGTCATTTGTTGCAAGAGAATGTGGGCGGCGGTGATCACTTAACACCATGTGACTTGTATGCTCGTTTGTCCTTCTTTTTCCATTAAAATAATTAAGGCAGCAGAAAACCGACAATTTTTTATGTCGTAGAATAAAACGCCTTCTTCACAATAAGCACTTTATAAGAAATAACAATAACTTAATAACCGATGCAATGCACGAATATGGTATTTGACGGCAACCACACTGGTCAACTGTTGAAGATCAACTGGCTTGCTGATCGTTTGTATCACACACGTTAGTAATCGGCTGAAAACTAACTGAGTGAAGATCGATTAAGTATGATTTTGCACATTAATACGAGGACTTATTTACTGCGCCATACGATAATGTCGCCTAATTGTAAGTTTATGTATTTCTAGTACAATAAAGTATTTTCATTCATTCATTCATGTGCAAGTACTGTTGTGACATTCATAATGTTAACACGAGGAACAAACATAAACTTGTTATGCCTACTACTCGGTTGGGTCGAGTTAGTAAGTCTTTTGTTGGGCGATGTATATGCTTCTACAATATGATCCCAGAAAATGTACAAAACAAATGTGTTACGAAATTTAAAAGAATTGTTAAAAAACGTTTGTGTGGGAAAGGTTATTATAGCATAAACGATTTTCTTAATGACACCACGGACTGGGATTAAAGCGAACACCCTCAGGCTCTTTAATTATTAATGTTTATTGTACGATATTACATTGTAATTCATATTTTATATAAAAAAAAAAGCCCGCTGAGTTTCTTGCGCCAATTCTTCTCAGGTCTGAGGCAGTCTCTTTTGAACGGGTGGTAGATTTTGACGTTCAATAAGTGATTATAAATCCTATTTTGAATAAAAATATTTGAATTTGAAGAGGGGGTTAAGTTGTCATGAGGTAGATTAGAAAAAAAAACATTGTCTATGGAATAATAATTTGCTCTGCAAAAGAGAGCTGTTCGTGCTATATATATATCAGCTTGATTATAGACAGTCTCTCAAAGAAATAAATATTATGACTGTTTATTGTCAGTACATTTATGAAAATTTAATATACGTTCACAAACATTGTCACCTTTTTGCTTCTAATAGTGATTTTCATTATTATAACACTAGAAATAAGGGACTGCTTGTAACTAATTCTAGTAGGCTTCATAAGATTCATAATAGCTTTAAGCGTAAAATGTATTCACTTTTATAATAAATTCCCAGCCACTGTTCAGGCATTATCTATAAATAAATTTAAATATTAAAAAATTACACTGTCGTAAATCCTAGTACTCCAGAGCTGAATATCTAAGTGATACGACAGCCTGGGACTAGATTATGATTATTTTATAGCAATAGCAATGACAATACACTTTTGAATATTTGATTAATAAAAGCGCAAAAAAATTCTGGGAGAGTTTCTTGCGCTGCTTCTTCTCTTTCAGCGCCATTTGTTTCCGAAGCGGTAGTAGTGTCTGGTATATTAGAAATGACATCAAAAAGAATTCTAAAGGAATCAATTTTGAGAAGATTCTTTTAAATATCTTTTAATATAAAGTAGACTATGGTTTTAAAATTTATAACAGTTTGTAATCCAAGGTAAAATTTTGGGCTAGACGAGGGCCAGTCGTTAGCTATATAAAGTTCCGAAAGTTGACTTCCAGCCAAGCTTGGTACCAACCAGGTGCAGAATCTAGCTGGAAAGTTAAACAATTTTAAAAGCGTTTTACTAAAAGTTTGTGACTCTTTAATAAGGCACCATAACCAGTGGGGGGCTCCATCGCACAGAATGCCGGCTATATAGATTATGGGTACCACAACGGCGCGTATTTCTGCCGTGAAGCAGTAATGTGTAATAATTATTGTGTTTCGGTCTGAAGGGCGCCGTAGCTAGCTAAATTACTGGGCAAACGAAACTTAAAATCTTATGTCTCTAGTCGACGAGCGCAATTATCAAAGTGCCGCTCAGAGTTTTTGGGTTTTTCAAGAATCCTGTGGGGCACTGCGTTGTAATGAGTAGGGAGTATCAATTACTATCATCTAAACGTCCTGATCGCCTCGTCCCTTATTGTTATAAAAAAACCTTTAAAAATATACGAGTAGATTATGCATATTTTAGACTGCCATGACGTAATAAAAAGAATAATAAAAACATTGGCACGACCAAAACTTTTCTATAAAAAAAATTGAAAAGATCTGTTCCGATCTGAAAAATATACTTACACTTAATTTAATTTCTCATAAAGATACAAATTAAAATGCACATAGAATTATTATTTGTATGTAATACAATAGTTCTTGTAGTTTAAAAGTCCAAAGAGATTTAAAGTAGTGATAGTTTGCGAAACCGTTTAAAATTGACAATTTTACGCTTAATTTAGTCATTGTTTACAAACTGACCATGTCTTGTTGGTGTGCGTGGAAGGTTGGATAAGTATTTTTTGTTCTTGTGACTTTTCAACTATTTTCCAATAACAGCACTGAGCACATAATGCTCAACGTTGAGTGTTCCAACTACAGCAACGCACAATCGTGCACTCTCAAAAGTACTGCTTTCGCGTGATGCGTTGAATAGATACCAATTACCAACTCTGTGGCAGAAAATTAACATGACTGTGTTTTTTCTATAAGTTGGCATTGATCCAAATTTTATTTACTATCGGTAGTAATATTGTTTATTGTTGAAAAATAATTGAAAGCTTTCGTTTCGTCGTAGTATTTAAGAAATAATAAAACTTAATTCAGACTGTGCTAAAAAAATGTAAGTATGGATAAAGATACAAATTTACCGAAAAATTATTTAAATATTCTTCGTTTATTGTATTTTGGTTTGAGGTGATGGTCTTCTTACCAATGCTCTAAATAAATAAAATTAAAACTAACGAAGGTACAAACATTGACTATTTAATTTTATAGACTACCTGTATAGCCGAGTGGTTACCGATCCTACCTACTAAGCTAGAGGTCCCGGGTTCGAATCCCGGTAGGTGCAAGCATTTATATGATGAATATGGATGTTTGTTTCCGAGTCATGGATGTTTATATGTATTTATGTATGTTTAAGTAAGTATATTGTATTAAATATATCGTTGTCTTGCAACCCATAACACAGGCTATATATGCCTAATTTGGGGCAAGATAATTTGTGTAAAAATTGTGTCAATATTATTATTATTATATACCAAATTTAAAATGTGAATACAATTTCATTTTAGAATTCTAAAGTATACACAAATTTATTGAACAGAAATATACTTTTGTCAACAACGCAATGGCTCGATCGAATCATTTAATGAAGCAGACATCATAAATGTTTTCGTGGAAATGAACATATTTATCAAAATGAAGAAGACAACATCTTATTTTCTTATTAGATTGCTAACTCTATGAATATTTTTTTTCAACACTGAACTTAGTACACACGCACTCTGCTGGTGCATTTTAAAACTAATTCATGTTCTAATTAAGCATCAGCACAATTCGGCATTGTGCGGGCATTGAGTCGCATTATGCTCTGTAATGGGAAATATTTAATACTAGCTGACCCGGCAAACGTTGTTTTGCCATATAAATAATCGTAGTATTGATCTTTTGCTTGCTAGTTGATAAGAGATGGCAGTGGTATTCATTAGTTACAATCACACTTCTTTTATATTTTGCAAAATTCACACTATAGTTTTATAAATTAGAGCCTATTTGTTATTCTGGTGTGTAAGCTATATTATTGTAAAGTTGTATCAAAATCTATTCAGTAGATTTAGCGTTAAAGAAGTTCAAACATACATCCAGACATACAAACTTTCACATTTATATTAGTAGGATGTTATGTTTTTTTTTAAAGTGATAACCCTCACTTCTAGGATTAATACACAAATAAAATTTGAAAAACAAAATCCACTACCTGAGAGTTGAACAAAGCAAACAGAATTTTATAACGAGGTGGAACTTGAACGGTTAGCTCAGTTGGTTAGAGCACCGGCACGGAACGCCGGAGGTCGTGGGTTCGAATCCCGCATCGTTCATAAAATTTTGTTTTTAAAATTTTATTTGCGTGGAAATATGCATTTACGTCCATACGGTTCCCGTCTAAATATGAATGTTTCTAAATTATCCACAGAAGATATCTAACGCCATAATAATATGAAGGATGATTTTAATATTTCACAACAAACATGCAAACTGTGTTTAATATTGTATTTAAAGTAAGAATGACGAAACTTGAATATTAAAAGGTACAAAAACAATTTTACTGAGCCGAATAAATATTATATAACTTTGTTTTGGTCACTTATTTCAAAATGTAACAGTGCGTAACGTTAGCCTTTATTTTGTATATAATATGTTAATGAAGTTTATTTAGCTCGTTATGTACAAAATATTATTCCAGTAGGTATATGACTAACTGCAGCATATAACCTGAAACTGATTTTTCTTTGTTGTTTGAGCACGTTTCGTGTCCACTACAGTATTAAGGCGAAGAGTAAGCCGAAAACACGCAAACATGGTGTTTTTAGACAAGTTTTATGGTGAAAGTATAGCATTTGGAGCTATGAACACTACTTAATCCTGTTACACATATCCTTAAGTCTTATTTGTAGGTTGCTAATGCTTGCTGTTGGTTATAGTTAACACTGGCGAGCCTTTTTGAACTACCACATTTCTTTGAAGTTAAACAAGTTTTTTGGCATGGCGTGACGCATTTTTTTGGTACTTCTCTCAGAAAAGTTATTCTTATAGCTTGTACTTTTTTGTGTAGGTTAATTTATCCAGATTAGTAGTGAACAACGAGGATTGTAAACACGTAAACTGTTTTCCACGCAAGAAATTTGAAAATATTGGCTTTGTTACATAGATGACGGGCCGGCAGCCGTGAACTCATATCGCTCAAGGTCGCTGGCATTTAGTGTCGCCTTAAGGTCTATCCATACGAAGTGACGTTTTTTGAACGAGGAGACGCATTATGATTACAAACTAGTCGGCCAGAGGTGAATTTATATCTTCATGACGTTTGTATATCTCTAGACGTATGGCGGTCCGCGCTTTTGGTGCGAAAATATACTTTTTTTTGGGAACCTTAAGGCAGTGGGGGTTCCCTTGCACAGTGAAGCCGGCTAGATTATGGGTACCACAACGGCGCCTATTTCTGCCGTGAAGCCCCTAATGTGTAAACATTATTGTGTTTCGGTCAGAACGGCGCCGCAGCTAGTGAAATATCTGGGCAAATGAGATTTAACATCTTATATCTCAAGGAGACGAGCACAATAATTGTAGTGCCACTCAGAATTGTTGGATTTTTCAAAAATCCTGGGCGGCTTTGCTTTGTAATGGGCAGGGCGTATCAATTACCATCAGCTGAACGTCCTACTCGTCTTGTCCCTTATTGTCATAAAATAAAGTTTTTCAGTCGGTTTTTAATCGCTCACCACAACTTGTGTGCCTCTTTTATTCTCATCTTAGGTACATAATTTAAAAAAAAAATAATATCACTTATTGAACGTCAAAAACTACCATTACTACACATTCGAAATAGTGTTCTTCAGACCTGAGAAGAACGGGCGCAAGGAACTTAGCGAGCTTCTTTTTGGAAAAAATATATAATATCGTTAACATGCATTTATTTAGCCCTTGGACTATCAAAACTAAATTAGGCACTCTTTCCCGAGGAGGTTAAATCTTATCTTTTATAACTTATTGTAATGTTCCACGGATAATAAATATAAAATATCGGATTATGTTAATAAGTAAGTCAATCTCATTTAAAAACAAAAATTTAAATAATGCATTACTTTTGGAAACCATCAGAACACATAAAATTCTTAAAACGTATGTTTTTCAGTTTCTGTTTCTATTCTTTTAAAATAAGTGAATACAGTTTAAACAATTTGGTATATTTTTAAAGTGATAACCCTACAAGGATTAATACACAAATAAAATTTTATGAACTGGGGTTGAGTAGGTTATCAACTTTAAAGTAGATCCTGAAGATGAAACTACAACCTGAGGGTTGAACAAAGCATACAAGATTTTATGACGATACGTCACTCGAACGGTTAGTTCAGTTGGAAGAAAACTCGCACGGAACGCGAGAGGTCGTGGGTTCGAGTCCCGCATCGTTCATAAAATTTTGTTTTCAAATTTTATTTGTGTATTAATCCTAGAAGTGAGGGCTATCACTTTAAAAATATAACACATTGTTTAGATTTGCAAGAGCGACATCTCAAGTCAATTTCCTAATATGCAAATATTATGGTTAAGCAGATTATCTGTCAACTGTAAAGTAGATCCTGTAGATGAAGTCACAACCTGAGAGTTGAACAAGGCATACAAGATTTTATGACGATACGTCACTCGAACAGTTAGCTCAGTTGGGAGAGCACTCGCACGGAAGGCGAGAGGTCGTGGGTTCGAGTCCCGCATCGTTCATAAAATTTTGTTTTGAAATACAGCTTAAATAAAAACAAGCAGGTATTGTCATGGTCAGACTCGTAAGAAGTATGTATTGAACATTTTACTGTCTTAATATAGGTACTTGGTTATTGCGCTGTTAAATGAATGACCTTGAGGAGTTACGACCCTGAGTCACGCACAATCTCTTCAAAACAATGACCATTGTTTTTGCGATTGCTTTACCCAAATCGAATGCTATTTTATGAGTGGCTAAAGTTTAAATTTTGTAAGTGGGACGCTCCTTAGCATCGGATGCCGGCTCCTCAACGTTGCCTATTTTTGCCGTGAAGCAGTAATGTGTAAGCTTTACTGTGTTTCGGTCTGAAGGGCGCCGTAGCTAGTGAAATTACTGGGCAAATGTGACTTAACATCTTATGTCTCAAGGTGACGAGCGCAGTTGTAGTGTCACTCTAAATTTTTGGGTTTTTCAAGAAACCTGAGCGGCACTGCATTATAATGGGCAGGACGTATCAATTACCATCAGCTGAAATATCAATCAGTTTGTATTAAATTACACTCGCATGAAACCGCGGGTCGCAGCTACTGTAACATTAATACAATCAAATCATTTCAGGTGATCGTGAACGAACTGCACTCGCAGATAGAATCTCTGAACGACTCTCTTGTCAAGTTGCTGATGGCACGGGACGATCTGCATATGGGTCAAGACTCGATGCTCGTCGATATTGAGGATCTCACAAGATACTTGTAAGTACCACCAATTGCTTTATAAAGTATTTTTATGAGAAAATGTTACGAGACTAAAGGAGATTGAAACGCTTCCATACATTCCTGTGCCCAGGTGATAATAAGATGAGAGGTACCATTTAAAAGCATAAACTTAAATAATCTATAATTCAAAATTTTTCAAGATTTGTCAATCGAGGAGCTGAGTAATCGAAGATATAAAAATGAGGATATATCTTAAACTATAATGTGTTGACATCTGCTCTATAGTAGGTTTATTAAATGCCTAGCTGCTAACCCCCTTATTCATAATGGTCCGCTAACTTAAACAGCCGCTTAGGAGTGTTTTTTCTCATTCTGACTTAGGTCATTAGAAGAAGACAGAGTGAGAATTAGCAATGCTTTAAGTTAGCAGACTGTTATGAATAAGGGGGTATAAATTTATCAAATTCAAATAGTTTATTTCTCAAAATAGGATAACCGCATCACTTTTTGAAGTCAAGAAAATATACAAATAATAGAATAATACAGTCCTACTGCTAAATTATTTACATTGCTTTAATCCCATGCACTTTTATCTGTTATATAATCTTTAATTGTATAATAAGCTTTTTTTAAAAGTTTCTGTTTAACAAATATTTTAAAGTTTTTTAATTGTATTTTGCAAATTTCTTCAGGGATTTTATTATAAAAACGGACACACTGTCTCTGAATGATTTGTCTATTTTCGTTAGCCTTGTGTGAATCAGAGCAAGATTATGTTTATTTCTAGTGGTGCAGTTATGAATGTCACTGTTTTTTTAAAACGATCTATATTTTTATGCACAAATATTAGGTTTTCAAATATGTATTGACATGGTACTGTTAATATGTTGATCTCCTTAAATTTATCTCTCAACGAATGCCTACTGGACAGATTGTAGATTGCTCGAACAGCTCTTTTCTGCAGCACAAAAATCGTTTGAATATCACTAACGTGTCCCCACAGTAATATACCGTAAGACATAAAAGTATGGAAATAACTAAAATATACGACACGTGCCGTGTCTTCGTTTGTGAGCTGGCGAATTTTCCTTACAGCAAATGCTGCAGAACTAAGTCTATTCGCCAAACCAGCTATATGTGGACGCCATTGGAGTTTTGCGTCTAAAGTAATACCCAAAAAAACTGTGGTGTCTACAATTTCCAAGAACTCCCCGTTCACAAGTACATTTGAATTCACCTGACTGACATTTGGGGTTATGAATTTAATACATTTAGTTTTCTTACTATTCAAAAGCAAATTATTAGCATTGAACCAATGAACAATTTTGGACAAAGCATTGTTTACATCATCCAAGACTGATTCACGTCTTTTAATCTTAAATAAAAGGGATGTGTCATCAGCGAATAGAAAAATTTCATGATTATCCTTAACAACATAATATGGCAAATCATTTATATAGATCAAGAATAGAAATGGACCAAGAATTGAACCCTGTGGGACACCCATTTTTATGGTTGATCCAGGGGCGCGCTTTCCATTTATATCAACAGTCTGAATTCTATTTTCTAAATAAAAACTAATAAGTGCCAGCGCATTGTTCCTGATGCCATAGTGTTGTAATTTCCTGATAAGAGTCTCGTGTTCGACGCAATCGAATGCCTTAGATAGATCACAAAAAACACCGAGCGCATCCATTGAATCCTCCCAGGCATCATAGATATGATGAATAAGCACATATCACATATTTATATTAGCTTTTTGCATTATTATATTAGACAATTAGCAGGGTAAGTCCGGGGGTAGTTGGCCATAGTTTTTATTAAATGCTGTTAAAAAAACCTTACATATTTTTATAGAAAATTTTATTTGTAATAAAACTTTAAACAATCAACGTTGGAATTATAGACACAAAATTAAGAATTTCTAATGAGAACAATTTAAATATAAAAAATTCTTTTAAATCACGTTTGGCCATCTCACCCGTGGTATCCGGGTATGATGACCATGGCATAAGAGGTAAGATGGCCATATGCTCAATTCTATTCGTAGCATAATTTTTGGTCTTATTTCTTATTTTGTATTGTACTAAATAAAATACTTGCTCACTTCTGTTTTCTCATAAGAAAATAATATATTTTATTCATAACTAGCTGACCCAGCAAACGTTGTATTGCCGATATTAAAATCGCGATACAAAAGTAACTGTTGATCATCGATGGGTGAAAATTTGAATTTGTATGTATTCTTTAATGCTGACTCATAATCAAACAAAATTAAAAAAATAAAATTGCCGTGGACCACCTAGGGTTAACATTTAGGGGGATGAAAAATAGATGTTGTCCGATTCTCAGACCTACCCAATATGCACTCAAAATTTCATGAGAATTGGTCAAGCCGTTTCGAAGGAGTTAAACTAGAAACACACATAGAATTTTATATATTAGATAATATGGTCATTCGAACATAAACTATGCACCCCGGGACTCGAGAATTTTATATGTTACATTTAGTCTTTTATTAAAATTAGCTTTGAGGAAACCAACTAATAGAATTACCTACGAATTCTGCCAATTGAAAATTTCAATCTTCACAAATTATATATATATTTTGTATATTAATAAATGATTAATAATTACAGAGGTGTTAAGGAACAGACAAAGAAAACCAAAGGCAACGCAGCAAAGTCTGGCATGAAGAGGCTCACGTCGTTAGTGCACAAGTAACTATGAATAATTGTCCTTAGATGTATGTTAGTTAACATAATATTGTTCAATGTTCAATATAAACAAGCCTGATATTAATTACCTTGTTAAAATCAAATATTATATTAAATCTCCGTATATTTGTAGTTACGCGGAGTACATTCGAGATTTTTTTTCGAAGTTATACTTCTTTGGGCGCGTTATGAAAAAATTATGAGAGTGAAATTTTAAGATGCGCGCGCATCACTGTAACACAACACAGTAGCAGGTGGAAGTTGGTTATTTAAATATGTCTCTTAAACATTGACAATTAACAATAATTATTGACATTTGACACATTTCTGACAAGTGACATTGATTGTTTGTTTTTTTTTTATTTAGGGCATTGGTAACCAAACAAAATACATTAAAATCATATTTAAATAGGTTTATAACTGCAAAATTACATTGATATAAAAGCAAAACATAATGACGTTTGTACCTTTTTGATGTTATTGGAGATAAACTTCTTTGACTGTTACGCGCGCACATCTAAAAAATAAAAGTTTTCAGAAATTTTCTGACATTTGCGACATTAATTATTTTTTTTGGTTTCTTCGTCCATTATTAGGACAGGCAAAGGCCAAAAAGCCAATACAGCCGTATTCGTTAATATTCAATAATTTATTTCACGACGAATAATTAATTTTAAAGAAATGGTTATGTTACGCCAAAGAAGTATAACTTCTTGTGTGCATACATAAGTATACACGCACTTTTTTTTATAAATAATTGTATGGCAAGACCGTACCTTTCAGAGCCGATAACGTTAACATTCCAAATAGTCGTAAGGTATTTAAAAAGTGAATTGTATATTATTAATAGCTGTTATTTCCATTTTAAATGTTATTAGTCCTGTTTACCATATAAATGCATATATTTGATGTTCATGTCTTCGACGTAGATAGTTACAGATTTATAAAATGTATTCAGCAATAGACATTTTTCATATAGTTAGGTCCTATTAGGTTTTTTTTTGCATAGCTAGTTAGTTGGGTGCGAAGTTTTTTTATTCACCCTAATATGGCTGCCGTCATGATTATAAAATTAGCTTTGAGGCTGAGATCTACAGACCGTACTTAGATTTAGCTGTCTTTACTAACGTAAAACTTAGGTGAGTGTGATAAAACACGCACTTGAATTTTACATAGGACTGTCTTAGCCTTCGCCACTGACCTCTACTATATACCGCTGGACTGGCGGCTGTCAAAGTGCTTTTGTGCCTGTGTGGTGTTCGCCATTTTGGCGCTGTTGGCCATGTAGCGAGAGTCTGCGGTACTAAAATATGACAACCTCAGTAAACATCGATAGATGGTGGGAAACTATTTACAAAAATAATTGTGTTCTTTATAACGTTGATACTTGAAGTATAAAAATAACACGGAAAACGAACGAATTTAATTCAAATTACAAAAATACTTCAAGTATTGTACGTTCCTTCGCAGCCATTTGTGTTATACGTCAAAATTAGTTCTCTGGACGATCGCGAGTGACGTTTCAAATAGGCACAAAAAAATAGCTGTCAAACATATGGAACAACCTCTCCAGTGGTATTTATAATACAGGTCAGTGGCCTTACCTCAGTGTAATTTCAACTGTCAAATGACTATATATAAAAACGAAATGAAAGATTATGCTGCGCTTACACTCAGCTTACGTAAGCATAGACCAAGTACTAGACATTAGTTTGGCGTGGCCAACATGAGACAGATAATATCCTATATATATAGGTACATAATATGAGACAAGTGATCTTTCACTATCACTTTTACATCGTAACACACATCATCACTCCATTTTTCCTTCGATTCTACTTAAAATTGTCACTGATGTTGAATAAATAGTGGATATTTCACAAGTATCCCAACATTAATAGCTATTTTTATAGACGCAAATAAAAGTAAACAAAATATCTGTCAAGTTTGTTTAGCACACCGGTGTGCTGACCTTGAAAAAACTGGCACGCATAGCGAAACAAAAAATCTAATCACTATCTCATTTCTTTACATAAGACTCGCATAAGTTTTTCTTTGTCTCGTGTGAGTGAGACGGAAGCTATCAATTAGTATAGTTACTATACTTGGTCTATGTGCGTAAGTAAAGTCTGAGCAAAGTATGAGTACGCTCTATAGACCTCAGTCTAAATGGTATTTTATTTTTTCTTGCTATTAATAAAAATAGTTGACTTAAACTTCTCATTACTATCATTAACTTCTCATTATATACATTACTACTTTTAATATATATTCAGGTGTCTTTAATTAATCATTGTATCAATTTAAAAAAATTACCATTAAAACTGTGAGATATTAATAAGAGTAGGAAATGTTTTGTTATAGCACATATTCAAACGTAAAATAATTGGCTAACAAACTTATGTTGAATTAAAAAAAAAACTTTGAAAATTATTTTTTCAAAGATGCCGTAACAGTTAATTCTGCTGAGTTTTCAAGTGTTTCCCAAAATATCTTGCAAAAATATATGATATTATGATATTCACTTAGCTGTAGTAAAAAAATGTGATTTGCAAATTAGTATAAATATTTTTTCATCCTAATTATAGAGCAGTAGTTGCACTATTTGGGCAAACTAACAGGGTTCGAATGCTTAAATAATTCACATGCCTTGGTATCGATGCCTTCATCATACATATCTTCATCAGTAGTCGGACATAGTGGAGTGCTAAGCGCTTCAGTCTTTGCAGTTCTTCAGTACCCACAAATAAGCAAGGCCGCATACCAGAGCCACAAGCTACATCCAAAAAACATGAATTCGCTAAAATGTTATTGAAATATTTAAAAGGAGATTGAAATCTGTTGGCCAAAATGTAATAAGTTGAGATTTGATGTAAAAAATTGTCTTTATTTTTTTTTTATGGAAAAAGGAGGACAAACGAGCGTACGGGTCACCTGGTGTTAAGTGATCTCCGCCGCCCACATTCTCTTGCAACACCAGAGGAATCACACGAACGTTGCCGGCCTATAAGGAAGGTGTACGCGCCTTTTTTTGAAGGTACCCATGACGTATCGTCCCGGAAACACCGCACTAGGAAGCTTATTCCACAGCTTTGTAGTACGTGGAAGAACACATCCAGATGGTGGGGATAATATCCTAATTTTTATCCTATAATATCAAAAATCAGCTCAATTCTCAATCTGGTTCAACTTTTCAAGTAATCATAAACCATATTCACACTGGCGAAGATCTGTCATTTTCAAGGACAACCAAACGTCATGATTTGACAATTCTATACCTACAAAGATAATTGAACACAGATTTATGGTAACGCGAATGTGATTTAATGACTTACACGTGGCAAACCTATCATATGATTTCAAGTCATTCCTATATAAATATAATTAACATTAGTGTTTAAAGAGCATCTTCAGAATTATCGTAGTATTGACAGTGTTGTCAGCGATATAGTCAACATTTTGCATATTCTTGGTTTATTCTCAGGAATAACTTTATACCAAGGTTATTATTAACTGTAATTGCGCTTTCGCACTACGTCCGATCAGTACCCGTGAAAATACGGTCCGGAATAGTCGTAGAACTAGATCCGGCTTCCGTCATCCGATTTCTTTCCGTCAACCTTTAATCTCCGTTGATCTCTCGTTCCGGAGAAGATTATTGACGGAACGAAGAAGCCATAGTATTATTTGTATGAAAGCTCGCGCACTGCGTCCGAACCGAATCCGAGATTCCGAGTGCGTTCGAGCACAGAGGCAGCGGGGCTATAGGATAAGTAGCCAGTATCCAGTATAGTTCCTAGGCTTGTTCAGCAATCAGTTTTTCTGCTAACTTAACCAGCTAGCTAAACTTTTAAAATTAGCCAGCTAAATAACGGCTAATTGGTTAAATCTCTTAAATAATATACTTATTAACACTACGAAACTTAAGGATATGATACAAGCGTATAAGTTTCTTAAATAAAATCATATAATTATATTATATTGTCCCAATTAAGCGTCAAGAAATTGACGCCGATACCAAGGACTCATGATCTTGAATGCTCTGCTGTAAAATGCCGTTTGCCAAAAAATGGCCCGTGAATTGCTTGGAATTGGATCAGAGATCGGACTAGTGGCTAAGCAATATCCGAAACGGTCCGAGATTCTAGATCTGTATTTTCACGGGTACGGGGCTCGGACTCTGATCGGACGTAGTACGAAAGCGCTCTGAGGCTGAAAGCGTATATCTGGTACTCGGCCTGACTAAGGATTACCGAAAACTTCATATATTTATATAAAATAGTAGCTCTATTTACTTAATTCTTACTGCTAGAGGGTAAATATTACTGCAGGTATTGGTATGAATATCTCAAACTATAGCATTTGTGAACAAAATATATTTTGTGGCAATTTATGCACCTATTACTTGCATTCAAATATAAGAGATGGACTATCATTTGGGGGCTAAAATATATTTATTAAAGCTGGTTGGTATTGGTGGATGTGTGTGACTCAAGCTTTGGTTTTCATGGCCCCATTAAGGTTAAGTTTTCATTTTTTTATCTACCTTTTAATAATAGTATCGTTATAAACTGAAACTAACTAAATATAACAGTAACCCAATATAAACATATAAGGACATATCATTCGCACTCTGACAGCTGAACGGCAAAAGTGTGCTTAAAGACAATGTAAGAACACTTTTCTCCTTAGGCTGGGCGCAAACGTTCGGAAACCGGGTTAGGTTTCCTGATCAGGAAATCAGATTTAAAAAAATGCCATGGATATTGTTCGACCGCCATTATTAAATTTTCCGCTTCACACATTTTGTTACTTACGAGGAGTCTACAGACGTCCACTCGCTTTGTAGCTCGCGCGAATCTGAATTGAAATTTCCGAGCGTGTGCGGCGGTTGAGCCGAAATGTACGCGAGAGCTGTGTTCGGGACGACGTCATTAAGTTTATTCCGTTCTTACGAATCGAATGCACCGAAACGAACGTTAGGTTTCCGTTCGGAAACAACAAGAATAATGTGCGCCTAGTTGAATATTTTTTATGTAATTAGAGCATTCAGGTTTCCGAATCTGAATTCCTGATCAGGAAACCTAATCCGGTTTCCGAACGTTTGCGCCCAACCTTAGTCGTGTGTCCAAATAAAATCTGAACTAAATAAATGTTTTATATTAATGATTATTGGCTAAGAATATTTTAAACAACTGGAGCTAATGCACCAATGTATAGATAGCAGTGGAAGATTATTATGGTATGATTTGTGGCATTTTCCATATTCCGGCTTTGTTTTATACGACGTGATTTGTCTATATGTATATGACGTCATTGCAATTACCCCACAGTAACTGCCAAAGGATACTTGAATTTTACCCAAATAGGTATGTTATATGACAATGTACTGGTAAAGTAATGGTGTAAAAAAGATATCGACCGAAACTGTTATACGATTTTTGTGTACTTAAAGTTTATAATGTGCATATGTGTGTAGCCCTAAGAACCACTATACTTTCTCATGACAAACTCAGTGAAATTGTTTCATTTTTATAAGTTTTGCTATTTTTATTTTTTGTAATACTTACATCAAGGATTGGTCTCCGCTGCGCTGCAACTAGATACCGCAGGTGTAGTCGCAAAGTGCGGCAACTAGTACTACGCCCAAGTGGGCGCACGTCGAGCCAGTCTCGAACAATGAGTGACTTTGACGTGCCGCATGTTCTGTTAAACTTTGCTAATAATTGAAACTTAAATGCCGGGTTGCGTAGTAAAACGTTTTTTTAAATAAGACTACAAGAAATAAGAAAGACACTGGGATCACATATCAGTAAGTATTTTGTATTTTATTACTTTCAATGTAAAATAACACGAAGCGTGTGTTACAAAATTTGAAAGATGCCATTGAGTGTCAACACGCCACGCCCACAAGCATCTAATAGTTGCCGTAATAATAAAGCTATTGTTATGAGGTAGTGCGGTATCTAGTTGGAGCGCAGCGGAGACCCATCCTTAACCTAAGATGTAGTAGTTAGTTTTATTGTGAAATTACCGAATACCGAAACGTCATTTATTTTCTCCGTCTGAAAAACAAACATTACTATGGAAATTAGCTGTCATTTAAAATTAACTACAGGATTTGCTTTTGTTAAAATCTTAGCATGTTTGGTTTTAATTTAAAGATTGATTTAACTCTATTTTAGTATAACGTTCTGGTATTCGGATGAGTGATTTTTAGATTAAGTTTGATTACCATAAAGGTTGTTTTTTTTTTTTTTGACGCAGTAAGAGCTGTGTTGATATTTTTAGTTACCATTGACTTTATTTATTATTACGTAGATTATGACAGGCTCGCAGATTGACGTTGCGACCTTAGATCGTTTATACGTCTTGACAGATTGTGACAGCTGTGAAAAACGTCGATAAAATTGAGGTTGACCGTTAACCTCTATTTTAAGCACTGCATGCACACTAAGACAAAGTGACATACAAATCGCGAGTGTAAGGCGTAGCTTGTCACGCACACTAAAGTAATAATCCTGGCCTGTTTTTATAGGTTGTCTAGCAGCAAAAGGCTCTATCTAGACGGATAAATTATTTGAGGTTGCGACAATTTGATTAGATCTTAGCTCAAGTACATATAAGCAATATAAGTGATCTTTACTTTTTGTTATTAAGCATACGATCAGAATAAGTGGGGCTAATGAAACGAACATGCCAGAAACTTAATTAACCGTGAAGAAAGAAGATATAGAATAAGAATTTATTCTATTTGATATTTTTTTTTTCTATTAATTCTTTACATGAATACTACAATTTGACACAAGATGGAGGCCATCTACATATGATGGTTCGTCTGCACGCATGATGTTTCTAAAAAATTTACAAAATATAATCGACAAATTTTCGCTATGGTCAATACTTTCTATAGTAAATATATATATATATATATATATATAGTAAAAAAGTAGTTAAAGATTATTATCTGATTTCAGAGAGAATAAGTAAATAATAAAGAGCATGATGACGCATTAAAAAATTTAAAAATAATTTTTTCTTCAAAGACTTTGTCACTTTCAAATTAAAATTGACCAGACTGATTGTGGTGCGTTCAGAAACGCCCGAGTTTTGGGAACCACCAACTAATAAGTAAAAAAAAGTCTTTATTTGCGTTACGTTAATGAGTATGTCTGATTTCAAAAGAGTATTATAGTGTACTCTACAAGTGTCATAGATTATAGAATACATATACCTGACATAGAGTACAATACGCTATCTCAAAGCACGTTTGGCACTAAAGCCGTGTAATGCCATGTATATTGTGAAGCAATTTAATTATGTTGGAATTTAAGCAGATTTTTTTATCTCTAAACAGTTTTTTGTCAATCAGTTAGTTGAGGCTCATAGTTCGTGGCATCTCGAGAATATTTTGACCGAATTAGGATCAAATTTATTAGAATATAGTTTTAGTTTACGGGTTGAAAGGGCTAAGATTATTTGTGATAAATAATTATTTGGGTTATTTAGCTTACTATTGGGGCTATCGATAAATTACTTGATGCGTTTTTATGACCTTTTATCTCCTCTCAGTGACATTTTGCTCCCCCATCCCTAATCTCAGAGGTTTTTATGAAAGCGTACTTTAAAATTAAATAAGTTTATCTACGCCTGATTGAGTTAGTTTGATTTAATAACAAATTTCTATTTCTATTTTTTTTACTAAATTTTTCTCAATTTTATAGTGATAATATCGAGATCCCACTCGGCGCCTCGCGGGATTGGATGGGATTCCCCCATGGGCCCCATAATCCTCATGTATTTGATAGACGAACGCTATTACTGATGTGATGGGTTTATTTGTAGGAGCCGAATTGAATTTGCATTTGTGCAAATGCAATGCACGCTCACTAACACTAAGAGTCATACAAATCGCTAGTGTTAGACGTAGCTTGTCACACACACTAAAGTATTAAACCTGGGTTGTTTTTATCGGTTGTCTAACAGCAATAAACTATCTAGAAGTATAAATTATCTAAGATGTCAGTCTTAACTTCCAAATTCAAATAATATAGATAACGACATTCTTACTTACACCGATATTTCATCCCATAGGGCACAGATGAACTGAAAATAGACATCACCAAAACGTTCCAAAGAGTATTGAAATGAAAAACAAAACAGAAAATGGATTTTAATACTAATTTTGTATCGGTTATAGAAATTGGTCTGTAATCTGTTCAAAGTCGCGCTTATCACAACTGTAGATTTGTGAACCAAACGGGTTCGATGACGCCACAGATCAGTAAATGCAGAATATGCACTATAAAATGTTTTTACTTCGAATTTGCGAACGATCGAAAACGATTTGGCTTTAATGTATTTCTATGATCTCTTGGTATTGTTCCTTTGTTTGCAAGGTTTGGAAATCGACTTAAATAACCAAAAACCAAAAATAACCAGTTTACGGCTAGGTACATAGAGAGCTTTTGGCTTTGTTCTATTTTTAACCGGTTGTCTATGGTTTTTGGTTATTTAAGTTAAGATAAAGGATGTATTGAATAGCCAGATAAGAATGTTTTTTTCATCGCCGAGTCATTGTCACACTAAAAAGTTTAGTAATATTTACGTTATATTTGTTTAACATCATCACATGTCACCATACGATTTTACATTTTGTTGGGTAAGATATATATACTTATTATATTGCTCGTCTCATTTCGACTCTTTATTGACGAGAAGGTTATAACACAACTCCAAACGATTATATATTTTATATACAAACTGCTTCGAACCGGTAATAACTTAAATTTAAAGCCGGTGCTAAGACTTGATAACTTTCTAAAGCTAACTTAAATACTTTGGCGATTTGACTCATGCATAGTAGAAGTTTCATACGTTTTTTGGATTTTATGCGCGCAATCACAATGGGATGGGACCTTGTCAAATTGAAACTCGCGGTAGTTATAACATCATCTATTCGTTTCGTCATTTCTACCCATAAAAATTTACATGTAGATGTATTTTTGTAGTTCAATCATTCTTTATTACTTTTATTTGAGTTGTGTCTCCCTGTTTCTTTGATTATCCTACCAAGGCTATTTAACCTGTTGTGAAATATCCTCATAAGATGTATTCGCCTTAAATCACCTACGATATTTACTGTTACTGCGTAAAATTGATGATTTGTAATGTTAAACTTTTCAATGTGTTTAAAAAGTGCTTGGAGTGTTGTTACATTACGTGATACCACACTATTGATATTAAACTATAAATAAATAAAGTCAAATATTAAATCATAATTTTATTTTACCAATCCATCCCAAATTGAGTACCACCGCCTATAGAGGAACAGCGCAAAATATTAATATAGGTACAGATGATGCACTCAGCAGTAGCCTCGCCGAAAGGTAACGGGATCTGGAAAATATAGCACACATTTAATATTTATATAGATGATGCACTCAGCAGTAGCTAACGGTAACGGGATCTCAGAGGAAATCAATCTGTTGTGTGTTGTCACTCCGGCTGAAGTATGAAGAATAAGGAACATACATTTTTTTTGCGTCCAAACAAGGGAAAGGACTACCCTCCGGGATAATGACGGGAGGGAGGTGGTGAATGCTCATGCATACCAACGCAGCCTAAGTCTGCGTTGGTTAGAGAGGGTCTTGGGGAGAGGCGCAAGCGGCATTCCCTATAGAGTTTCCGCTGGGATAAGGGAACATATACATGCTCATATTCTATATATACTATTTTGTGGTAGCAGAGTGTATAGAAACTAAACTGGACGATAAAAAATATAGCACTTCACATTCAATATTTTAATGTTGGACATTAATTGTGTCTCTTAAGTCATAATTCCCAAAATATGCCCCATTCCCAAGGATCCATAATTCATATCAGCCATGTCGCTGGTTCAGATCCGGCTCGAAGGACCAAAAGATGTTCGGGTGGTGACATCGAAATTATACACTAATTAATGTTAAAATAAAACTTAAATAATAAATTATCTAATATAATGTAATGAAGTTGTGTATGTAATGTACGCAGCGCGGTGTGATATGGACTGGCGAACTTAGCCGCCGCGGGGAATTGCTGAGTTGCATTGTACTGTAGTCATTTATGTTACTTTACTACACAAGCGATTTTTTAATGAAACAATCTTTGATCAAATATGTTCTGGATTATAGGTTTAAACCAGCAAAATATGGTCTCAATAAACATGTGGCTATATTCATTTAGTATGGTTGAACAACATGCGGACGCTCCAGCGATCGTTTAAATATGATATAAAACACACTTCTAGGATACAAAAAAGGCTGGAGTTTCTTATCCCAAGTAAAAAATAATTATGTAGACTTCATCATCATATCAGCCGGAAAACGGCCACTGCTGGATAAAGGCGTCCCCCAAATCGGTCCTGCGCTGCCCTCATCCAACGTATTCCGGCGACCAGATCGTCGGTCCATCTCGAGGGCGGGCTACTAACACTGCGTTATCAGTTATGTTTATTTGTCATATTTTAGTTGTGAATATTACGGGTTAAAGCATGAAATCTCAAAATTGATTTCTTTAGCATTCTTTTTGATGTCATTTCTAACATACTACCGCTTCGGAAACAAATGGCGGCGCAAAAAACTCTTCAGCATTCTTTTTTTTGCGTTCTTTTTAATTTAATATACAATATTGTACTGTCATTGCTATTGCTATAAAATAATCATAGTCTAGTCCCAGGCTGTCGGAAAACATAGATATTCAGCTGTGGAGTAGAGAGATTCACGACAGATCCAGTTTTAAAACATTTAAATTTATTTATAGATAATGCCTGAACAGTGGCTGGGACTTTATTATAAAAGTGTATACATTTACCCTTAAAGCTATCATATATGTTAACGTATCAGAATTGTATTTTTAGTGATTTACGTTGACGAGCAATCTTTTGATTTTATGTCAATAAAATATTTTTGACTTGACTTTATGAAGCCTACTAGAATTAGTTACAAGCAATCCCTTATTTATAGTGTTATAATAATGAAAATCACTATTAAGAGCAAAAAGGTAACGATTTTTGTGAACGTATATTAAATTTTCATAAATTTATTGACAATGAACAGTCATAATCAGACGACCTGTATAGCCAAGTGGTTAGCGATCCTACCCACTAAGCTAGAGGTCCCGGGTTCGAATACCGGTAGGTGCAAGCATTTATATGATGAATATGGATGTTTGTTTACAAGTCATGGATGTGTATTTCTGCATGTTTAAGTAAATATATTGTATTAAATATATCGTTGTCTTGTAACCCATAATACAGGCTATATATGCTTAACTTGGGGCAAGATAATTTGTGTAAAAAGTGTGTCAATATTATTATATTTATTTCTTTAAATTTTTCTTTGAGAGACTGTCTGCGACTGCGTGACTCGCTCTCGTTCGACACGCAAAACTCCTACAGAATAAAAGGGGTATGCACCTTCCCTCTTAGCATATTAAATATGTATGCCGCAAGAGATACTTTTCTTCTTAATTCCAGTTTACTGTCCATGACAAACTGAGTGGGAAACCACAATGGGTATCCCGGATACACTCCGTACAACTTTAGATACATAAACCTTAAAATTTTATTTTGAATACGTTCCAGCATTTCTATTCTTAGCTTCACAGGTGACCGAATAGATGCGTTGCATTCCAGATGGCTTTTCACCAAAGCTTCATACAAAGCACGCAACACCTTGATGTTAATGAAAGCTTTCGCTTGTCTTCGGACAAAACTCAAATTCCGATACGCTCTTTTACATGTTGCCGGAAATTTAGGTTGGCGCTGAAGTGACTCCCTAGATCCCTATCCTCCGTGTGCCGCCTCAGCGTCTACACCTCCAGCTGGTACCGACGGTGGCGCAGGACGCGCACTCAGCTGAACGTTATCACGGAACACTTGGAGACATTAAAATGAAATTTATTCTATGGCTCTCTGTAGTCTAACGTGATCCGAGATCTGCTACTTCCATGAGTAATTTTAGGTCGTCAGCAAACAACAGGCACTTCGACTCAGTTACCACCGGTAAGTCGCTTACCTTTAAGATTAATTCGAGGGGCACTACGTAGTAATTTAGGTAGTGATACGAAATAAACCATTTCGTTATTCTATATTCATAAAGTAATAACGTTTGCTATAATAAGGATTGTTCTCCGCTGCGCTCCAACTAGATACCGCACTACCTAAGAACAACAGCTTTTCTATTACAGCAAATATTACATACTTGTGTGCGTGGCATCTTGTCACTAAATGGCATCTTTCAAATTATGTAACATACGCTTCGTGTTATTTTATATTGCAATTAATAAAATACAAAATACTTACTGATGGTATGTGATCCCCTTGTCTTTCTTATTTTTACAAAGTCTTACTACGCAACCCGGCATTTCAGTTACAATTATTAGCAAGTTTAACAGAACATGGGGCACGTCAACGTCACACATTGTTCGAGACTGGTTCGGGTACGTCCACTTGGGCGTAGTATTAGTTGCCGCACTATGCGACTACGCGCTGCGGTATTTAGTTGAAGCGCACCGGAGACCAATCCCTAATCTTAAGTTGTGTATGTAGAAATTACTCTGATAAATATATCGGATTTTTTTACCAATTTCAAATATTCTGACAGATATAAGGTAAATTACATACTTATTAGCTAAAATATGAAACCTTGTTAAGTTGTTAATAAGTATAATAATGTTTATAAAATACATATTTTTAAAGTACCAAGTACCAATGACGTTCTATACGTATAGATTTGTCACTGACGTGGTCTGCCACGTCGTATAAAACAAACCGAAATATGGAACATACCACAAGTTATAACATAGTAAGCATCGACAGCTAGCACCTATATCTATACATTACCGCATTTTCTCCAGTTGCTTAAAATAATCTTGGTCTATTCAGTTTAGGTTAAGTTGAATTTATAACTCAATTCGACACAATTACAATTAATAAAACACCCAAAGGAACAGTTTAAAACAAAAAACAGTCTTATTCAATACACACATACACAAAATACAGTACTAATCGCACGTAAAGAAGGTTAAACTTCATAATAGTTCATTTATATATATATATGTGTCTGAATAAAGTCTCAGGCGAAACTTCAGATGATATTAATTACAATAAATCCCCTGGAAGTTACACAATTGACGGCGATAATTAACACGCAAGCAACGGGTCACTTCCCACAATTATACTGTGCATCACGACTATGTCAAAACCATCGTTGACCCCAAATTTCAATTCGCTCACCTGCGCATAGCCCCAGGTGCGCCCGCGCAATTAAAACACAGCTCTAATAAACGCCGCGAAACTATGCGCGAAGACAATACTTTCACTTAAACTGCTATTTAGAATTTATAGCTTCCGCCGCCTGCGAAATGTAGTGTTGAAAATGATAGAACTTTTATCTTAATTGCAATATCCAATATAAATAAAGTGTTTGATGGGGTGTTCATTGTGTGAACCAATATATTTCAATGTTATCTTCCCCTTAAATAAAAGGGAAAACAATAAAATATATTGTTTTTTTTTAGTTTCCTATTCAGTAATTAAGAATTATTTATGATTAGAAATGCAGAAACGAAGATTGCGGTGTCACTTATAAAAATATAGCTTATCAAAACCATAAATTATTGGCACCATCGCGGTGGTACTTACTTACTAGCTCTCCTAGAGACGTATGTGTAGTCCATATATCATCAGTAGGCCAATTTGAAGAGGATCGCATAAAAAAAACTGAGGTGGAATACTTTTCGGTACTCATACGCCGATTCCTCCTGGACGTAAGGGACTCGTAGCCTAGTAAAGCCACTATCTGTAATAAAATAAAAATAATAAAGCATTTTATTTCACACCTACAATTTAACCGCCGGTTTTAAGTGGGAGAGTGGTATTTCTCCGGGCGTGCCGGCCGAATTCGATGTTGTCAGTTAAGACCCAACATGGAATTATTTTTGATGTCTGTTCAAACACCACCACCGCTTTGGAAACAATGAGTGCTCCTATAATAAAATATACAATATTGTACTGTCATTGTTATTGCTATAAAATAAATATAATCTAGTCTCAGGCTGTCCGATCGCTTAGAAATTCAGCAGTGGACTAGTAGGATTTACGACAGAGCCATTTTGCATATTTAAATTTTTTTATAGATAATTCCTGTACAACTGAAGTATACCTATTTACCCTATAAAAACCAAAATTTAGAGCAAAAAGGTGACGATTTTTGTGAACGTATAAATTTTGATAAATGTACTGACAAAGATCAGGCATAATATATATTTATTTAAACTTTTCTTTTAGTGACTGTTGTTCGAAGTAAATCCATCAAACAGCATTATATTACAAATTTTTTTTTTATGGAATAGGAGGACAAACGAGCGTACGGGTCACCTGGTGTTAAGTGATCACCGCCGCCCACATTCTCTTGCAACACCAGAGGAATCACAAGAGCGTTGCCGGCCTTTAAGGAAGGTGTACGCGCTTTTTTTTGAAGGTACCCATGTCGTATCGTCCCGGAAACACCGCACAAGGAAGCTCATTCCACAGCTTTGTAGTACGAGGGAGAAAGCTTCTTGAAAACCGCACTGTGGAGGACCGCCACATATCCAGATGGTGGGGATGATATCCTAACTTGTGGCGTGTCGTGCGAAGGTGAAATTCGGCGGCAGGAATCAGGTTAAACAGCTCTTCGGAACACTCCCCGTGATAAATGCTGTAGAAGACACACAATGAAGCGACGTCTCTACGCAACGCCAAGTGATCCAGCCGTTCACAGAGCACTGAGTCCCCGACAATTCGAGCTGCTCTACGTTGCACGCGGTCAAATGGATCGAGCAGATACTGGGATGCACCAGACCAGAGATGACAGCAATACTCCATGTGTGGCCGGACCTGCGCTTTGTAGAGCGCTAGAATGTGGGCCGGCTTGAAGCATTGTCGAGCTCTATTGATGACGCCCAGCTTCTTCGAAGCCAATTTGGCTTTGCCCTCCACATGGCCACGGAATTGGCTCGAGATCTCGAGACCCAGTATTCCGATACTAGGCGCGATACAAATATTGCTTAGTAGATAAAATTAATTGTAATAAAACCATGTGTTGCCTTTAATAATGCAGTACGCGGGTGACCATTGATCGGGCCGGTCCTAGTTACCATTAACCATTACAGGACCGGCCCGAGTAACCATTTTAACCATTATTATTTATTACCAATGTATAGTAGAGATGCAGTACGCGAGTAACCATTGATCGGTCCGGTCCTAGTTTCCATTAACCATTTTTCTATAACCATTACAGGACTCGCAAGTCGAACCAATAATTATAGTTATTTAGCAAGTGTCATAGATTAATTTAGTATCTTAAGTAAATAAATACTTTTACCATAAAACCAATATAGATATCTACCCCTAAGTACACCGTTTTCAACTGTCCATAACCAAGCTGATATATGTCTCTATAGGTTATCAAAGGAACTGAAGATTTATAAGAATAAATTCAGTTCCTTTGATAACCGTCTCTTGGTTGAGATCGGAATACGATCTATCACTGGATAATATACAATACACCTATCTACCTGATATGACCCACTTGAGTTTATTTTTATTAATTTTCAATTAGTTACAATAACAGATAATAGGTTAAAACTATTATCAAATAGCAAGCACATGATACTTTATGTGATCCTGAGATCCAATTAAACTTGTACACATCATTCAAGTACAGTAAAAAAAACAACAAAGTGTACACAACAGAAATTACATAACGCGTTAATAATTACATAACATTCTGTCAATTATCAAAAACTGATCTTCAACATAATATTAAAGTAACAGTCATTTATTAAAAAATTGTTCTTCATTACTTACACCGTTTCTTCATTTTTCAGAATGCCATTTGTGTTCTATTCCAATGTAGTTTTGAGTATTCCAACTTTGAGAGTATTAGACTCCTCCAGAGCCTTTTACTGGCGAGGAATACAACAATGACATTTATATAGAACCTCTAGGTACGAAAAGCTGGCTAACTTATAGTAGCAAATAATAAAACTATTATGACGCTTTAAATTGCTTAAATAATAAAAAGGTGTTATTCGTCCTCAATAATGACACGAGAGTGGGTCAGGGATTGGAAATAATACTCCGCTTATAGGAACGAGTCTTTATTTACGTTCACTTTTTCTGAACTTGCACTTCGCCGGTCTGCCGCTGTTCCTCTTGTTGGCGGCGGTACCTTCAACGCGTCACACCGCACCGAACACTAAGTCTCTTCTATCTTCTTCTTCTTGGAACACTTCCACTTTTCACTACTTCTTCTTTTCTTGTTCTTCTTCTTTACACTTTCGAGACAGAACTAGAACTGCCGTAGGCCACGCTTAGTACAGCTTGTATACCCCCGGATCTTTTCCATTTTCAAAATGATTCTCCCATTCCATCTTTAAATTTAAATTGTACTAGAAAATTCTTTTAACTATTTTTATCCTGCTTACACATTTTCCATCCCTTTTTTTCTGTTCGATTTGATCCTGAACTTACTAGAAATTTCCATTAACTTTACAAAACCCAATTAATTAATAAAAGGTGTATCGAAACCGGTTCTACATCGTCTAAAGTAAACACTTTTACGCCAAAGGTACGAGTATTGCTCTCGTCATGTACGTTGCTGCACGATATGACGTTTGACAACTCTCGTCATATACGTCGAAGCGTTGCTACGCGACAATAATTTCATTTGCTTTAAAAGCTTTGTACTACTGTATTGTACGTACGTATGTATGTACTCCAATGACGTTCTATACATGTACTATAAGTATGTTTGTACTATTGTACATATATAAGTATGTTTTTACTTACTAATTTACTTTTTTTTGCTTACTCGTGTAAGTTTGTGTATTTTGATGCATCACTTTAAATAATATATTGTAATTGTAATGATTTGTAAAATTAAATTGAAAATAAGAAACTGTAATACCAATCTGTTTTGAAAAGAGCAACCTAAGAGTTTCTTGCTCGTTCTTCTCCAAGGAAATCTGCCATCCAAACGACCTGTATAAAAAAATGTAATGCAAATAATATTGTTTTTCTTTGAAAAACCAAAAATATAGTGATAAAGATAAAGTAAAATTTTTGAAAAACGCCAATATATGTTTACATTTATCACTAACCAGAATAATTCTAAAGCCCACCCCTAAGGTGAAATATAAAAAAAAACCCTAACGTCCCCACCAACAAGCATCATTTAAGAAGTCATATTGTACAAAATTTTAGTTTTGTAGTGCTTTTAGCTTAGCCTCAACGATTATTCAGTCAATTAGTCAGTCACGATAATTAAAGATGTATATTGTGTTTAGATAAATAGTATGATTGTATGTACACGTGTAGCGATAGGCGTTAGAATCAAATAAAAAATAGCTTTAGCTACATTATTTAAGACAAACATTAATTTGGGCTTGTGTCCTCCGGTAAGTAATTAAAATCTGTATTGAAAGACACCTCTCATTCATCATTTCAATTCTTAATGTAGATCATACGAGTATTAGACACAGAATGTGAGATTTTAACAATGGAACGGAAAACGAACTGTCTCGCTAGGCGGTTGTGTGTCTGTAACTTGATTTGATGCCATTTAAATATTTCTCTCCACGCATGGATGTCTTAAATTTTCACTTGTAATAATTTATACGTCTAAATAGAGCCTCTTGCTGCTACAGAACCGATGAAAACAGGTCAGGCTTATTACTTTAGTGTGCGTGACAAGCTACGACTTACACTCGCGATTTGTATGTCATATTAGTGTTTTTTTTAATGAAAATAAGGGACGAGACGAGCAGGTCGTACAGCCGATGGTAATTGATAGGTACGCCCTGCCCATTACAATGCAGTGCCGCTCTGGATTCTCAAAAATTCGGAATAGCACTATAACTGCGCTCGTCACCTTGAGAAATATGATGTTAAGTCTCATTTGCCCAGTAATTCACTAGCTACGGCGCCCTTCAGACCGAAACACAGTAGTAGAGTAGACAAACCTCAGAAATAGGCGCCGTTGTGGTGCCCATAATCTAGCCGGCATCATGCACAAAGGAGCCTCCCACTGGTATTGTGTGCGTGCATTGGTCAAAATAGAGGTTAACCGTCAACTTCAACTATTTTTAGACGTTTCCACAGCTGTCGTATTCTATCTTGTATAAATAATAAGGTGTTATCCCTCACAGTGATCCTCAGTGGTGATTGCTGGACGAAATTATTGCGCAGATTGTGTTCTTGTATATTGCATTGCGAATCATAGACACATTATACATGAATTAACTAAAAAGATAAAAGAACAAAGAACGTTAGACAAAGTAAGGGAATAATCATAAAAAGAATGAAAGTTATCTGTATTTTCATCCGTTTCGATACATGCAAATCACCGCTGTATGCGGGCGCCACGCCATGCCGTGGTCGGGCGGCCCGCGTCAACAACTCACCGCAAACGTGCTAAGTACTGACGTCACCAGTACACTGCTGCAAACAAGTTTAATTATTTTTTCCCTTCATAAAAAAGGTACATTTTTATGAAATGGGTGACTTTGAAATTGGACTAAAACGCGTGTAATCTATACTAATTAATGTAGAGCCGTTTTATGCCTTCGGTTATTCTTCGAAAACTACTGAACCGATCGGTATAATACTGTTCCCATAAGATGCAGCATGTTTCGGAGATGGTTTTAGTGTGTGTTTGTTAATATCTTATATATAAAATTCTCGTGTTCCAGTGTTTGTAACCAATCTCCTCCGAAACGGCTAAACGTTTGAAAATTTGTGTGTTTATCGGGTAGGACTGAGAATCGGCCAACATCTATTTTTATACCCGTAAATGATAAGGATCACCGACATTCAGCATTAAAAATACATACATCTTCAAGTTTTCACCCGTCTACGATCAACACCTATGTTTGTATCGAGATTTTTATATTATTCGGTTCCAGCCACAAATCCGCTATAGCATTGCAAGATGGCAATCGAATACAATAATTGTTGTACGATATATTTGGTAGGTCTGAGAATCGGTTTCATCTTTTTTATACCCCAAAGATAATTGATTTATTCTTATTACTTTATATTACAACGTTTGCTGGGGCAGCTGGTATTTTTATATTTTTTTCCTTAGACCTTTATATTCGCAAAACATTATACAACTAATTCAGTCAATATTTCATTACCTACCTATGACATTTTATACAATGAGCGGGCGCGGGGTAAATTAAGATTTATATCGCAATAAAACGTTTGACGAGTCAGCACTTGATAATTATAATTTAAATATGTAGAAGTAATTAAACTGCTATATATTTATCCCGACGCTCTTCTAATTTTTGTGTTTAAAAAGTATAATAATTACATGTGATATCAGCGAAAATGAAATAAGTATAAGAGATTTGAGTTAAGAAACATAACGGATATCATTATTGTTACTATATTTAAATGATATTTAAATCGATATTATTAATATACTTCCGAATCGAAAGTTTACCAATTTTTTAATAAGTATTTAATCAAATATTTTTTTTTAACAAAGACAAACCGACTTCACCAAAAATGGTAAATATTGCAAGATACGTCAAATGAAAATGCAATATTATAAAAAGCTAATAAAAAATAATTGCTCTACATTTTACTCCAAAAAACATTAATTGCATTGCATGTAGTTATGTGAATTATTATGTAAATATTTTTCACAATTTTGATTACAAAAACTTTACTTTACGATTATACATACGAGTTCATTGCCAATGGTAGGGGTCACCGAAGACGGCGACATACGGGCTTATATTAACTTTACAACGATTTTATTGCTTCAGTGTTTATACAATTATCTAACCTCATATCGAGTCTCTGATATTTGACAATGTTTACTTCTAAAAATGCTTTTTAGGATTATTTTTAGAATTATAAATCTCATTCAACGTATTCCGGCGATCTTGACCAGATCATCGGTCTTGTGTGGGGCTTACCAACACTGTGTCAACCTCGTAGGTCGCCCTTCGTGGACTTTACTGCACCAACGGCCATCTGTCCGTCGAACTATGTGCCCTGCCCACTGTCACTTCAGTTTTGCAATCATTTGGGATCCTACGGATTTGCTCCTACGGATCTCCTCATTTCTGATTCGATCTCACAGGGAAACTCCGAGCATAGCCCTCTTCATTGCCCTCTGAGCGTCTATGAGCTTTCTCATCAGACCCATAGTTAGCAATCACGTCTGCGTACCGTAGGTCGTTACTAGCAACACACACTGGTTGAAAACCTTCGTCTTCAGACACTGTGATATTGGGGACGAGAAGATTTTACGAAGTTTCCCGAACACTGCCCATCCGAGTTGGATTCGACGAGTGACCTCTTTCGCGAAATTGGACCTGCCTAACTGGATTGTATCAAACCTAACTGGATGTATAGTCCAAGGTAGACATACTCGTCAACAATTTCGTTAGTACAGTTCCCAATTGTTAATGGAGTATGAGCGCCATGGACATTTGACATGATCTTCGTCTTGTCCATGTTCATTTTGAGGGCAGCGCAGGACCGATCGTCGTGAAAATCTTAGGGGGAGGCCTTTGTCCAGCAATGGACATCTTCAGCTGATGATGATGATGATATATTACCTATAAATTAGTCGGTGAGACAAAAATAAATTATTACCACTTATACTACAATATTAATAATATAAAGCGGATTCCAATAATACACATTATTTACGCATTATTATTATTATTAGTTATTTTTGAACAATCACGTTTGAGAGCACCATATTTTTTTTTTCTATTTCACACATAAATTGATAAGATTTATTGAGATTTTAATTCTTAATATAACTATCACCAAATTGTTTTAATATTAAAACACGAAGAATTAAAATAATGTTAATTAATATAAAATGGTCAAAGTCCGAAATAAATACATTGATTTAAAATAAATTTCTATTATTAATTAATTTTTAGCTTAAAAATACTAGTATATTTATTTAGTACTCACTATTGTACTGCACAATAATTCTTTAATTAAACAATTCATATAATAATCAAACAAAAACACTATTTCAACAATGTACACATGTACACATAAAAATTTTCACTAAATCCATTAAATTTCACATATAAGCTACAGATTTACTGCTATAAGCAATTTAGTGACCCATTCAAAACCTGTCTAACTATATATATTTATATTTATTTTTTCAATAATTTATTTATAGCGTGTGTCATGAGCATGTTGGTGACGCTAACCCATAAGTGCCCTACCAAAAAGTACCCAACGTGGCTAAAATAGATTTCACTTCAAAAAAAATAATTAATTATCATTGTATAATTAACAGTATTGAAGTTAAGAATTTAAATAAAGAATATATTATTACTTATTCACGATTAATCACGTTTGCGAATCAATCCCTTTTTTTTTAATTAATACTTAAATATTTTGTAAGACTTAGTGAGATTTTAAGTCTTAAAATAACTAAGCATCACCAAATAGAATGTAATTAAAAATAATGAAAAAGAAATGGGACTTATTTTGTAATATTTATCCATTAGGAGTGTCATGTGGCTTATTATAGACAAGTTTTGCACACTTGAAATTGGCCGTGAATGAGACAAGGGTGGTACAATGAACTCCGTCAACCGAAAAATGATTAACAAGCATTTACGTGACGCGTGTGGGAGGCGCAGTGGCTTCACGACCATAGACCTACTAAACTATTAAGAATTAAATATTATTTCATATTTTTTTTAAAGAAACGTTGCTTACTGTACAGCGTACTTTTAACTTAATCTGCACTTTTAATGATATATAATTTTGGTTCAATTGTCTCTCTTTTGAAGAGATAACTTCTTATGGGAGGTTCAATCGCTTCGTAACGTAACGCGTTACGGCGCCATGCCAGTCTGGCTTCCCTTTCTCACACGCGTACGGCAGCGGTAGTCAGGCTCCTTCTCTCTAACTCTAACCAATTGTTACTTTTATAGGATTAAATAATGACGATAATTATGTACAATTACAAAATTCTAATGCACATATTCAAGAAGCGTAACTAATATTAAATTATATTTTATAATCAATAAAAAATTTATTCTATGAATAACTTTTCTATACATAATCATATTACAATACATAAATAAATTTTCAAATAATTCAAAATTAAATAGTTCAACTTAGATTAGTTTAAGTTATTACTTGTAGCGTGCGTCCCGGGACGTACACGCTTTCTTTTGTTTTTATAAAGTCTTAAAATATTCTAAAATTTATGAGATATATGTGACAGAAGGAGCGTTCCTCCGGCTGACCTTATCACAGCTCGACTTTAGCGAGCTTATAGCCTAAAAACGTGGTCGGATTCGGTACAATCGGACCATCAGACGGTCCGGCTGGCGTGGGTGGGCTCACGCCAATTGGTCAGCCGTCGTACTTGGATCGGCCCCGACGGTAATAACAATAATTTTGTGCGATGGACAACGCCGTGTGACTTACCATCGACTATGGTCCAATACCGGACCGCGTCTGATGGTTCGGCGGTACCAAATCTGATCATATGTTAAGGCTATTAGCTGCTGCGATCAAACTCGATCACATCCACAAGAGAAACAGAGTGTGTAGGGGCGAACGATAAAGATTTAGAAACACCTTTATTTTGTTTCTGTTAACGTCAGACTTTTTGTGGACAAGCAATGTATTTTTATACGTCCTCCTTAAATTATCTTTTAATCTCGTCAGTCTTCATGGTAAAAAACGCCTCTTCGGCATTAAAACCAATATATTTTAATAGGCAGGGGTAACAATTTGCCACCAAGTAAAGCACCATACACACCTGATGTTAAGTGTTTATTTATTTATTTATATTAATAGGTATGAGAGCCATAATAATAATGTAGAGTTACAGTTTGTCTTTTTTTGTTTTATAAAAATTTTAAACATTCCTTAACCACGGGATAAAATAGCAACAAATATTGGCTACGTATAAAAGCAACGCAAAATAAGAGACGAGACGAGCAGAAAGTTGAGCTGATGGTGTTTGATACGCCCTGTCCATTACAATGAAGTGCCGCTCAGGATTCTTGAAAAACTCTGAGCGGAACTACAATTGCGCTTGTCTCCTTGAGACGTAAGATGTTAAGTCTCATTTGCCCAGTAATTTCACTAGCTACGGCGTACTTCAGACCGAAACACAGTAATATTTATACATTACTGCTACACAGCAGAAATAAGCACCGCTGTGGTTCCCATAATCTAGCCGGCATCCTGCGCAAAGGAAACATTAAACAAAAACAAGAAAGGGTCATTTATGAGCCTCCAGAAGTTTAAACTCAACTAAAATTCAACGCTTCACACTTAAGTCTAGATGTAACATTTGCAAGATTGAAAACTTATAACCTAGACTATATACAATAAAATCAATAGTATCATAATCACATCAATATTTCAGTCTTACGTATTTATAAGACGTGTCTATAAATTTGTAGGTCTATAGTTTCATCCCCGAGTGAGCGCGAACGATGCGCAGGCGCACGTGCCACGACATATGGCGATGCGCCATACTGTTTGTTTGCCAATCATAACGGACATATTTCATCAGATAACGGCCTGCCTGGCATATTGCCTCAATCAAAAACAATGTATAACAATTAAATGTCCCCGCCCACTAACTCGCCGACATCGTCACACCGAGCGGTATCACAATATATCGCAGCATTCGATGCGGTTCTCATCTCATCTCGTTATACGAATACGCCATTCATAATGACTAGGGGTCTTCTGACACATCATATTTTCAATTAGTTTATAGATTGATTGGCCTGTACATGTGTCAGAATTGCAATTAGCTACCAATATCGGTTTTATAATTGCGTACGTTAATTAGAACCTAGTTAATTATCTTACAATGTTACGAATACCCAGTAGCCAATAATTCAATCTTGTTGGGTGGATCATTGGTTGGGTTTATCTTCATTGTGTTTATAATATGTCTGTAACTTGAACGATATATTGTGTGTACCTTAATAACAAATTAGATATAGACCTGAATATATTAACTAAATGTCCGATTATATTTTAGTCAGTATGTTTCCTTTTGATTGATATATTTATTTCGCGTTTTTTAAGTGAAAGCTGCATTTCGCACTTTAGCCACTTATGGTATTGTAGGTAAATATATTACATACGACAATTATTAAAAACTAGCTGATACCCACGACTTCGTTCGCGTACACACATGACTAAGCACGTATTACTTATAAAAATGTTTATTTCTTATGACAAAACTTAAGATTTAAAGTTGATAAAAATTTCATTTTCAAATTTTATTTGAGCTAAAATTAAGTTTATATTTTATCCACTAAGAAAGTTGGAAAGAAATGAAAATTCTAATTAGATATTCATTTTAAAATATTCATTCAATTTGAATTCTGAACGACGGGGGACGACACATCAAAGGATAAACAAAATTTTCGTTTTTATTTAATTCCGAGCATTTTCACATTTATTCACCTTTTAAACCTTCTCTGGACTTCCACAAATAGTTCAAGACCAAAATCAGCTAAATCGGTCCACCCGTTCTCGAGTTTTAGCGAGACTAACGAACAGCAATTCATTTTTATATATATAGATAGATAAATAAATATACTCAATTCGCTAGCTTAGACATTTGACATATGACAGGCTTTGAAAATTAAATCAAAATCATTTGATTCTTATTTTAGTAAATTTATTAAATATGATATTTTGTGAGTATTCTAGTATATACAAATCAAAGATATGATAATAAAACCTCAGAACCTAATTAATGAATTTTATTAATATATTGTAAGAACTATTTTATACTTACTTTTAAGACAAATTACAAAATGAATCATATCTGTAATGTATTTTACAAGTAATTATATCATTTAATTGAAATTATTTATGTTTTCGTTTATTCAACAGAAGAATAGTTACGAATTTATGATCTACAGAAGTTGTATTTTCAGGAAACAAAGGCTGTTCAAACCGAAACAATTCACAACGGCTCCGAAATGTGTAATCTTTTATTTATGTGTTATTTTTGTGTCGACCCCATAAAGTGTGATAGACGTTCATTTTAATTCAATGAAAGCAATTGAAGCAACCTGCAATTTTGGACAGGGGCAAGCGCAGGGCATGTGCGCCACCATATGGCATCGATCCATCCGACTTACTGAAGCGAGGAATCCTCGGCCAGCGAAGATGTATAAGTACTGGAGTCTTTTTCTCTTTATATTTCGGAATAAATCGCTTACACCTGCCTAGTGCATGCTGCTATCCTATCTCTATTATTAGTCCTCTAGCCTGTCTAATTGGCTTCGATAAAGCATACGTTTTACTAATACCTAACATTGGCCTGTCATACCGTGTTTCTTTAGCGTCCTTTAACTATGATAGATAGTTTATGCGAGGCGTGTATCTGCAATTATGAAAATAATTAATTGCTTATGTTTATGCAAATAATGATAAATTTTTACAATTATTTTTAATATTAAAATATGTGCACCTTACGATACTTTATTGATTTTAAATTAAATTACGAAGGGTTATTTATCATTTGTTTATAATTAGTGTTAGTTATGTATTTGTAAAATAATATTTATAACTTGTAGATAATCTTTATAGTTATTAATGTCTTAAACGTATTTTTTTATGGAAAAGTAACCTCATGTTAAGAGATCATCGCAGCCCACCTTCTCTTGCAACACCAGAGGAATCACAGGAGGGTTGCCAGCCTTTAAGGAAGGTGTACGTGCTTTTTTGAATGTACCCATGTCGTATCGTCCCGGAAAGGAAGGACCGCACAAGGTAGCTCATTAATCAGTACTTTGTAGTACGTGGAACTTGGAAGAAAGTTCCTTGAAAACCGCACTGTGGAGGACCGCCACACATCCAGATGATGGGGATGATATCCGAATTTGTGTCGTGTCGCGGCAGGAATCAGGTTAAACAGCTCTTCGAAACACTCCCCGTGATAAATGCGGTAGAATACACATAATAAAGCGACGTCTCTACGCAACGCCAAGTGATCCAGCCGTTCACAGAGCACTGGTTACGTATTTAAACGTATGCAATTATAGCAGTATTAAATAACAGGATCCTAAAAACAATCATAAATAAGAAGCATCTGTGGCATAATAATTAGCCACCTACCAATATGTTTTTGAAATCATATGTTTTTTTATTAGATAGGAGGAAAATATAAATATCTGGTGTTATAAGACAGTATGGACGTATTTATTTTATAACAATAAGGGACGAGACGAGGAGGACGTTTAGCTGATGGTAATTGATACGTTCTGCCCATTACAATGCAGTGCCGCTCGAAATTCATGAAAATCACAAAAATTCTGAGTGGCACTACACCTACGCTCGTCACCTTGAGACATAAGATGTTAAGTCTCATTTGCCTAGTAATTTCACTAGCTACGGCGCCCTTCAGACGGAAACACAGTAATGTTTACACAATACTGTGTATAGGCGCCGTTGTGGTACGAATAATCTAGCTGGCATCCTATGTAAAAGAGCCTCCCACTGGTATGTATGCTCTGTTAACCTTTTCTTAAATAAAATGTACTAATTTCAAATTCATACAACTATCTGGAATCTAGTTGAAAATAAATAAAAATCTATTTCAACACTTCATACATGATATTTTGAGATCTTAAAGATATTTTTTTATGTTTATGAAAAATATTCCACTTACGAACTATACCATATTACAACTTATTAAAACTACTGTTGCTTAGAAGTACTTACTGTATAAACCTTTCTACCTACACGTAATATCTACTGATATACCGTGGGCATCTGTTTCCACTGCCTTTAATAAGCGCGTTGATATCGTTTATATGAGTAAAGACGCGCACACGCACGCAACTGCAAATACTTATTTACTATCATAATTATAGCTTTTTAAATGCTTACTATTTTTAAAATATATACTTAGCTGTTATATTTTTTATGTGTTAAAGTCTGCTTATCACGCATATAGTCCATTAAATAGAAAACTGAACTGGTTGAGCAATTCGAGTGCCTTGTACCACACCAGAGAAGCCCTATACGGTACTTAATTACCCTTCTTCTGTATTTTAGTACTTATTACATTGCTGCCTTCAACGGTAGTTTTAGTTATAATGCAACTGAGTGGGTGGAACAATATATCACCACCTTTCAAAGCCTTCTTATCAATAAATTTCCTTAAATTAAAAAATGAAAGGATATCTTTTAAATGAATATCAAAGCCAGTTTTCCAGTCCTAGTTATGTTCAAAGAGACCGGAAGTTGTTTTTCATTATTATTATGATTTTTTAAATTAATATTACTGTTTATAATCTGTATGTGTGTTCTTATTTTCATGTTTAGTTTAATAGTAGTAGTTAGTAGCTGCTCTACAAAATATTATAGTAGTTAGCCCTTGAGATATAACAAAATAATGTATGGTGGAATTGTGTATCTTTTATAGGTCTATAGAAAAGTCCGCGATGGCATATGTCTATCTCTTAAGAATAACCGACTGTATCCATTTTAATATTTAAAATAAATTTCATTTATAAAGCTTTTATATTAAGAGCTGTTTACATAAACACGATATTAATCCTTATCATTTTATTGCTACATATTATTATAAAATCATTAAGAAATACGTTTTTGTTTCATTTTTTACTCATTTAGTTTGATGACACATTCGATGACTTTAGACTACATTATTCTCAAATACTTACATCATTTTTTATTGTCAGAATAGCGTCTGTTGGGCTCGCTAGTATTATATATATAACCCCTATGTATACTGTATATAAAAGTTTGTGTTGTAACTGGTCACAGCTGATGACATAGTGTATTACTAATTCTTATTTATGTGGGAAAGTGCAATCGTTTGTAATAAAAAAAACTGTGGAGCGGTTAACCCGGATCCTCTTGTTGCGGTGGGACGTCTATTTCAGAATCTTTAAGTGGTTTCCCTTGTATAAGCACGTGTTTGAACGAGTGAAGGTAAATTGTGTGTGAACAAAATAAATTAAGTAACGAATTAAAATGTACTCCAACTGTTGAACACGTCTTTCTTTATTGTTGTGCACAAATAAAAGTTTCTATTGTCTTTAAAACCATTTAATGTTGTTTAAATTATTGGGTTTTCTCATTTACAACCATTGAAATTATATATATTTCATTGGGACAAGTTGCATTAATTCTTACATAATTTTTTTTTTCAATACACACAGATTAAATTAAAATCATCACAAATCTAGAACATATAATATGCTTTATAATCGAGATTACTATATTTAATTTCTCTAATGTACGACAAAATGTCATCGTTTCTCCTTTTTGAGTTTAAATCATTCCAATAATAATTTATTTCTTTTATTTATTCACTTACTTTAATAATTTAAACGGTTAACACCAATTACATTAATTATAGATAATTCATTATTTATTCAGACATTCATCTCGCTTAAAGTACTTCAGGCATTCTGACATTATTTTCGTCCATTCATCCACGAACCAGTCACACTCAGGTTTTGCGTTCAGAAGAGCGTTGAGCGCGGTCTGGGTTTTAATAATAATAATAGTGTAAATAAATAGAGCCTTCTTGAACCTCAACCATTAAAAACAAAAGAAAAACATATAATTATTAAAATGTAAACACAAACAAGCATTGCTTTCGAGCTGAAAGAGTGGCGCGAGGCGAAAGATTCATATATGAATAATATTAAAAGCACAAAAATAATATTAACTAATTATCCAACTCTCTGAGTAAACGACAGTCCTCATTCGAATACCGAAATGTCGCTGGGGATTAGTGTGGTAGATGATATACTTAGAATATAATAGCGTATAGACGACCTTACAGCCCTTTTGTGTGTGAACAATGTTAATGTGTCAATGTGTAGGTTAGCTAGTCTGATATTCTAATATTCTTTTTGCCCTTAATAGTGATTTTCATTATTATAACACTAGAAATAAGGGATTGCTTGTAACTAATTCTAGTAGGCTTCATAAGATACATAATAGTTTAAGGGTAAATGTATACACTTTTATAATAAAGTCCCAGCCACTGTTCAGGCATTATCTATAAATAAATTTAAATGTCTTATTAAAAAATGGCTCTGTCGTAAAACCTACTACTCCACAGCTGAATATCAAAGTGATCGGACAGCCTGGGACTAGATTATGATTGTTTTATAGCGAAAGAAATGACTGTACAGTATTGTATAGTATTATTGAAAAGAGCGCAAAAAAAAGAATGCTGGGAGAGTTTCTTGCGCCGCTTCTTCTCTCTCAGAGCGCCATTTGTGTCCGAAGCGGTAGTAGTATCTAGTATATTAGAAATGACATCAAAAAGAATTCTAAACGAATAAATTTTGTGAAAATAAATGCCTTTATTGTCATTTATTTAAAATACTAAGGAATTAGCAATTCCATGCGATGTCAATCAAAATCAGCCTTTTTAAGTATGTACACCGATTACTCCAAAATTTATGAACCAATTTACATGATTCTGATGTGGAATAGTTGCCATTTGGTCCACAAATGTCATTGTTAGGCCCAGTAATTCATGTTTATGTGGATGATGTAATTTTTTTTTGTGTACAAGCCAAATGTAATAGAGGTACCTACACTCGCCACGTTTGACTTTGAGCGCTTCGTCTAGAACAAACAACCCAATTGGGCAGACGTCGATAATTACAGTAATTAAGCTGTTTATATTAAGTTTTATTTTGTTTGGGGCTTGGCACCGACTTCAAACCTATCAATAGGTAGCACATACAAATAATAATATTTTATTAATATTTAAGATAACGGTTGGCATAAGAGGTGTATTAAATTAAAGTTTTAGTTATTTGATACTTTTCAGTTTTTGAAGTCGGTTTTTTTAAACGTAGTTTATTTTTTATTGACGTAGTTTTTTTGTATCTTACTGTATCTAAGTAAGCATAGTTCTTCTCTCTCTTGCATGATTTGTTTGTCTGTTCACTAATATTCGTCTATACCATATAGACGAAATTGTATCCAAGACAAATACTTAATTTAAGATTACTTGGGATAATACTCAGATCTATTAAAAAGATAACAGATTACAAAGATATGTGTTACTGGAGACATAGCCACTGTGCCACAGACGCGAGTCAGACGACGTGTGATGCCGGAATGATAGTCACCTCTAGTGCCGGATTAACCGCGTAGTAAGGTAGCAATACGGGCCCCACGCGAAAGGGGGCCCCAAATATGTACCCACCTTTCTTTGCCTGAGCGTATTTTTTGTAAATATTATTAGGTTTATAGAATTTACTTGATGTCACAAAAACGTTACAAAAATAGGATATACTATCACTTATTGAACGTCAAAAACTACCACCCATTCGAAAAAGTATGGCCTCAGACCTGAGAAGAACGGGCGCAATAAACTGAGCGGACTTTTTTATATAAAAACATGGTTACAATGTAAAATCGTACAATAATATTTATTATTTTATAGCCTGAGGGTTGTCGCACCATTCTCAATCTGTGGTTAGTAAGAAAGTCATTTATGTTAAGAACCATTTCACAAACGATTTTTAACAATTATTTTGAAATTCGTAACACTTTTATTTTGAACATTTTCTGGGAATCTTGTTAAAAAGCATATACATCGACACAAATGACATATTAACTCGACTTTCCTACTAAGATCCAAGTCATCCGACTCAGTAACTGACTATTGCCAATATAGATCAAAAGCTCTATCAAAGTATTTTATACGGGCCCCGCGTTTGCTTAATCCGGCCCTGGTCACCTCTCGAGGAGCCAGAGACCGGCTAGGTGGCTCACAGAATCACCACTTACCGCCTAACCCATTTATACGATGCGCTGCAAACAGGACTAAATGAATTAATGCTAATTTATACTATAAAAATTGTCACAGGTGCAACGAGACTGGTTCCAGTCATTCGCCGATTCAACTCAACGTGCTTACGCCGCGTAAACGTTATTTATAACCTGCTCACCATATCAGCGGACATTTTTTGCTTAGTTTCACTAGTTTTAGTAATAAAATGAAGTTTTAGTATAACACGTATATATACCTAAAGCGTTTATTGTAATGGATAATCAATCTATTAAAATATAACGGTTTTTGTGATAGCTATAAATAAAGGTGTGTTTTTTTATTAAAAAAATATTATATAATAATATGTGTATAATATAAATTACGTGACACGTTGTTTGTCCGCGATGGACTCCTAAACTAATGAAGGGATTACTTCATGGTGTGCAGTTTAGTCCAACTTGAGAGATAGGATAGTTTTTATATCGATTTGGGACCCATAATTATTTTTATTTTCAATATCTGTTTTGTATGGACATATTTTCTATGAGAGAATTTAGTGACGCACGGTTTGACAGTTCCACTGTGAAACAATTTCATCATAACAACAGGGAGATTTTTTTACGAAATAATTCTTGATGTTTTGAAATAGTATTGGCAAATTCACATAAAATAGTATTTTTTTTTATTATCTACAGAACAACGTCTGTCGGATCAGGTAGTAGTTGTATATTTCTACTTCAACCGAGTAAGAACTCGAAGTAAGGGACAAATTTAAGAGGTTTTTTAAAATGACTTACATAAAATAATAATATTATGTAGTAGTTGTAAAATGAAAATATATAAATTTGTTTAAGAAAAATAGGAAAATACTCATAATGTAAATACTAGAAATAGGAATAAGCTTGCTGGTCATGTAAGTCAACTTCATAAAGTCACAAATTAATTAAGAGGTCTTTGTATACCTTTTAACCATAAGGTCCCTATTGACATACAGAATTTACCTTTAAACGAATATAAATCAGTTCTCAAGAAAAAGTTGTATAAAAAAATAAAATATCACAATATCTAGATATAAATAGCCCTTGGGACTGAACTGCTGGGGTGTTACATGTCTGTCTCAGATTGATAAATGTAATTATAGTTAAATAATGGATAAGAAAGCCTTTGAGAAAGGGTTTCAGCTTTTAACTTAGCTTTAAACAAAATGGTCAAATTGTAAACAAAGGCATTTTAGTGAGTATGAACATTATCTTTTGTTATTTCGTAGAGTTCTCGTGACAGGTATTGTCATGCTCGCTTAATGGCACTGCTTGAGGCGGCGACGTGGGCCGGGTTCCCTTCCCTAAAATATGGTTGAGGGAGGCGATGGCTGTTCCATGCGTCATCATCAACGGGCGCTGCTTGTGGTGGCTGGATGATCCTCTCACCGGGAAATCTGATTTATGTCTTTTTAATTTCTTATATTTATTTATATTTTAAATTATAGTATTATGTATATTTTTTGCCTCGCATTTATTTTATTTACGGTATGTGTGGATTGATGCATCTGCTGTATTGTAGTTTAAGTATATACTCAATAACTATAACTATTTTTTTACTTATTAATTTACATTTTTTTGACTTACTCGTGTAAGGCATTTAGTAATTGACGTTTGTGTATTTTGTTGCATCAATTTGTTTATATTGTAATTGAAATGATTTGTAAAAGTAAATCAAAGGAAATTAAGAACCTGTAATACCATTCTGTTTTGAAAAGCGCAACCTTAGAGTTTCTTTCTCGTTATTCTCTAAGGAAATCTGCCTTCCGAGCGAGCTGTATGAAAAAATTACATATTTTAAGTGTAGGAAAATTTCCTACGAAATAAAATATTTTTGTTTGTTTTTTTGTTTAATATAAGTGTAGAAGTAGAAGTGATGAAATATTTTCTTTAACATTATCTGTCACTGTGCCCTTGAAATGGATTTTATCAGGTACATTATGATTTTTTATTGAGTATTTTAAGTTGGAATATTATTGTTTGCCTCACTTTAAATATACGCATTGTAATTAAAATAATTTGTCGAACGATGAAGCTATGTAGATTTAAAAGAGTGACAGTGAGTTTCTTGCCACTTCTTCTGTTTAAAGCTCAACCTTTTACGAAGTGTTGGTAACTGGTAAAAAGGAAAAATACTTAAACTTTGGAAATGACACATTTGTAAATTTCATTTCCTTGACCTGTATTGAATGAAGTGATTTTGATTTGATTTAATTAGTTATTAGGTTCATCATCATCATCAGCCAGAAAACATCCGTCTCCACGACGATCAGTTCTGCGCTGCCCTCATCCAACATGTTCCGGCGATCTTGACCAGATCGTCGGTCCATCTTGTGGGGGCCTACCAATACTGCGTCTTCCGGTACGTGGTCACCATTCGAGGATTTTACTGCCCCAACGGCCATCTCTCCGTCGAACTATGTGCCCTGCCCATTACCACTTCAATTTCGGGCAGTGACTTTGTTGGTTCTCCTAGGGATCTTCTCATTTTTGATGATTATTAGGTTAGCACATTCAAAAATATTCATTAGAGCGTGACTTATATAGTTTCAAAAGATACATATTAATATTTCTGTGATGTGAGCTTTTGTTCATTTCATGTTCATTCACTGAGAGCTTACGGTTATTGCCTGATTTAGTAACCGTGCTTAAAAAATTCATGGTAAACAGTGAATTCTTGACCAGCTGTTTAACAGATGGTTAGGAATTTATCGACTGATTTATCAAACCCTGGTTAAATGAAAGTCCGTGAATTCCACCCTTAGTCGTTTTGGTTTTCACTTTACGTCTCAGCTAGGTATGAGCTTCATAAAAAACTTAATTACCCTTTTATGTACTGAACGAACAGTCAACATTATATGAGATATATTCAAACGGGAAAGCCTTGTTTTTGCCATGAATGAAATGTTTAATCAATAACAAATTCAACATTTGTTATAATGTTGTTTGTCTAGTAAAGGCGCGCCACATCTGCCAAGACCAACCGTTGGTTCTATATCAAGTTTTTAAATCATACATTCCTGGTAATTGTTAACAGAATAAATTGAAATTAAAAATATTGTAATTTTAAAAGATTATTACTTTTATTGAAGTTATACTATTAATGACGCATTAGGAAAAAAAATGAGAGTGAATTTTTGCGAGTAAGTAAAACGATGCGCGCGGACACCGTCACGCAAATTTGACACCCTGACGTTAGCTGGCCAACTAGACCATTTGTATCATACTTCAGCTACCAAGCCTCTTGTAACTCATATGTCTACTGAACCACAACAAATGAACGAGAATTAAATAAATGTCTATACATACAAGCTTTAAAATAAAAATAAATATTTCTCTCCAATTGTATAAAAATAATTTAAAGATATTTAATTACACGTTATAATTTAACTAAATTATTAGGTATACTAATATTTTCATTGGTTGTTTTTAATTATTCTTTATTACAATATTGTTTTTTTAAAAACGTAAAATAGCTGGAATAATGCTATTAATGATTTTTGTTTTATTACGCTAAAGAAGATTAACTTCTTGCGTGCGAACATAAGTACAGACTTTTTTTAGTTATATTAGTGCTGGATAGGTGGCGCTGGTGACAGTGATTTTTATATTTTGAACCATATGTCAAATTGATAATGTTGACAGGAGGTGTTCCAGAATATTATAGGCCCTGGGTGTCAACCTTGTGGGTCAGACTCTAGAAGCCTCAGCTTGGAATTGAATATAATTGAACCGAAAGTCCACCAAAATACGCCTAGTAGAGGATATGCCAATTTTCCTCAAAAGATGAGGATATCGTTTGCGAGACATAAATAACAAAACAGCTCTATAGCAATAGGTGAGTGTTTAGTTGAAAACACGGCTTTAATTAATGTATATATGATGTAATACATATGTTTATGTAGGTGTCTGTTAATTATTTCTAAAGTTAATTATTATTACCTAAGTTTTATATCAATCGCGCGTAAAGATCACACGCACACACTTTTGTTAAACATAATATATTGTGACATTGATCCGTCCTATGCTTCCCCGGGGCATGAAAAGAATAGGGAAGTTCCAGACCTAAGATGCGGTTAAGGGCATTTACCAGTAGGTGGCTTCTTTGCACAGGATGCCAGCTAGATTATGGGTACCACAATGGCACCTTTTTCTGTCGTGAAGCAGTGATGTGTATGCATTATTGTGTTTCAGTCTGAAGGGCGATTAGCTAGTGAAAATATTGACAAACGAGACTTAACAACTGATTTCTCAAGGTGACGAGCGCAATTGTAGTGCCGCTCAGAATTTTTGTGTTTTTCAAGATCCTGAGCGGCACTGCATTGTAAAGGGTACCATCAGCTAAACGTCCTGCTCGTCTCGTCCCTTATTGTCATAAAAAACATCGATCCCTCAGTTTTTGATAAAAATTTACCAAATATATTGCCTAGTATCGGAATACGGAGTCTCGAAATCTCGATTTCGAATTTTGTGTATTTACATTATTAGTATAATAAGTTAATCCTTTAAAAGTATCAATTGGTTAGAGTGAGAGAGGAGAAGCCTGCCTACCGCTGCGTGATAGAAAGGGAAGCCAAAGAGACTAGCGCCGTAACGCGTTACATTACGAAGCGGTTTTCCCTCCCATAAGTTATCACTTCAAAACATTTGTACCAGCGCAGTTTAAAAACGACTAGGACTCAAGGAATCGCTTCAAAAATGAAGCTATGTTGATACATCAAAATCAAATCAAATCAAAATCTCTTTATTCATGGAGGTCACGAAAATGACACTTATGAATGATATTTCAACCAGATACTTCAAATTTGTTTGTACAGATAGATATACATAGATAATAGTAACAGGTTGATAAAGCTTTGCGAGGGAATGCTTGCGTGGTGTTACGTCTGCCACTCGCCGTATTTGTGCGCAATGTGCATTTCGTGACCTTTTACGTGGAGCAATTATAAGTTTGTAGGATTCCAAACTGCTGTCTGCGTCCTATGAATAAAGAATTTAAAACAATTACAGATATTATTTAATGATTAGGTTACATTGATAAATGATTGTTTGTTTAATGATGATGATGTGATAAATTCTATATTTTACTGACTTCAAAAAAAGAAGAAAGTTTTTCAATTTGATTGTGATTCGTCGGAAGTTCTTTTTTTTTAAAGTGCACAGGTACTTCAACACGTGCATTTTTAACAATAGGTAAATTAAATTTAGAAGCATTTTATAAAAACGTGTTTTCGAAGGGTACAAAAAAACTTCAAACTTCATACATAATACTCAATGTCAATATCCTATTTTATGTTATTAATACGAATTGAGTTTTGAAGCGTTGAAGTACTGCTCTACTTTCGACACATCAAAATAAGCCGTTTTTTCTAAACTGAATTGGATTTTTATTATTTATAACGCACTTACAGATTAATATGCGTGCATTTAAATATCAAGTCAAATCATCTGTGAGGCAAATAAAAATATTTCAGTAACATTTACATATTCTGTTTATCATTGTAAATAATAAAAATCATTATATGCGAAAACTGCCACCATTTTTTTACAAATACAATAGATATGAACAATTAACATTATGTGAATAAAAGAAAGGACAGGAACAATAAAAATGAGATATTAATGCTCTCAAACATGGAAGGATTATTTAATAACTTAGAATGATAACCAACGAGGCAGCATCGCGATTCGTAAAAAGGAAAGTTCTCAGCAAACGTTAGGACATATATTCCTAACACTGATATTATGAAGTTCCTAGATTTTTTTAATGTCAATAAAATAATCTTTTCTGGACGTCCGTGTGTCTGTGTTTATGGATATGGTGTATGGCAGGAAAATGGTCGAAAAAATTATTGTAACGATTTTTTTTTTTATTATATAAAGTTTCTCAATTAATATGAGCGTCCAATTCACTGTCATTTAATTATTATTTATACATATTATGTTACGATATCACGTCTAAACTGCTCAATTTCGTCTTGGTCTTGATAATATGATCGTCTGACTCGAACTCCCGACATGATAAGAGATTGAGTAATTTAAAATCGACACTGTAGTAAACCACGATGCAAGTGATACTTTTTTTCACAAAATAACATAGGTATTAATATTAGCATAGAAAAAAAAAACAAATTTATATATTATGCTTTAAATTTTCATAAAATCCAAAAAAATCTTTATCAAGTGTGTGGGGTTCGAACCTACTCCTACCTACATCCAATATGCGAACTATAGGCGCCTCCCGACCGTCACACGACATGCAACACACAGACTAAAAAAGTTTGAGACGATGTAATAAAGGTTTCACTTTAAAAACCCCGCGGACGCAGCCACTAAGCTGATTATGAAGAATCGAATGCGCTGGTAGAAACCATAATTCTCTATTGAATAGTCATATTTAATAGACGCTAATATGTCTACAAAATTGAAGTTTATTATTTACTATTTACAAAGTCAAAGTTTTTATCAGCATAAACATGTTAGATTGATGTTACATAAATATTATTAAGTACATTTTTGCCACATTTATGACGTGCAAATTTTATAAATCATTAGTTACATTAATATCAATTTAACAAAAGATAAATAGCAGTATTATATAGTCAAGTTTTTAATTGAAAATATTCGTCTAAAAGTCAATTTAGATGAGATGATTCAAAATTCCTATTTGACGATACCTCTCTTATTATCTTTGGGATGTGATTATAGATTTTTATGTACATGCAAAAACAGTTTCTCTGAAATAATGTAGTTCTACAGCAAGGTACTTGTAGTTTGGTGGGGTCAATAAACATCCTACTAATATTATAAATGTGAAAGTTTGTAGGTCTGGATGTATGTTTGAACTTCTTTAACGCAAAATCTACTGAATAGATTTTGATGAAACTTTACAATAATATAGCTTACACACCAGAATAACAAATAGGCTATAATTTATAAAACTATAGTGTGAATTATACAAAATATAAAAGAAGTGTGATTGTTACTAATGAATACAACTAGCGCCATCTCTTATCAACTAACAAGCAAAAGATCAAAACAATTTATATGGCAAAACAACATTTGCCGGGTCAGCTAGTAAGCACAATAAACCATGGTTGCCAAAATAATTTTCCGACCATCAAAACCTTGCTCATGCAAACCTCATGTTATGATGATACTATTTGAACTGACAGACCTATTAGAACTGTCACGAGGTGTACTAGGCGGCTATAAATAATTCTGATGTGGTTATAATAACACTACGTGATTTATTGACACACTTCATATATTATGAATCTCCTTGATTTTCCTTAACGACATGAAATCACCGTACTTGGTACACCAATAGCCTATATTTAATTTAAAAAATATGCATATTGTATAATTTACAATAACGTTGATACTGAATGTAGTAATTCAATAGATAGTTATGGTTCCTACCTATTCGATTCTTTATAATTAGCTTAGTGGCTGCTTCCTCGGAGTTTCAAATTATTTCATTCTTTCAGACAAAGTTTCCTCTACTTACGTAAGTTATTTAAAAAAAACTTCTTCCGTATCGTCTCCAAACAGAGCATTCATAACTCGTACTCTAAAATTACAATTTTTTTTAAATGAAAACTTCTTTAACGGCGTTGAGCACTTTTCTTGGAATGGGTATAAAATGTTAAACTCGCGTTTAATTTTTTTTGCGATTTTAAAGTGAGGTGATAAAGAGAATCAAATCCCTGTGATTGCATTACACAAAGTAGGTATGGAGCCATATGCAATTTTTAAAACTCTATACACTTGGTATTAGTAAAATGGTACTTTCTCTGTTTGTGACAGAAAAAGACCTGGCCATCCACGAAAAAGGTGGTCAAAGCAGTAAGGGAAAGAATTCGAAGAAATCCTGTCCGAAAGCAACGTACATATTTATTACAATCAGCGAGGGCTTCATAAATAAAAATTTTTTTTCGCAAAACTTTCAGAGTTGCCTGGTATATCGATATATAATGACCAAATGATAAAGTATACTTACTCATAATTATACAGTTACAATGAATTACTTTAAATCTGAACCGGTACGAACGAAAGTGAAATTACATTCATTGTGTCGTTGGATTGTAATCAATTAGCACGCGGTACTTGCGTCTCGTTCGTCCTTCAATACACCTGCCTCGTGAAACATGCCGAGTAGGTCCCACCGTCCCAGCAAAGACGACTCGAAGGGACACAGAGGGTCCAGTACCCAATGGAACAGTGGACCCAACAATTAATATTGAGGTCATCTCTAATCAGATTGTATAAATCATGTTATTACATCAATCGTTCCCCTTTTATCTACGCAAATTAGGTCAATGTGGCAAACTCATAGTTTTACTGGCACTATGTTCCCCTTTGAATATATTGTATATTTAAATTAGGCAACTATTAATTATAGAATCCAGTCTGCGGTGTAATTTAATCAATATGAAAATTTAAACGCACGCATGAAGTTATATCTCTTTGGCGTAACTAATAAACCCTTAATTTTTTTTATTTTTCGTGAAATTTTATGTTTGTAGAAAGAGCAATATTTTTTTATATTATTTCCTTATTTACATAAAGAAACGTACAGCTACTTATATTACATAAAGGTATGATAAATAATAAATATTACACTTGCCAAAATATTACCTAACTATATTGCCTAGTGAAGTTTTAAGACTTATTAAAAGTTACAAAATAATGACTATAAATAAAAAAAATACAAAAGTTTAAAGAGCCAATTTATCGGTACAGAAATAATCTTTAGGTACAATTAATTTTTTGAACAAAATACATATACAAAATCGTGCGTACATCGAAATATGTCTATTTGGTTATAACATTCGTTGTGTGTTCTGCAAGCTCTGATCAGAAATCTATCCTTCAAATATTTAGTTCTAAAGAATGGCACTAAAAATATTTGATTGGCGGAGCGATTATGTATCTATATTTGGACATTTGAAGCAAATACGACTATGTACGAGTGGAGAGTCAAAAAAGTTTTAAATTATTTTGTACAAGAACTACTTTATTTCTAGAGCATGTAACCGCGGCACAGAGCCCCAAGTACCCTAATCTCATTCAATTTTTTTATTAAAATTATAATAAAGAAGGTAAATACAACAAATGAAAATATTATTATACCCCATAATTTACCTAATTAACGTTAATTTAAATATCATTGAATTATTCTTATAAATAAGAAAGTTTTTTTTTAATTTATAACTTATACATCTTTGAATTTATTTAATTATCGTCCATTGGTTCAGTAGGTAATGAGTTACAAGAGGCTTACAGTAGCTGAAAAATGATACAATTGGTCTAGCCTAGCAAAACACTCTAAGAAAAAAGAGATTCACACAATTGTATGAAACGTACAGTCATTGATAGATAGACAATTGACGGCTATAATCTTGTAAAAGACGAAGCTTACCGAAATCCACTACGTTTTAAGCAACTGCTCGCTTTCAAATTTAGCCGGATTTTACTTCACTGCCAATCGCCATACTGTAATTACTACTACATATTTCAAACTTATGTCAAATGACTACAAGTTTTATTATAAACTAAATTTCAATTTTTACTTAGTAAGTCCCGCCTATTATCACGTAGTATTTACATCCTCTTGGTCTATTTGGCCGGCTGACGTCACAGTGTGCGCGCGCATCGTAAAAAAATCACTCTGGTAATTTTTCCCTGACGCGCCAAAAATACAACTTAAATAATCATAGATATTTCCACGTTGTTGCACGATGAATGAGTTTAATTACATTTTTAATTGAAACGAGTTTAAGAAAATCATTAAAGATAATGCAAAATTGCCCATAAATTCTGTTATGGTAGCAACAGCCGCAGGGCAAACGCTAACTTCTGAACCTGTTAAGCCTTAACCTGTCCATCGCGAGAGTACTTAGTAAAGCTCGACATTAACAACACAGCCTTAAGGGAAACTGCGTTTTTTAATAAACAAATTAATTTATTCTGCAAGATTTAAACTTAAGCCAATTACTGACGCACAAGTGATCTTGTCTATCTGTAAAAATAAAATAGTAATTTTCCGTTAATAGCGTTTAATATTAACATCAACACTTTTATGCGTTGTAACTTTTATTTTCTGTTGTCTGATTTTTATATCCAGGGCATTAGCAGAAGTTCTATGGGTGAATATTAATACCGACTCATCTTAAAAGATAAGTTTTATTTTATGTGTACGTTGATATTGTTCGATTTTCTAATTTATTAGCTTAGCTTATTTTGACGGCCCACATAGCCCAGTGGTTAGTAACCCTGGCTACGGTGCTAGAGGTCCCGGGTTCGAATCCTGGTAGTAGAAAACATTAATATGATGAATATGAATATTTGTTTCCGAGTTATGGATGTTTATTTGTATTTGTATATGTTTAAGTAAGTATATTGTATTAAATATATCGTTGTTTTGTACCCATAGTACAGGCTATGCCTAGTTTGCAAAGATAATTTGTGTAAAAGTGTGTCAATATTGTAAATCTCTTTCGACCGTTCCCAATATACTATCTACAGACAGAGATAAATTACTACCTTCTACTGTCAGTAATTAGCTGTCAATAATATGAGGCTGGCCCAATAAAACCGATAAGTCATTCTTACCGCCTTATATTGGGACGCATGACTTGCAATTATCATATAAACTTCTATCGCTGGTAAGCTCTACGTCATCCCATTGACAGACAGCGTGTACGGATAAGGTGAGTTACCGTCGATAAGTTTATTGGGACAGAAAAGTCAACGATAGTTACGATTTTTTATGTCAGGTAGGCCACAACCGGAGATAGACTGAATATTGAGAATGACACTAAACAAGATTTGGGACTTATGAATAAAATTGTGAATTGAACGTAATATTTCAATGACGCTATTTTCTGTGATTCCTCTGGAGTTACAAGAGGCTGTGCGTCGCGGTGGTCACATACCACCAGGAGACCCGTATATAGACTCGTTTATCTCCCTTTTGCATAAAATTTACTGCATTTCAACTAGAACGGCTCTGTCGCGTTTGTTTCAAATCACATTTTTTATCTTACTCATCAACCAACAACATGGGATTCACCTCCTCTGATTTTGCAATGTATTCTTCCCGCCACCCGTTTACCAGTGGGAGGCTCCTTTGCACAGGAAGCTGGCTAGATTATGGATTCCACAACAGCGCCTATTTGAGCCGTGAAGTAGTAATGTGTAAGCATTACTGTGTTTCGGTCGAAGGGCGCCGTAGCTAGTGAAATTACTGGGCAAATGAGATTTAACATCTTATGTTTCAAGGTGACGAGCGCAATTATAGTGCCGCTCAGAATTTTCGGGTTTTTCAAGAATCCTGAGCGGCACTGCATTGTAATGGCTAGGGCGTATCAATTACCATCAGCTGAACGTCCTGCTCGTCTCGTCCCTTATTTTTATAAAAAAAAAATTGAGAACAGAAGAGATTTAAATTTAACGGGCCTACCTTCAAAGATGTTGTTTATTATTTCTCTATTTCTTAGATACGCGATAACTTATCTAGAATACAAAGAAATATTCAATGTCTGCGCGACGCTATTTACCATTTAAATACAAAATGAGTCAATATTTAAAATTAAAACTAAATGTGGTACACTTGAATAATTGGTAATACCAATTTGCATCAAATCGGTAAAATAAAAAAAAAACCGGCCAAATGTGAGTAGGACTCGCGCTCAAAGGGTTCTCTACCATAATCTATAAAAACGGCAAAAATCGTGTCTGTTGTATGGGAGCCCCGTTAAATATTTATCTTTTTCAACTGTGTAAATATCACGGTCCATGAGATACAGCCTGGTGACAGACGGACAGACAGACATAATGATTAGTATATGAAAATATAATATAATTATAGATATATAGTTTTTCTTACCCTAATGACTTCGTAATATCTACAAAACTCCTTAGCGTCGACTCAAAGCATAGATTAGCAAGTTTTTATTTTTACAGTTTGTACAAGATTTCTACCATAAAATATATATGACGACCGAGATAGTCCAGTGGTTAGTGACCTTGCCTACTGAGCTAGAGGTCCCGTGTTCGAATATGGTTTACTTCCGGTGTGTTTGTTTCTGGTTAGTGATATTTTGTTTTTGGGACCTACTAGTGAACAAGGGCCGATGCGCTCAGATAAAAATGAGTTGATTACATGATCAAGAATGACTTTACAATAAATACTAGAAACAGACCAATTACAGACTGCCTCGTAAACTAACGACCAGTAAAATTGTCAAAATATAGATAGAAGTTTGTATGGAAATTGCAATTCACGCGTCCCAATATAAGGCGATAAAAATGTCTTATCGGGTATATTGGGACAGCTTTAGATTATTGACAGCTAATTACCGACAGTAGGTAGCAATTTATCTCTATCTGTAGACAGTATATTGGGAACGGCCGTAAAACCAGGCCGTTAAATTGTAAGAAATGAAGTCGATTGACAATTTTACCATTTAATTAGAATATCACGGCATTGACAATATACCTGCGACATAATAAATAAAGACACTCTGCATTATATTTAGTATCAGCATAGCACCCGTGCGAAGCCGGGGCAAGTCGCTAGTGATGTACATAAGTATGACATGCAAACTATTAGCGATCTGAAGCACGTGTACTTTCAATGCACCTTAACACTTAACATCTAACTACCGATAAATAGCGTATAAAGTTGGCAGCGAACCCGATTCCTGCGACGAATTCCTGGCTTCAATGCCCGAAGCGTGGATCTACTTTTTGCTGCAGCAGGTGCATGGGCATATGCTATTAAATTGTCAAGCAAACACCAGTGTACTCGCTGATAATCCGCTTTTTAGTGCACAAAACATACGCCGTTCTTGACGATAAAAATAATCTAAATATTAAAAAATATATACGTTATTATCGCTCAGGGACATATCTGCAGTTGTGGTTAAAATTTAATTGTATTTTATACCGTTTTTACTTCATCCTTTAATGTAATAGGTTTAATCATATTAGCTGTTATAGTTAAGGTTTGAGTAAAATTTAACGTTAACAGTAATGCCCACTTTAACATAGTCTGCGGAACACATTGCACCATCGTATTTGATGTCATTGTTAAACTTTAAAAGTATAATATCTAGTCAATATCTAATATTTATTTGAAACTTTTGACAGGTCGCTATTAAACATTAACAATAGCTTTAAACAGCGGTAAGATTTGTTACGGTTAACATTTAAGTGAAGTTATGACGTCATCTGATAATTGTCAAATGGTGCAACATATTTTTTGCCTAACCGATACACTTTAACATGTTTGTTTTTGCTAAAGTTCTTTAACGCAACCCAGCCTGCATTGGCAGTAGCACAAATTATAAAGCTTCAAATATCTAAAATAATTCTATGGCGTTTCGAGTGTGTTAGCTTTATTAAAAGAACAATTGATTGCCAGAAGAATGAAATAATTATAGTTGAATAATTCTTTTGAACCAATTGAATTGTTGATGATTTTTAACCAAAAATACACCCATTCATAATAAGAATCATCTATGTAGAATCTGGTGAAGTGACATTCTTGGGCCCGTATTCTAGAAGCCGTCTCAATGCGGAATACATAATCAGTATATTATCGTCTCTTTTATACACATTAACGAAGAGAGTGACAAAAATACTCTTTTACATTTATTTATAGCAATAATATTAAATTGTAGATATGCCCATATTTTTCACAAATAAAATTTGTAAACAAAATTTTATGAACGATGCGGCACTCAAGCCCACGATCTCGCGTTCCGTGCTAGTGCTCTTCCAACTGAGCTAACCGTTCGAGTGTCGTATCGTCATAAAATCTTGAATGCTTTATTCAAATCTTAGGTTGTAGCTTCATGAGTTATTTATGTATTATGTATATAGTTATTTGTGTATTAATCCTAGTAGTGAGGATTATCACTTTCAAAACATAACAAATTGTTTATGTTTTCATCTAATTTTAGTACCTACGTACCTATATTTTTATCTTCTGAAAAAAATTCACGTCATTATAAAGACTTTAAACCCGATCAAACCTGGGTAAAAATAAAACACTTCAATTTTGTTGAACATACAAGAAATCTAATATTCAGTTAATAATATAATCTAATCTAATATTAAAGTTATACTTCTTTAGGCGCGTTATGAATAAATGATGAGAGTGAAATTTTAAGATGCGCGCGCATTTAACTTTAACACAAAAGCATAGACCAAGTATTTTACTATACTTGGTCTATGCAAAAGTAACAGGGTGAAGTTGGTTCCTAACATTTTCTAACGTTTGCGACATTCGTTATTTTTTTTTTTGGTTTCATCGTCCATTATTACTATAGGCAAACGGTTATTTGATAATTAATTGTCAAAGCCATCGTTGCAAGATTTTACAATATTGTTTCTTCTACAAACGTAGAATAGCACGAGGAATAAATAATTTTAAGTATTTTAACCTTGTTTGGCCAAAGAAGTATAACTTCACACTACAATCACACTTTTTTTATATTTTCTCCAAATAAATAAGTAAATGAACTTAATAACACTTAAAGCTGGTGGGTGCCCGAAACATGCAAAGCTAGAACTCCTTTTGAAAGGAGTGGAAAGAAAAAGAAAAACAGAAATATTTTTTTTGGAGGTAATATCATCTTGTCCTTGTTCTGTAGATTGACAGTTACATCTGACATTCAATGTTATAGTATACAATTCTCTTCTATTCTATTATTTCTACTGCAGAAGCCATTTAGCGGAATACACCATAATTAAGCTATCGTTTACCATATTATCATTGCCTCCTATCCTTTAAATAAAGAGCGTACAATGGTATAGCGTTTCCTCAGGCGTTGCAGAAGATTATGGGTGACCCGTACGCTCCTTTTTTCAGACCCTAGGATAGAATGATTTTCTGAAATATCCCTATATTCAAGCATCTTTTACTAAAATGCTTAACGATTAATATAATAAATAAGAAAAGAATACAATTATTCAACAAGGATGAACGACATGATCAGCATTCTCCGATTAGCGAGAAAATAACACCAAAATTATACCCCATACATAATTATTTTTGCCATAAATTTCCCCAAAATTGCGGAAAAAGTCCCCAATCTACAAACGCTGCCTTTGTTAACGTCGTCCATAAATAAATTGAGCCGAAAGTCTTTCTTATTTGTCGTTAGCGAATTTTTACATGACTCGCAGTTAATACGTAATCGCAAACCGCAATATTGAAAAGTTCGCGTCCTCGGCGCAGCCACCAGCCAGCATGTGTTAGCGGTCACAATAATCGCAATGAAAGACGTACAGTTTTGTGTTGTAATGAGCGGGCGGGACCGTAGTGCGTACCTATACAAAGATCTGCGCGGCGTGTGCGCGCATGACGCATCACGCATGCGCACTGCGCCTGCGCAATGAGCTTTTACGGTTTCAACGCCCGTCCGTGCGCCAGCCCGTCCACCATATGACTCTACGACTCTCTACTGTTATGGAAATAAAAAGCATTATCACTGTATTTTACCGCGGACGCTTTGTTTACTTTCAAGCTATAACATGAATAATTAAGTCATTTATGTGACTACAATCGGATCGGTGAGCTAATTATACTATATAAGCTCAATGGGTATTTAAAGTAAAATATTATATAAGACTACAAATTAAAATTATTATTTTAATAAACAACTGTCCCGTTGTGCGTTTTATATAGATTATGTATTAAAGAATTAAATCAGTGTTTTTGTTTTACTGAAAGATTATAAATACTAGGCGTAATAGGATATTAGTAGATTTGAGATACAGAATAGAATCGAATTAAAATATATTTTATCAACCATATGGAGTGACAATAACATAACATAATGCAACAAAACATGGTAAATTTTAAATTTTTTAAACTTTTAAATTATATAAAAACTTAGCCTCCTTAAATAAATATTACAATTTTAATCTGTGAAGAACTATAAATTGATATCTTCTTTAAAATGCTAACATTTCTTAAATTTGAACTCTGTGGTTCCTAGTTAACTGTCTGGTATTTTACTGTAAAATTGAATACCAAATACATACATATATAGACACGTTTACATGACGTGTCCATTGTAAGTAATAAGTTAGTTTCTAACAGTTTCGGTCTTTATCAGAACAATAAGAAAACTAACTTGACTTAATTCCTTTCAAACCGAATGAAACGAAGACAGATCGAAGATTACCATCTCACCTGATTTTGGGCCATCTCCGTCACTTCACTTCAATGTTTCCTGTGCCACTTTTCGACTGATCCCTTGTTTGTTAATAAAAAGGCTATTATTTTCTCAAAATTGTTTCCTTTAGAATTATTTTTGATGTCATTTCTAATATACTAGAAACTACTACCGATTCGGAAACAAATGGCGCTCTGAGAGAGAAGAAACGGCGCAAGAAACTCTCCCAGCATTCTTTTTTTGCGCTCTTTTAAATTAAAATATACAATATTGTATTGTCATTGCTATTGCTATAAAATAATCATAATCTACTCCCAGGCTGTCCGATCACTTAGACATTCTTAATAAAACATTTAAATTTTATTATAGATTTTCATAAATGTACTGACAATGAACAGTCATAATATTTATTTCTTTAGAATTTTTTTTTGAGAGACTGTCTATAATATTTTTGTCCACTTCTCTCCCTGCTTTCTTATGAGTAACGTGCCAGAGCCTGGTTGCGTGCAGTATGCTTCTCTCTTCTTTTTTTATTTTTACAACACAAAAAATGATCTACCGTCATCAAGTGATTCAATAAGTAAAATTTAATTGTAATTCTGTTAGAATACCGCATCGTCCATAAATTTTGCTAAAAATTAGTTGCATTATACATCCTTGCAAAGCGTAATTCTAAACTTTTTTTTTTATTTTTTATTATAAACAGACACTTTATAACATAATATTACATCATATTTGGTCCCTACACTAGGCGTAGCCTGTCCTCTAGGCAACCAATTTACATTCTACGGTTAACAATATGAACGGAAAGGTCAAAAAGTCTGTATATGTGTGCGTGTGTGTGTGTGTGTCTGGGTGTGTGTGTGTGTGTGTGTCAAACACACACAGGTGTGAGTGAGTGTGAGTATCTGATTAATCATGTTACAAAGTATTAACATTATATGAATGCTAAGCTATCACTTTAAGAATAGCTTCCATGTCTGCATAAGTGTTCCATGTGTGCATGTCTCTGTAGTTTAAATTTGACCTGATGAACCGAGCAATTTTTAATAGAACATTTTAAATTTACCTTGTTGGTTATATATGTATGTAAGAATGGGCTAAATCTACTTGCAAATGTTCTATTTATTATTGCTGTTGGAATCTTGTATGAAAGGCTATCTACATAGTAGGTTAGGCTAACTTATTTTTAGACATTGTATAGATTAATCACAGAAGTGAGGAATATCACTTAAAAATAACAAACTGTTACGTATGTTTTTTTTTGATTCAATCCATATTCATTTCAAATTTGAAATATATAATTTTGAAATTTTCTGTTATTTTTATTATTTGCAACTAAAATTGCTATGCTCCATGTGCCAGTTACTGGTTTCAGGAGCCTCTTTAATTAATTGATATAGATGCCTCCATAAATTCGTTGAATTTTGGGATTTCGTATATTTTATGTTGTCACCTTAATTAAATACATATTTGTAACGTTTAGGGTTTATTTAGAATCTTTCTACAGCTAATTTTTTTTTAATTTCAATTCGATATCACTTATCAGACGAAAAAATAAAAGGAAAATAGAAAATACATACCTTACTATGTGCAAAGTGATCTGAAAAAGCAAGAAAAGATTCACATATATAAATATATAACTATTCACATGAATCTCTTCCATTGCCAAATTCTTTTATTCCATACAGACGAACGCAAAAACGAAAATTAAAAAAAAGCATTAAGTAATGTCATCTAAAAAAGAAAGAACAGATTCATATGTTTGAATCATATCTGATACTAAATTTTAATATGTTTTCAGATTTGTTTTAAGTCGTGTGATTTTGTAAATTTTGCATTTATTTTGTTAATTATAGTCATATTCTTACTGGGAAGTCTTAGTCATTAAATTGTATAAGTAACGTATCAAATAAACGTATATTTTTATTTTATTTATTATTCTTCTTCAAAAACAATCCTTTTAAAGTTATATTTCTTTTGGCGCGTCAGGGCAAACTTATCAGAGTGAATTATACGATGCCCGCGCACACCGTCACGCAAACTTGACACCCTGACGTTAGCTGGCCAACTAGACCATTTGTATCGTACTTCAGCTACCAAGCCTCTTGTATCTCATATGTCTACTGAGTCACAACCAATGGACGAGAGTTAATTAATTTCAATATATAATTTCAAATTATATGCAAGTTTTAAAACAAAAATTAATCCTATCTAATTGTTTAAAATAATTTAATTATACGTTATTTAATTAAATTATGCGGTATAATAATATTTTCATTGGTTGTATTTAATACCTTCTTTATACAATATTGTTTTTTCTTCAAACGTAGGTAATATAGCACGGGAAATATTTTTTGTTGAGCTCGTGAGAAGAACATGCAAGAAACTCAACAGCCACACTTTTCAATCAAATAGGTACTTACAGTATTTTACAATGGCTGTAATATACATTTTTTTTGATAATAAGGGACGAGACGGGGAGGACGTTCAACTGATGGTAATTAAATAATACTAATGGGTTAATGGATACGCCCTGCCCATTATAATGCAGTGCCGCTCAGGATTCTCGAAAAACCCAAAAATTCACCTTGAGACATAAGATCTCGTTTGCCCAGTAATTTCACTAGCTGCGGTGCCCTTCAGACCAAAACACAGTAATGCTTACAGATTACTGCTTCACGGCAGAAATAGGCGCCGTTATGGTACCATAACAAATTAGTTAAGTACCTAATAAAGAATTGACTGTATAAATATAAAGTATCGTATATTGGATGCTTTAGAGCTAGAATTCATTGTTTGTGTAAGGATCGGAGAAGCGCACCACCCAAGGTTTTCCCACAAAGCCATCTGACTCAAGAATTTGCACAAATCACACTAAATTGCATACTCGTACAAGATAACTGAGGGCCATTCATATTCCTTTTCCATCTGCTATAAGATTCCAAAAGTATACGCATAAATTAACGGTTAAATTATGCACATTAAGTCTATTTTCAACGTCTTTTTAACCGACTTCAAAAAGGAGGAGGTTCTCAATTCGATCGGTATTTTTTTTTATGTATGTACACCGATTACTCTGAGGCTTATGATCCGATTTACGTAATTCTTCTTTAGTTCGATGCGGAATAGATGCCATTTGATCCAGTTTTTTACACAGTTTGGCTCAGTAGTTTTTATTGTATTAACATTTTTTATGAAAATTTTTGTCTACGTGGATGATTTAATTGTTTTTTGTGTACGGCTTTTTAGGAGTTGTTATTCAGGTTGATTATATATTATTATTATTAAGTGACAGTAAAAAGTAAAAAATATAAAAAAACCTACGTTTAAAAAAACGGCTTCAAAAACTGAAAAGTATCAAATAAGTCTTAACTAAAAATTTAACTCTTATTAAAGCCTTTACCTTTAATATTATTAAAATACTATTATTTGTATGTGCTACCTATTGATAGCTTTGAAGTCGGTGCCATGCTAAATGAAATAGTAGGTAGGTACCTACACTCGCCACGCGTGACATTGAGTGGAATAGCTTCGTCTAGAACTAAACAACCCAAACTGTTTATAAAGTTTTATTTTGTCTAGGGCTCGGCACCGACTTACAACCTATAAATAGGTAGCACATAATATAAATAATAGTATTTTATTAACATTAAAAGTAAAGGTTTGCATAAGAGGTGTATTAAATTAAATTTTTAGCTATTTGGCACTTTTCAGTTTTTGAAGTCGATTTTTTTAAACGTAGTTTTTTTCTCTAATGCGTCCCTATAAGTATTTTTGAAAATGTTATAATAAAGGATACCATTAACAATTATTATAACTTATTTCCAGTTAATGTTTATTTATTTAGAAAAAAGGAAACACCAGCAGGTAAAACCAAAATTAATTATCAAAATACTCGAATACAAAAATAATATATAAGCGATAAGAATGACTTATACGGGTATATTGGGACAGCTACAGATTATTGACAGCTAATTACTGACAGTAGAAGGTAGTAATTTATCTCTATCTGTAGATAGTATATTGCGAACGTCCGTAAGTACGCTCTAAAGATCTTAGCCTAGAATGTACTTGTTCGGTAACTCGTAGTTATAAGTCAGACTGAACCCGCTCGTAAAACAGACACTTTAATCAAACGACGATGAGCTTTTGAAGTACTCAGTCACAATTCACAGCAAAAAAAATAATAAACAGCCAATCAGTAAGAAACGGTGCATATTACAATATATAAGGCTGGTTGAACATTATTTAAGTGTGATGGGCGACACGCGTTGTTTAAATAAATCCGTTAAGGGCGCGTGCACACATGTCGCGAGCGAGGGCTTCTTGAATCTTATCGACCGAGACTGAGGGTGCCACCAGATATTACTAGTAACGTACACTATTATCGATTATTTAACGTTTTTGTGTAATCCACTCGAAAATTTTATTATCTGTGAAAAAATGTCCATTTTCAATATTTAATAGTCATGTGTGGTTATTAAGACCAAAATTCAATTTAAAAATTGGGTCAACCTATAAATTACTATTAAATCTTTAAACACGATAAATCATTTCATATTGATTGGTGATGCAAAAGCATTGCAATTTCTTTTTATCTTACAAAATTCAGTAATACCGGTGTTTGTTTGATCATTAATTAATTAATTGCTTTATTTATTATATTTAACCTACTTATAAAGTTTGTTTTTAGTGAAATTGCCGGCAACGCTCTTGTAATTCCTCTGGTGTTGCAAGAGAATGTGGGCGGCGGTGATCACTTAACACCACCCGTACGTTCGTTTGTTCTCCTATTCCATAAAAAAAAAAAAAAAAACGTTAGGTCGCGGAGTCGATAAGAAAGTGTCGATAGATCTAGACATCTCTACGTCCAGCCACCTGCCACGCGCACCCCCACGCTATATTTTATTCCACTTAATCGTCCTTTCCGTTATAATGTCCGTTTTTTATCCTACACGGCAAATATTCTTGTTTCTATAAACACAACAATGTCCATCCGTCCTATTAAGTATAATAGACATTTTTAATTGAGAATCTATAAAAGGTTTCGCGAACTGTTGACCATATATGGCGAATGCATTCATCATTGGCGCTGAGCTTCTCATCTGCCCAATTAATAAGCGTTGAGCTTGGAATGGAGGACAGCATCAGGCGTTGGAGTACCGGTTTGATCGCAGCTGAATCCAACCTTGCAACCTGCTGAGTTTTATTTTGATTTTCTTATCTATCAACTATGCGCGCTCGCCTCGCCGTGACATATTTTATATCTATCCTCTATAATAATGTACTTTTATTGTCATAAGGCTGTACAATCTAACTGTAAGTGCCTTAAGTACTTATAACTACGGTATGCATAGAGGTAATATGTTCTGTAATATTATTTTTACATCACTCCTACCTCCAAATACTAAATGTGTCATTCACAAACAAAGAGGATGTAAATACTACGAAATAAAAGGCGGGAGTAACTGAGTAAAAAATGAAATTTAGTTTAGTATAAAACGTGCAGTCATTTGACATAAGTTTAAAATCGTAATTACAATTATTAAGGCGACGAGGTACAATCCGGCTAAGTTTGAAAGCGAACAGTTGCTTAAAACGTAGTGGATTTCGGCCATCTCCGTTTTTTCACAAGATTATAGCCGTCATCTGTCAATCTATCAATTGTTATTTTTCTATCAACTGTTCACAAGCTTTCGTCCAACTAACTCACCCTTAGATTGATTCCAAGGGAAATATAGGTATGCATCATAAAGCGTCATGTATTTTTTACTTATTTTATGGGCCTAGGTTCAAGTTCTATCAGCCTGTAGTTCTCAAGTCGACCACGCTGGCCTAGAGCAAGTTGATCAACGTCATTAATAAACCTCAATTTTTTTTTAAAGTGTGTGTAGGACTCTAATGTAGGAACAAACATGATCGAACTGGCAAGGACCTTTCTTATTACGCCACCGACGTTAATAAGGTTATTGAGATTCCTCTGGTACCTAACTATGACTACATTACCACATTGACTTACCACCACTCAATTTAAAAATATATGCAGATAAATAAGCTGAACACAGTAGGTAAGATAGATATTAGGATCATAGTTCGATGGACAGATGGTCGTTGGGGCAGTAAAATCCTCGAATGGCGACCACGTACCGGAAGACGCAGTGTTGGTAGGCCAAAAGTCGCCGGAATACGTTGGATGAGGGCAGCGCCGGACCGTTCGTAGTGGAAATCTTTTGGGGAGGCCTTTGTCCAGCAGTGGACTTCTTCCGGCTGATTATAATGATGATGGTGACAGTAGATAAAAATTAAATGGTTAGTTTATACAGTTAAACAATATATATGTACATAAAATTTGTATCAATTATTAAGAACATGCTTCGAAGTAATGAACAGAAAAACTGGAACATGAGTAAATGTATAATTTTTAGTTACAATGTAATTAAATGTTATATTGTTTTTGTGGAAGAGTCACGTTATTTTAATGAGGTTTATCTTTATCATTATAAATCATTTTAAATTTACTCTTATGACCAATAGCTTACACAATTTATACGTCTTGATAGACTATGACAGCTGTGAACACGCCGAAAAAATAGCGGCGAACTGTTAACCTCTATTTTCAGCAACGCACGCATACCAATACAAAGTGACATACAAGCCGTGAGTGTAAGACGTATCATGCACACTCAAGTAATAAACCTGGCCTGTTTTCATGCGTTGCCTAACAGCAGGAGGCTCTATCTAGACGTATAAATTATCTAAGTCCAATAGTTATAGGTATTGACAATAGAAATTGAAAAGGCTAATAGAAAGGAGCTTTCTGCCTCGTACTACAATGCTGTGGAATGAGCTTACGACATGGGTACCTTCAAAAAAAGCGTGTACACCTTCCTTAAAGGCCGGCAACGTTCCTGTGATTCCTCTGGTGATGCAAGAGATTGTGGGCGGCGGTGATTACTTAACAACAGGTGACCCGTACGCTCGTTTGTCCTCCTATTCCATAAAAAAAAAAGTTAGCACCCTTAGTGTTAATTTTTTTTTAAATAGCTTTGGAAAAAAGTGACCTTTTTACGATGAACCAGCACAGAGTCACTATTTTCTGACATACTGAAGTTAGGTTAAAAATATCGCCATTATTTTAGTAGAGGAGGACAAAGTACAAATGTTAAGTGATCACCGCTGCCCACATTCTCATTCAACACCAGAGGGATCACAGGAGCGTTGCGCGCCTTTTAGAAAAGTGTACCCCCTAATATTGTGTGAAGTGATAAAAAACATATTTATTTAATTGCATCTGTTATCGTTATGTTACTATTCAGATGCATATGCTGGCTGGCACCTAAAGTTTGAAGACAATTAAAGACAGGAGAATAATTAAAGAAATATTAAATGTTAATAGGACTAAGGTTCCCAAAACCGAAAATTCTGATCTAGTTCAATTTAACGTATAGGTATTCGAAAGAAAGTTTTCAAAATCTTTCTGAGGGTCTGTCGCAGGGGTCAGTTAAAACAGCTCCTATGTACTTCTATATGCAAATTACACTATTGGTGATTAAGGTTCTAAAGCATATTATTTTACATGTAAAAATCTAATAATAGTAATAATAAAACTTAAACATTTCCAAATATTTAAGCTGATAGCCGAAAAGCGGGTAGTTTTTATAAAAAAAAACTTTTAAATCCAAAAATTTGATTTAGGTGCTTCAGAGTCAAATCAGTCAGAAACGATGTAAAGAATACGCCCTCAACAATAGGTTGTATACATAAAAACATGTTTTTTTTTCAAATACTAGCTGACCCAGCAAACGTTGTATTGCCATCATAGTTGACAACTGTAGTTAATCTACCAACTATAGGTAGCTAAAATTAATTTGTTTTTTACCTCCTGAGAAAGTAAGAAAGCTGCAAAGATTCTAATTACTTAGCTATTCATTTTTAACTATTGTTTCAATTTGATTTCTGAAGTACGGGGAACACATCAAAGGAAAAACAAAATTGTTGTATTTATTTAATTCCGAACATTTTCATATTTATTCACCTTTTAAACCTTCTTTGAACTTCCGCAAATAATTCAAGACCAAAATTAGCCAAATCGGTGCAGCCGTTCTGGAGTTTTAGCGAGACTAACGAACAGCAATTAATTTTTATATATATAGATAAATATAAAGGGAAGCAATAATGATGAGTGTCAGTGTGATTTCTCAAACAGTTCTCAAATAAACAAAATTGTTCGAACATTTGCAGTACCAACTCAAACAGTAAATTAAATATTTTCAATAAACATTATTCATGAAATAAAATCCAAAAATTTCACAATTGACTCTGACATTGAAACAAAACGTCACCCACATTTTTTACAGCAACGCAACCTTACAATTGGGACAAAGGGAGGCATCAAAAATGCGTTCAGAAAAACAACGATATAAAAACATGAGCGCGTGCCGGCGTGCCATGTGCGCGAGGCTAACGGGCCGTTCTCCCCCCTCCCCCCTCTCCGGCGTCCCCCCCCCCCTCCAACCCCGGGGCCGTCTGCGCCACGCGCCTGCCATCGCGCCGTTACCGCGACGCATGCGTTTCCCCCCTTACTCCCGACACCCTCCAATACGCGCGCAACATATACACCCCAGTCCCCAACTCTGAAGCACCACTGAAACCATACATTGCCTGTAATAAAACACCTTGTAACCAAAGCAGATTATCCGTTTAATTAAATTTCCCGAGATTGCTCTACAAGGGGTTAATCGAGTGTGAAATATCATTTAGTGAATCACACCGACTGCTGTTTTGTATATATTTACATGTTTACGTGTCAAGGGTTTGATGTTATGAAGATAATGAAATTTTCTATTACTTATTCTTAATTGGAAGGAAAATCCTAAAATTATAATATATACCTAAGCCTTGATATAAATATTCTAGTTAAAAAAATATAAAACTAATTCAAATCGATTGCCTTTACTTCCATACAAAATTCTAAGTGGCACTACAACTGCGTCACCTTGAGGTATAAGATGTTGGTCTCATTTGCCCAGTAATTCCACTAGCAGTAATTACACATTACTGCTACATCTTGTTTAAATATGCGTTATTAATTAAAAAATTCTGTGACCTCCCTTTGGGTACTATTAAGACATTGTGTTGAAATATCAGTTAAAAATTTACCAGAGCATCTTTTAGAAACACCAACTCCTAAGTCATCTTTTAAAACGCGACATGATTCTAGCTGCTATATGCATTTCACGAGAAAAATCTTTTTATTTTCAAAATCCTTCCCTGTCTTCTTTGATTGCAATTTATGATACGCTTCAGAAAATATTCAAGTTGATAAACATCCTAAGCCTTCCCTCACAATAAATACCTAAAGGCATTCAAGGTATGTTACAAAAAATATTATTAAATTCAAAAAAGTTTGTGATTTGAAATAAACTGTATGTGCCGTTTAAAAAGTTAGCTAGAGTTAAGGGCTCAGTAATACGTCTTGGTATTGAATTTTACAATATAATACCAGACAGTATACTAGGACTCACTGAGCACAAATTCAAGAAATACACTGGCCTTCAAAAGTAAGTATCACACTTTTAAAATTGGGATAACGTTTTAAGTTCACAAGATATACTTTCGAAATAAAAAGGACTCCAAAGAGAATTTAATTTTGTACATAAAAACGTTATAGTCGGTAACCTTCTTTTTTCTTTCTTATATTAATAATAATATTGGCGGAATTAACACTAAAGAAAACTTAAATCATTTGTATAAAGAAGGCTTACTATAGTATAATAGATTATATAGAGGATAATGATGCATGGTTCTTGTTTGGTTCCGAGCAGAACACCTTAATTGTATAATATTATATTAAATAGCCCTATCGTTTAATGTACCACAATATAGAACACGTCATACGAAACTCCTGGTTGCACCACGTACCAAAAAGAACTATTATAAAAACTCGATTATTTGCAGGATTCAAAATAATTACAATAAATACTATGATATTCTAGATATCTTCATGTTATAAAAGGATAAATTGAAGCGTGAAATTATTAAATTACATCAGTCTAAAGCAGTGCCTTACTCATTTGCTTAAAATATATACATATTATTATCTACTAACTACACACATACGCTTTCACACCCACACACAAACATACACACAGTAAATAAGAAACACAAGAGGCAGTTGTTCTGTAATATATCTTATCTTGTAAATAATATCGTGAATATGAGTAATCTATAATGGCCTTAAGAATTATGCTTTATATTATTGGAACGAAGTTCCTTACGGCAGGCTTGGAGGAGATAGGGATTTTGCTGCGGGACCGAACTGAAAAAAATGTGATAGTAAAACCGTAAGAAAAAGTCCGTGGAATAAAACCGTTAAATGAGACGTGCGCAGGCGCGACAGTCGTTTCTATTTCTATGTAATTTTATGTTGTCAAACAAAAATAAAGAGACATATTTTGTTATTTTAATTGATAATTTGGATTACGATTTTTTTTTTATTTTACGTAATTTATTATTTCCTAAAATACTGAATTTCCTAAATACTTTCGTGTAGTTAAATAAAAACTAATCTGCAAAATTTAAGAGAAAAATCAAGAAAACCTACATAAAATTGAACACGATTTTTTTTGCAATTTGTGTCGATTCTACATTAGCCGAAGGAACTTCGTTCCTACCTGGTGTCCCACGACACCAAATATATTTTGTTTATTAACGTTTACTGCAACGCTGTTGATTACCAATAAATAAAATAAATAATAGGCTAAGTGTTATACGATTTAAAAGATAGACTGGGAAGTTTCTTATCAGTTCTTCTCCTCATGTCAAAGCTCGTTTACGAACTGATATAGATTCATAACGTTTACCAAGTGTTGATGCAATATGTTATGTTATTGTCACTATCTATGGTAAATAAATATATTTCTATTTTGTTTTTTCTAGTGAATACTTAATTGGCGATTACATTTTCTTCTATCATAGACAGGAAAGGTTTCTTTGTAGGTACTTATCTACCGCCAGTACACAAACATTGGACAAGACACGGATTTGTAATAGAACTTTTTCAAAACAAGTGTTCAACACTTGGTTAACTTTTTTGTATTAACACCGGAAGAATTTCTAAAACTTCCAAAATAATAATAATACCTTATTGTTTTGATATCATACAATATTTGAAATAGTTAAATTTTCAATTACAAACATCAATATAAAAATAAATACGGTCTTTGGGAACTGCCGATAGAAATGAAAACTAAATAACTTGTGAATTGTATCGGCGAGGTATTAGATTATTATTTATTTTAAATAAAACATTAATCCTTGATGAATTATTAACAAAACATTCATTTTAATTGTTTTATTTATCAGTAGGAAGTTCTATAATGTAAATGGTGAAATACAATTATTGCGCTATCGTACACAATTATTGCAATTATTTTACATAAAAAAGTTTACACTTCGGAAATTATTGTATATATATATGGATACGCACGACACGCCACAAGTTAGGATATCATCCTCACCATCTGGATGTGTGGCAGTCCTCCACAGTGCGGTTTTCAAGGAGCTATCTTCCACGTACTACAAAGCTGTGGAATGAGCTTCCTTGTGCGGTGTTTCCGGGACGGTACGACATGGGTACCTTCAAAAAAAGCGCGTACACCTTCCTTAAAGGCCGGCAACGCTCGAATAAGGGCGGCTGTGATCACTTAACACCAGGTGACCCGTACGCTCGTTTGTCCTCCTATTCCATAAAAAAATATATATGTATGTAGAGATATATAATGTATCCTCATAACGCACGGAGGTATATCTATATACATACACTAGCTGACCCGACAGACGTTGTCCTGTAGATTAAAAAAAAATACTGTTTTCTAGGAATTTGACAATAATATTGCAAAACATCAAGAATTATTTCGTAAAAAATGCTCCCTGTTATTATAATGAAATTGTTTCACAGTGGAACTGTCAAACTGTGCCTCACTAAATTCTCTCATAGAAAATATGTCAATACAAAACAAAAATTGCAAATAAAAATAATTATGGGTCTTAAATCGAAATAAAAACTACTACACTCCATGAAGTAATCCCCATTAAAATCCGTTCATTAGTTTAGGAGTTCATCGCGGACAAATAACGTGACACGTAATTTATATATATTAAGATAAGATATATTCACGGTATACATATAGCTCATGGAAATCGTTCGCCGACGATGACGCGAGTTCCATAATTTTTATTCACCCTGAAAAAACACATGCACTCTAATATTTAAATAATTTTATTTAAATGGACATGTTGATAACAGTTAATTCGTTATATATAAATAACACATATCGGCAACAACAATAACATAATTTGTATTTAAAAAGTTCTGTTTATTTGTTAATATTTTCATTAACACACTCAACTACAGCTAATTAAAAGCCACTATACTACTTATATATTGTTCACTATACTATAAAATGAAGTCACTATTGTACATTCAAATAAGCAGAACGCGAACACCGAAAATATATTGAAAAAAAAAGACCGTAAACGTTTTAATAATACAACACTATAGTAATACTCCAAATTGTTTCATGTGAAAATTGAAGAAAAATCAGTGTCGGTTTCTAAGTTCATCTAAGCGCGCTCCGCCCAGCGCTCAATGCAACCAATAACGATCAGTGGGCGGAGCCTGTCTCTAACCAAATCTAAGCCCGTGTGTTTTCACGAAATCAACAATTGATTTAATCTTAATAAAACAATACTAACATCTGAAACTGTGCAGTCATTAACATTTTGTTCTTCAAGTACTTAATAATTTGATAAATATAGCAGCAATTAGGTGCTTCAAACCTGATTACAGTAAATCGAAATACATATTTCAGAAGTTACATCCACCAATGTAAGTTATAATTAAAATGCCATAAGTGCGAGTACTTGTTGTCACCTGTCAAGTAGCCGTTTTGTCAAATCATTTGTTTATTGCGCAGCCTTCTTCCTAACCTGTTGTTTTTTGTGAGCAAAGTTTTGAAAAAAAAAAATGCCTTGTAGTGCTTGAGATAGCTGAGCGCGAGGTTTATTTCAGTCAGGTGGCAGACACCGTACGTATTGCACGGGTATCTCTGTGTTACAACGGATCCTACACAGCCTTACGAACTTGCTACGATTTTTAAACACAGTCTTTTGACCATGTTCGCAATATTATTAACAATACAGATTTAATAGCAACAGTTATCAGTAAAAAGGCGTAAATAAAGTTTTATTTTTACAGTGATTCAGTGAAACAGCGTTGTGATTCACTTCCCGCTCAAAGTAAGTCTTTTTAATTATTTGTTCGTGTGTTTTTTTTATAATATAAATAGTTGATATGTATTATTTGTATCAAAATAATCCAGACTGCTCTAAAAAAATTAATAATAGTCTGTCGCCTCGCTTTTAGGTAATAGAAATAACGCGTTTATAATTAACTTTTTAATTATTTTGATAAATCGTTTACATAAACTGTTAATAGTTACAATTTTACCTTAAATAATATAATAGTAGACTTACCGGATCGCTATTTTAATATTTTTTATAAGAAGTTGTTGTTTTGTTTTTAATTTGGGTATCTATTAAAAAATTACTAAAATTATTTTTATGTCATTTTAAAATTTATTTGTATTGGGGACTTAAAATTAATTGGAAAAAAATGTACGACTTGAAAACTTCCACATTTTCATTTGAGTCACCAAAACCTCAATTTTTTTTATGTCGTCTGCTAACGGTCGCGGCGCATCATTTAATAAGTATTCTTACGTAAGGACGTTTGTTCATCAATTGCAAATATTCCTTCGAATATTTAAGAACTAGGTTGCTTCCCGCGACGATGTCTGCGCGGACGCTATACAGCACAAACCTACTACAACCTCGCTAGAAAATGTACATGATAATGTGTAGCCTATATATTTCCGACAACTTCTTTGAAAAAAATTGAGTTAAATGTAAATTAATAAAAATAATGTTTTTCTGTTTTGCCCGGACATACAAACAGACAATAATTGCATAAACTGCCGTTATGGCTTCGGTATTATTTGTAAAATACAGCAAGTATTCTTAAAAAAAAATATTAAATGTACAGTTCTTGCTTTGTTCTGATTTTAATTTTAAATTATCTATAGGTTGTGGTTTCTCTTGGAAAAAAAAATTCCCTGTGTTACAAAGAGAAGGATATATATACTTCATCGGATAGTTAAAAATAATAATATCTTATTCTATATATCTTGTTCTAGACGAAATACTTACCGAGTACGAAGTATTTTTTATAACAAGCATTCTTCAGATATCCCAGATGTTCTACTGACGATGTCAACCCTATTTATTGGTACCTACTCCAGTATTTATGTGATTAATTTTCGGAAAGTAATTTTCGTTCCATTGTCAAGTACTTTTATTTTTTATTTATTTAAGCAAACCTTACAGCATTTCTATTCTACAAATTAATACTATAAACTACACTATACATGTATTGCCTTTAACAAAGTTTGACAGGTTATATTATAATGAAATAATAACTCTGGTAAATAAATGATAGTTATATAAAAAGAAGAAGAAGTCCTGAATAATGTGTGCTTGTGATATACATCTATACATCTCTACTATACGGAAAAGCGTTTAGTTAATTTATAAACAATGTTTATTAGATCTCAACATTAATCTAATGTTTTTTTAAGTGATAACTTCTTAACACCGCTTCATTACGTAACGCGATACGTCTGTCAGAAAAAAATTTAAATTGAAACTATTTTTAACCGTTTTAATTTAATAGCTTTAAAAGAGATTTAATAAATTGTTTCAAATTGCTCAGTAATATTTTTTGAAAAACTTGAAGTGTTTTCGTTTTCTTATTTTATTTAATTATCCAATAAATATTAAAGAATATAAATTTTAAAGAAAGAAATAAATAAAATAATAAATTTTCAGAAATTTTCTAACGCTTGCGACATTCGTTATTTTATTTTTGGTTTCTTCGTCTATAATTAGGAAAGGGCAAAGGGTTCAAGCCTATACAGTTTTATTCATATTCGTTAATATTCAATTATTAATTGTCAAAGCCGTCTTTGCAAGATTTTTAGATAACATCTTAACATATATAAATTACGTGACACGTTGTTTGTCCGCGATGGACTCCTAAACTAATGAACGGATTGTAATGGGGATTGCTTCATCGAGTGCAGTTTGGTCCAACTTGAGAGATAGGATAGTTTTTATATCGATTTGAGACCCATAACTATTTTTAATTCTAATATTTGTTTTGTATGGACATATTTTCTATGAGAGAATTTATTGACGCACGGTTTGACAGTTCTGCTGTGAAACAATTTCATTATAACAGCAGGAAGTATATTTTACGATATAATTCTTGATGTTATGAAATATTATTGACAAATTCATAAAAAATCAGTATTTTATTTATTATGACGTACAGAACAACGTCTGTCGGATCAGCTAGTACAATATAAATTTTCTTCGCTTATTATAGCTACCATAAGCCAATTGTTACTTAAATAGGATTAAATAATGTTAATTATAATGTACATGCACATAATTCTAACTTACACAGTCAAGAATGTATTTAACTAGGAATAAAATATATTTCATAAACAATAAAAGATTTATAAGAAATACTTTAAATAAATATTTCTTATAGAATTTAAGTAATAATCTAAGCTTTTCTCAAGTTAAACTATTTCAATATTAAATAGTTCAACATACATTAGTTTCAGTTGTCACTTCTGTCGAAAATCGCGAGACGCACACGTTTTTTTTATGATATGGGCGGACATACAAGCGTATGGGTTACTTAATGTTAAGTGATCACCGTTGTCCACATTCTCCTCAATAAGTTAATTTATGACCAAGCACAGACGACGCCACAGACGGACTTTCTTTACAAATCATTCGCTTCTCGATGTCATCCACCCTAGACGACAGCTCTATAATCTGCCCCTCTATTGCCTTCACATCACTTCTGAAACCACTCACAGTCGCGTCCATCTAGGTCAGTTACTGAATCTTGGTACAAAGTTCGTCGTACTTTTGGGTGATGTAGTCTCGGGCTTTCTTGGAGTCTGTCAGTTCGCTGTGTATCTTAGAAATGATCTCGAATTTCAGCTCGTCAAATTTGCAACACCAGAGGAATCACAGAAGCGCTGCCGGTGTTTTAGGAACCTGTTAACAGGCACATTACTTTTGGCTCGCTAAAGTATTTCGGGAATAGAAAGTTGATAAATTAACAGAAGTAAAATTTTAGCTTTTTAAAAAATTTCATAAAACCTTTAATTAATTATGACGTGTTTTAATTTTAAGCTACTCCGACTTTAAAAAATCCGAATTAATAAAGTTACTAATAAAAATATAAAACTAACAGGACCTACACACAGAAATAAATTTATCTGTAGACCTCTACACGTCAAAGACATTTAAGATAAAAATGTTATCATCTTAACAGTTATATATGTATGTATTATTAATAATCTATTAAAAAACCATAAAGTAGGTAGTAAAAAAATTATTGTTTATGATTTAAATACCAGACTACTGTGGTTTATAATACATAGTATAAATTATCGTGTAACCACTTGTTTTAACAAGTTTAATACCACGGTCAAAAGAAGTTGCTTTTAATTTTAGCAGGCTCTCATGAGCAAAATTCTCGTAACTTAGATTTACTTACGGTGGCAATTATCACCTGCATCATTTAATAATATAAACTTAATCGGCCTTAAATAAACTTGGTATAAAGTTATAGCTAAGAATAAAGTACTAATTTGCTAAATGTATACAAATAGACATTTTGCTTAATGATTTATTCGGACGTATAACGTTTCCCGCATTTATTCGCAAGGCTGCTTGACATTAGGAAAACTTCAGAATTATCATTGTATTGACAGTGTTGTCAGCGATAAAGTTGACATTTTGCCATAGATCAGATTTAGAGATTTATACGTCTAGGTAGACTGTGACAGCTGTCAAAACGTCGATAAAAAATTGAGTTTCGATAGTTCTAGTATAGAGGTTAGTACCTCTATTTCGAGCAATTCACGCACACTAACACAAACTGAGTTTCTTGCGCCCGTTCTTCTCAGGTCTGAGGCAGTCCATTTCAAATGGGTGGGGTAGTTTTTAACGTTTCATAAATGATTCCGAATCCTATTTTGAATAAAAATATTTGAATTTGAAACAACCGCCTGAGTATCCATTCACTATATTTGTTCCTGTTTTACATTATTGTCCCTAAAGCATTTAGGGATTGGAAATAGGCCCTGAATTCCTAAGCTTTTTCCCTTGTTACATACCTACATTTCGTTAAAACTTAAAGGCCGGCAACGCATCTTTTGACACCTGCGGATGTCCATTTGCGGCTGACTCACCATTTGCCCGTTTGTTCCCTCTTATATAAAAATAACAACTAAAATTAAACTCTTTTAAAAACCTTCATTCCCATCAAATATTTGAAAAACTATTTCTTTACGACTCCAAGCTTAAATTAAAAAAAAAAAACCTCAAGCAAAATAATAATTGTACCGAAATTCTACTAAAATCACACACTTTAGTTATTATCATTTCATACATTTCTTTAAATATACATTCAAAGAGGTTCTACGTCCGGTTTCTCTGAAAAAAATAGTTTCCTAAACCTAGATATAACACAAAATACTAAAATATATCGTAAACAATTTGTTCGTGTTTCAAAAAACTTACAAGACTCGTTGCCATAAATAATAAATGTAATTCAAAGCGGTGATTGAATCCTCGACGTCAACACTTGCGTCACTTCCCACAATATATTTATAAAAACAGTCTGTAGAACATCGTGTCAGTAATTGGCACTTCTAATAAATGTCTGCTTTATTGAAACAAGAAATTGCGACACTCTACCCCTACATATACTTTCTTAACCAATTACACGTAATAGCTCAATTCAATTTCCCATATATATGCCATTGAAATAACTGCTCGATGATATGATTTACGGCACTTTATTATAAAACTTGTATTGTACTTGTAATAAGTAAATTATGATAGCATCTTTATGACAAACGCGCCGTTAATACAGGTGAAATCATCAGATATATATCAACCCCTGACCTCAATTAATTCCATAAACATAATTACAAAATTCGGCAATTCATTTCTCAGATTATAATCACATTCGAATCAGAGCTAAACTAATATGAAAGCATAGTGATGTCATTATGTTTGTGTTATACGATATGGATTAGAAACTCATTCTGTAATGCTTAATGCTTTTTAGCGTAATGAAGATTGTTTTAGGCCGATACATCGTGAATTATTAATGCGCGTACGCAACGGGTGCCTCGACCACTTTCATTATACCGATTCTTCATTTGCTTGATTGAGCTTTTAATACGATTCGTTGTCGGCAAACAGTCGAGCGGATTAATCAAGGCGAGAGCTGTCAACAAATGGTTAGATCGGCGCTAATGGTAATGGTCACGTTATAACAATAATAACAGCATATTTGTACACTAATACACTTCATTTCTTTTATAATCCACTTAACTGTTTGAGGGGAATAAAGAAACTAATGTCTACTTCAACAAAAATTCGCATTGTCACCTTTTTTATGAGATATAGTGACGAGACGGAGAAAAAGTTTATCTGATGGTAAGCGTGTGTTTATCTTCCATAGTGCAGACCCGCATACTCGCCTTTTTTGGACACGTTTCGAGACGAGGCAGCCAGACTATAGAACGCCTTATCGTCCTGGGTAAAGTGGAAGGCATTAGACCGCGTGGAAGATCACCTATGCGATGAAACGATGAGATCAATTTCTTACGCACTAAAGGTAGCCATGTCGAATCATCCTGGAAACACCCCACAAGTAAGCTCATTCCACAGCTTGGTTCTACAGGAAGAAAGCTCCTGGAATATTTCCCCTAATAAATACAGTAGAAGACACTAGTTGCGCCAGTAGATACTAGGGTAAGGCAGACCTTAGATGACAGCAAATAGCAATCCATATTATGTGGCTGGACCTGTGTTTTGTAGGATGGATCATCTATATAATCACAGAGTACGAGTATTGTAGTAAATATTGTTCACAGATGTCTCGCCACGTGCTTCTCTCACGGCTGGCAGAGCAATTCGAAGCCTCGTCGCCTCAAGCACAGCGGTTCCCTTCTCCAGAGCGCAGCGTGTCCCCCCACTCCCCCACATCTACGAGGACTCCCCCACACTCCCCCGACCCGCTAACTCAGCGACGCCTCGACCTACTGCAACTAGGGGATATTGAAATCGCGGGAAGAGCTCTGAAGCAATACGCGAGAGCAACAGGTAATTATTAACGAGATACTTTTACCACAAAGTATTATCTATAGGTGTCCACATTATCTTTAAATTTGTCTTGTAGACGAAACTTTTTTGTTGACAGATTTTTGTTTGGTTGTTTCGGCTCCTCTCCTAAAAGACTGAACCGATTTTAACGGGACATTCACCGGCGTATATATCTTGTTTAGCGGGTTACTTTTATTCTGGAAAATGTAGGGTTCCACGCAAGTAATGAGTATGTTACATACAAAATATCAAATTTTTTAAACAGGAGACAATATAGTGTGATGGTAACATACCTACTGATGGTACATCATAAACATTTGACTACTAATTTTTTGCGACAAGAGCAGAATCACAAGACAGTTACCAGCCTTTAGGGTACCAAAAAATGCTTAAAATAGCCACGCAGTCCATCCTCATAGCCAGTGGACTGGGACTTAAGCAATTTAATTGGTTAATATTCAGTCCAGTCGACACGTAGCCTTAAGGAGTATGTGTACCCACATACATTTGAAATTATTCATCTCATATTGAACTGGAAACAGCTCGTAAGTTAGTTCGAAGACTTGGGTGCACTGGAGGAAAGTCAAAGTCAAATAAATAAACTTTATTCAATTAGGCTTTAGATTAAGCGCTTTTGAATCGCACTAGTAATCGTAGTACTATAGATATTATTATGTTCGGAAAAAGTTCAGCCACTCTTTTCAATCAAATAGAGTATTACAATGGCTGAAATATACATAACATATTAGTTCGTAAGGTGCTGCATCCAATATATGTATCGTGTTTAAATATTAACAAATATTTCATAAAAAGTAATAAAAAATCGTATTTTAGATACATCAACCTTTAAATCTTGAAATCATTGTTTGTTTAATAATGCTTCGTGCACATGATGGTCGTGATTACTGTTATAATTAGTAATCGCGTCCAACAAATACAATGATTTATTGACTTTAACAGGTCGACCTGGCACCACAAGCAGCACCCGTTCACGAGTTGACGCATGGACCAGCCGTCGTTCCCGAATTGAAAGTTACTTAAAAACCATACTGTGCATGAAGTCTACATACCCAAATGGCGAGGGTGGTAATTTTTTTAATTATGTTCAGAACTGGGAGCTCTCATGTACTGCAGCGGTTTGGGAGCTCTGTATGGAACTGCTGGAGTCTGGCCGTTGCTTCTCCCGCAAGCACCGCCCTTCACCCCACCCTTGGACCTCATTAGACAAACTCCACCGAGAGATGGTAAGTTTTTTTTATTAAAAAAAAAGCATTGCGTGCGTACAAAGTACACATGTCAGAAGTGAAACCTGCATGGTGCATGAACCTCTAAACTGCATATGAATTCCTGGTGCGTGTTGCTAGGATGACACATGATTTCAACCGCTATGAAAGACATTGCCACCACCACTAATATATATAATAATATGTTCTCCTGGTGTCTATGTAGTAATACGTCGCGGTCGTGCGCTTGGAGTCAGAATATAATTAGGTATACTCGAGCCATACTTAAGACAATCTCTTCTTTAACTATGATCGCCTGGTACCAAAACATTGTATTATGCTTCCTATCTCATTATCTCCCATGTTAAATAAATATTATGAATTGATGTGACTGCTCTTTTTACTGTCGCTTTTTTGTTTCATATCACAACGATGATAAAGAAGTTTTCACTTCAATAGTATGCATATTTCTGTCTCATTCTTTGCCGGCTTCATCCTACACATTTTTGTATTTGTGTCTCTTACCTGTCGTTTTTTCCGTTGCATCCGTTTTGAAATCACAACGATTCTAAAGAATTTTCACTTCAAAAAAGGGACGAGACGATCAGGACGTTCAGCTGATGATAATTGATACGCCCTGCCCATTTCAATGCAGTGCCGCTCAGGATTCATGAAAAATCCAAAAATTCTGAGCGGCACTGCAATTGCGCTCGTCACCTTGAGACATAAGATGTTAAGTCTCATTTGCCCAGTAATTTCACTAGCTACGGCGCCCTTTAGGCCGAAACACAGTAATGTTTACACATTACTGCTTCACGGATGAAATAGGCACCGTGGTGGTACCCATAATGTAGCCGGTATCCTGTGCAAAGGAGCCTCCCACTGGTAAAAAGTCACACCAGTTCAAGCATTAACAGACTAGAGCATTAAGTAAAACATAATTACTTTTTCAAATTGTAGTCTAATAAGAATTTGTGTTACATTTATATTGATAGTTAACTAGGAATTAATGAAAACCCGTTTAAATCATAATAGATTCGAAAATTGATTATATTTTACAGAAGCAATGACGTCAATGTATAACCTTGCAGTAAGCAAGGTACAGTGAAATTGATATGAGCCGTGAAATCATTGTTTGTTTTACACAAAAACTGTTGAGTACTTATATAAAGCTAGTACATAAACCCATTGCAATATTCTGACTATATTATATAACCACAATACAGTTTTTAAAACTCTCCCGCAATACATTCTTTAAAACTTTGCAGCACTCCAGTTTTTAAAACTCTGCCGCAATACAGTTTTTAAAACTCTCCCGCAATACAGTTTTTAAAACTCTCCCGCAATTCAGTTTTTATAACTCTGCCGCAATACAGTTTTTTAAACTCTCCCGCAATTCAGTTTTTAAAACTCTGCCGTAATACATTTTTTAAAACTCTGTCGCACTATAGTTTTTAAAAATCTGCCGCAATACAGTTTTTAAAACTAATTCGGAGGGTAGATTCAAATCTTTTTGTTGTACTAAATTGAATAATACGTCTTTTGTAACGGTCTTAGTAACTCGATATTTGCAGTTACCACAGTTTAAGTACCTTTTTCGCATAATATTTTATGTGATTTCTTAGTCTATGTAAATAATTCTGTATTGCATTGTTTAGAAGAAAGGCCATTTATAAAGTTACGCTAGTAAGAACAAAATATAATATTGTACCTAATAGTGTTAGTGTAATAAAATAAAATACAAAAGACTCATATAAAGTTCTGACCATCTGAGTTTGAGGACGACTAGAGATACTTACCGCGGCTTCTAAAACCTCCTTATTTAGATATCAATTTTCGCATTTTACCTTGTCTCAAAAAATCTTCGTGCACCTGCACGCTCCTATGATTCCCTGGTGTCACAAATGATCGTATAAAAAAAACTCATGCTTTTTTTTTTTAATGAAAATAAGGGACGAGACGAGCAGGACGTTCAGCTGGTGGTAATTGATACGCCCTACAGATTACTATGCAGTGCCGCAGGATTCTTGAAAAACCCAAAAATTCTGAGCGGTCTTGCAGTTACGCTCGCCACCTTGAGACATAAGTTGTTAAGTCTCATTTGCCCAGTAATTTCACTAGCAACGGCGCCCTTAATACCGAAACAATAATGCCTATACATTACTGCTTCTAGGATTCCAGTGCAAAGGAACCTCTGGTAATATCATACTTGTTACAATCAGCAAACGAAGACGTTAGTTACCTCGTCCTCTTTACACATTCTCAAGTCTTTCCCTAATTAGAATAACTATCAGTGCCGAACAGCGATTAATAACAAGTGGTACTGATAACGTCATCGTTTTCGTGTCGTTTACCTCTAAAAGCGAAACGTGCTTCTGTGAGTTTTCCATTTGCCAATGAAATGCGAGTTCAAACTCCAATGACTACGAAATAAAGATGCGTTAAGTAATTTATGTGTTTAAATTACGCGTTTAACACATATTACTGGCTCCTTGTGTGCGTTAAAGATAAGAATTAAAGAGAACCTAGATTCGGATACAACTTGATTTCTTTAAACTTGTTTTTTTTTTTATAATTATATTGTATCGCCTTTATTTGCACGATAAACTTAATTGTTTTATTACTTGATTAAATATTTACAGCGTTAAATATATTGTATTTTAACAATAATAATTGTTTTGCAAATATATTTTTATTTAAGTCAACGTTTCGCATACTTTAGCTTAGCATGAGATCACTCGCGGATGACTAAGGCCACTGATTATGCATTAAAAAGTAATTTAAAAAGTTAATATTGTCGACAGTTGATATGTTTTATGAATTAATTTTGTTCAAGCTGTGTTAAAAAAAAACCGTAGACCTTTCTAAAACGCCAACAATGCTCCTGTGATTCCTGTGTTTTTGCGATAGAATGTGAGCGGCGGTGATCACAACTTCAGGATTCAGGTGACCCGTACGCGCGTAGTATCTACCGACACGATTTATTTTAACAATCTACTTTACCAGTGGGAGGTTGCTTTGCACAGGATGCCGGCTAGATTATGGGCACCACAACGGCGCCTATTTCTGCCGTGAAGCAGTAATGTATAAGCATTACTGTGTTTCGGTCTGAAGGGCGTCGTAGCTAGTGAAATTTCTGGGCAAATAAGACTTAACATCTTATGTCTCAAGGTGACGAGCGCAGTTGTAGTGCCGCTCACATATTTTTGGGGTTTTCAAGAATCCTGAGTGGCACTGCATTCTAATGGGCAGGGCGTACCAATTACTATCAGCTGAACATCCAGCTCGCCTCGTCACTTATCTCATAAAAAAAAATCGTAACTGAAATATTTGTTCACAGATGACGAGGAAGAGTTACCATTGAATTTATCCACAAAAAATCGTCAGATCTGGTCACCGGGCAGCGCTTGTGAGCGTGAGAAGGACAGAGATACTGATTCTCCAACGGGAAGATGGGATAGCCAGGAAGAAAATGATACGCCTCTTGAGTTAGTGAAGAGATGTCGCAGTACTCCTGATGCAGACGGTTCCTATAACAGCGACTCCCTAAGATCACCTTCAACACCAGCATACCACAATTATCAACCACCACCCACATCAGGAAGCGATATCAACTTCTCACTGATGCTAAAAAGTGAAAGCAGACACGAGAAATCTTTTCAGGTAAGTTAATTAAATATTTCCATCTTTAATAGCGTGGACATCCAAAATTTTTCGCAGCATTTTTGAAGTGAAAACTTGTTTAGCCGCTTTGGGCACTTTTTGGTAGGGGATAATCTTATGGGTTCGCGTCACCGACATGCTCATGACTGGCGCACGCGATAATCAAATAATTAAAATAACATATATAATAAATAAAAGTTAGACACTTTGTGGATGGGTGAAATCTCGTGAGTTCGCGTCACCGAAATGCTTATAGCAGTATACCTGTAGTTATACAGCTGACGTATTGTGCACATAAGTATGTATGTCTAATAAGTGAAATCGAATAGATTTTGTGAAAAGTTCAATGTTTATTGTTGAAATAGTGTTTTGTTTAATTAGTATATATTTGAAAATAAGTTTTAAAAACAAATTTGTTTTATAAACATTATGAAATTTTAATTGCCTTTGTAAATTTGTGTATCTACACGAGTCATAAACGCATTGGCGGCTTTTCAAGTTAAAATTAAATTTGTTCTAAAACATCTTTACAAAATATGTTATTAATAACAAAAAGAAATATTTCATTCTTGTTACCGATACGGTTAGTCTTGACATGAAATGGCATCTTTGCTATAACGTGATTCTACACACAGTAATATGTATGTCCATAAATTGTCCTTGCTAGGTACTTATTAATAAATAAGTAACGTGCAATCTATAAAAAGAACAACATAACTGATCCGCGACATCCTTTAACAAGATCTGTGTAACTGTACAGTTTCCGTTCAAATGCTTTTAAAATAGCCAAACCAGTATCGATTGTCTTTTTTTCAAAATCAAATAGCAAAAGCTGGTCATGTCTTAATAAGTAGGCCTGGTTCAAAACGAGTCGCCAGTCGCGAGTCTTGTCAGTGTGGATTGCAATCTACGGGGATCATCGTTTTATAACACGGTATTTCAGCTTCTTTAGTGATAGCCGGTTAGCCGGTATTCTTGTTCAGTTATACTGCGAAAAATACTGAAAACTAAGCAATTACTTTATATTTTCGGGATATGTATGTTTGTGAAAAAAATAAAGCATTGTGCAAATCACCTCTAACTTCTACTAGTGGATTATGGATACCACAACGGCACCTATTTCCGCCGTGAAGCAGTAATGTGGAAACATTACTCTATTTCAGTCTGGAGGGCGCCGTAGATAGTGAAATTACTGGGCAAATGGGACTTCATATCTTATGTCTCAAGGTGACGAGCGCAATTGTACTGCCGCTCAGAATTTTTGGGTTTTTCAAGAATCCTGAGCGGCATTGCATTGTAATGGGCAGGGCGTATCAATTACCATCAACTGAACGTCCTGCTTGTCTCGTCAGTTATTTTCATAAAAAAATCAGCGAATGATTTAAATCCGCGGAACAGACGTTATCGACAAAGTCTCGTTCTACACGATATTCTAAAAATTACTAAATATAATAAAAGTTGAATATGTTATTGTGTTCGTATTTATAATAACTTACCGAGTAGCATTAAAAAAATAAATTCTATATTGTTTAAAAATAAACTATGTAATTGGTTAAATAATTATCTATAGTCTTAAAGAATCTATGGACATGAAATTCTAATCTTAGTTTTAGTTATTTAAACATTTGCATGCTAGGTATAGTGCTAGCAAAACATGTAAGCATATTATTGTCTTATAACACCATTGTATACCATGTTTAAGGCAAATAGCTATATTATTATTAACAATCGGTATAATACTTATACCATAAGATAGACCGTGTTTCGGAGAAAGTCTTAGCATATGACATGTTGGTGATCACTTATTCGGAACTTAAATTTATTAAGATTCAGAAATAACAGTATAGATAAACCAAAGACTAGAAAAAGATATTTCAATAAACTTTACCATAACTAATAATTATTTAAAACTAGCCGACCCGACAGACGTTGTTCTGTTCATAATTTATATTAAATCAAGATTTATGAATTAACATAAAAATAATCTGATAGATAGTTAACAACTGTAGTTAATCTGTCAACTATAGGTAAGTAGCTAAAATTAAGATTCTTTTATCCCTCCTGAGAAAGTTAGAAAGATATAAAAAATCTAAATAATTATTCATTTGAAACTATGCTTTCAATTGGATTTCTGAACGATCGTGACGGGGGACACATCAAAGGAAAAACAAAATTGTTGTTTTTATTTAATTCCGAGCATTTTCATATTTATTCGCCTTTTAAACCATCTCTGGACTTCCAAGAATAATTCAAGATCAAAATTAGCCCAATCGATCCAGCCGTTCTCGAGTTTTAGCGAGACTTACGAACAGCAATTCATTTTTATATATAATTACAATCTTCATTAAATATCTTGATTATGGAGAACTAGAAATATATAAAGACTACACAGAATACACAATAGTTATATTAAAAACCGTAATCTAGTGATAGTAATAACCGACCATCAACGTTATACAACAGATACCGATATTCAAATCCGTTATTCGAACAAAAACAATTGTTCGGTTATCGTTTGTTAAGAATCACCTCAACGTATGTTAAAAAATCGATAACCATATGTGGACGGTCATACCTCAGCACCTGTGTTATTTATAAGAGAGTGCATCGATATAAAAAGACGATCAAAAAACAGCTAGTTTTTGTACGCGCGATCCCAGGCAGCTGCCTGGCCAACTGTCACACCGATACACGGATTTGTGTTCATTGCCCAGGTTATCATTCGCATACTTAACCGACTAACCACCCGACTAATAGCGGCTAACTCGTTTTTTCCCTTTAAGAAGTTTCAAAGGATTCCACAAAGTGTTCCGCATACCAAATGTTGTTGCCATTATTGGGAACAATCTGTAAAACTAAAACGATTTTATTGGTGATTGGGTCATGCAGATATCGGGGGATATATATTAGAACCGAAGCACAGTCTTAAAAGATTCTCAGTCAGTGGCAAGGATGAGAAAATTCATTAAAACTCTATTACTATTCATCTCAACAATTTATTAATTTTGCTCTTAATAGTGATTTTCATTATTATATCATAAAGATTGCTTAAGTAACTAATTCTAGTAGGCTTCTTAAAATACATAATAGCTTTAAGGGTAACTTTTATAATAAAGTACCAGTCACGGTTCAGGTATAATCTTATCAGCTGAATACCTAAGTGATCGGACAGTCTGGGACTAGATTTTGATTCTTTTATAGCAATAACAATGTTAGTACAATAATGTATGTTTTATTAAAAAGAACACAAAAAATAAAGATGGGAGAGGTTCTTGCACAGCTTCTTCTCTCTAAGAGCGCCATTTATTTCTGAACCGGTAGTAGTGGTAGAAATGACATCTAAAGGAATCAATTTTGAGAAAATAATAGCCTTTTATGCTTTAAAAAAAAATACATGCGGAGCTGTCTTTGGGGACTGGCCCGCATGTATGAATGTAGCAATTAAAACTAAGTAACTTGTGAACTGTACCGTCGACTTATTAGATTTATTTATTTATCATAAACAGGCGAACCCTTTATACAAAATTAAAACTAGATTATTATCTATTTCAATATAAACTTTAATCCTAAAAATAAAAAAATAAAAAATAAAAAAAAAACTTTAATATAAACTTTTATAAGGACTTATAATAATTAAGCATGAATTATTTTATTTATCAGTAGAAAGTACTTTATATTTACAGTAGACAACTCTCTGTCTGCCGTGAAGCAGTAATGTGTATGCATTATTGTGTTTCGATGTGAAGGGCGAAGCTAGTGAAATTACTGGGCAACGCAACGACGAGACGATTACGTGACGAGCGCAAATAGACGTACGAGTAGTTCCTGAAAAACGTTCCAAACCACAAACATCACATTTAAAGGAATTCGCTTAAAGGTTAATAAATATTAGTGTACACACATGTGGGTTGGGCTACTGCATCATGATGTCATTTAAAGAGTGACAGTAGTGCTCCCATTTTTTGTCAGTCCGTTAATATGAATCACGTGACCAGTTTATTTATTTATTATTATCTTAACTCAATTTCCACATGATTGTGGCTTGGGACGTTTTTCTAGAATTACGTCCAATTGTAGTGCCGCTCAGAATTTTTGGGTTTTTCAAGAATTCTCAGCGGCACTGCATTGTAATGGACAGGGCGTATCATTTACCATCAGCTGAACGTCCTGCTCGTTTAGTCTCCTATTCTGATAAAAAAAATATTCCAAATAACATTTTCAATAGAATTTAACAAACCTAAACTAAAATGAATATATAAAGTTGGTTCATCAGAAAACATTTCCAATTTCGGCAACCCTGTTTAAAATATGTAAATATTAAACAGTGTCTCTATTATTAAGTGGAAAATAAAATGAATAGCTGTATTTAACGCCATCAGCATTTGCTTTACAACATTTCGACATACACTTACATACTATAAAGGTAGAGAAACAACTGATCAAATAAATCTAAATTTTAAATCTTTTGTGTGCCTGAGGACACTGCCAAAGAATTTATTTGTCGACTATGTAAATTATGTATGCTGAGTAAGAATTATATCTGGGATACAATAACGAAAATTCTTCAAATTAATTATTTATTATTGGGTAACAAAGAGTATTTAAAAAAAGTTACAAAAACACAGATAAGTTTCAAAAGTAAGAGGATAAACAAAAAAACTTACAAAGCTTTAGAAGAAAAAAACAATAAACGGATTATTGCTAACTTAAATGAAATTATAAGAACAATTATTCTCTAATAAATTTCATAAGCTGTGTGGTCGTACAAGTATGTAAATCAATATTATTAAATTTTACATTATACTTATTAGCCCGATATAAAAAGTATTTTGGACATATTTAGTACTTGTTGTTGGAACATAAAACAATAACTTATTTCTAATGCCAACCTTAGGACATGTGAAGTAAATATTACTTAACAAAAATGGAGAGTCTATAAAATTGTTAAGAATTTTGTACAAAAATGTCATATCTCGTTCTGTTCGACGATTTTTAAGTGAGGTTAGGTAAACTGTAGAATGATCATGGCAAATATAGATATATAATTTTTTTTATGACAGTAAGGAACGAGACGAGCAGAACGTTCAGCTGATGGTAATTGATACGCCCTGCTCATAACAATTCAATGCAGCTCGGGATTCTTGAAAAACCCAATAATGCTGAGCGGCACTACAATTGTGCTCGTCACCTTGAGACATAAGATGTTAATTCTCATTTGCCCAGTAATTTCACTAGCTAAGCTCCCTTCAGTCCAAAACACAGTAATGCGTACACACTACTGCTTGACGGCAGGAATACGCGCCGTTGTGGTACCCATAATCTAGCCGGCATCCTGTGCAAAGGATGCCTCCCACTTTAAGATGCTTACTTAATTTATTTTGTATTTTTTCAAGATCCTTCACCCCATACCATAGATTCCAAATCCAATCAATAAATTATAAATTCTATGGAGGCATCATTAAAATAATTCACTTATTACTTATTCAGATACATTAATTATTAGGCGCGGAAAAGAAAACGATGAGTGTGGAAAGAAATCAAAGAAACAGTTTGAAAGGGTTAGCCTTGTTATTAGTTTTATGATAGGCTGTGTTCTAGTGATGGACGCTGACAACTTCACCCTTTCTACTAATTATATTTCATTTACAAATGTAGAATGCCTTTGTTTTAGGTTTACCTGATGTTAAGTGATAAGAAAGCGAAAAAACGTGATCATTTCCTAAATCACATTAGAAGCCCCTAAAATTATTAGTGACTTATAATTACTCTAAATTGTCGGGGTCCCAGAGCTCTGTGAACGGCTGGATCACTTGGCGTTGCGTAGAGACGTCGCTTAATTGTGTGTCTTCTACAACGAGAGCTGATTAAAGCTCAGCTGTTTAACCTGATTCCTGCCGCCGAATTCCACCTTCGCACGACACGCCACAAATTAGGATTTCGAGGAGCTTTATTCCACGTACTGTGGAATGAGCTTCCTTTTCGTTTTCGTGGCGTTTCCGGGACGATACGACATGGGTACCTTCAAAAAACGCTCCTGTGATTCCTCTGGTGTTGCAAGAGAATGTGGGCAGCGGTGATCACTTAACACCAGGTGACCCGTACGCTCGTCTGTCCTCCTATTCAATAAAAAAAAATTATCAGTGTTACTCAGTAGAGGTGCAGAAGGTTAACATTACTATATTATGCATGTATTATATACCTTCCTCTTGAATCACTCTATTAAATAAACACACCAAAATCCGTTACCTAGTTTTAAAGATCAAAGCATAACTCCTCCAAAACGGCTTGACCGATTCTCGTGAATATTGGGTAGGTCTGAGAATCGGACAACATCTATTTTTCATCCCCCTAAATGTTAAGGATGGTCCACACGAAATTCTTTTTTTTAATTGTTTTGACATTTTTTTTTAAATTTGTTTGATTATAAGTCAGCACTAAAAAATACATACAACTTCAACCCATCTACGATCAACAGTTACTTTTGTATCGCGATTTTAATATCGGCAATACAACGTTTGCTGGGTCAGCTCTACTATGTAGTGTTAATGCCTGAACAGCGGCTGGGAATATAACTGTGTTATTTGTTTGTGCAGTGCAAACAGTGCGGCAAATGTTTCAAGCGGTCAAGCACGCTGTCAACACACCTCCTGATACACTCCGACACCAGGCCCTATCCGTGTCAGTACTGCGGGAAACGCTTCCACCAGAAGTCTGATATGAAGAAACACACGTACATACATACGGGTGAGTACCACGCGATTACTTTACTTGCACAAATTAAATTTAAAAACAAAATATATAAACGATGCGGGACTCGTACCCGCGAGCTCTCGCGTTCCTTGCGAGCGCTCTTCCACTGAGCCAACCGTTCGAGTGAATGTAAAGTCCATAAATCTTGATATATCTTTGTTGTTGAACAAGAATTAGTCTCAGGTTGTGGCTTCATCTACAGGATCTACTTTACAGTTGATAACCTGCTCAACCCCAATATTTTCATATAAGGAAATTGACTTGAGATGTCGCTCTTGTAAATCTAAACAATTTGTTTTTAAATTTAATTTGGGTAATTAATCTCAGAAGTGATGGTTATCAGTTTTAAAAAAATGTGAGGTTTTCAAGGAATTTTCATCCACGCACAATCAAGCTGTGTGGAAGCGCGTACACCTTTCTAAAAGGCCGGCAACGCTCCTGTGATTCCTCTGGTGTTTCAAAATAATTTGCGGTGGTCATTCAACATCAGTTGATCCAATCTCTCATATATCTCCTCTTCCATAAAAAAAGAAGGATATTTATTACGAGTTTTCCCATTTTTCACAGTACGCTAATAAAGACAAATAAATTGTTTTTCTTATAAACTTTAGTTATTCTTTGACAATCAAATAATATCGAACACTACATAACTAACTATTAGAAAAGTTCAAATTCGATACACAAAATGAAAAGCAATTTCGTAAACTTTTCCGTAATTCACTTAACATGATATTATCACTTCACGCTTAACAACTTGATAATTTTCCGGATAGCTGTTGTAACTGTTAACTATTAAGATTTAACAAGAACTTGAAAACTTTAGTATTTATTAATAGGAAGGTAATATAAGTGTGAATGAACGTGACTTACACGTGTAGGGCATTGACGTTTGAGTGTTTCACTTATGTGTAAGCATTATTGTGTTTCGGGCTGAAGGGCGCCGTAGCTAGCGAAATTTCTTGGCAAATGAGACTTAGCATCTTATGTCTCAAGGTGACGTTGTAGTGCCACTCAGAGTCATAAGATGTTAAGTCTCATTTGCCCAATAATTTCACGGCGCCCTTCAGAAAACACAATAATGATTGCACATAACTGCTTCACGACACACGTAGCCGTCATCTAGTACAGAAAACCACAGGTTTGTCAAAATAAAAGATTTCATACTTATATTTAAATAAAAAACATCTGTTTGGACTGGAATTTCAATTTGTGTGTTTTCTTCCAACAATTTTTTTGTTCTGAGGTTTTACGTTATTCGCCCTCAAGAGACAGTAGTCAGTAGTCAATAACTAGACTGAATGTTGTACTTACAACTAATATATTGTCATATTATTGTCTAAGAGCCGAACTAGAAGCGACCTTCATAAATTAATTTAAGAAATGTATTTTGTATAAAATGTTTTACCTACATAAGCATATTTAATATTAAAAATATGTCGCAAGTTTTGTCTTAAAAGTTTATATCAAAGCTAAAAAATTGAGCCGGTATTCGAAACAGATTTTTCGTAATACCTATGTAAAAATTTTAATTAATTGATCCTTATTTTGATATAAGGTTTATTTATTAAACAGATGAGGTCTTATTCCTAATTCAATAATTATATATATAGTACAATACAAGAATTATAGTGGGAGGCTCCTTTGCACAGGATGCCGGCTAGATTATGGGTACCACAACGGCCGTGGCTACTATATCTGCCGTGAAGCAGTAATGTGTAAGGATTACTGTGTTTCGGTCTGAAGGGCGCCGTAGCTAGTCAAATTACTGGGAAAATGAGACTTAACATCTTGTCTCAAGGTGACGAGCGCAGTTGTAGTGCCACTCAGAATTTTTGGGGTTTTTTAAGAATCCTGAGCGGCACTGCATTGTAATGGGCAGCGTATCAACTAGCATCAGCTGAACGTCCTGCTCGTCTCTTCCCTTATTTTCATTAAAAAAGAAAGAATTGTACACCAGCTTACCCAAAAGATGACTTGAATAATGTGAACCTAACGTATGCATATTCGATCAGCTTGAAACTTTCAATTGGTATGAAGTTTGTCTCAGTCTTGACTTATTTCAGACAACCCACTATATATATAGACAATACATAAAAAAAAATTTACGGATGGGTGAAGGTAATTTCATATTGGGATCCTGTACTATTATAAAGCTCGGTGATTTCTTGTATTGCTTGTAATAGTTAAAATAAAAGTACAGTATAGTTAAATCCCAGAAGTGAAGGATATCATTTAAAAAAAATAAAAATCATCTACAATATTGTAATGTAAAAAAGAATTCAGAATCAACGATGCATTCTTTAACTCAAGTTCGTCTGACTATTTCCTGAATTTCTATATATATTTATACGTATCTCAAAAGTTGAATTAAATACAAATATTTATTATTCACGACACGAAGTATCATCAGATTGTCTGCAAACAAAAACTGGGAAATCATAAAGGAATTAATCGATTGACCTTATTGCAGTCAATTAATAAACTCTGCCATGTGACATTGTCGGATATGAGACTATATACTTACTTATTATAATGTTTATTGGAATATACAACAATGTCATTATCCCTACTTAAATTATAAATGTGAATGTAAGTTTGTTTGTTACGCTTTCACGCCTAAACCAACCGATTTTGATAAAATCTAGCACACAGATAGACTAGAGCTTGAAAAAGGACATAGGCTATCTTTTATTGCAAAAAAATAAATGAAGGGGTTGAAATAGGGGATGGCAGTTTCTATGGCAATTCGCCATTACCGAAGATAAAACCATGAAACTTTGTATTTAGGCACTTGATTAGAAATTATTTATATACAGCGCATGAGTATTTTTGTGAAACTTTGACCTACATGGGGATGAAACAGTAGGTTCACAGGGAAATACTATTACAGAGACTGTCCACAATGACAAGGAATATTCGCTGTATCATATAAGAGCCTGTGGAAAGAGCAGTTTGTTTGTGTATTATTTGAAAAGTATCCTAAAAAATAAAAAAGGAAAATACCTAAAGTAATTATTCAACGCGGACGAAGTCGAGGGTAAAAGCTAGTATAATATAGTTTATACGAACTATAATTTAAGTTGACCCTATATAATGCAAATTTTAATTATGACGGTTTAAGTAGATCATTAATTTGACGAGGGAACGAACCAGTTTTAATTGATTATGAAGGGCGAATGGTGTTAGATGATGCAATGGATGGCCTATAAAACATCAAGTGAGTCCCACGTTTTTCCGTTGCTGACATAAAAAAGGCGATATATATATAACGTTGTATAGTAATTTATATAACAAGTATATGTATATTAAATCCAATTACATTATTATTAGTACCTACTGACCTAAATAAGATTATATTGTGTAAGCTGAATAAAAGTTTTGTTTGCAAATAACTTCTTCTCTTCGTAGGTATATAAATTAAAAGAATTTGTTTCGCGCTCTCTTAGGCCGAGATACGGTAGCGTACTTAGACTTTGCTCAGACTTAACTGACATGAAACTTATCCAAGTGTGATAAAACGCAAACTTGACTTATGCATTCAGCCGTCTTATCTTAAGCTCAATATAGTTATGTATTTATATATATTTCAGCTGTCAAATGACAATAAAAACGAAATCGAAGATTATGCTAAGCTTACACTCAGCACAGTTTTACGTAAGTAAAGTCTGAGCAAAGTTTAACTACACTCTATAAATCTTAGCCTTAGATATACGGACGAGAGCGATCGTCTAACATCAACTGAAAAAATGCAGTCAAATACTCGCGTATAAATGTAAGTCTTACATTAATTAGTCCATACAATGGCATCACTGCGTGAAACTTGTTCCTTTTAAAGGATTAAAACGCGTGTAATTATAACAGATTTTACATTCGATTTTTGTGTGAAAGTTACATTTTTATTTTAGTTAACCCGACATCCCTCTAGACCATAGGTTCTCAACGTGGGCGATAACGCCCCCTTGAGGGCATTTGAGACTTTCGGGGGGGGCAGTAGAAGACCCAGAGAAAATTAGGGGGCATTGAGATGGCGCAGATGGGTAGATTAAAAAATATAGTCTAAAAAGGTAAAAAAATACACGAAAATTCTCTAGAAAAAAACATATTCTCAACGTGGGCGGTGAGCAAAATAAGGTTGAGAAACTATGCTCTAGGTGGACGTCCGGGCCCTGAAAACGAGATCTGGAAAGGTCTTGAAACGTCGGGTTAACTAAAATAAAAGATGTAACTTTTACGTAAAAATCTAATGTAAAAACAGTTGAAAATTACACGCGTTTTAATCCTTTAAAAGTGTTTTATTTAAATGTGTAACACTCGCGTTAATCAAAGAAAATAAAATATTTGTTCGTCTTAAACCCGAATAAAAGGATCAAAACCTTTGCTTCAAACCATATTTTCATTATTCCCATACAGTCCATTATAGTTTTTACTGAGAAAGCTGAATGTCACTTAGCCACAATAAAATACGATGAGTAGGTATTTAACTCCACAAAATAACCAGTCGACTTCCAAACAAGTAGCGAGCATAATTTAAGCCTACGATAGAACAAACAATTTATTTATAGATATTGAGTACTTTAAAATGAGTATCAATAAGTTTTTATCGGCGAACAACTTCAAGAAACCTCAACGAGTCGAATTAACAACCCAAAAAAAATGTCGTCGACATATTTGTCTCGTCTGAGACATCCCGTCACGTCTCTGCATAGTTCCGAATGATTTACAACAGCCTTACAAGGCGTCGTCCACCCGATAAATACCTCATCATCAATATTCCAAAATGCAGCCTACAATTAGCTGCGCAGCCTTCACAGACCTTCACGTACGAACGTCGATAAACAAAAAGCGATTTTAAATCCTGTTCTATCAACAAAAAATTGCAGTTGTGTATTTAATTTCTACAAGTACCTAGTTAACGGGATATTCTTTTTATGTTGCTACCAATAACTTTATATTTTTTGCCTACTGCACACAGCCTTCTCTTAATTATTTTGGGATTACTTTTGTTTTTCACCAAATAAGGTTTAAGAATGTAGATACAATATTAATTACGAAGTCGATATGATTTCGGTAACAAATAACAATCAGTTTAGTTTTAATCTTAGGTTATTTTTACGGTTTCCTTTAGGGGTAGGGTACCTCAAAAGCGGAAACTTATAGAATCACTCTGTTGTCGGTCCGTCCGTAGTCTGTCAAGACTATTTATCTCGGAAACGCGTGGAGGTATTGAGTTGAAATTAAAACTGTATACTAAAATATATAGCTCGTGAAGCTGTGAAAAGATGCGGCCGTTTAAGCCGCCAAAACGTATATTTCGACACACTAAAGGGAATCAAATTTTATAGGGTATTTTCCGTTGAACAATGAAATTTGTCAAGTAATACAAGTATAGGGTAATGTCTGATAACTATACATTTGTAGTTAAATCAGAAGAAAACTGGGTCTTTATGCAAGAATCGGCGGTCCAAATTTTTAATTAATCATGTGTCCTGTGAAGTATTGAATGAAAGGGTTTCGTTGGTTGATTGCGTAAACAAATTTTGTAATTATTTACTGACTGTCCTGTAGGCAACCAACTGACATTTTATGGTTACCAATAAGAAGCGCAAGGTCAAAGAGTGCACTGTGTTGTGTGTGTGTGTGTGTGTAGTATTATGAATGCTAACCTATCACTTTAAGAATAGCTTCCATGTCAACATAAGTGAGTGAATATTAATTTTATGATGTTTTCGATTTATGACAAAGAGTGAAAAAAAAATACCTTTTCCCTTTTTATGAATATACATAGATCATTATAAGTACTTTAAAATATACAGAATAATAACCTCATAATATGTAAGGAACCTTCGTTAGGCGAATCCGACTCGTACTTACCCAGTTTTTAAAAGATTATACGACATTACTATACTCGCTATTTCTACCTAGTTGGCCTGTCTTTTCAGTTCTGCGTAAACTAGAAGTAACTACAAATAAATAATATCATATCCTAACACTACCACACCTTTACACCCACACACACACACACATATTACACACCCATTCTTAGAAGTTATAATTTTATTTTAATTTCAGTTTTGTATTTAGACAGTATTTTAATTTTGTTTGAAAACAGTTCATACTAGTTTAGCTTTCTTTAAGCTGGTACTATTAATGATATTGTAATATTTGAGATTTTTTTTTATTTTTTTAAAAGTGATAACCCTCACTTCTAGAACTAATTGCACAAATTAAATTTATTAACATAATTTATGAATGATACGTTTGATTTCACTAACTCTACTAATACTACTAATACTTATAATATCTAAGGATATTAAACCAACCCTCGTCTGGTGAGAACTGCTGTACTGATACTCACTGGCTGAAGACACAAGGTTGCCCCAAATCTGCGCCATTTAGTAGAACATGAAGAAGAGACCGAACCAAAGCTCACTAGCTAGTTTCAATTTATAAACAAAATGTTCTGTAGTAATTATCCTATAATTGAAGCCACAACCTGAGAGTTAAACAAGACATACCAAGATTTATGAACGAACGTCACTCGAACGGTTGGCTCATTGGAAACACACTCGCACGGAACGCGAGGGGTTTGAGGCGTGCATCTTTCATAAATTTTATTTATAAATTTAATTTGTTCAATATTTGGGTAATAAACATTATTAACCTTCTAAGCCAATAATAATATTATTTATAGTATATATGAAGCAGTAACGCAGATTCAACAGTTTCTTAATTAATAATATTATTTTTATCGCTTCTTTAACTCGAATATGTTTATTTTTTTATGAAAGAGGAGGACAAACGAGCATACGGCCTACCTGATGTTAAGTGATCACATTCTCTTGCAACACCAGAGGAATCACAGCAGCGTTGCGTTTGGCATAGTTAAGGAAGCTGTACGTTCGCGCTTTTTTTGAAGGTACCTATGTCGTATAATCCCAGAAACAACACACAAGGAAGCTCATTCCACAGCTTTGTTGTATGTAGAAGAAAGTTGTTCCTTGAAAACTGCACCGCGGAGGAACGCCACACATCAACATGGATGATATCCTAATTTGTGGCGTGTCGTGCGAGGGTAGAATTCGAATTATAATTATTACACAGTTTCTTAATTAAAATATATTATTCATATCACTACTTTAACTGAAATAAATTTATAACAGTGTTCCTTATCTCAAGGATTGATTTAAATATTCTTTGTTGCAGGAGAAAAACCTCACAAATGCGTCGTGTGTTCGAAAGCGTTCAGTCAAAGCTCTAACCTCATCACGCACATGCGAAAGCACACCGGCTACAAGCCTTTCTCCTGTGGCCTGTGTGATAAGGCTTTCCAACGTAAAGTGGACCTTCGTAGACACAGAGATTCACAGCACCCTGAGTCGATGGAAGCGTCTACAACTCAACAGTCATCCAACGTGAACCGGTTTAGGTACTACGAAGATGAAAAAGCGCCCCTAGCGTCTCTGTCTTGTAACTAATAAATTTCATAAATGTATTAGATTGTGTATTAGATATGAAAGTGATTCATCCCATGCAATCCAATAAATTAGCCAAAGAGGTCTTTAAAGGAATTAAAATCCTTAAAAGGTATTTATTTATGCATTTATTAGTCGAAAATTTTAGCTCATCACTATGAACGCTGAAATTACAGTAGTCTATTCGGAATTTCTGTTGTAAAAATTATCTCTTTATCGTGCCTTCAATGATGCCTTAATTATAATATTATATAGATATGGTTTGTATGGTACTACCATTACCAATTACCTACAAACATTGCGGTGCCTTTAGTTATACATTCCGTCCAAGTTAGATAGGATTTAAGTATCTGTGGCTTTTATTTTAATATATGTGTATATACCTACAGGCTACACGATATTCAAAAATAGTTGTTTAGTAGATAAATATTTGTCGGGATTTACGATAAAGCAATTCTTTAAATTAGTTACAGATGTCGCGAGTCGAATGCAGAGTTTAGTAATGCAATAGTGCTGTGACCTAAGTATCGATAAATTTAAACAATGATTTAAGATTTTTGTAAATCCCTTAAGATTTGAGACATTAGAAGCCATTTTTCGTTATAAACGTTCTCGACTCATTTCTCCTTATTACACGGCCTCAATATCTCTGGGCATCGCGAAACGTAAGCCCCCTCACGTTTCCCTTTCACCCCCTCGCGCTCATCCTCTTATGTTAGTACGGTTTGCAGTTTCATTACCGTTAGGTACATGTCGTGATGTTTTGATGCTGTTACTACTTTGTTTTTGAAGTTATCACTGCTACGTTTTGACTTTTGTTGTTAATAGTTAATTTAACCTATGCTTTCAATGATTTTTCATTATGAAAATAATAATAATAAAATAATAATCAGAATCACAGCACAACACCTTTACATCAATCAATAATACAGAAAAAAATAATCGTGGTTTATTTATAATAATATTACGATATTATGAATTAGTCACGGACTAGTAAAAAAAACCCGCGCCGTGATATTAGCAAGTGGAGCACCTTTATGCTAGTGTGTTTGCGGTTACGGGGTATACCAGTTACACAATTTTTTCTCCCTTAAATAATCATATTTACATAAATACATTAATATTATTGTTTTTCCAATTTTTTAACAACGCACGACGGCAGTTTTAAAATATTTTATTGAGACGCAAACTGATCTGTCACAGACGATGGCAAATCATGGCATAATGGCGGCCGATCGGCTTGTATTAGTGTAAGTGTATGCGTGGGGCTATGTATTTACATGTTTACCGGCTTGTTTTTGTGCCTCACTGTTATGTAAGGTGACACGGAGTCCTTATATTTTTACTCGTCCGTGGAATTAGTAATGCTTGTTTTACACACCGTAACGAAGCGACGATGTGACGTCATCAACGGGGTAATATTTTTAAACCTAATATTATTTTTAAATAAGATTCATTCATAATTTATCTGTGTCTCTCTTGTGTGCTTCTTTTGATTTTTTTAAGTGCTACCGTACTTCAAATAGTGTTTAGAAAGGCTTAATCATTATTGCTTATAGGCAATATATAGCAAACAGAAGCTGATATTTATTACTATTCATATGTTATGGAGAAGAAAATTGCCGAGAACGAAACCAAGATTTCTTTGTCTTTTACACACGATTTTTAGTTGGAGCTTCAGTTGTACTTATCGTCTCGTACGACGATATATAGTTTTAGAATTCTTAAAACTGAGAAATGCCTCAGCCTATGTTACCTTTTATCATCGTTAATTACCATTCACAAGACAATAATTCTCGATCATCGTAATAATAAGATAAGTTAATCTCCCAAAAAGTACCCTAAGATTTATAATTGTGTATATTTACTTAATATATATTTCTAAGCAACAATATATGTATTAAATTAATATAGGTTAATCGTATTCGAGTCAATATCATAAAAATTATTTCAATAATCTTTAAAACGTGAAGACTTATTTTTTCTAAAATTTGAAAGTCATTTCAACAATTTGTGATTGATTAAATAAAAATCTGCATTCAAACGAGTCTTTGATAAACCAAAGCATAAATTGTCTTGTAAGTAGTTGAGTGTTAAACGCTTTGTAGAAATAATTTCTTGTAAAGATAATTCGACTTAATTTATTGTGTTTTTTTTATATTACCATTTATGGATTTAAGTATCAAATAGTTTATAAGCATTTAGAAGATAGATATTCTTATTATCTACTTATTTGCGTGCATTGGTGTGGATTGAATACCTGCACTTTACCGTCCGACAAAGTAGCTAGATATTTTGTTACCCTAAAACTTATTAAAGCTACCATTTGTTACCATTTATTCGTTTAATAAGAAAATACTACCAGCTCAACAGTGATTAGTGTGCGTAAGTTTTGTGATTTGTAATGAAATATGTTAACAATAACATAATTCATAAATTATAATAATTGTGATTTAATATTATGTTTGAGCAGAGTTCCAATGAAAAGAAGAAACTTCAAAATGTATAAATTTGTAAATATATTATGTAATTTCGTGTTCATTACAAAATTCTACGATATATCGTAATTATCTATGTGTAAATCGAATCCTGTTTTAAAACTCCAATAAAATATTCATTCAAAGCAGTCCATAGTTTAGTTTAACATTGTTAGTATAATTTCAATTTTAAATAACTTTCACTTAGATAATTTATACGTCTAGATAACTGATTAAAACAGGCCAGGTTTATTACTTTAGTGTACGTGACAAGCTACATCTTACAGTTAGCTAGTGTGCGTGCATTCCTCAAAATTTAATTCTTTGTTTTCACACCTGTCACAGTCTATCTAGAGCTAGACGAATAAATGATTTTAGAAAATTTCATTATAAATTTTGAATGAAGCTTTAGTGGTCATTTAGATTTAGCTTATGTTGTATTTATGGATAATGTTTGCTTAAAGTGTTCTTGCATTTACAAAAGTGCAATGAAAATGAACGGCTAGAACACCAAAGAGCTATCTTCATTTGTCTCGTGAATTTTGAACTGACTAAGATTACAACTTCAAATGAAATGTCTATATAGTCTCAGTTTTTTTTTTTAATTATTTTATGACCACGGATGCTAGTCCTTCAGTCGGTATAATCTCAGAAAAACCGAAGTCTTGTGTAGATAGCGAAATGATGCAAATCGGATAGCTTGATTAAATAATAATATGAAAGAGCATGTTTCAAATAAAAACCTCGACTTCAAACATATATATAGAAAAAGGTAACTAAAAGGAAAAAAAAAAATCCCTAGGAAATTTTAAAGTTGAAGTTAAACATAAAAAATACGACATTAAAATCTTATATTTGCCTAGTGAATAGAGTATTCGAAATATATTGGTCTCTGTTTTATAGTATGTTATTGTTTACATGTTTGAAGTCAGTATTTTTATTTCAAAGTTATTAATTTTACACTTTTCGGTTACCCAATATGGCACTTGTGTTTACATTTTTTACATGCGAAAATAAACATTTGAAAGTGAATTCATAATATATAGATGTTCCTATACGTGCGTCTAATGACGATTCTAATAGGCCCAAACACGAATTAAATACATGGTCACATTAGTAATTAAACGGTACTGTTAAGGAATTTGACGCCTTACCTTCCAGCATCATCCCGGTCCACAAATCACCATATCGTTTTGATTGTACCTTCTTACTACTTTCATCGTATTCTAAATACCGTTAAAAACTCCTTATATTCTTAAGGGCGTTTGAGAATACACCTGTTTCTCACTTCCGCGTCAATATACCAGGTTCCTATATGCACCGCTCGAATAGCTACAATTGTTAGAATATTTGTGCACATAATGTTATTCTTGTTCCCCTGGTCGACGCAGACTGAGTGACCAGGGACCTAGAAATGCACGCGCTATTAATATAACATCTGATCCTATCTAAAATATTATAGATATTATGTATATATTATATTACTTCTTATAGTGTTCTTCGTATTGAAATCATGTATTTCAAAAGAACATTTATGCAATTGTGTTTTGCGCCTGATAATTAAATTTCTACCTTTTGACCCAATCATAATAAATTCGCGAAAGTTATATACGAGGTTGAATGAATAGTTATGTACTTAATTCACGTTTGTCGATGTTTAAAATAGTGTTGTATTCCACTTCATATGTATTCCACATCTATCGATGACTATTTCAAGAAAGAAACTCAAATATGCTTTGTTTTATTGCAATTTATATTTATTAATAGGTTATCTAATTGAAAGGAACCAGTTGTTGAAAGTGGAATGATGTATTAAATTCCATTTCTATTGCCTTATTAATTAAATTTTTGTTGTGTTGTTTAGGTAGTAGTTGTGGAAAAACCTGTCAAATTCATATGGGACTAGGAAGGGGATGTCTATGTTTTATTAAGATAAGTGTAAGCATAATTCAGATGCCTTCATAAGAAGGCCGTTTTTCATTATATAAAAAAAGGTGTACCAAACCCTAACATTGTAATTTGAGAATTGTGTACAAATAATTGTCTTTTCACATAATATTGTACAAGTCAATTAATTTTAAGTGTAAATGTAAACTATTAGAACCCTTAACTTTAAAGGCCAGTTAAAATAAATACCTATTTATAAATATCTATGTTTTATTTTCTAGTAGGTAGCTACTAGATACCTATCAGACATAATAATACTAAAAATTACTTTTCAATTCTTTTTTAACAAGGGTCTAACAGTACACTACGTACTTGTGTACGTAGACACAGTAGATAAAACCTTCATGGGTGCCAATCCTGACCTGCTACGAGCAAGAACAACCAAATTGGTACAGTCTGTCAACGCAATCAAAACACAATATGGAACGAAGTATGTTAAACATGAGGCTAGGGCATCGGCGGAAAACCTCAAAAATAAAGAAAAGGACAAAGGTGAACGATGTATTAGAAAAGTAAGAAAACTCAAATGGAATTAGACTGGACATATAATGAGGTGGGAATCGAACAAAGGACGTATTAAAGTGGTATACTAGAAATGGGAAGAGACAAAAAGGGCGTCATGTTAAAAGATGATACCTAGTCGTGCCATAAATACCTACTGCAAAAAATATTCTATTGCAAATAACATTTCTTACTTTAATAGTGTGTTTATACATAAATATAAAACAATTTAAAATTTAATAGCTTATTCGAAGTAGTCTCCATTGGCTGCAATATAGTCCTTTAAACGTTGAGGCCAGTTATAAATAGAAGCACGCACTCTTTCCATGGGCAAATTCTTCACTGCCAATCGTACGGATTGTTTTAGTGACTCCAAATTATCATGTTGCTTAGAGCAAGCCGTCCTCGCTAAACCTGACCATAAATCGTGATCCTGCGAATTAAGATCGGGACTAGACGCCAGTCTTCAGCTCTGATGAAGTCCAAAACTTTCCTTTCCAACCAAGACTTCGTAGACCGAGCTTTATGACCCGGATCTTTGACCCGGACCCGAATCTTGCTAGAAGGATCATTCTTGGTTATTGAACATGGTCTTCTTTCTTAAGAAGCTTGCCTTAGCCTCTTGACTTCACTACCTTCTCAACACTCAATACACTTGTGCCGATGTTTTGATAGCTTTTTTAGTAAAGTTTGGCTCAGTCACTCCTTCATAGCCCACGTTGCACTCTGTAGACTAATTGGGAAGCTCATAATAAATAAATACGGTCATTTTGTTTGTTAAAATGTTGCTCAACTGTAAAAAAAATCTCATCCGTAAGCAAAAATTTTCTGTGACCTCCCTTTCTGTACCGCTTGTGTAGTTATTTCCATTTTACCACCCTATTCTTTTTATATTATCAGTTAAGAATTGACCAGTACTCTTATAGGTTGCAAGTCCTAAGTCATCTTTTAAAATACGCGACATGGTTCTAGGAGATATCTACATCTCCCGAGATAAAATGTCTTCGAATTCTTTCCCTTACTGATTTTTTCGTACGAACACTACGTGGACGGCTAGATCTTTTTCTGTAACAAACAGAGGAGGGCTCATTAAAAGCCTATTAATAGGTACACAAACATTTTACTAATTAATACCAAGCGTACTGAGAGTTTTAAGAGTATTTATTCAGTATTTATGGCCAGACTAAGTAGATAAAGCATATTGTGTTTTTTCTTTGTAACAAACCAAGCATTTGTATACAGAAAAACCTCACCATGAATGGCCACCGAAACTTTTTAAAGGTAAGTATTTCATGAAATTTAAAGTAAATGAAACTAGTACCGAACCGATCTAGTGAAGAAGCCTGAAGGAGGCATCGGAACTCCTTAATAGAACCATGTTTCATAGCCGTTTTTTGGCTTATTAGAATTGTCATGATACGTAAGTAATCTTTTAATATATAAATTCCCTTCCTTTACTAATATTATAATTATAATTCCCGCCTTACAACTATGACTTGTTCGAGGTGCTTGTAGTAAGTATATGTACTTGTATATTATGTAAATGTAACTATATGTGGACTTGATTATTTAAATCAATTGCGTTTTCGATAAGTACTACGTGTCATAGATATATTTCGTACTGAGATTATGTAGATTAATATATGTTTTGAACTAATTTTATGTGGACCTGGGCATCAACTTAAAAATGTTGTAGAGTTGAATTGAAGTGATAACTTTTTATGGTAGGGTAAACAGCTTCGTTACGTAACGCGATACTTCCGTCAGGAAAAAATCAATTGCAACAATTTTTAACCGTTATAATTTAATGGCTATAAAATGGTTTTTAAAAAATTGTTTCTAATCTAAAAAGTGTATTTGTTTATTTATTACCTTACTACTTTTGTAATAAAAAATATATAAGTTTTCAGAAAATTTCTGATGTTTGTGACATTCGTTATCTTTTTTTTTGGTTTTTAGTCCATTATTTGGACAGGCAAAAGGTTCAAGCCCATACAGCCATATTCGTTAATATTCAATTATTAAACAAGATTTTAAGATGGCATATTAAGTACAATGTAAAAATGTCGTTGCTTATGGTATCTAAGTCAATTGTTACATTAATAGGTAATGATACTATTAATACATACACAAAAAGTGTACATATTCAAGAATTTTAACTGAGAATAAAATATTTTGTATAATCAATAAAAGATTTTTATTACCTACTAAATAACTAGCCCTTAAATATCATGTTAATGTACATTAAGTTCAGTAATAACCTAAGCTTTTCTGAACTTAAACAATTTCAATATTAAATAGTTCAACTAAGATTTTTAAGGCCTTACATTTTCATAACAGCAAAGTTACATACAAACATTTTAGAAATCATCCATTACCAAGATATACAAAATCAAAATATATTTAGTTTAGAAGAGACAATAAAAATAACAAAAAAAATCGAATAGTTGAATATTATATAGCATAAATGAATCCCCATACTTGGATAGGTACTTCTCAGGTTTATATAATATAAATAACTATTTACCTTATTAGCTTTAATACGGACTTAACCCTTTAACACACTAATGTAAAGGTTTCAAGGAAATACGCCCATGCAGCCATACAATGGCTTCTATTTGAACAGTGTAAGCTAATAAGCTTGTATGCACCACCCCTACTTCAGATCACCATTACGATTTCTTAATACCGATTACTGTTACTTAAGAACATTATATAAGAAATAAATTGAATCCATATAAATACGAAACGCATAAAGATCTTCAGTAATGAGATTTAATGATTGGTAGGTATTCTTTTACGGAAGGCTTATCTATGTAAAACACCAGTCGTAGTAGAGTGTATATATTTGTTTTAGTTGAAAATGAAAAAAAAAATTACTTGGGTATGCTTATACTTTAAAAAAAAAAAAAAAAAATTCTGAGCGACACTAAAATTGCGCTCGTCAATTTAACACATACGATATTAAATCTCATTTGCCCAGTTATTTCATAACACATACGACATTAAATCTCATTTGATGAAAAATCTTAGTGTAGTGTAAAGATTGTGTGCATCATGTTTCTAGTGCTTATAGATTAAAGGGTTAAATTTTAATTGTTCGTAATTGTTAATGTTCTATATGAAATAAGCTCTATATCTAATGAATCCACTCTATATAATTAATTAAAATCTAAGTAAATTCCATTTCTTGTAAACACCTAAGATCACAAGAACCAACCACAAAATTAATTTTTTTACTTTCAACAAGTTCTGTCATTAGGAACTCTGTTTCGTATTGTTTGTTGCTTTAAAACAGACCTATATCCATTTTGAACATCTTTGGCAAACTGATGGAGAAAATAGTTCACTCTCTTTACTGTATATCCAAACATAGCAGCTAATGTTCCACAGCACGGATTTATTAAGGGTCGCTCTACTGTCACCAACTTAGCGACTTTTACAGATCATGTATAAAGTGCAATGGACGATAACTGTCAGGTAGACACAATTTATACTGATTTTGAAAAGGCCTTCGATCGTGTTGAACATCAAATCTTACTTATAAAGTTAGAATCTTTAGGCCTACACGGTGACCTTCTTCGATGGTTCAGTTCATATATTTCCAATAGAAATCAAGCTGTGGTTCTGAATGGATTAAGATCATATTTTGTTGCGATACCTTCTGGGGTACCACAAGGCTCCTTGCTTGCACCTTTATTATATGTTGCGTACATCTACGACATAGGCGACTGCTTTCAAAATGCAAAGTTTCTACTTTATGCTGACGATAAATAAATCTACATGACAATAAAGACTGTTGAGGATTGTATATTGCTGCAGGATGACCTGAATAGACTTGCAAATTATTACAGGGATAATAGAATTACTATTAACATTACAAAATGCAACCAAACCACATTTTCGAGAAAACAGAATACAATTAAATATAACTATAACCTTAACAATTCTGCTATTCCCAGGACAGACACTGTTAAAGATCTAGGGGTACTCCTTGATACTAAACTGCCATACATGCAACACATAAATGCTTCAGTCAACAAAGCGTATAAAAGTCTTGGTTTTGTTATCCGTACAAGTCAGCCTTTTTCAGATACTGCATGCATCAAACTATTATATATAACGCATATGTTCGCAGTCACCTTGAATACTGCTGTTCAATTTGGAACCCGCATTTTGTGGTACACCAGAAAAATGTTGAATGAATACAAGAAAAATTCATACATCACCTTGAATATCGCTCGCAGTATCTTTATACTGCGAGCTTTATACTACGAGCTTATGTAGTCTTTGCCTTTGCAAAGACTACATAAGCTCGTGTAGGCATTTCAAACTATCAACTCTTAAAGATAGAAGGATTATATCAGATATGTCCTTACTATACGATATCTGTCACGGCACCATAGATAGTCCTGATCTATTAAATACTATCCTCAAACTAAGAGCGCCAACACGCCGCACCCGCCATACGCCCATGTTTTTTGTACCACAGTGTCACACGAGATACTCTCAAAATCCACTAACGCGCCGCATTCCCAACATCTATAATACGTCCTTCACAGTCTTAGATATTTTCCACCTTACCAAAAATAAATTTATTTTGAATGTTAAAAATATATTGTTAAACAAAGATGACATCAGTCAAATCACCTAAATTATTAACCACAACAAAACACCGATAATAACAACACACTACACACCCAAACACAGAAAACACGATATTATGCGTACATTTATTTTTTCTTCCTTGCTCGCTTCGCTATATTTGTTTTATCTCGAGTAGATTATTTATGAATTCAAGATTATTTTTTAGTATTTGCCTATATAATATAAAATCACTGTTGGCCAATGATCTGTACTTTATTACCTAGCTAATAAGAGATGTAATGTGCTGTAGATTTTATAAATAATAAGAAAAAATAGAACAAAAAATAAAATCGTGTAATCGTGTAAAACATGGCGAAATATTTATACGGTTCGCAGCTCAGTTATAACTTCAGACTTCGTTCTTCCGACGTCGAAAAACTGGGAGCCTGGCGGGTTCAGAAAATAGTAGATTATAGTAAGTTTGCTAAGAGTGCAGCTGCTCCTTTAAAATGCCAACTTCAAACATGCATATTGCATATTCTTCAAAACAAGTTATCTTAATAACAAATGTGTATTATGTAGATACACATTCATTCTTATTACATGGTTTTTTGTAGGAGGCTTTATCATGCATCATTGCTTGTGGCGGCGTCGTGAGACGGGTGCTACTAGTGATAGATGGATGATCCTGTCATTAGGAACTGCATCGTGGGAGGTGATGGCTGGTCCACGCGACATACTCGTCAACAGGCGCTACTTATGATAGTTGGATGATCCTGTCATGAGGAACTGCTTCGTGGGAGGTGATGGCTGGCTGGTGATAAATTACATTAAAAATTTTATCGAATTGCATTTAAAATTGAGTGATTATGATGTTTTTAGAATTGGTGTAATGTACGGATTATTTGAGTGAGTGAGATAATTTGAGAAGCAGACATTATTTGAGTTTCGTTGGCAATGCTTTAACTGATGTATAATTGTTACATTACTACAAATGTTACTCTGCAGAACGGTGGCCGGTTTGGCTCCGGTGTCATGTTCAAGGCCAGGAATGTTTCATTGATTCCGATGTATAATATGATTAAATTCAACATTAAAAAAGCCTGAGAAGAAACAAGAATAATATGATAGATAATATTTAAAAAAATAATTCGTTTTAGTTTCTTTGTTTAATATCTATCGTTTTTTTTTATAATAGGAGGACAAACGAGAGTACGGGTCACCTGGTGTTAAGTCATCATCGCCGCCCACATTCTCTTACAACACCAGAGGTATCACAGGAGCGTTGCCGGCCCTTAAGGAAGGTGTACGAGCTTTTTTGAAGGTACCCATGTCGTATCGTACCGGAAACACCGCACAAGTAAGCTCATTCCACAGCTTTGTACTACGAGGAAGAAAGCCCCTTGAAATTTCACGCACTTTGGAGGACCGCCACACATCCAGATGTTAGGGATGATATCCTAATTTATGGTGTGTCGTGCGACGGTGGAATTCGGCGGCAGGAATCAGATGAAACAGCTCTTCGGAACACTCCCCGTGATAAATGCGGTAGAAGATACACAATGAAGCAACGTCTCTACACAACGCCAAGTGGTCCAGCCTTTCACAGAGCACTGCGTATTATTTTATCGTATAGGTTTTTATTTTCAGGATTTCCAAGATGCCTCAAAACGAAATAAAGTAGTTGCTCTGGAAAAGCGTACAATTTATCGTTATCTATTACTTTTGTGCAAACTTATAATTACATTGATTTTCCTCATCTATATTCGAAAATCAACTTTAAATTTAACCGTATCTCCTCACGTTCTAAGCCTACATTTCAAACCAGCCACTGCAATACGAATTATACTCTTAATTCCTATAGCCGTGCCATGCGTAACTTTAATTTATTTGTTAATGATCTAGATATATTTAACCATTCTTTGCAAAGTTTTAAAAATAAGTTATGCGAAAGACTGCTCTATACATAGATACCTTGGTACTATAAGAAATCTGTATCAGCTCTCGACTCTTTAAATTGCTTTCTTTTACTTAGTGTTTTTTTATTATATAACCCCTTCGGTATACTTACTTATTTTAGCGAACGTTCTCATTTTTATATCTTCTATAAAGTAAGCTTAAGGAATCTATAGGTTTATATGTAATATTATATCTGTATAACCGAATAATGTATGTTTTTCTGAATAAAAAGAAAATTATAAATGTTATAGGATTAGGTACATTCTATATTAACAATATATTGCCAAAATATTAAAACATATAGTAGAAGCTATGATTATGGTTTGTGAAGGGCCTTTAGAATAGTTCAGTGCAGCCCTGTTTGACTGCGACCAATGTGATCTATTGTTATAGTCACTGTTAACTATAGCTCTCTGCTAATATTGAATCTTTTTATAATTCTTATTATATCTTTTGCAGTGAGCTGACGTATCTCAAGTAGAACCTAAGGTATTTTAATGATTACACATTTGCCAAATGTGTAACATATGCGTTGGCTTTTTCTTGTGAAGTCTGAGTTTTGATAACTGGGTAACTTGTGTTCCGGCATGCTTTCCATAGTGAATTGTTTGTAGCGGTTGTTACAGTTACTAACATCGGTTGTTACAGTTTCAGATGTCTCATTGGTTGCTTGCTGTATCATTTCCTTTTGTTCTCGAGCTGACCTATTCTTGTCTTCCGGATGTCGACTACAGTGCCATACTCTACAGAGCCCTGTAGTGTTTCTTCGTTGTTTCTACATAAGACGATCTCCTGGATCTGTTGGATTCGTTCTCTATCCCGCCTGATGCTGATTACATACCCTGTTCATAGTGTATATATTCGTTCCTCTATCTATTTCAACATAAACTTGACAACCCTTATGGCTGGATGTGGGCCAAGGCATAGAGCAAATAAGGTATTCCGATCTTTTTTGGGGCATTAGGACGTCTTGTTTGAATTTTATGCAATGATAAGATTTGAGGCAATAATTTTTCAAGTTTTTAATATCTTCTTAGACTCTTGTATATGTATTTTACTTCTGGCAGAATTATTCATTTGTATAGGTTGCAGATTCACAAAGAAATTTTAGGTAGGTATTTTCTCAGTGAGCATTGATGATCTCTCTGTGTACCATGTTTCCAGTAGGTACTTTCAATGGATTCTTTAATGGCACTGTGGGGAGTTGAATGATATGTGTTTAATAATAATTCTACAGCCTCGTGGGTCTTATCTGTTGAAGGTGTGCCCTATTAGTCCATGTTCCCGAACTACACTGATTAATTTTTTGTACACTTCAGCAGCATTGTTACTTATTCCTGTTTACAATTTTATATGTGAAGGATGATTTATGAATTGAGATCTTTAACAATACGGTGACTTTCAGGACATCTTCAACCCCAAAGAGGATTATGGGTGGGGGTTTTCTTTCTTTTGGATTGTATTCTATATCTTTCGTCAGGTCGATTGGTAATTGACTGTATTTGTTTGAAGTTTTTTAACTATCTGGTGCTCACCATAGTTAAAAAACTTCGCTCGTATTATATTCCTTTTCTTTGATAATATTGCGACCATTGCTCTTTACTTGGGTTAGACCTTTTCCGAGTCTTTGTCCGAGGTATATTCTGGGATGAATTATTCATAAATGTGTGATTATGTTTAGATTTGTAATCTAGAAATGAACTTCTAGGCCTCGTCAAAAAGAGACCAGGGTCTAATACCTGCTGTTCATTATTTTAATGCTTGATGTCTCATTATTTCTTGCATTTTGTTTATTTATATTTGTAGGGTCCAATTATACGGTCGCTTGCGAGGGTGACGCCCATTCCCACATGAAAGCGCAATATCAAGATGCCAGCCTGTATAATCGAAGTAGGTGCTAGAAACTGAATTCCCTTCAGCTATTCATCCCCTCGGTGCAGTCCTCACCTTGGGATTGTGATTTTTGTTTATTAAGATTGTCTTTCTCGAAGTAAAACTACCCGTGGTAATGGCGGTGTAGTCAAGACTTCCGGCTCTCCGAAACATGACCAGAATAAGAAGTCATTTTCTACCAGCATAAGATACATCCACTGGACATTTACATTAAATAAGAGAAGATCGGTAACAAGGATAGCCCAGTGGAGCCGAGTAGAGATACACCGCCTATGCTGTGAGGCCCCCTGCGACACAATTCGTGGAATATATATATCGGCGCAAATACTACAACACACCTATTATAAAAAGATGAAAAATTAAATTAAATAATTTTACTTAAAATAAGTTCATATATTATCATCATTTGATGCATTATGTCAAATTATTGTTAAAAAGCGAAACGTGCACGTTCGCCGAGCCCTATGAATACGGCCACACTGTCGAAACTTAAGGCTGCCATTAAGAACGAAACCGATACATTATATACAAAAAATAGACCCGGTCCAGACTGACCTATGCAGCAGGAGCTTGGTACCCATTTCTCGCCCCGACGAACCAGGATCGACTGCAAGCGCAAGAAAACCTAGCATTGCGTGCCATAGTGGTGACAACGGGTTGTGTTAGAAACTCCACAATTGCCAAATACCTGAAGCATGAAAACAGAGACGCATTTATCAGAAGACTCACCATATTGTTCCGGCGGGCAGATGGTTCCACGCAAAAAGACCTGGTTGGAATTGCCACACTACATGCAAGACGGACGAAGAAGGGAAACGTAAAATGAAGGTGTATTCTAAGGACTGCATCACTGAAGAGGAGGACAACCGTCCCACAAGACCCCGGAAACGAAAAAAAATACTGACTGACTGACAAAGCTACTACTAACAAACTACTACTACTAAAAAACAAAAATATCAACAAAAAAAATACAAAAAAACTTTGCGACAAATCCCGAAACAATACCAAAAGACTCTCCCAGTGTCATGGGAGAAGGAATTCCAGAGTATAGGGTTCAGGCTGACACCCTCCGTCCGCCCTCACACAGGGAGTGAGAAGACAACTCATCGTCACTTGATGCATTCGTGCTTGAGCTGCCGTACGGCACGGATCAAATACTCATTTTTCTTTTAATGATCCAATTATGAATGATCACCTACAAGTCAAAATTTGTGTCATCAGCAATGCTTACGTCACACCTTTTAAAAACAATATGGAAGTTCTTTCTTCATCATAATATATTCCATAAGAACTATCACTTTCCTTTAAGACAAGTGGAAGACCAAATCAAATACATACATACCAGTTCCTGTGGGTATCATCTTTCCAATGTGAGTGTGTTATTCATCAACAGGCAGGAAGTAAGAGCTACTTTCAAAGTAATCTTTATGTGAAATATGACGAAGTTGTGCTATAACCATTGATATGTACATACTAAATATTGATAGGGGTATGGACATTCACGTCTGACTGGACTATACTATAATCCTTACACCTCAGTTTAATGTGGCTTCGACATTCACAGTGTGGGAATATGTGGAGTGGCTCAAACTGTGAACCTGAACATAAATAACAATTCAACAGTCAAATAACTAATATTATTTGATTTCGTTGTTCCAATGAATACTTATTCATAGGTAATGAGATAATATTGTAATTCCACAGTTAAAATTCAAAATGATTCATTAAACTGGTACACCATCTTTGGTGACAAGTTGTGACAGAACATTGTACAAAACATGTGAACACCATTTATTCTCGGCACTTCCATTGCAAAATATTGCTTGTATTTAAACACTATAGTGCTGCATGTATTGACTGTGATGATATTATTGACATACTTTGAATAGCTTCTCTATATGTTACCAACATATAGCTCTTTGACTTAAACACTTGTCTGTGTCACAGTGTGTACTCATGATGTGACTTCTATATTTGTAAACAATTGCCAGATGCCTGTAGTTTACAATTTTATTTTGGCTGTAGTATAAAAAGCTCACATTTAATATAATAAGTTCATTTATTGGAATCTTTTCAGTCTGATTAATAAAATGAGACCATTAATTAAACCAGTCTTAGTTATTTTCATCACGCTAATTGTAGGGAAAATAAAAATATTATAAACCATTCAACTAAAAAAACATATATTAGCTTTTAAAGTGTTGTGACACTAAATATTATCACAGTTTACAAACAATAATGAAAATGTATATAAATATCTTCAATCATCCCAATTCACTTGGTGACAGTCATGCCAAACAAATGTACCCTTAAGAGACTGTGGGGCTTCCAATGCCAAGTATAATGGAGCCCGAGCACCACGTTCTGGAGAAAAATCCCCCATTCCTTTTGTCATATCTGTCTTGACAAAGCCTGGATGTACACAGTTTACAGATATGTCCCTACCAAGCTTCAAAAATTCTCTCTGCTGTACAAAGGTTAAGGCGGACATGGCTACCTTTGACACTTTATAATCACCATAATGACCAGCAAATGACATAAATGTGTTTTTACCACTTTTTGCACCTTGTAGAAAATCATCAACAAACTGTAATATCTCCTCCACAGATAAATTATCTTTTTCTAGAATATCGAACCAAGTTTGCTTTCTGATATTTGACAACAAACCCCAATCACTGCTTAAGTTTATAATTCTAGCTGTATTTAATAGCAGGGGATATAAAATATCTGATATTTTCAAGAGGCTGTAGAAATTCGTGTCGAGCAACTTTTTTGAATCTTCATATGATGACACAGATTTATCGAAATCAAGAATACCTGCATTGTTTACTAGAATGTCTATTCCTTGGTTATTAGTTTGAATGTGTGCAGCAAATTCTTCTATGCTCTTATGGCTTGTCACATCAAGTTTATGAAATACCGGTTTTAATCCCATCTGTTCAAGTTTTTGGACGGCTTTCTTGCCCCTATCCTCATCTCTAGCTGTGAGGTACACAATACCATCATACTTAAGACATAGACCCTTAACAATTTCAAAACCTATACCACGGTTGCCTCCTGTGACTATAGCTACTTTGGTTGCCATTATATTATATACAAATAAAATTTTTAAGCTATAATAATTATTATGAACTCTAATAAATGTAACAAAACATTAAACAACACCTTATAACCCGGTCATTTTGTAGTGTAAAGCTAGTCAATAGTCACATCACAGTGTTTTTTGAAGTTTGAAGTTTCTAGTTTGAAGTTTCCAGACTCCCTGTTTCATCTAGTCAAAGAACTCACCACAGATGACAGAATGCGCATACTATACAGTGCCAAAGAAAAAAACTCACTACCCACTGATGTCTGATAGATGCTTAAAATAGGATATAGCCTACTTTAACGTAAAAACATAAGTTGAGAGTATTCCTAAGGAAGATGTTAGTGGCACAAGCTTGCCACAAAACAAACTACTCACTTAAGTGAAACAGAATTTAATAGAAAATCACAACAATGTACGTCGTGTTTTGCAAAAAGCATGATATATTATGTTTTAATTAATGAACATCAACTCCACCTAAACACAGCATAGTTTAGCAACTTACTACATTTCGTATTTATGCACTCGGTGTATATCCGCTTAGTACCAGTTTCATTTCAATTCCATGATATTTAATCATTATTAATCTTACATGTGCCAAAACACACAAAGGTGCTGAGTGTATCCCGCACTCTCGACACCAATTTTTATTATTAGCAAACATTATTTCGACTGTCAGAGAAATTTACCTGAGGACTAAGAAAACGGTTGGCCTTGTACTACAAAATGTACAAACCTACATAAAACTCGATAATATCATCTCAGTTTGGCTTAATACAGAAATACTTTAACAATTTTCAGAAGTGGTGGTAATGATAAATATAAAAAAAATTGTATATTCATAATGTCATTTCCTTGATCTAGATTATCAGTATATTATAAAGTACTCTGTAACACGAACAAGCATATTATAGTGAAGGATCGTCTTCGTATTGTCAACTTCGAGGCTTCTGTATTGAGGCTTTCATTACAGATAGCTGTATGCTATACTCTCACTACTATTTACCAGTGGATGGCTCCGTTACACAGGATGTCGGCTAGGTTAAAGGGTACCACAACGGCGCCTATTTCTGCCGTGAAGCAGAAATGTGTAAGCATTACTGTGTTTCGGTCTGAAGGGCACCGTAGCTAGTGGCGAGCGCAGCTGTAGTGCCGCTAAGAATTTTTGGGGTTTTTCAAGAATCCTGAGCGGCACTGCATTGTAATGGGCAGGGCGTATCAATTACCATCAGCTGAACGTATCGTCTTGTCCCTAATTTACATAAAAAAAACCTACTACTCAGCGCAATTCTGTTAAAAACTGTACCTATGTGCTACTGCACGTATCCTGCAATAAAACTGCTGCAAGTAATGATAGGCTCTCTGTATCTTTTACGGTTCTACCCCATTTATCACGGGGAGTGCTCAGAGAAACTGCTCGGGTTGATTCCAGCCGGCAAATTGCACCACTGGACATTACGTAAAAATGCTAAATACCATCACGTTGACATTTGGCATTCCTACCGCGCGTTTTGAAAGAAATTTCTTGCCTGGCACAGCCACTTTGTTGAATCAATAACCGGCTGCTGTTTTCTCGAACCAATACAATTTAGGGACCTTAAGGAAATGAGTCAATCATACAGTAGTAAAATTTCAAAATTCAAATTCAAAATTCAAATATTTTTATTCAAAATAGGATGTGAAATCACTTATTGAAAGTCAAAAAACTACCACCCATTCCAAAATGAATGCCTCAGGCCTGAGAAGAATGGGCGCAACAAACTCAGCGGGCTTTTTTTTCATCAAAAATATGTTTTACAATTAAAATAACATTTACAAAGTAACATTGTACAATTAAACTTATTATTTAATAGCCTGAGGGTGGTCGCTCCATTCCCAATCTGTGGTATCATTAAGAAAGTCATTTATGTTATAGTAACCTTTACCACACAAACGTTTTTTAACAATTCTTTTGAATAACGTAATACTTTTGTTTTGAACATTCTCTGGGATCCTGTTGTAAAAGCATATACATACATACAACCCCACAAAAGACTTGTTAACTCGACTTAGTCGAGTAGTAGGCATTATAAGCTTATGTCTGTTCCTGGTGTTAACATTATGGTTATGACAGTTTCTGGCAAATTCACTTATGTGCCTATGAACATACATTACATTATCAAGAATATACTGAGAAGCAACAGTCAAGATGTTAATTTCTTTGAATTTTGCTCTCAATGATTCCTTAGGACCTAGGTTATAAATAGCGCAATTAGCCCTCTTCTGCAGCACAAATATTGTATTAATATCGGCAGTGCTGCCCCACAGCAATATACCATAGCACATAATACTATGGAAGTAACTAAAGTATACAAGTCGCGCCGTATCTATGTCAGTTAATTGTCTAATCTTTTTAACAGCGTATGCTGCAGAACTAAGTCTGTTCGCCAATTCTTCAATATGGGGGCCCCATTGTAAGACTCAGTAGACATTAATCACTATCTCTGAGTCTAACTAGTTTGTCTGTATTTAGAGAAAATATATTCTCTATCTGAGTTAACTATTCGTCGTCACTAGTCACTACTACAGAATACCTACTTTATAATAGTCACTAGCACAGAATACTACTACCTCACTATTCAAGTATTCTCTGCATTAGTATGTTCCTACTCTGTACAAAAAGCTTGTTGTTTATTTCTTTTTAGATTTTGTCGACAGATTTTTTCTTAGATCCTTATATCCTTTAGAACGTCGCAACGTACATTATTGCCTACGATTTTACGGGATTACAAGAATCGCCATGGTTCAGGTATTAAATATATTTTCTCGATTATCACTCTTTTATGTCCACATGGTTTTTAGTACCTGCATTAATTATTAAAAAAACGTGTTATTTGCAGGCAAGTGAAGAAACTGAGGTGCCAGATTTAATTCAAGCTGTAAAATTGTTTAAAGAAATGAACATGAATGTACAACAAGTATCAACGCTTGTTGATAGTATGTTAACTCGAGTAAAAAATGGTGAAATGACAACAGATAAAGGATTGAGTTTTCTAGAGATGAAATATCAAATGCTTCTAAGTTACTTGATTAATTTGACTTACATTATTTTAAGAAAATGCTCTGGGGAAAAAATTGAATCAGATCCCTCTGTAGATAGACTTATAGAGATAAGAACGGTACTTGAGAAGATTCGTCCTATAGATTCTAAACTTAAATATCAAATAGACAAACTTGTTAAAACTGCAGTTACTGGAGCTACTTCTGAAAATGACCCACAGTCCTATCATGCCAATCCTGCTAATTTGGTAAGTAAAATTGAAAATAGTGATGATGAATCTAGTGAAGAGTCTGATACTGGGGACAAAACAAAGAATAGCAAAAGTAATGTTTATGTACCTCCAAAATTGGCAGCTGTACATTATGATGAAAGTATTTCTAAAGCAGATAATGAGAAGAAGAAAGAAAATGCTAGAAAACAGTTCTTAAACTCTAGTGTCATGAGAGAACTACGAGAAGAATATTCTGAAGCACCAGTTGAGGTGAGTACAGGGAACCATGTTAAACATTCAGTATCTAAATATGAACAGGAGAGGACTGACTATGAAGAAAATTATCTCACACGTCTCCCTGTGACAAAGGCAGATAAAAATCGTAGGAAAAAATTAACAACTGTTGGTATGTTGGCTGATGAAGTTACAGGAAAAAGGATTATGCCTAAGAAACATAAATTAAAAACAAAAAAAGGCAAAGGTTTTAAAAGAAGGAAAACACATTAATATTTAATCTAAAAACTGTTGCAGATTAGACCTGTACCTACTCAAATAAATGTATTATTGAATGGACATATTATATAAATGAAACAAAATAACACACTATATTTTTTATAATTTTAATTTATTACAATATGTAGTTCATGTATAAAACTAAAGTTCATTTTGCATTCAAATAACTTGATTTTTAAATTCAGTTCTTGTGAACTTTCAAATATAGCATACACAGGCATACTAAAAATATATATAGAGGTATCAAACAAGTATCAACTGAGAATTTATTATTCTTTTTTTAATCACAACTTAGAGGAATGAAACACTAATAAATAAGTAAAGTTAAATATAATAAATGACAAATGAATAAAATGTTGGCATATGTATAGACACCATAAACATTTATTGAATTAGGCGTTACTTTGCGGAAATCCATGATTATACAAATTATTTAAGTTTTCTTCAGTGTTAATTCCGCCAATATTTGTCTTTAAAACAATTCGACACGTGTTTCGCCTCTACACGAGGCATCCTCAGGACGTGTTGTCTCGCCAAAATCTGGCACAAGACTAGATTAGAGTCTCGTGCCAGATTTTGGCGAGTGTTGTTTTAAAGACAAATATTGGCGGAATTAACACTGAAGAAAACTTAAATAATTTGTATAACCATAAACATTGTTAAATTTTACATTCCTTTTAAATTAATAGTTGAAAAACACACTTTGTTATCAAAAACCAAACTAAAAACAATAGATGAAAATTATATAAATTAATTAACAAAAATATTATTTTGCAAATTGAAAAATATAATAATTTTTTACAAAATAATCTTTTGTCATTGGTCCAGCAAATTCATAGATTATGAAGTTTTAACAAAATCTGGCCGTTAATTGTGGGTCAAATTGTGCCCAAATGAGTCTGTTACAAACAAAAATACGTACAGTTGAAGCTAATAAAAAGTGTGTAAAAATGTTTCATACTTAATAAAATACAGGGTACACATAGATATTGCATTAATTTACTCCTAAGTGTTTTCTGAAGATTTAATTAAACTAGTCCAAGTGTAGCATTTGCTTTGGGGAATATGTTGAATACAAACAATTTTTTAATTGTTTAAATATACTGACCATTTGGATGAAGATGGCTGTGCTCAAACATTTTCATAGGTGCATAGACCAATGATAATGTTATTTTCTCTAATTCTTGATTCTGACTTAGGGCATGTGAGTGGATATGTAACAGCCATCTCAAGTAAATAGCTAGTTTTAAAACTATATTGTGAAAAGGTTTTTTTTAATGGCTCAGTGTAAAAAGGTTAATATAATAAAGTAATAATTAAAATTAAATAAATTAAGTAATAATTATTACTTAATAATAAATAGACTTCTCACAATGATATAGTTACATGAGATTGATTGATAGATACTCAGTATTTACTCAATCTTGCATATGTGTAAGAAAAAAAGTGAGAAAGGGTATTTTTTGCAGCACTTTCATAGTAATATAGCATGTCTTGTTTATGTACATAAAATATATGATTGATTAAATTTTCACAAAGTTTATTTGATTCATATTATATGACTAATTAATGATACATTATAGTATACAAATTATTGTACCTTAACAAGCAGCTATGTAAAATTGTCAGTTGTTTATCAAAAACTATAATAAATTAGCTAGCAGATATGCCAGGTGTTGTCCTCAATCCAAAACGAAATTGATGATAATAGGAGTTCAGGTGCAGTTGGTAAAATCCAGATAAATTTTGTATTTCTTTTCATTTTTTTTTCCAAGTAGTGAGTCCAGTAACAGCACGAGTTACTGGACCCCAAAAAACATTTTCAAAATTAGCTTTGTCATAAAAAATACATGTACGGATGTATTATATTAATTTAATATAGATTTGTTAGCTATACCAGTCTATTATTACAGATCTTGGTCTATCAAAATGTTTATCAAAAAATATGCAGAAAATTATGACAACAGTTTGTATTTTATTATTCATAGCTATAATTGCCTTGCCCTTTGGCCTAATATGCAAATATTTGAGTGACTACAATTGTACTAAAACTGATATATTTATTATATGTATGAAACAAATAATTTTGTTTGAAGTATAAAAATTAATGAATTTTCATTATTGTAATTACTATTGTTTTTATATCTCAACAAAAACATTTACCTTAGTTTTATATTGTATTACTGTTAGTTAGGGTGATCTGGAATGAAAATTAATTTTGTTTCAAATAACCAATAGTATATTATCATGTGATTTATGATTGAATGTTATTCTGTGTCACCCTTAAATTTTTACAAAAAGTATATACACATTCCTAGCTCTGAATTACTTGTCTAATAATAAAGAAATAGTTATGAGGTGTTGTCAAAAATTGTTGAAATACTATTCATAATTCAATAGTGAAAAATGTATTTTTGTTACCTTGTCGTTTTACAATTTAATTAATTTTTACTTTCCTTTGATTTTATGTTTTTGTTTCTCATTTTTGCATTCTTATTTTAACATGTTTATGATTAGTAAGTTTTGTATGTATTACAATAAATTTTAGTAAAATTATTTCCTGTTTCATTGTTTAAGTGCAGGGAAGTCTTGAAGACATGTGGCAGGATTGAAGGATTGGTATCTATAATGTCTCATATCTCTAATATGTCCAATAGGGGTGTGGGTGTCCAAACATTGATAGTCTCCCTTTGGAGGTGCTGTTCCATGGTTGTGTGTTAAATCCGAACGAATTACACGATTTAACAGCCATATTGGAGATGACATGGTTAGCTATAAAAAATAAAATAAATTATTGAAGTACAAACTATTGTATCAAAAACTATTTTTATATGAAAATAAGGGAGAGCGGAGCGTTCAGCTCATGGTAATTGATTAACCCCCGTCCCATCACAATGCAGTGCCACTCAGGATTCTTGAAAAATTCTGATAGGCACTACAATTGCGCTGGTCACATAACTGACAAGGCTGTCATAAGATGTTACATCTCATTTTACCAGTAATTTCACTAGCTATGGCGCCCTTCATAGTGAAACACAGTACTGCTTCACGGCAAAAAGGCGCCATCCACTAGTTACAAACTAACATTATTAGGGTGAAACTTTAAACATGATTCAGCAAAAACTAGTGTATTAAAAATATAATATAAAAAAGGGGAATTTTTTAACTGCCCAAAATAACACAAAATATATCCTTTGAATAATATTTTAATCATAGTCATATAGATGAAACAGTGGTGGCATTATTTATGATACAGTTTTGAAAGTTTTTTAATTTAATTATTTGGTCCTAAAATCCAAAAAAGTGCACTGTTTATTTCATCAATACATGTCTCTGTCCATAGATGGAAAACACAAGTAATGTTTGTAAAACTTTATTGGTTTGCTATGAAGCCTTAGGCACAGCATTCACCGTTATAGTCACAGTTATTGCATAGTCTAATGTAGCAGATGTGTTAACAATCTTGTTGCCTGCCTGCTGTGGCCCACCCACGCGTCTTGCGCCATCCCCTTTGCTGCGTTGTCGCCTGCCAACGGTTAGAGGCGCGAGGTGAGCCACGAAAGCGGCCGCGCAAGGGATTAAACCGTTGGACTGGAATATGCTCATCTGGAGGATGAGCACGACGCTTTTCTGCCGCGTGCTGAGAGCCTTTGACAAGCTCACCTCCGGGCCCGGTTACACCAGCCGCCTCGAGGCCTTTGTCGCCCTCAACCACGGAGAACTCTACTGGTTCTCCGTCACCTACGGAGCGTGAAGCGTGGAGCGGGTTGCTGCGGGAGATCGCGGTCTGGTGCACAAAAACATCCTCTTTCGTATCATCTCTAGTAATAAAGCCGAATCCGCACTTGACATTAAACCATTTTACCGTGCCAGTAACTTTTTCGACTATGACCTGTTTTTGTTTTGGCGCATCAACGGGCTGGTCTTCTTGTTTAGACTGCTCATCAGATTTCTGCTGTTCTTGTTGAGGCAGCTCTTCTGATAACTTTTGCGCTTGGGGCTGCTCTTTGGAATGCTGTTGTGGTTGGTCTTCGGAATGCTGTTGTGGTTGCTCTTCCAATTGTTGTTGTTGTTGTACCTGTATCGACTCTTCGTTGTCGGCCATGATGTTATGGGCGATGTTTAGATGGTAACTAAAGGATTAATTATAAATCCTTTTCGACCTCGTTTCATTAGGTACGATGTTAACAAACATTTAAACATTAAAATTGACATAACTAATGACACTGTCACTTGACATTTCATAATTTGACTGAATAGTGAATTGCTAGTAAATTTCAAAAGAGAAATTTGGCTAAAGTGAAATCCTGAAGTAGACATAGACAATAATTTGACATGATTTTATTATACTTTCAACCTACATCGACTTAGCATAAAAACTGGCTGCATTTTGGTACTATGCTATTTTTGCTCATAATAGTGATTTTCATTATTATAACACTAGAAATTAGGGATTGCTTGTAAATGAAACTTAACATGTTGTGTCTCAAGATGACGAGCGCAATTCGACGTAGTTCCTGAAAAACGTTCCAAGCCACAAACATCACATTTTAACTAAAACTTTAATTCGTGTTTAAAGTTTAATAAATATTAGTGTATTCTATACATGTGGGTTGGGCTACTACGTCATGATGTCATTTAAAGAGTGACAATAGGGCTGCCATTTTTTGTTAGTCTGTTAATATGAATCACATGACCAGTTATAAGTTCTTAACTCAATTTCGACATGATTGTGGTTCGGAACGTTTTTCTGGAATTAAGTCCAATTGTTGTGCCGGTCAGAATTATTGGGTTTTTAAAGAATCCTGAGCGGCACTGCATTGTAATGGGCAGGTTTTATCAATTACCATCAGCTCAACGTCCTGCTCGTCTCGTCCCTTATTTTCATAAAAAAAATAAAATGTTATATATAAAATGGCTCTGTAGTAAGTCTAATACTACTCCACATCTGAATATCTAGGTGAGCCGACAGCCTGGGACTAGATTATAATTATTTTATGGCAATAGCAATGACAGTACAATATTGTATATTTCATTAAAAATAGCGCGAAAAGAAGTTTACGAAGTGGTAGTAGTATCTAGTATATTAGAAATAACATCAAAAATAATTCTACAGGAATCAATTTTGAGAAAATATATAATTGCCTTTATGCATTTCCATATATTTATATGTATAGACGGCATAACTAGATTTTTTTTTCGAACTCAACTTATACTGGAGATCCGCTTGCAAGACGAAGTAGATAAGTCTGATTCTGTGCTGTAGTTTAGAGAGCAGTGTAGTAAGGTGTTTCTTTCAGAACAGATCAAAAGAACAGTTCTTTTGTGTGACACGAACTGAAGAGATCATGTCGTCAGCGGTAAGACTAAAAATGACCAGTATATCATCGACCAGTGCTGTAATATGTTTCTGTTTGGGGTTGATTGGTGGTATCGCCGAATTTTATAATGATGATTTGAAGTTTTAGTAGTGCGACAGGCAATTTTTATTGCCTTTGTATAAGTTTGTATTGGCTTTTGGAATATACGCCATTTTGACGCCAAAACACCAAATATGCATTAAATTCTTGCTGAAATCAGCACCTAAAATAATCCCTTTGAGGCGCTAAGATACGATATGGATATGCCCCAGCCTAAACGATTTAAAGCCTTAGGCGATGACGCAGGTTTACATTCAGCAGTATAATTTTAGAGCCGGGAAGACATCTAGATTTTGTTTTAGACAATGTTAATTATCTTAGTTATATTTTCTTAGATATAGATTTTTAGGGCCTTTTATTCTAAGATGATTTGATCTATACAGCCGAAATAATTAGGAAATTTCCACAAGCGTCCATAATCGTGTGTAAATGCAGCATAAGGTAATAACAAAATAAGAAACAGTGATATGAGATCTACCAAAAATATGGGATAGTAAAACCTATCGTGAGAATTCAATCAGAAAATAATTACAATAACAATGATTCTGTGTTGTGTTTATGAGAAATAATGTACTAACTGGCTTAAGTACTCCCGGGCGCGGGTTTCTAAAATCGTCTTGTTGTGTTGTAAGGTAGTCCATGACGCCGTAATTAGCATGAAGCTGTGCTAATTCGGCATTTTTCATTAATTTGTTTCTACCTGGTGTGCTGTAAAAATAGAAACATAAAAAATACACAAATATACGTGCAAACTGGGACACTGTGATACGCATATTAAGTGACTTCAATTATAATAATTATTGTGGATTGATGTAACCCGCTACTTTGCATACAAACTTACTCTACAATTTAATAAGAATAATATAGGGCCTTGGTTAAGAAAGGTGCTTGCTACCTGGATTCTGAGTGTGCCAAAAATTCATAATAATATAATGTATCGCTATTTCACTAGTCCATAATTCTTTTATTTCCAGAGATCGGTATTTTTGTTTGTTGAGTTATGTTGGTAACACAGGCCGGCCAACAAAAGATATGGCCTATGGACTTGCATCCCGTGCCACTAAATAAAAAAAATGTATATTTAAGATGTAGAATTTTACATTTATAGCCATTTTTGGCCAGATCCCACCTTCGCACGACACAAATTAGATTATCATCCCCACCATCTGGATGTTAAGGAAGGGTCTGGCCTTCCTTAACGGTTTAAGTGCGGTTTTCAAAGAACTTTCATGCACGTATAAAAAAGCTGTGGTATGAGCTTACTTTTGCAGTGTTACCAGGACGATACGACAAAGCGCGTAGGTACAAGTTTCTAAAAGGCTTGGCTCCTGTGATTCGGCTGGATTCCTCTAGTATTTTTAAGAGAAGGCTCTCGTACGAGTCACCTGATCAAACTTAACATCCATGAATATATACTAAATAGTTAAATAGATACCTACCTTAAAATAAATAATTTTATTACGTCATAATACTAAAATAACCATAATGCACGTGTTGCCAAATTTTGCACGTCTAGTTCGCTGATGTGTTTGGTTTGGAAATTAGTTTGATTTTTTTTATTGAGTATATTTTTCGTGTTACGAATAATTATTTAAATAAGGTCTATTTCCAGCAAGAAAAAATTAATAAATGAGTGAGCGATACTGCAATATGTTAACCTCCTGGAGTGCTCAGAATACTCGTGCTCAGGTAGCACGCTTCTAAACTCACCAAATCTAACTACCACCAGTTACCAACCTACTAACTAGTTAGTAAGATTTTACACTTTTTACGTGAATATTATATAACTTACTCGGTACATGGGTAAGAGGTAAAGTTTACTAAAGGTTTGAAAGCATATATTGGCGATGTTTTCCCATAGACCTCCTCTAACATACTCAGAGTCTCTGTAGTTCGCACTCCTTGATCTTCACTTCCCCACCGCGTATATGTACTTAAGTGGTTACTCAATTGGTCACGATATACATAATTATCCTTCTTTTCTGCAAGAATTTCATAGTCCCAATTTTCTACTTTAACTTTGGGACCATATGTATTTTTGGAGAATAGTATTTGTTGGGGTTTTTTGGCCATAGGATTTTTCGTTCTCATTTTGTTGTATTGAAATAATTTAGATAATATTATAGGTATAATGAAGTAAAAATATTACAAGTACTTAAATAATGGCAGTGTTATAAACAATATAATATAGGTATTTCGCGTCAAACATCCAATCAAAAACTATCAAAATGACAGAAATATGTTATATTATTTCACTACGAAGGTTCAATATCGAGGAAACCTGAAGAAACAGAATGGACTTTGAAGTTGTACTTTGTAGTAGGAAACAAATAGAATTAAAACAAGGTACCGGGGTATGGAACTAATGTTATACCCATACAAAAAACGAAATAAAATGAATTTGGGTGGATTTCACTAGCCACTACCATCAAATTATTTAATACTTTTTTATTTTGATTAATTATACTCTACGATATCCAATAACACTATATACACACAATGTATAATATAGTATATACTATGTATTATCTATATACAGGGTGTCCCGTAATCAGTGGACCAACGGGATACCCGTGATAGGGGTGGTCATCATCTCTCGAAAACACCAAATTTTACTGTTCTAGGGCCAGTAGTTCAAAAGATATGATTTTTTAAGCATTATTTTGAAAATTCTACCCTTATCAACACAAAAGTTGAAAAAAAATATTTTTTATTTTTATTTTGCCCTGTTTCTTAACTTAAGGTGGCTGAGGAAACATGTGTCTTCACAATTAAATCCATTTTTGTGAATAAATATTGCCAAATTAAAAATTAAAAACCAAAACATGCGCAAATATCAAATAACTAAATTTGCAACGTGATGTTTGAAGCAAGCTAGTGCAAAAAAAATGTATGACAGCCTTGCGGACCATTATTTAAAAAACATCTGCAGTTCATACTGATTCCAAAAAGGTATAATTAATCATTATTGTGAAACAATAAAAGACAATAATTATTTTAAATCAACATTAGATAGCAATTTCTTGGCGGAATTTACAATAAAACAAAAGTAAATAGTTAGAATTTTTTTATTTATTTCTTATAATAAATGTTCGAAATGTCTTCCTCTTACTCTAAGGCATAGCCGGCATCTTCTTATAAAATTTCTTTTTAAACTTTTTAACGCCCTTTCATTATTTTTGACTTTTTCACTCACCACATTCAGTTTTTGTCTTAGCTGTCTTTCGTTATCGTTAACGGTTTCATATACGGATTCTTTAAAATATCCCCATAAAAAATAATCCAATGGATTAAGATCAGGTGATCGAGCTGGCCATGGGATTGTACCTCCTCGTCCAATCCACCTACTTGGGTAAGACTCGTTTAAATATTCCCTCACTTGTCTGCAATAATGAGCGGGTGCGCCATCATGCTGTAACCACATCCTCTCACATACCTCCTGTGGTACATTTGCTAATAAATTACTTAAGTCATTTCTTAAAAATTGCAAGTACCGAGCACCATTAAGCCTCGGTGGGAGCTCAAATGGACCAATAAGTTTACCATCTAAGATTCCAGCCCACAAATTGACTCCAAACTGGTGCTGGAATCTATCTTCTCGTACAATACGTGGATTCACAACAGCCCATTCATGTAAATTATGAATGTTAAACACTCCAACTCTTTTAAAACACGATTCATCGCTCCATAATATTGAATTGAAAAATAGTGGATCTTGTCGGCATCGGCGAAGCATCTCTGCACAAAAATCTATCCTCCGTTGATAATCAGCAGGTAATAGTGCCTGCACTCGTTGAATATGATAAGGGTATAAACTGTTTCTTTTTAAAATGCGATGTACTGTTGTTTTTGCTATACCAGTACGTCTTGAAATACGACGAACACTCGTAGAAGGTTCTTCTGTCACTTCGGCCAGTATTTGAAGTTCATCGACTCTTCTAGGTCTTCCCACGTTGTTTGCAGCTCCGGGAATTCTGCCTTCTAAATACGCGTTATTTACACGGAGAAAAATTCGATGATCCGGATAGCGGTCGCGATTAGGATAGCGCTCACGATACGTACGGGCTGCTTGCCGAGCGTTTGCATTACACAGACCGTAAATAAAATACATCTCAGCATATTCACGAGGAGTATAGGTATTAGGCATTTTATAAAATCCGGGCAAACAGTATCCAAATCACAAAGACAAACAAGGTCCAATTCAAGCGTCAGTCACCAAAAAAAAGAGTCGTAATGGTAGCGAAGTAAAAAACACGTGTGCAGCTACGAGCTATGAGCAAGTCTCTGATGAAACTAAGAATAATTTGAAAAATTAGGGTGTGGGGATCATAGGCGTCGGCCAATAGGACCCCGTAAACGAAAAAGGTACCTGAGCGAGAAAGAGATAGCATATTGTGTTATCTCTCTCTCGATAACAAAATAATTCTCAGAATAGATAGCGCTTAAATGTTTCTCGCAATTGGAGTCTAAAATTGGTTATTAAGTTATTTTTTTTGTAAAATGTAATATTGTTATACCTTTTTGGAATCAGTATGAACTGCAGATGTTTTTTAAATAATGGTCCGCAAGGCTGTCATACATTTTTTTTGCACTAGCTTGCTTCAAACATCACGTTGCAAATTTAGTTATTTGATATTTGCGCATGTTTTGGTTTTTAATTTTTAATTTGGCAATATTTATTCACAAAAATGGATTTAATTGTGAAGACACATGTTTCCTCAGCCACCTTAAGTTAAGAAACAGGGCAAAATAAAAATAAAAAATATTTTTTTTCAACTTTTGTGTTGATAAGGGTAGAATTTTCAAAATAATGCTTAAAAAATCATATCTTTTGAACTACTGGCCCTAGAACAGTAAAATTTGGTGTTTTCGAGAGATGATGACCACCCCTATCACGGGTATCCCGTTGGTCCACTGATTACGGGACACCCTGTATATAAGAGATTTCCACGTATATAGTCACTCATCACGATATCTCTGGAACCATAAGGCGTAGAGACTTGAAATTTGGTTGGAATATTCCTTTCGACGAGTAGAGATAATTTAAATAATAATCCTAAGAACGGATTTTACGAAATTTTACGAAAATTTTTTTTTATTATGAACAGAACAACGTCTGTCGGGTCAGCTAGTATACTATATATAATATAGCATATACTACCTATATATAATAATATACACGTATTTCAAAATAGAAGTCGAATTTCCAGGAGTGTCCACATAGAAGTTGTTTCAGCAATGTACCGAAAAGCAACTTGCACACAAATCTACGTCTGCAACGGAAAAAAAGTCCATGTGCTTTTGAAGTGAAAACTTCTTTGGAATCGTTGTGATTTGAAAATCGATAAAACGAAAATGCGACAGAAAAAAGAGACAAGACACATAGATTCATAAGATATAACGTGGGAGAAAATGAGATAGGAAGCATTATACAGTGTTTTGAAACCAGGCGATCATAGTTGAAGAAGGTATTGCTTTATGTGTGTAACGAGTATACTATATATTCTGACGTCATGTACACGAAGTATTAGGTACATAGATACCAGGAGAACTTTAAATTGGAGCAGTGATAGTAATGTCTTTCGTAACATTTGAAATCAACGTGTGTCATCCTAGCAACATGTACCAGGACTTCATATTATGCAGTTTAGAGGTTCATGCAAAATGCACATCTTAAAATTATTATACAAGTGCTGACCCGTTATTGCTCTACTTCGTACCCCCTCCACTCGTGATTACCAAGGCATAGTAAGAATTTGCTTGGGCTTCAGCGTTGTACGTGTGTTAATACGTGTTTGTACGTGCATGCGTAGTACAAAGCTTGAGAAAAGGCATCAGAACAACCGTACGCGTATACAAAACACCACGTACGTTTGTAGAATTTTTTCATCATTTTACATTAATTCTTCATCATTTTAGAAGGTTTCACTTCTACCACGTGTGAATTGCACACATGGTATGGTATGGTATGGTATAAGGGCTCCTGTTTCCGCAATTAGACCATTAGAATGGGTCCATTTTGCGTGCAGTAATGGCCTGTTATGGCTGTGCAAGCCAGCCGCTGGAAACGCTGCAGATTAGTTTGTATGTCACAAGCTCTGTCCTGGGCCACCAAGCTATTGCTCTGTAGGAGATAATTGGTCTGATGACTGCTGTATAGAGCCATCTACTTATCTTTGGAGCAAGGCACTAGGTTTTGCCTATGAGTCTTCTGCACTGCCAAAAGATGATGCACGCTTTTTCCAGCTTATGTTCGAGGTGTTCCAAACCATATTAGTATCCAGTATGACCCATAGGTATTTAACTTGTTTAGTAAGGCTTAGTTCGTAGTTGCACACATGTTTTTAGTATTACCTACGGTGACGAAAACTAAGTTGGTAGTCCTAACGGATAAGACTAGCAAGAGACCACAGATAATCCAAGAGACAGAGATATCCATGACTTCTAGTCATGGAGGAAGCATTTGTTGAATGACAAGATGTTGTTGGAAAAACCGATTGCTAGTAACAAATGTATATCGACAGTGGAAAAGCAAAATTTACTAAGCGACATGGAGGTAACTTTATAGGAGAGCCAAAAGAAGTTCGTGATTTCAGAAAATAATTAATAAAAAAATATCCGTTTATTGGATTAACTTGATTTCAACGAAATATAATTGCTAATCATACCTTTTATTATCTTCATTGAACAGATGTACGTAATGTTGTGTTTCAAACGAGTTCGTGTCGCTTAGTAAATTTTGAACAAAAATGAGAAACCGGAAAAAATTACCAACCGACAAGAAACAAATTATTAAATGCAGGAAATAAATCGTTTATACTTCTTTTTGCATTTTTTAAGACCGGTAAAAAATCCTAAGCCTGAATCCAATGTTTTCATGATCTGGGTAAAATTGGTCCAAAGGTAAAATTGACCAATTGTTGTTAACAACAGAATAAATTTAACCAAGTAACAATATGTTTGTGGGTGTTGACTGAAATATTTTAATTTGGGGCTCGAAAAAGATGAGTACATAAAGCTTAAATTAAGACAAATTAAAGAAAACATTTAAAAATCGACTCACTTTTATTTTGTAACATAAATAATGTCTTTCGTTATAGTTTTAACAAAACAATAATAATAAAAAAACCCTTTCTTAAATTCTTGGAAACAAATGGAAAGATAAAATCACAATCTGTTAATATTATTAAAAAAGACGATGATACTAAACAACAACGCATCCCTTACAAATCTGACAACCGCCGTATTCATATAAAAATCAAATCACGCAAAAAAAAGCGACAAAAATGTTTATAAAGTAGGCAGGTCATGTTTTACCAAGCGACATACTACCAAATTGAATTTATTCAAGAAAAAATTACTAAACGCCATATTTTAAATAGTGAGAAAGGGTAATTATTGACTAACCGCCAAATTACAATAACTTACGGTATGGTAAAAATATCTAAGTCACAAAAATAAAAATTAAGCAAGAGGGCAAAAATGTCTTAGTGTGTTTTTTTAATTTTTTGGGTCCGGGTAATATATATATTATTATATATTGGTTTTATGGTAAAAGTATTTATTTACTTAAGGTATTAAACTTATCTATGATACTTGCTAAATTACTATATTTAATGGTTCTACTGGTGAGTACGCGGATCTCTACTATTAATTGGTTAAAATGGTTACTCGGACCAGTCCTGTAATCGTTATAGGCAAATGGTTAATGGTAACTAGGACCGGACCGATTAATGATTACTCGCGTACTGCATCTCTACTATGCATTGGTAGTAATGGTTAAAAGGGTTACTCGGACCAGTCCTGTAATGGTTATAGGCAAATGGTTAATAGTAACTAGGACCGGACCGATCAATGGTTACTCGCGTACTGCATCTCTACTATGCATTGGTAATAAATAATAATGGTTAAAATGGTTACTCGGGCCGGTCCTGTAATGGTCAATGGTAACCAGGACCGGCCCGATCAATGGTCACCCGCGTACTGCCTTACTAAAGGCAACACATGGTTTTATTACAATTAATTTTATCTACTAAGCAATATTTGTAATATAATGCTGTTCGATGGATTTACTTCGAACAGTGTATATAACTCAATATCGCAAAAAGTGTCGCTTAGTAAATTTTGTCTTTCCACCGTCGATATATAGTTATGTATATATTATATTTAGTATTCTAAATTATTCTAAAATAGCAATAAAAGCTGAATTTATTTTAAAATATTACGAATTGACATATTGGAGGAATAAAAACTCTATCTACTGTGCTGCAACCCGACAAAATCTGTTTCTCTTGACCAATGACGGTCTTTACATATAGACAATGCACCTCATTCAAAATCAAAGTCGCACATGCCACATATAACACCATAATAAGCTTCGACTGCTATGTCTACACATTTCCGCGTTTACTCCAGTTGTTAAAAAATTTATTGGTCAATAGGCAGCAATGTAAATACTATTTCAGTTTCAGCTGCGTATTTTGAATTTAGAACCCGATTTGGACAGTGACATCAGTGGAGTAGCAGTTAGGTATTTTTTAACCCCAGACGAAAAAAGGGTTGTTATAAGTTTTCTTCTTACGTCTTCGTTCGTCAGTCTGTCGCTATTTTCCGATCAAGATCTGTTCAGTCGTAGGTTTTTCACGTTTTTAATCAAAATTTACACTCATATTATAAAGGGGAAATTTGTGTGTTTATTTTTTGGCTTGTGTTTCTATTTGTTACTTCTTTACGTTCTAAAGGGATTTTGAGATGAGATAAACTCTCTGATGAGAGAAACTTAAACTCAAATATAATATTTTTATTTATTATATTTTGTGTTTATGAAATAGTTAGTTAAATTGTTGATTTACTTCCGTGATAACGTGTAAATAGTACTAGTAAGTAAGTGTTCACGTTCTTGTAAGCACCACCATTAAGATCACTAAAATCATCAAAATCATCATTTAAAAATAAATTAAAAACTTATCTTTTAACTACACAAAAAAAATTAATCATTCCACCACTTAGACCGTACGTCCTTGCTGGCTACAGGTAGCGGTTGTGTTTTGTAATACTGCTTTTGTTTTAATGTCTTACTATTGTCCTGTTTCTTTTTTTATTTGTATTTCGTTTATTTTATTTAGTTTTTGTATTTTCTCATCATTTAATTTTAATTAGTTAGTAATTGATTGATAACTTGGGTATTCGTGATGACACCCAAGTAAGGCTCCCACTGAAAACCAGCATAATGCTGTGTGAGAGACCTGGAATTGATCACATACAACAATTATTGTTGCTTTTATTCTAGATGTAGTGTTGTTTTATTGTAAATATTTTTTTGTTAATTTTATTTTATTCTTTGTAAACTGTGTGATCAAATAAAATAATTTTCTTTCTTTCTAAGCCGTTCACATTACACAAAATACAATATTGTTGTTGTTGTTTTTTGTTTTTTTATTTTTATTTTTAGTGAATCTGAACTACACTCACTAATAATTTGTCTAAATAATAATATATGTGTGGATCTACTAAATTTTACAATGCAGCAATGGACGTAAGCGCTTTGCAATTTGATTACATATAGTTAGAAATTCTGCCACAGATCGCACCCTTACTGTAAGTCGTTAAGGACTAATGAGTCCCATTGATCATCATATTAGACTACGACAACTACTTGACCATAACTACGTTATGGTAGATGACTTGAAAATCCTACTCGCATGAAAAATATTCGGCCGAGTATCCTTAATTTGCTCCTACGAATTGAAGAGTTCCGTTACTTTGTCATGGATTCCATAATCAGAACCAAACTCTCACCAAACTACCTTTGAAGTATTTTCTTTCCAATAAAAAATAATTATCGAAATCGGTTGGCGCGATATTGAGTTATTCGGAAAATCGCGTAAATACTTACAGCAAATTTAAGGTCTTATTAATAAACTTTTATGGTTTTCTCATGGCTAACATCATCAGATCTGGCCCAAAATGGGACCACACAGGAAGCACCAGCTTTCAAACATAAAAAAACCATACCGACGAATTAAGAACCTCCTCCTTTTTTTAAGTCGGTTAAAAAAGAATTATCAAAATCGGTTCACCCAGCCGTAAGTTCTGAGGTAACAAACAAAGAACATACCGAAGAATTGAGAACCTCCTCCTTTTTTGAAGTCGGTTAAAAAGAGCGACTCTATTGTTTTCATTTCTGACTGTGTCCTTTCATCTGTCCCATTCTGACAAGCGGGTCTTGTCTGGGGCCTTGGCAATAATTGTACCATATTTAATGAAAAAAATATTCGTTTTATTAAATTAAAATATTCTTTTTGCATATCAATCTTATATAAATAAAATAACCTTACCAATGTTAAGTCACACCATTTTTTTTGAGTCGTTAATGTATTATTTAAGCACTTTTTATAGCACACTTAGGCTTGTTGACACACAGTTGACACACGACTATGGAGAAAAGTGTGCTTACATTGTCTTTAAGCACACTTTTGCCGTTCCGTTAAATTTTTTGTTAATTATTATTCTGAAGAATAATTATTGACAGAATTTATTGTACAGCTGTATTGGACAGTTAATATTTTAAAGAATATCAAAGTTAATTAATAAAAAATTTTCTCTAACTATACGAGCGACGTGTCCGTTCGAGTCGTAAAACGTTGCACTAAATGTATCCGGAGTCAGTGGTGGTCACGTCGAGCAGAACGTGCGCTTGAGAAATGCTGAGCAAGTGGATATATTATTTAGTAATACAAAATTTTCGTTGTTTGTCGCCGCCCGCCTGCTACCCGTGCGCCCTTCGCAGGTTGCATGAATGAAATGGGCGTGTGGGTGGTGAAAAATGAAAATGGCCGTAGACAGACGTGTCCAAACTTTTATAATTGGCTACGTTATTGCTCTTTTTATTCTTGGTTTTTTAAATTTGATTATTCCCTGAAAGTCAGTATTTATATATTCTTATGCTTGCAGCGGCGTCCGCGTTGTGTGCCTGTTTGTCTCCATCCCGCAAATATGTGAGAACGATGGCTGGTCCATGCGTCAACTCGTGAACGGGTGCTGCTTGTGGTGCCAGGTCGACCTGTTATAGTTAATAAATCATTGTATTTGTTGGATGCAATTACTAATTATGACAGAAATCACGACCATCATGTTCACGAAGCATCCTTACAATAAATTCAAGCTCTAAAGGTTGATGTATCCAATATATATACATATTACAATTTATATTTACTCAGTTTATTCTTTATTACTTTATATGAAATAATTTATATTATTTAAACACAATTCATATATTGGATGCACCTTACAAACTAATTTGTTATGTACTTTACTGCCATTGTAAAATACTTAATTTTATTGAAAAGCGTGGCCGTCGAGTTTCTTATAAGTTACTTCTCACGAGCTTAACTTTTTCCGGTCATATAGTAAATTCAGTACTTTAAAAGAAATGTTTATATTGGCTATTCAAAGCGATAGTTTAAGCCAAATTGAATAAAGTTTATTTGACTTTGACTTTTATAAAAATAATGAAAATGTTGCAAGTAAAATGATAAAGTATATTATATAATAAAATAGCAAAACTATTTAACTTTAGGCATATTATGTAGGTTTATTTCCGTGTTTCTAGCAAGTGAACCTTTCCTGAACAATTCATCCTGATATTTTGCTTCTTCGTCTTTTAATCGAATACTTTCTTCTACGCACGCAATAAACACTTCAAAAAATTCGAAGAATACCAATTCAATATCGAGATTTATAACATTTTCGTTGCTTATTATATTTGGAAATATAGATGAAAAAATTTTGATAATCGTTTTGCTGGAGAGATTGCCTATATTAAATAGCTTCAAATCAATTTTTTCACACGTGTCCCCGTTGGGAATGTGATCTGAAACAAATTCAAATAACATTTATGAAACTATAAAAACTAAAATTTACTAGAAAACGTGTGGTGTGATGGCGCCTACTTCGCCTACTTCGGAAATTTTGGAAAGGTGGACAAATGTATGACAATATTATAATTTCATCGGTGCTGTAAATAGCTTTTCATGGACATGGTGCGATTTTCTACATATGTTCTAATAAATGGAGCCTTGAAAAATCTTATATTGATATGTTAGTTACACTTCATCTTAACAAACCTGCAACATAGGTGATTTCGTCGCCGAATACATATGCGTTTTGCCCCAGTAAAGGATCTTCCTCTACAAGCACAGGTTGTTGCTCTGTGCTGTGTGATGCATAGCGTATAGCACACAGAAAGTCTCTTATAGTACATGGTTCTCCTATGATTCGATAAAGATCATAAGCTCCTTTTAGTGGTACGAATAAACCACATCCATCAGTTAAATGACCTAGGAATAAAAATTACTTTATTCATAATTTTTTATTGGGTTGCTGAATGATTTTTCAAGGTTTTATTTAGATAAGATTGGCCATTTAGAGAACTCCAAATAAAACTTGAAAAGAAACACTATAGTCTTTAGGGTTTCAAATGCTATAAATTATTGGTAAATATAAAGCAAACTGTTAATACCATATTTACGGCCAACACCAGTTAGTATATCTTCTTCCATAAAAGTTCGAAAGGCGCAGCTCAATATTGTATCAGGCTTCTTCTCCGGTAATTGTCTTTTAGCATATAGTTTACTAGCAATCGCTATGAGACAGTGTAGAAACTGCCAAAAATAAATCTTTTCAAAAGGGTTATGCGGTGACTTTGACAGCCATGCCGAGTTAGCGTGAAATGTCCGATCAATGTCAATTAGAGTCAAGCCTTTACTATGAATATTACAATCATAAAATAATTGCCAAAAATACAAACGAATAAGAACAGGCGTAAAATGTACTTCTTCCGTGTTGCAGATTGTAGCATACTGATAGTAAATAGATTTCAGTTGCATTTCGTAGCACTGAAGGGCCTTGCGCAGAGCAATTTCTTCGAATGTCATAAATTCTTCAATGTTGATTTCAGCTACAGTAGTGCTATTATTAACAGTACAACTTTGTCTACCACCTCGCTCCTTATTGTTTTCCAAATATTCAGAAATCGTATTGTCTATTATTTCTTTTTCTTTATCTAACCTCTTTAAAGCCTGGTCTATGTGATAGTAAAGCCCAATATACTGATCACAGATATCAAATTTGAATGGCTCTTGTATTGCATTACGTTTGTTATCAATACTTGGCGCATTGCTATTATTCGTTTCAGAGAGAGTCCCGAAATTATCATCGATGAATAAATTCTGATCTTTTAGAATAAGACCGTTGTTAGTTACAATCATTCCAGCTCCATCCTTCTTGTCTTTTCTGAATTCTCCTTTATAATAAGACCCTAAACCGAATCCCAAATTCAAAACTCCATATCCATGTCGTTGTCCTTTTTCCCAATTGCCGTTATATGCAATTAAGGAAGGTACTGACATTGAATTATTATAACAAGCTTCCCAAATATAAATTCCAAACCCTGACATGACATCATTCTTCCAGCCACCTCTATAAAACTACAAAAAATTATTAGAATCGTAGGTATAGCAGCTAGCACGTCATTACTGACAATTTGTTTTACTTAGTATCTTACATCATGATTAGGCCATATCATTAGTCCTTTGCCTTCTCTCGTATAATACTCCCACTCTCCTTTATATCCACTTACTGCACAGTACTCTCGCGATCCAAATCCATGCCGAACATTCTAAAAAGGAAAACTTGATTGCATGTATAATCATAAATATCGTCTGACATAATGCTTTCAGGGTGCTGATGAGGCTGCCCCGATTTTGTAGCGGATCAGAGATGTTCGCTGAAGCACGGGTTGACTGTTTTTTATGCGACTATGCGCAAAAGATGTGGATCCCTGGTGAGCAGAGTGCTAGGCAGTACCAAAAGCATTCTGAAGATGATTGAGAGCAGGTTAGAATGCATATATGTGGGTCATTGCTGCAGTATTTCTAACGGAATGGCGAAGTAATGACACGCATCTTTATCTTAATTCGTAAAAGGTTAAGGATAAGTAAGTTTAGAAAATAAGTTTGCTGTATTGCTAACAAATATGAGAGATACTTGAAATTTTTAATATTATATTATATTTAATATTAAAAAGTTTATTAATATTTAATGACTTACGTTTACCCAATCACCGTCGTAGGAGTTCTTAAAGGTCCCTGAGTAGTAAATAGCACCCTGGCCATGTTTAGTACCGCAAAGCCATTCCCCAGTATACGAGCGTTGTTTCCGCGAGTCTACATACAAGCCGCGGCCATGTCGCAGGCTACCGACAAAATAGCCCTCATACCAGGTATCATCCTTCCACTGTATAATTCCTTTTCCATGTATCTGGTTATCCTTGAACTGTCCCTGGGGGTATAATTCTTCCAATTAACGTTTTCATTTGCGTAGTTTTTTATGTATCCTAAGTAAATATAAGTAAGTATGTGATCAACGGCTTATTTACACGAATGAGCCGTTGATCACATAGAGAGCGTTAGCAATTTAAAACAGAACCCCGAGCGACACTGCATTGTAATCAGTTGTAATGGGTAGTGGGCATCGCTCACCTTCAAAGTCTTCCTTTTCTAGTAACGAGGCGAAACGAGCATAAGGCTCACCGGAATTACAGAAGCTATTCTGGCCTTTTAGAAAGGTGTATGCGGTTGTCATTAAAAGATGTCAAATACTAAAAATATAGTTTTGACTACACCTCTAAAGAGGCGTATAGTAGTTAACAGATTTTATTGATTAGAGATTAGCTATAATTTACGACAAATTCTACTTAAGCAGAAATGTTTTATTATGTATAAGGGTTTATTACAAAAAATATTTAAACCTAAGTGTTATTTTTTGCGTTAATCAAATTTAGCGGGCACGAAAATAAAATCTATGGTTTGATAGCGTCGACGAAGGCCGTGGAAAGACAAACTGGCTTTAAAAAAACAAAAAAAAATAAATAATAATTAATGAATAGAGATCAGATTCATTTTAATAGTCTCTAGTATTGTGTGAGATAAAGAGGATAAAAGCATGTCTGTCTAAGTTAGTGAGAAATGATTGCTTTGTAATCAGTAAAGTTCCTAAAACTTCCGAGAGATGGCGCTGTGCCTAAAGGGTACAAAGTTACATCGCACTATCATTTGTCACATCGCACTATCATCAGCGGAAACTCCATAGGGAGTGCCGCATGCACCTCTCTCTCCCCAAGAGAAGGTCGCCTTCGATGTAGGCTTAGAGGGCACATGCCCAAAGCCAACTGCAGGTGGTGTGTTTAGTGGGTAGGCACCTAGGTTTTCACGTGAGTCCCACATAACCAACGCAGACTTAGGCTGCGTTGGTATGCATGAGCATTCACCACCTCCCTCCTGTCGTTATCCCGGAGGGTAGCCCATTCCCTTGCTTGGGCGCAAAAAAAAAAAAAACTCATGTTCAGTATTTGTTCAATATAGTGTTTGAGAAGAATAAAGGTGTAAGTGCAAGAGTGTGTTTTATTGAGCCATATGGTAAGAGTGTTGAGTAAAGTGTTAAACATAATGGTGCCGAAACTGGGAGAACTGTTAGTAATAGATCTTAAGTAAATATCAGTTAAAAAGACTTAGTGCAATCGCGGTTATAAATTAACTTTAACTATTTCGAGTGTTTAAAAAAAAGACTTAGTAAAATTCAGTGTTTGTTTAGACTTAGAAAAATTTCAATTCGAAAACACTTAGAAAAATTTCGCGTTGTAGACGATAATATCATCCATATAGACTTTGAAAAATGTTGTATGAGAATAACTTGTACAAAAATTTGAAGAAATAGTGACTTAGTTAATGCGGCTTATATGAACTTTGTTGTTGCCAATAGGACATTTATATTGATAAGTTTATGATTGAACTTTAGATATATTGGACATTTGAAATTGTTTATGTGCTAGTACTGAACTTTTGGTATATCGAACTTTTGTTTTAAATTAATTTAGATTTCATATAAAGATGCAGTCGTTAATTTTGGTACAAGAAGATCGTTTTGAAAACTTAATGAAAGCGGAGAGAAATTATAAAAAATCACCGAAAGAGAGAGTAACCAAAGGTTATACTGAATCTAGATTGGAGACTTTAGAAACATTATGGACCGAATTAAAGTGTGATCATCGAGAAATTATGGCGCAAGCTACTAAAGATATAAGAAAAGAATTATCATACTTTTCTGAGGATTTATACGAGCAATTTGAAGAATTTTATACTGCCTACAAATCACTATTAAAAAGTAAACTTGAACAGCTTCAATCTTTAACAGAAAAGGAAAATATAATTGTTTCTATGCCCAATTCTGGAGCATGTTCTATGCATAATGAAGTAAATTTGCCGTTAATTAAACTACCCTCATTTACTGGAAAATATAATGAATGGCAATCTTTTAATGATTTATTTGAGAGCCTAATTCACAACAATAAGAAGTTGAGGAGTGTACAGAAGCTTCATTATTCGAATAGTTGTTTAAGCGGAGAACCTGAAGATTTGCTACGCAATTTAACTATTACTGATGCAAAGTATGAGGAGGCCTGGTTATTATTAAAAAGGCGATACGACAATAAAAGATTTAATTGCAACGCTGTTCTTAAGACATTATTTTCCATTAAACAAATCAATCATGAGTCAGCCAGCGCACTTAAACTAATCCTTGATACAACACTAAGTTGTCTGAAACAGTTGAAAAATTTGGGTATTGACATAGCATCGTGCAATCCTGGTATATATAGTTGTTTCCAAGTTAGATTCTGAATCTCATAAGCAGTGGGAAACACAAATGAGTAATACTGCACCAGAAGAAATGCCTAAATGGAGTCAACTTGCTAAATTCTTAGAAGCAAGATTCCGAGCGCTAGAAATGATTGATACAAGTAGAAGTAAAGCTTCTGTGCAGATTCATCATATTCCGAGAACCAAATCCTTTCATACTTCAGTTTTTGACCAAAGCAATTCGGTTAAGGATCCTGTTTGTACATTATGTGGAGAAAATCATTATCTGTTTACGTGTAAAAAATTTAGTACACAACAACCAAAAGAGAGACAAGAGTTTGTACAAACCAAAGGATTGTGTTTTAACTGCTTAGCTCCGACCCATTCGGTTAAAAACTGTAGGCTATCAAAATCCTATCAGAAATGTGGAACACGTCATCACACTCTCTTGCACTATAATAAAGAATCGAACAATACTGAGAATATTGCGCAACTATCAACTTCGCTGGGATCAGAGACGAGAATTATATCTAACTTCGCAACAGAGAAGCTTCAACCCAGCGAGGTCCTACTTGCAACTGCGCTTTTAAAGACAAAAGAACGAAACGACTGTGAGCACCATATCAGAGCACTTTTAGATCAGGGCTCACAGGCGTCATTCATCACGGAAGCTACAACTCAACTGCTTGGACTTAAGCGCTCACCAGTTAATGGTTAGGTGTCAGGTCTGGGTCCTGGTGAAACGAGAGTCAGACACATGGTTTCTATACATGTCGAATCACGCCAGAATCCCAAAAATTCAATCCAAGTAGAAGCGTATGTGCTGAGATCATTTTCATGGGTACTTCCGTCAACTGATGTTATACCATCTGATGATAAAGAAATTGGGGATCTATTCCTAGCCGATCCAGGCTACGCAACTCCTAGTAAAATCGATCTTTTACTTGGAGCTGAAGCGTATAGTGAAATATTGACTGAGGGCATGATCAAACATCCAAAAGGCAATTTAATTGCCCAAAACACTATTTTTGGATGGATTATATTGGGAAGGCTGTCAAATGGCACAAATACAGTAGTGAAAAGAGTAGTTAACATGCATCTTCAAATCAGAGAAGACAATATACTAAAACAATTTTGGGAACTAGAGACGGAACCTAATAACATTTTCAAAAAGAAGTTGACCAAAGAAGAAATTCAGTGTAATAACCTATTCGAAACTACAACTACGAGAGATAACGATAGGCGGTACATTGTTCGACTACCGTTCAAAAAAGACAAACCCGAATTTGAAAAAGAACAGTTTAAAGAGTTAGCTTTAAAAAGATTTTATTCAACTGAACGAAGACTGTTAAGGAATTTTAAACATTATGAAGAATATCAAAGGGTTCTGGAAGAATACATCACGCTAAATCATATGAAGTTAGTAGACAGTAGAGAAGAGATAGAAGATTCTGCAGCAGTTTATCTCCCCCACCATGCAGTAATAAGGGAAGATAAAGACACAACAAAGCTACGAGTAGTTTTTGACGGTTCCCTAAAGGGAGCAATAAATAATGTCTCATTAAACGATAGTCTTTTGATAGGTCCAAAATTGCAACAAGATTTGAGACATTTATTAATGAGGTGGCGATGTGGAGGTATTGCTATAGTAGCAGACATTGTTAAAATGTATCGCCAAGTGAGAGTACATGATAAAGACACAAAATATCAGCGTGTAATGTGGAGACCTAGTCTTACTCAACCAGTGCAGCACTATGAATTACTTACACTAACTTTTGGAACAGCTTGTGCACCATATCTTGCTGTTAAGTGTTTACAACAAGTAGCTAAAGATGATGGACATAAATTTCCAAATGCGGCAGAGAAGGTTTTGAAAGACTTTTACGTAGATGACCTCATGACCACATGTGAATCTGAAGAAGAAGCTAAAATTGTGTATAAGGAAATGAATAATCTATTACAAGGAGCAGGATTCCAGTTTCAAAAATGAAGTAGCAACAGTGAGGAGTTTTTAAAATACGCTAGTGAAGAAAATACTTGTTTAGATCAATCAATTCATATAAAAGCAAATGATACTTTAAAAGTTTTGGGAATAAGCTGGAATCGAACTACAGACAATTTTGAATATACAGTAAATTTACATGACGTTAAAGATACAATTACGAAGAGAAAAGTTCTATCAGGCATTGCAAGGCTCTATGACCCTATGGGTTGGATAGCGCCAGTCGTGGTCAAGGCCAAGATATATATCCAAAAATTGTGGCGAGCAAATTTAGAATGGGACGATATACTATCAAAAGATCTTTTAAAGGAATGGTTAAATTTTAGATCAGATTTAGTGAGTCTAAAGAATGTAAGAATTCCGAGATGGATGCACTTGACAAAGAATTCTCGTAGAGAATGCATTTTCCGATGCATCTAAATTAGCGTATGCAGCGGTTATTTACCTTAGAACAGTAAATACTGATGGCAATGTCCATGTGAGTTTGGTGACAGCTAAGACAAAGGTTGCCCCAATTGAGAAAGAGGTAACTATTCCAAGATTAGAGCTTTGCGGTGGCGTACTAACTGCAAAATTGTTGTATGAGGTTTCCCAGATCTTAGACATACCCAAAGAAGACCTTTACGCATGGACTGACTCGGCTGTTGTTTTAGCATGGCTAAAGGGCTTGCCAAATCGATGGACAACTTTTGTGAGCAACCGAGTCTCTGAAATAATCAAAATAATTGAATATGACCAATGGGGCCATGTTCCGACGGATATGAATCCGGCTGACTGTGCTTCGAGAGGTCTGCAGCCATCAGAATTGTCAGGCCACCAGCTTTGGTGGAACGGGCCACAATGGCTCAGAGGGCGTGTGATTAAATCTGACAAAAAAGAATTTACTACACACGAAGAACAGATGGCTATCAAAACTTGTATTGCCTTAAAGAAAACAGAAAATAAATTTTTATGGACAAGATTTTCATCGCTATCAAAAGCCCTTCGAATTTTATCACGATGTAGAAGATTTTGTACTATGACCAAATTATGTAAAGAAGAAAGAAATAAAATCAAAGATGTTATAACTACAGAAGAAATGGAAAAAATATTACTAATTTGCGTTAAACAAGCTCAAGAGGTCGACTTTAGTGACAGCATAAAGGAGATCAGAAAGCGAGGATGTGTCAGTAAGAAAAACGTGCTTCACACACTTCATCCTTTTGTTGATAAAGAGGGACTTTTAAGAGTTGGTGGACGAATTAAATTCGCCAATGCATGCTACGATACAAAACATCCGTTAATCATGCCTGCTAAGAGCCACCTTACCAAATTACTAGTTAGGGATGCTCATGAGAAAACATTGCATGGCGGACCTCAAATTATGCTTAATCTATTGAGGGAGAAATACTGGATTGTACGAAGCAGAGATCAAGTAAAAAAATGCTATAGAGAATGTGTAAAATGTTTGCGATATTCAAAAATGAATTAAACACCGTTGATGGGACAGTTACCTGAAGACTTAGACTAAGACCGAGTAAGCCTTTTAAATCTACAGGTGTGGATTATGCGGGTCCAATTAATGTTCGAGCATCACCTGGCAGAGGAATAAGATCTTATAAAGGCTACATTGCTCTGTTCATTTGCATGGTGACACGCGCGATTCACCTGGAACTGGTGTCTGAGTTGTCAGCTAAAGGTTTTATAGCGGCTTTTAGGAGATTCGTGTCGAGGCGAGGCTTTTGTCAAGATATATTTAGTGACAATGGCACTTATTTTGTGGGCGCTGATAAAACACTGAGAGAAATGTTTGACGCAGCAAAATCTAACATGCCTGAAGAAATTGCCAGAGTACTGAACATTGAAGGCACGAAGTGGCACTTCATTCCGCCACATTCGCCCAATTTCGGTGGTATCTGGGAAGCTGGAGTACGTTCCGCAAAGATGCACTTAAGAAAGGTCATTGGTGACAGTACTCTTACATATGAGGAATTGTCCACTGTGTTGACACAAGTTGAAGCGTGCTTAAATTCACGGCCAATCACTCAACTCAGCGATGATCCTGATGATTGTCTACCATTGACACCAGGTCATTTCCTTGTCGGCGAGCCACTTATTACTATACCAGATAAAGACTATTCCGAAGATAAATTTACTGGATTAGATAGATGGAGGCTGATGCAAAAGATGGTAAATGATTTTTGGAAGAGATGGTCAAAGGAATATTTAGTTACTTTAAGTCAGTGATATAAATGGAATAAAGAAACAAACGAACCTGAAATAAATGATATTGTCATTGTTAAGGAAGATAACATTCCTCCAGCCAAGTGGGTACTGGGAAAGATTATTGAGAAGCATACCGGTAAAGACAATATCGCAAGAGTTGTAACTATAAAGTGTAAAAATACATTTTTTAAAAGACCTGTTAGTAAATTATGTTTTTTGCCTAGATCAAGTTAGAATTTTCATTATTTAAAATAGTTGTCACGGTGGGCGGTTGCCACCCAATCAAATAGTGGTTGTAAAATGTTTTCATAAATTTATAACGGTTTAGATTTATACTAATTTTTATTGTGTTTTCTTGCATTAAGTATTAGATTCAAAAGTTTAATTTTGTTTACTTTGCTTTATTTGAGTTGTTACTTTCAGTTTATTTTTTGTTAACGAGTTTGATATTTATTTGAAGGACAAGTCCTTGATGGGCGGAATGTCTAAGTTAGTGAGAAATGATTGCTTTGTAATCAGTAAAGTTCCTAAAACTTCTGAGATATGGCGCTGTGCCAAAAGGGTACAAAGTTACATCGCACTATCATTTGTTCTATACTATTCATCCAGATCAAGGTCTTATACTCATGTCCAGTATTTGTTCAATATAGTGTTTGAGAAGAATAAAGGTGTAAGTGCAAGAGTGTGTTTTATTGTGAGCCATATGGTAAGAGTGTTGAGTAAAGTGTTAAGCAATGTCTACGTCATAAGTTATATTGCCCACTTCTGTTTTTCAATATATTAATTTGAAATTATTGAGACCAACGTAACAGTGGTTTAGAATGTTAGCTAAATATTTAAACCTCTTACTAAGTAAACTGTTCCATCTGCCCATCTAAACCGACCTTCACCGTGCATACACTTCATGGAAATACCACCTTCATATACGTTGCCATTCCGAAAATGTATAATTGCTCTCTCGTCTGAACCAGACCACCAACTGTGCTGATTGATAGGAACCTAAACAGCGAAATGATATTAAATGTTATCTGTAACAAGTAGACCTAAATAACAAAAAATAATTTCGAATTAAATACCTCGGGGCTATCTAGAAGCTCAATTTTCGAGCGACTTTTTCTATTCTTAGTTATTTTAGCTGTAAAAATATACATTATTAAAAAATCCAAAGCTATGATAAAAAATGTTATTAATTTTCGTTCAGATTTATATTTAAATGAAAATTGATATAACGGGATACCCAACTGTTAGACTAACCAAATTATTTTATACCAAAACAAAAGACAGAAACTTGCTTTTATCGAGGGGGAGGACAAAAGTGCATTAACAGCCAGCAACACAGGGGTGTTGCTGGCTGTTTAGAAAAGTGTACGCGCTTTTTTCGAAGGTACCCATGTCGTATTGTCCTGGAAACGATGCACAAGGAAGCTCATTCTATAGATTGGTTGTACGTGGAAAAAGTTACTTGAAAACCGAACTGTAGAGGAACGCCACACATACAGATGGTTGGGATGACACCGTAGTTTGTGGCGTCTCGTCCAAAGGTGGACTTCGGCGACAGGAAGCAGGTCAAACTTCTCTTCAGCACACTTCCAGTGATAAATGCGGTAGAAAACCCAGAAGGCATTAACGGAGGTATTGTCGGAGCGGTGATTTAACCCACAGAAGACTCAAGTGGAGCACACTTGAGTCTTCTGTGGGTTAAATTGGACAAGGTTTATTTCAACCCATTCCTCGAACCTGTTAAAAAGCTGTCTCTTTTGCCGTGAGGGCCAGGATGTGCAGCGGCGGCTGGTTGAGGTTCTTTTAGTCTGTTATTGTTATTGGTCATTGAAAAGTCAAAAGCTCAAAAAAATAAATACCAAAGTAGGCTTACCTATTTCCGATTACAATTTAATATAGGTACAAATCTTGAAAATTGTTTCCATATAAGAATATAATGAATATCAAAAGCAAATATCTATAGTTACCCCTAACTATGAATATTCTTATAAACAAGACTTTACCGTTAGCATCGTGTAAATGGTAAATATCATAATAATTAAATAAAATAAACTCGCTTCACATAGCAAAGTCATGCAAAATTATATGGCACTTATGTTTTTGTAATCTGCTACTGCTTTATCTATGTGTTTGATAGAGCCGTAAAACTGTTACATTTTGTTATAATGTAATAATTCAAAACTACCATTAGTGAGTCTCCTTTTTTTGTTCGAAGATATTAAGTCGCTCGGAGTTCTCTCAAAGTCTGGCTGCTCTTCAAGCTTATGGGGTTCTATAACTTCCCAAGAATCTACAATATGTTCCAGCATAGATTCAAACAGAACTGTAACAAGTTCCTTTCGAACAGAACCTTTCGGACGCTGTGCTAGAGACACTCCAGAGTCACTCATGAGCCGTACTGAGGATGTTGGCCCGTAGTCGCTTCTGTCGTCTCTTGTACATCTTGAGCCCACTAGTAAAGAACTATCACGACGTGTTAAGGTCCTCTGCGAATCCACGTAATACATTGCGTGATACTGAAAATTAATTTAAATATACATACGTAATAGGTATATGATTTTAGTTTTGTAACCAAGATGTTCCAAGTATCGGCGAGTATTTTTGGAGATGAAGCGTGTTTTTTTTTTATGGTAAAGGAGGACAAACGAGCGTACGGGTCAACTGGTGTTAAGTGATCACCGCCGTCTACATTCTCTTGTAACACCATCTTCTCATGGAATCACCTTTGGGTATGGCCTCTGGTTCTCGACACTAACCTATGCGAAACATAGCGGCACTAGGCCGCTACTTCACGCCGGTAACCTGTTTACCTAATGGTAAATATTACACCCTGTCGGAATGGTCAATGCACTGCCGCTTAGGATTATAGATTGAAGCATCACATATTTTGCGCTCGTTACTATGGTTGAGATCTATACTTAGATGTATATTTGTTCAGAGTTCAGACTGAGTAAAGTGAGTACGTAAAACTAAACTAGTGTGATAAAACGCGAACCTGTCTTAGTTTAAGATCAGCATATTTCAGCTGTTAAATGACTATAAAAAGTCTGAGCAAAGTCTAAGTACCTACTCTGTGAAGATCTCAGCGGTCTCATTAGCTACCTACGGTGCATTTCTTTTCTATCTTACTCAGAATTATTAAGCTTTAGATTCTTTATGAGCATATATGTACACAACCAGCTGAAACCCTTCATAAGTCGAAAACCTACTCTATAACTTATTTTTCGTCTTCCTTGAAAATCGTCATTTGTATTACTACAAACTAGATATATACTTACATAAAATGTTATTTACAACCAAGATATTAAAAATTTGCTCACTTTTAGCCTAAGCTTTTGAGTTTTATGAGCAATTACGTTGTTATTGTATCAAAGAATTATGGCAACAAAGACAATGTCACGTACTGTATACTGACACTAACTATTGACATTTTTCCTGAAAGGTTTTAATTGTAGGTATTTTTTAATTTTGATATGATAAATTACTGAGGCAAATTCTCTTTTAGATACGAGTTGTGAAGACTACCTACCGACTCGTCCTAATTGAAAAATAATTTTACCATAATATTGCACGTGCCTTGCTCCAGATACACATAATATTTATGCTAAGTAGGTATATAGGTACTATTGCGAAGACTTCATTGTTTTCATAATTTGAACTTGCTTACTCAAAACTAGTATTAATAATTAGTAAAGTTAAATAATTAAACTAGTATTATCCGAGATCTGCAAGCATTGACGTACAATAAACAACTAGACTCAAATCACGCTCAAAAATTGTCTGAAGCAAAACTCTGCCTACGCGTCTATTAGGCAGAGTTTTCGTTCAGTTGTCATTTCCGCACCATAATCGAAGAGCTTCTTATGAGGGTATACAATAGACTTTGAACATGACTGCTACGAAAGGTTTCCGGCTCTCCTACCCTTCAGGCGTTGTCCCTAAATTATGGAAGGCGGCTTTAGTGCACCCGATCCCTAAGAAAGGTGTACGCTCGGATCTGTCCAACTACCGCCCCATTGCCATTACCTCCATTTTCTCCAAAGTTTCTGTGTGTTTCTCAAAATGAAGTCGATCAGCAATCATAAGCTGGTGATTTTCGTGCATACCTCACCCATAAACGAGTGCAAGCGGTGGAGTCGAAGGGAGAGGCGTTAGCGGGTAGTTTGGACATAGCGATGGCCTTCCATGAGACAGACCTACTACGAAGAGCGGCTCAAATCATCGACTATCAAGTCATCTCCAATTGGCTTGATTCTTTGGCGTTGCTTAGAGATGTGGGTTCTCTCTGCATCTTCTACCGCATTTATTACAGACATTACATCAAAATGCAAAATACCACCATCATCACATTGACGTCCTGCATTCCACAACCGCAAGAAACTTCTTGCCTCGCACAGCCTCTTTGTGGAAACAATTACCGGCTGCTGTTTTCCCGAACCGATACCACTTAGGGACCTTCAAGAATAGAACATACTCCCACCTTAAAGGTCGGCAACGCATCTCTTATCACCTGTTGTTGTGTATGTCTAAAGGCGGCTGCCTCACCACTCCCCATCCTGTGAGCCTCTTGCCCGATTGCCCCCTCTTATATAAAAAAAAGTAATAAGGTTGAATGAATGTTTTAATGTTATCTATTTATGTTAATGTATACCTATATACAATGCTACTGGGACAGTTTTGACGACCTTTTAGGCCCGGTTTCCACCAAAGCGGAGAGGAGAGGAGAGGAGGCGATTAGCCGCGAAGCGGTCAGGTTATTTCCACCAAAGCGGAGAGGAGCTGGGTAGCGGGGAGATGTGACCTTACCGAAATCCACAATAAAGAAAATTCACAAGTTAGGATATCATCCCCACCATCTGGATGTGTGGCAGTCCTCCACAGTGCGGTTTACAAGGAGCTTTCTTCCACGTACTACAAAGCTGTGGAATGAACTTCCTTGTCCGGTGTTTCCGGGACGATACGACATGGGTACCTTCAAAAAAAGCTAACAAATTCAAGTACAAAATTACAAATGAATTGCTAGCATCACACAGCCCAAAACTGGCTGTGTAAACTTAAATGAAACACAAAACAATTATTAAATAATAAATAAAACAAAACAGGTTATTAACAAAATTAATTTATTTTTCAATATAATTTTTAATAATTTCACGGTTCCCGCGAATATAACAAACAAACATATTACAATTGTTAGATAAACGTATTTAAGTACTTCGTCTCGTCAATAATTCTCAAATGGATGGCGAGGGGTAGTACGAACAAAGGGTGTAATAAACTCACAGTACGCAGTCAATACATGTGGGAGCGATACACCCACATAGCGCGTACACCCTCCTCAAAGGCCGCCAACGCTCCTGTGATTCCTCTGGCGTTGCAAAAGAATGTGGACGGCGGTGATCACTTAACACCAGGTGACCCGTGCGCTCGTTTGTCCTCCTATTCCATAAAAAAAAATTAGAATCTTTATTAATAACCTGCCACAAGTAAGGAAACTGCTTATATCTCTCAACTAATTTCCTTAAGAATTTACCACTATTTTAAATTCATTTGAAATTGAACAACCGCACCATCATTGCGGAGCGTGACGCCTCGGAGCAGACAGTTCACAGTTCTGAAGACTAAACAAAATGGCGGTCGGTGGACGCAATAAAGACGATGCTATTTGCTTGCCGCGGTTACTTGGTGTGTTCGACATACAGGCTGGCTTTCTTTCTGTTTGGTTATCTACCAAGTCGCGCTAAACTGCAGTTTTAACAGTCATGGGTAAATTTTTAGCCACTCTAGGGGTCTGCTGAATATAACAAGGAATGTTTTATCAAAAAGAGTTTTGGTAACTATTGACAGCTCATGAGCGCACGCAGTTTCCCACCACTTCTGTGTCCACGAAATTTATCAGACTATATCACGAATCATATATACATAATAGTAATAGATCATTTTTATAGTTTTCTACTTTGCTTATAAATATGTACATTTATTGCAATAAGGCATTATTTATCACATTATTAAAACTATTCAAAAGTACTACATAGCACTCCCAATATGCCTATGGTATGAAAGCCTTTGGCATATGGCTTTTACATTTTTTATACTGACTGTGTTCTCTCATGACTCCATTTATTTTGGACGCAATGCGCTGCGTAGAAATGTCATTGAACACTCCTGGTTTGTTCTGTATTCTGAGCGTTTACGCACTAAACTAAAAACTAAACTGTCGGGTCATACATTATGAAGAGTGTAACAGTACCTGTATAATTAATGTGTTTTAACGTGCAGCTACAGAAGCAGCTAAACATAAAATCATTAAACTAAAACAATAGTAACAAAAATAAACATAAAACAAAAACAAATTAAAATTAATATTAAATACATACAACTCAACAAGAACATATTTTTACTTTATAAATATATCTAACCTATTTGTGACAATATTATTTCATAACAAAAACAAAGAATTACAGAAACTTAACTAATACGAGAGTGACACTGTAAGTTTTTAGAAATGGCCAAACAACTGAACTGATTAACAAAATAATAAAAAAATAATCTTAAATTTTGAAAATGGAACTCTACCAAAATTATTGAGTATCTATTTTATTCATTTGTCATTTGTGTTCCGATTTGGCGGCAAATTAAAACGTCGTGGAAACCAAAAGACAGTCTGATCAGTAGGTATTTTGTTCCGAAAGTTGGTTAAAGCATGGGAAAAAGATGGTAGCCTCGTTTGGGAAGGACAGGCCCTTACACGATAATTATTTTACAGGATCGTAAAACAGTTACTGCAGTGCGGTATACTAACAATTGCTTGCCAATTGCCTTGGATAAAGTTCTGGAGAAAGGACCTCGCAGTAGGATCCTTTTTCACCACGATAACGCCTCCTCACACACTGCCAGGCGAACGATCGGCTATTTGGAGTTACTGGGTCACCAGCCGTATAGTCCGATCGCACCTTGCAATATTTAATTATTTCCGAATAAAAAAAGAAAAACTTCGAGGAAAACGTTTTATGGACGCCGATGCACTTGTTGGCTGCGTTTTAAAAGGCCTTGTCATAGACCCTTAAGTGCCCAGTGGGCAAAGTGCTTTTGTCAGTGGTTCCATCGGATGCAGCAACGTATTGACGTAAATGTGTGTCCATTTTGAAAAGATAAAATAAAACTAATAACATGTTTGTTAAATCAGTTATGGGTTTCTAAGAACTTTCAGTTTCAGACCATAGTAATACTAATTTTGACTTAGCTTGTTCTCTTACACAGCACCATCTATAATGTGGATAGACAGTTAACAACTTATGAATATACAAAGAGTATGTTTTGCAGTTTTATATAGATCAAAATCATGACACCACAAATAACATTTCAACCACAATATTTTGTGTAGTTAAAGGGCATGTTTTATTTAATATATGTATATCGCAACTAAAGCAAACGTGTATATGTAGCGACCATAGCTAGTGCATTCTTTCGACCAATCTGTATATTCCGAACCGAACTTGATATTTTAATCGAAATCCTGCTTTTGGCATATCAATAATCATAAGAAAGGTAAAAAAAGGTAAAGGTATGGCCCAATGAATGACCCTAACTGAATAAGCTAACTTGTTGAACAGCATCGAAACCCAAAAACGTAAAAATGTTTGTTTCCGATTCATGGATGTATTTATAATATTTAAGTGCACATATCATATTTAATATATATTTTTATCTAGTCTCTATTGTACTGACTATATCTAATAGACCTAATTGGGGGCAAGACAAATTATTATTATTATCAATGACTAACAGATAAGCGTTTTCTATATTATTCTTTATGGATTTGGAAATAAAATAGAGTGACATTCTTAGATTAAGGATTGGTTTCCGCTGCGCTCCAAGTAGATACCGCAGGCGTAGTCGCAAACTACTACTACGCAACTAATACTACGCCCAAGTGGGCGTACTCGAGCCAGTTTCGAAGAATATGTGACGTTGACGTGCCCCATGTTCTGGTAAAATTTGCTAATAATTAAAACTAAAATGCCGGGTTGCGTACTAAAACTTTGTAAAAATAATACTACAAGAAATAAGAATGACACTGTGATCACATATTATCATCAGTAAGTATTTTATATTAAATTATTAATTTCAATGTAAAATAACACGAAGCGTATGTTAAAAATTTTTAAAGATGCCATTGAGTGTCAAGATGCCACGCAAACAAGCATCTAATAGTTGCCGTAATAAAAAAGCTATTGTTCTTAAGTATTGCGGTATCTAGTTGGAGCGCAGCGGAGACTAATCCTTAATCTAAGGTGACATTATTAGAGATAGCATAGAAAGCGGCCGTTAATAAATGCAGCAGTCAAAAGTTAACACCATACACTTATATACTAGCGGATATACGACCTGCCAGCCTGATAATGTGTGACCAATATTGATTTATCAATGTGTGCGTTTGCTAGTGGTTTAATATTCAAAATACTAAGGAGCTAATTTCAAGCGTGGCTGAGTATTTACGACTTGTCAATCAAAATCGGTTACAGTATCTAAAAATAGATTCGCGTTTCTTTTCTTTCATGCTGTATCTCCGTTGGAGATTTTATTCGCACAGGCACGCTTTGTTTATTTAATTTACTCCAACTAGCCATAATATTAAGAACATTGTTTTTATGTACCTAACATTGAATACCTCAGTTTTACATAGTACCTAAGATGTGGATAGCGTATCTGACTACAATTTTATTAGACATATATGTTATTTCTTTATGTACCTGTACTTTGTAAGTTGTAGTTGTTTGCTTTTCCTAATAAAATTAAAAAAAAATACGCAAATAGCAGTATATTACAATTACCAGGCTATGCCTTCGGAGATAACGGCTCAGACACTCCTAACCTAACGGGTATTATCGCTAAGCCAACCCTCCAATTGGGGCATAGACAAAACATAAAAATTACGTACAATAACATAAAAAACTTAAAAAATTAAGTACTTAACTAAATATGTATTTTACGTTCACGTAAATCATTCAACCTTTATTCTTTTATAAATTGAATAAAAAACTGTATGTTATTAAAGTCTACCTACTTTATAGAGTTACCCCCTTATTCATAATAGTCTGCTAACTTAAAGCATTGCTAATTCTCACTCTGTTTTCTTCTATTGACCTAAGTCAGAATGAGAAAAAACACTCCTAAGCGGCTGTTTTAAGTTAGCGGACTATTAAATATGGGGGATATTGTTTTGCTAGCATTATTATTCATTCATACTTACGTAATTAGTTTCTAGTCAAGCAAAGCATTTGTGAAATAAATTATTACTTCTACTACAGTATGTCGTCTATAAACCCACATTCGTGTTTTAATACCCCTTATTACACAACAGTTCCATAAATAACTATTAATAGTATTTAATGGGATATTTACGAATATTGTAGTCTAAAACGTACAATGTCGGCTGATTGCAGTGGTGACAAGACATTTGAAAATTCGTCGAAACATCGGAGAAGCTCAAAAATCCTTGAATTATGAGCATATCCTGTCAAATATTCATAAAACCACTATTGTATCGTCATTAAATTACATTTCCCAATGGTCAATAATTCGGAAATCTGTTTCTATCGATAAAATTTAGTCAATTATTTCTGTCCGTATATTTTTAATGCACATTATGGAATTATTAACCTAATATTGTTTTCATCAAACTACCAATGAACAATTTAAGTAATACATAGTTTGGAAAAAGAAAGATTAATGCAAAAAATTGTGCTGAATGGTAGACTGGTCAACTGTGTGCTTAAATAATAAAACGTTACATATATTAAACCTACTACAATATCTTTGGCCATATTTAAATTCGTGAGTTAAAATGTTTTTTTTTTGACAATAAGGGACGAGACGAGCTGGACGTTCAACTGATGTTAATTGATACGCCCTGCTCATAACAATGCAGTTCCGCTCAGGATTCTTGAAAAACCCGAAAAATTCTGAGCGGCACTACAAGTGCGTTGCGACATAAGATGTTAAGTCTCATTTCCCGTTAACTTCTAGTCTAGTCTAGATAAACTATGACAGCTGTGAAAACGCCGAAACAATTTAATTTACAACTAACCTCTATTTTGAGCAATTCACGCACACTAACACAAAGTGTACAAATCGCGAGTGTTATGTCTTACACTTGTCACACACACTAAACTAATATTCCTGGACTGTTTTTATCGGTTGTCTAACAGCAAGAGACTTTGTAGACATTTAAATTATCTAAGGCTTACGCGCATTACTGCTTCACGGCAGAAATAGCCTCCCACTGGTTCTAGCACCTCGAGGTTACAGCCAGACGCTGGCTCGCAGGTTATCCACGATGCTACCGCGCCGGCGGTTATGTCTGGTGTACGGCTCGAGGGCCAGTCTTCGCCAGGGTCAAGACTCATGGAGCAGCCGCTGATAGTGAGGAAACACTTCGTAGGGCGGTATATGCAGCCCGAACTCCAGAGCGACCAGCACCGCGAACTCAAACCTCACTAGGTCCTTCTTGTTGAGTCTAAATGTTGTTTCAATACGCTGAAATATTATTTATTTATTTACTAGCTGTCCGGACAGACTTCGTTCTGTCCAAAGTTATAGATAGTTAGCAAGAACGTGCATTGGTTTACTAGCAAGGTAGGCACTGTATATCTAACTAGTCGTAGTTGAGCTTTAGTCCGACAGTGCGACATAAGTTGTATGAAACGCTGCTCGCTTCGTATATGCAATCTGTAGACTGCCTACCGTAGGTAGTAAATTAACTTTAACACTAGTGCTATATTTATTTAGGTTATTATGAAGTAGGCATTGCCTACATAATATGCACGCCCCTGATAGATAGACACTTTATTGCAAAACATACAGATTTAAAAATAAAAATCCATAAAAAAGATCTTTAGTTAATTACAGTCATAAGTACGCAATTTGCGGTCTTATCGTTCAAGCAATCTCTTTCAGACAACCCAAAAAGAAACAGGATACAATAAGATATTAAAGCAGGTATCTTGAAAACAACATCTGTAAATATTCTTTTATTTAATTTATGTTAAATAATACATACATACTTCTGTTAATATGTAAAAATTAAATTAATATAATGTAATTTCCGAGTGATCGCGTTATTTTTATGTCAACAATAAACGACATAATTTATTTTATTAACATTAAAACATTAGAAACCTCTAAATCTATCAGTGTTTTTCTGCTATATTATGCATGTACATATACATACATATACATATAAACCTTCCTCTTGAATCAATCTATCTATTAAAAAACCGCACCAAAATCTATTGGGAATTTTTAAAGATCTAATACATATAGGGACAAACAGCGCGAAGCGACTTTGTTTTATACTATGTGATGATTTGGCACTATACCTGTAGACACTCATAAATATAAAATCTATCACTATAAACCATTTAAATACAATTTAGCATAATCGAGGATTGCGGTCTTGTTTATAAATGTCTTTTATAATAAAGTCCTAGCCACTGTTCAGGCAATAACAATAAATAAAATTTTAATGTTTTATAAAAAAATGGCGTCGTAAATATTATTACTCCACAGCTGAATATCTAAGTGATCGGACAGCCTGGGATTAGATTATGATTATTTTATAGCGATAGAAGTTACTGTACAATATTGTATATTATTATTGAAAAGAATTTGTTTCCGAAGCGGTAATAGTATCTGGTATATTAGATATGACATCAAAAAGAAATCTTAAGGAATCAATTTTGAGAAAATAAATGCTTTTTATGCCTTTTAATGAGATTGAGATTCGAAAATTCTATAGAGATCCTAGAAATGTCGCGTCGATATTGTTGACGAATATTTAAAGTAAAGTACCAAAATGGGAACCTTGAGGAATATCGAAGGTTGTAAAGTATAGCGTCAAATTGTACTTAACCATTTACTGAGGAAATGTGACGTTTTCTAGCTAGGGAAGACTGAAATCAGTTGAGCACTAACCCAGTGTTTCCAAACTGATATAGCTTTAATGTGATTGTTATAATACTTTATTGAATGCATTAGTAAAATCCATTGTACCTAATTTTAAATTAGATCACTCACCTCAATTAGCGATTTCAACATTTCGCCCTTAACATCATTCAGCTTAGCTGAAAGCAACAAACAGGCGCCGGCACACAACTTTCGGTTGTCCTTGTTAATAAGATTCGCCAGAATCAACTTCTCGAAATAAACATAAGCCTGGGCGACAGAAAGCAAATCTATTCCACCGCTGTCGTGTTTAGCAATTTTGCGCATCTCCTTTTTGATGCTAAAAAAATATGTGACTAATTACTAAATATCCTACTTTGAAGCCAACCTTTTTTATGCTCTAAACTCTTTCGATGTTATTATAAAAAATAATTTAAACATGGCTTAGACACGTGTTTTGTAAAACAGTCTAATTATTTAAGCGACGTCTAAAGATTGACGCTAAACAACAGAAAGACACGGATTTGTAATACAACTTATTTTTAAACAACTGTTCAACACGTGATTCATTTTTTTGTAATAACACCCTTACTGTCTTATTAATAAACGCAGTGTAAAGTTACTCCAAGGTGTAGTGACAAAGGTAAGATATAGACAAAATGTTTTAAATATGGAATAACTTTACTTCGCTTTTATTAATAACACAGTTACAGAGACATACCTATTAATAGCTGATGATCAGTTATCAAAGATAACGTGTGTGATATGTAATAAAAGCAAGCTATAATATAAATATGTATTACCTTCTTAGTTTGCTAAGAGTTAGCTTAATATGGGGAAATTTCTCTCTGAACTTGTCATTAAGTTCTTTTTTCAAATCCTGAGGTCGAACATAGTCTATTATTGAGGTCATATATGATGTAAATGTGAGCAACGTCCTATGCTTTCCGGCAATCAGTTCAGGGTCATCGAGAACATTTGGACAGTACTGAATCTAAAATATATTACATTAGTATTTATAATTCTTCACAAAATAATACAGACGGAATCACAGGAACGATGCCGGCCTTAAACATGAGTTCAGGCAAGAACGGTCTTGTGCTTTCACCACAACACCTCAGACAAAAACTCTTCCTTGTATTAATTATCAGATATTAATAGTCGGAAATATGTTTTTAATTTTTCAGACTCGGAAAGTAATGTTGTTTTGATCTGATTATTGGGTGGAAAATGCTGATTCCCTCCATAGAGAGGGAAAAACTCAAACAAATTACTTCCCACCTAAGGGCCGGAATTAACTTTAAAAATAGAACTGCTGTCAGCTGTGAAGAGTTTTATGTAAAAAAACAACTAATTAAAAAAAATGCTGCGGCCATGTGACTTTCTAAACAGCCACCGTGCCTTAGCGCAAACTTCTTTGAGTGAAATAAGCCGCAACAATTAGGCGGTGAGTTACATATTTCAAATTTAAAAAGTCCTTAACATTAATTGTCCTAATTTGACAGTTTATTTTAAACAGGTACTACTAATATTATTATATATTATCAATAAATAGTTTAGATAAACAACTAGTTTTATTTTCCTCATATTCGAAATGACAAAGTAGAGTGTTTAACACGGATAAAAGAATAAATTCCTACTCGGACTATAGCCTAAATACCTCGGCAATTGATTCTTTCGACCCTCGGTTAACAATCTACTATTCCTGATAAGCCGCTGTCGTATTTAGCGCGCTAGAACAAGACGCTTAATAATGCGAAACGTAGCCTGTACTAGGCCATCATTTTACATGCGAGGTATGAATCCGGTAGTGCCTATTGCTTCGCACTGTTATCGTAAGACATCAGCACGAAGTTGTGTTTTATTTCATCCCAGTGTGGTGTTAAGGAACTTACTCCCCGGAGGTATTACCAAATTATGAACTCTCTTGAGCAGTGTTTGCGTGCGAGTGTGGGCGACGCGGAAGGTCATCACTATCATCAGGTGAGAGTGTCCTTCTCAGCAAGGGGCAGATGTTATACAGACAGACGACGAAACATGCAATCCATCATAAAATTATTTAATTATATTCAAATGAAATTTCTACGTACTTTTTTGCTTACATATTTTTGTGCTATTAGTGTGTCCTCGTCCCAATCAAATGTTTTACTTTCTATCGTAGAAAGAGGTGGAGATGACGCCATAGTGTTTCTATGAGCCGATTCATATGAGAAGCACCTAAAATAGAAATGTTATATTGTAATTAATTGCCTGTTGGATTTTCATGCGTTTCAGAGGTTTATTATTATAGCATGCATTAGCTCGACCATTACCAGATCAATAAACAGTATCTAAAGCCTCTACTGTACTAGAAACTTTCTGGCGTGCAGCTGAAGTAGGTTATTTACATAAATACTTCATCTAAAATTAAGCTAAATTAAGTGGCGATATCCGATATCGAGTTAATAATCTCGTAGCAAAATTTAAAAAAAAAGTTAAGTTTTGTCACAATTTTTGGTACACAAAATGGCAATTATGTCAGTAACATGTTTGTAATATCTAACTATGGCGCTATAATATAAGTAAATGCTAAAAGTGGACGAAGTTGTTGTATCTATTTTGTAGTCTTGTAAAACCGCCCTATTTGAGCTCACGGGGTATCCGGGGGCAACTTACGGGGAAAATTTGGAATTATTTCGCATCAAGAGTAAGAGTACCCTAAGAGCTCCCATTCATCAAAGATCTCTTTCGTCGCGTCACCACGGGTTATGCTTCAGCTATATTACACTAGGACCAGAAATATAGAAAGCCCCGAGGGAGGATGCATATTTCGTTTGTTCTTAATTTTACTTGATGGAAAGTGAAAATGAGGGCAAAAGTTGCTAGCGCATTGAATAGAAGCCAATTTACTCTAGCCTATACACACAGAATATACATATAGTGCTTGAAAAAAAGGTATCTATAGCTTCTTCCAAAGTTTAACACTTATTTCCATAGTATAACTTGTAGCAAAATATTTCATGCGTATTTAAGGGAATCCAACAACAAAAATGCCTACCTTTGGATGACAAATGGTAAAGAGGAGAGAGTTAAATCATGCAGCATCTGGGTTTTGTGGCCACCATGCCCGTTATCTATTTATTGTACATCAGAATTTTAATGAAAACGTAACATTATTTTAAAGTGCAGATATTATGTAGCATATTGGGTGCAAGAATATCAACTTGGATTTTACTATTAAATGGGAGAGCTTCTACTTAATTTATTAACCTTATTATAATTAGCTTATTATAACTGATAATACAACAATGGATCAATGGAGTGGTATCTAAGGATTCCAGCGAACTTAAAAAACACTACAATCATGCCTCGAGGTCCCTCAAAAGACTTATTGCTGACGCGAAGTCAAAGCATATTGGCAGCATTGGCGAGAGACTTGCACGCCTTCCCTCGGGAGCTCGTGCGTTCTGGTCGCTCGCCAAGGCTGTCCAAGGAAACTTCTGTCAGCCAGCCATTCCGCCACTGCACTGCGATTACTCGCTGGCCTATGACGCGAAAGAGAAAGCTGATCTCCTGGGCTCCCTCTTCGCGTCCAACTCGACTCTGGATGACCAAGGTGCACCACCACCGCATGGTGTCAAGCGAGCCATACATGCCGGAGGTAAAAATCCGGCATGGCGCTGTGCTTAAGGCACATCTCACCTAGGGCATTCACAAATCGAGCAGGCCCGATGGCATCAAGATGGCATCAACAGTTTATAAATATTTATTTTAAATAAATATAAATTGCAACCAAAACTGCGACAGACATAATGTTAACATGAGCAACAAAGTTGTTATGCCTATTAATTGACATTTTATTAGACAATGCTTGTACAACATGATCCCAGAAAATTTACAAAACAAATGTGTTACGAAATTTAAAATAACTTTTAAAAATGTTTGTGTGGTAAAGTTTATTATAACATAAATGATCTTAATGATACCACAGACTGGAAATGGAGCAAACACCCACAGGCTATTTAATTATAAATGTTTATTGTATGATATTACATTGTAACTATATTTATATGGAAAAAAGCACGCTGAGTTTTTTGCGCCCGTTCTTCTCAGGTCTGAGGCACATTATTTCGTTTTTTTTTTTATGAAATAGGAGGTCAAACGAGCTTACGGGTCACCTGGTGTTAAGTGATCACCGCCGCCCACATTCTTTTGCAACACAGGTTGCAGTTTGCAGGTTGCAGGTTAAACAGCTCTTCTGAACACTCCCCGTGATAAATGCGGTAGAAGACACACAATGAAGCGACGTCTCTACGCAACGCCAAGTGATCCAGCCGTTCACAGAGTCCCCGAAAATTCGAGCTGCTCTGCGTTGCACGCGGTCAAATGACAGATGACAGCAATACTCCATGTGTGGCCGGACCTGCGCTTTGTAGAGCGCTAGAATGTGGGCCAGCTTAAAGTATTGCCGTGCTCTATTAATGACGCCCAGCTTCTTCGAAGCCAATTTGGCATTACCCTCCAGATGTCTACGAAATTGGCAATCGCTCGAAATTTCGAGACCCAGTATGTCGAAGAGCGGTGATACGACAAATGGGGTTTTTTTAGTGGTAAACGCGCAAACTTGAGTCTTCTGGGGGTTAAATTCGTTTTCGTCGTTCAAAAAATTTTAAATCCTATTTTCAATAAAAATATTTGAATTTGAAATATTTTCTTTTTATAATTACCAATCTATACATCTAAAGTTTTTAGTAATAACTACTTGATAAAATGTGATTTTAGCATGGTCAGTGCATTAAATTAATTGTCATAAAAGGTTCATTTTACCATTTCTTGTCCGTGTGCCGCGTCAATAACTTAGTCCTGAAATTCAAAGATGTTAAAAATGATAATGAGATGGCATATAATGATATCACACAAAGAAACACTTAAACACCTGAGAGTGTGGACGTTGTCTTGTTAGATTCTCTACTGTGATTAAAGATAAAATTATATCTCTTCAGATATCATTTTAAAGTAATCAAAGATAATATTATATAAGTAATATCATGTAGACTTAAAGTGTTTGTGACATAAACAATTTGTTATTTTATATCCCGCGAATTCTGTGGGATTCGAACGCGCAATCTCTCGGGTTCCGTCCGAGCACTCGTCCACTCAGCCAACCGTTCGAGTGACGTATTGATCGTAAATTTTGGTATAACCTTTCAAATTTTTTTTATGGAAATGAGAGACAAACAAGCATACTTAAGAGTTACTTGTTGGCTTGTGATCAATGCAGCCTGTTCTCCCTTGTAACACCAGCGGAATCACAAGAGTGTTGATCTTATACTATGAGGGTGACAATGAATGTTTTAGAGCTGGTCATTTGTAATGGTCAAAGAGCCCATGGACCCTGGGGTCCATGGGCCTACGTCATTTTATAAAAGCTGAAAGTTTGTCAGCCACCTTTAGTACCGTTTAACTGCCAAAGCAACGTCAACGGGTTGGAACTATCAAAAGTGTCTGTATAATGAGGAAACATCTACTTTTTACCTAAGTATTATATATAAAAATCAGCTTTTATACTATGACGTAAGTAAAATTATAATTTTGTGAACATTAAGGGTGTCTCGCAAGGGGTTGCCACGATGATAATTGTCTGGCAATGAATAACGTGATTTTTAATAATATTCTGAAGCTTTTACCGAAAAATCGCACTTTATTCTTTGATGTATTTAGATCGGTATTTTACACACATTTAGTACCGTTTACCTGCCAAAGCCACTACAACCCAAACTCCATAATGGACCATTGTTCTTACCCGTGTTGGGAGCATGCGCTGACAAACTTCCAGCTTTTATAAAATGAAGTAGGTCTGGGGTCCACGGGCTCTTGCTCTATAAGCAATATAGTAATAAAATATGCTTAAATTTTGAAAATGGAACTCTTTGTCAATAGAAAACAAAACGGAGACTCATGCAATCTTAGAATGTGCAGGAGTGGGCAACCAATGGGCATTGATTGTAACAAAAATTTACAAACACAATCAGGCCTGTGTCACTCCCCGTGTAGGTATCGAAATCGTAAGTACATGTGGCGGCCTCTACAGAGTAGGCCAGTCAGTAGGGAATACGAGCGACCAGTGACGCACGCGCGATTTATGTTGTCACCTACTTACTACCTAAAGATAAAAAAGCAAAGCATATTAAAGGTCATTGTGATCCAAATTTAAATTTATTAAACTTCCTGAAGACACTGAAACAATCGAATTTACGGTGATTATTATTATTATGAAATTACCATTTATGATATCTACATATTTATTACCTGTAACTAAGTAGGTTCAATGGTTGTATTTCGTTTTTCATACTTAGACCAAGAGCCGACTGCAAAAAAGTTATTTGTTATTGTTAATTTAATACCTACCTAAGAGAATGTGTGCAAATCTAGCTTGCGATGTGGTTCTGTTCAAGGTCGTAATTACCTAAAATATTAATATTTAAATAGTTCCTACTCTTTGAAGGAAAAATGAACTATGCTGAATATGTCATGGTTTACCAACACAAAAATCTTCAACAAATGTAGGTTTGACATCGAAAGAATATTGATTCAAAGGTAAGTATCTTTTTACAATTAAATATCTTTTTATTTTATAGTAAAAACTAAGCTATTTTTATAAAGTGACCTTATCTAGGTAGTTTTTACTCCACTGTTGTCAAAAAGGTTAAGAGTCATGCGATAGAAAGAGGGGCATTTTCTAGGTGAATAAAAATATAGGTTAATAGCGATGTGTGACCTGAATTACACCTTGTTGTATGGCCACAAGAGTTCCTATTTCTTTAATTGATTTTGCAGAGCGAGTCTTCTGTACTTGTACTATTATATATTCTTAAACACAATGTAGAGAATCTTACAGACAATGAATTATCTAAAACATGTAGCCAAACAGACACATTCTATGTTGAAATTAATGATAGACATTTATATACTTTACATTTAATACTAATGCAATAAATTCAGGCATATCAAGCTTGTGAAGACATTTATGAGTTAGAATTGATTACAAGGACAGTTCATTTTGTTACCTGGCAATAATATGAGGATGTCTATTAAGTATTTTCCAAGTGGCTTTGTCGGCAAAATCAGCTTCATACATTTTTCTATATTGTTCTCTAGTACATACTCTTGAGGGTACTAAAAGTTTTGAGTATGATATTTCCTGTCCATTTTCCTCCCTCTCCAGCCCAAGTAAATCAAAGGGATCAATACCATTGTCTGTTATAGATGACAAGGGTCTAGGACCAGATGTATTCCTCCTTCTCACACCATCTTTTCTATGATCAGATCTAAAAGATTTTCAGTAATATATTAAAAACATCTAGGTAAATGATTGATTAATATGAAAGTATGGTTGATGCGACTTCAAGAAAGTATTACTTAAGTATAAATTTTTAATAATTTAGAAAACAAAACAGACCTAGCATTTCTAGTTGTCTTTGAATAAGGTATTGTACTAAACAGTAAACAAGGCACACCCTGGGATGGAACTAATGCTAGCCTCTCATCTCTAAATGAAACACCTCTTGTACCACACAATAACTTCACTTCCTTATTTTGATTCTCAAGTATACAAATATTGCTTGTTTTAAAACGACCTGAAATACAGATATTTTGTCAAAAGCTTATTATACATATAATCCTAAATAATGGAAAAAAAAATAAATGTTTTTACCATAGTTCAAGCTTTCAACACTGTTTCTAACATCTTGATTACACAATTTCCGTACTCTGAGTGATGGATGCCTATCCCTGTATATTTCAGCACAACCAGTTGAACATCTACATAATAAAAACATTAATTTTCATAGAGATCAAGAAATAAAACATTTAGTTTACATAGCAGTATGTTAAATAAAAGAGTAGATAATACAGATAAATATGTATTAATTACGGAGAGAATAGTTTAAGTTAACTGATAATTTTGATTAGATTTGTTCCTATAGCAATGGCATATTCTAGTGTACAGTAGTTTATAAGCAGGATATGATGATTGACTACATTACAAATACAACAAGACTTCTGAAATCCAAGCCCATCTGTAATTTGAATCTTCTTACTCACTAAACACAAACCTTAAATGGGCCAAGTAGACATTCCTGTGCCAAAAAAAATGCTTTTACGCAAATTGTGAGACAAGGCTTTTTAAGTATCATTAAATATCTCTGGACAAACTAAAATACTGAATTTCTTTAAAATAATGTTATGTGTAAGTATATATGAATATTATACATTAAAAATTTCACAATACAATTTGTTTTATTTCATAAATAATCCTCTAGTAATCCGAAAGGGGGGTCCTGCTGTTGTATCATAATTGAAAATATTAAAATCTGAAAGGCCTTATAATTATAATTGGGCTGGAAATACAATATATAATACCTGTCTCTCATAGAGTTATTTTTAGAAGTTTTAACTGGAGTTGTATGAATAGTAAGTTCAGGGTCAGATCTAAAATGGTTTTCATTTTCCATTTGATGCATAGGATTCGATTGCGGCATTCTTACTCCATTGCGGAACTTACTATGAATTGTTTCATTCTCTTTTTGACTTGAAATGTCATTAGTTTTGCAAGATGGATCAACTCTATCAGTTTTATCCATACATTTTCTGAGTTCTGTATCTTTAAACGAGCCATCGAGTGAAATGTTCGAAAGAAAAGTTACAGCAGCAAGCCTTCTTCGGGCTTTTTCATATCTATTTCGGTTATGCGCCATCGTTTTAAATTGCTGGATAAAATACTTTTATATATATTCCGTATCTCACTAAGGTTTCAAGTTATAATAATATTACCGATACCCATATAATTTAAAAATAAAATTATCAATTAGTATGTATCCCCCAAGATTCGAAAATATGCTATGAGAATTTAGATTTACTAATGAATGACGTTGACACGTGACAGCGTAGTGCAGACGTCTGAATTCCTCGTTAGGTCGGTTAAGGCTCGGAGCAACACTATAAAGCCTGAAGAGCTCGCATTTTTTAAAATTATCTAAGTAGCGTAAGACTCTTTCATCCAATACCTAGTAGTGCGATAGAAAGAAATGACATGCGGCAATCGACTTCATTTAAATCCATTTGTAGCCGTTTTTTATTCCAGCAAGGTGGTGGTTGCCACTTTAATATCCACAAAACATCGATAAATAAAAAGTGCGAATATAAGAAATAGAGAAACATGTTGTTAGTAGTTCTTGATGCGGAAGCCCTGTGACTGTCTTCATACAAAATTCACATAAACCTGCCGATACATATTGACCTGAAAGTATAAAGAAGCATACTAGGTATCAGGTTTTGTAATATAGTAAGTAAGTAAGTTCTTATTTTTAAAGTTATTTACATGCTACAGTATTGGGCATATATAGGTGTAGTTTATGTTTTAAACCCTTTATTTTATACACATTTTACATCTGAACTATATACAGTGTTCAACAATTGCTCAAAACTAAATATTAAGATCTTAAACTTCTAGGTAAGAATTATTATCAGATTCAGACTGCTCGCCGCAAGCTTAAATTATAGTTGAAAGAAAATTGTATTCGAATTCATAATAATATTTATTCAACGCTTTATAAGATTGGACATTTTATTTTAACTAACTTTTTTAATGCTGATGCCATTTTGCTTTTTAATCCGATGCACTTTGCTGTAAAGGTTTTAATTTTTGAGACGTTACGAAGAGGTTTTTGATTCATTCAGATTAATCTTATTAAGTATCTTTTTTTGAGGAGTGTTATTAATACGCGGCTCAGTAAACGATTCAGGTGTAACAGGCAGAACACACGAATCTCTTGACGATGATAGTTAATCAGCATACTGAATGTTTCTAGGGATACGTCGAAGTTTTCTTTGTGGGTCTATTGTTTTATTTCTGGCTAACTTTAAAGATTCTTGCATTCAAAAACATATTATAGGTATCAAAAATAATATTTTGTGTCTAAAAATTCATGCAACACTAATGATTTATATTTATGACAGTTGAGTCAGTAGTTCACAAATAAATAAAATTATTTAAATATCAAAATGACATAAAAGCAATAATTTTGGCTGTCTGTTTGGTTATTCCAGGTAATCTCTGGAATAACTGAACCAATTTTGATGAGACTTTCTGGTGAAATAATAACTAAACTGTAATAAAGAAAGATACAAAATAAATTGGAGAGAAATAATAGGTGGCGTTTATTTTCAACAGGGTAACAAGAGCTATTAATATGTTGCTTATTTTAGATTTAGTATGCTTTTTGTAAATAAGTAGAATAACTTTTGAATATGGTCATCACGGCATCACAGCAAAGAACTTTTCTTCTCGTGTCCTCCAAAAAAAAACAGAAAGAAAATGCTTTGAGCTAAGACTATGTCTTGAAAGCTTCCAAAGTTTTCTGTATAGAGCTTTCATCCAGACATCTTTCAATTTTTCAGCCGCCGGGAATCTAAACAAAAAATGAAATAATATACTTAATCAATAGAAAAAAAATATTTTCCCTACTTAATATTCCATTAGGCCAAGGCAATTTTTTTAAGCTCTCAGTATTTTACGAACATATAAATATTGGAAATTATAATCTTTTTGATTTGAAGCAGTCATATATACTATTCAATAGGATTTTCTTCGTATCGATAAAACCATAAACAAAAGCGTTTTACAAACGCGTGTTATAGAAAAGTCAAACCAATGCTATACACTTCAACCTAATGTTACTTATCTAGACCACGTAGTGAACGTAGTGATTAAATTCTCTTTAATCTAGACTTGATAATTGTTATAAGCTTTGAGCTAAACTTTTACATATTACTAAACTATTACTATTACATATTTGCGACGCTTTCTATCTTTGGCAGTCGAAGCAGCAACTCGAGGACCATCTGAAGTTGCTTGGACATGAAAAGCCACTAGACTGTCGTTGCAAGTCCTACATCAGCGCCCAGTCCGCGTGCCAAGGCACTAAGGTTATTTCATCAGGACGCTTGAGATCGTGATAGTACTATACCATATGGCTGCGGATAACTTCATTAACGCTGGAATGACGATTGATACGGTCTGCTGTCACGCAGGATAGCTCAGGACGTCCAACAACATTCACGTGCATGCCTCATTAGCATTGATGTGCTTCATTTTATTTCATTCCTAGACGGAGTGGTACGCATATTGGTAATGTCATATTATTGAGTAGAGTTCCAATCGGCGCAGAAAGTAACACTTGTAACTAAAAGCGTGATTCATTTTGTTTCACGGCCCATATAGGAGCACACTCTATTCTGCCAGTAGATGTGAATGAAAAGGTCATCAAAGGTTGACTTACAAACCAACTTCTTTGTGACGCTTTTAAATCGCCTGAAATATTTAATAACTTTACAGTATTTAGCAATGTATTTTTAACTTAATATTATAAAATTTAACTAAAACTTGTCGTATAAGAAGTACATATTTTTTATTAGTAGTTTATAATATAACTATGTAATAAATTAACATGTTCCATTGCCAAACCATATAAAACACACAATAAAAATTTAAACATATTTTATTTCTTCTACTTTTATTTATATAACGCTACTATTCTATTACTGTATTGTGCTTCAGTTGCTTTACTGAATTGTTTGCATTGCGAATATATGTATATGCATCAGTGGCTGAAAGAGAAACAGGGTTCGGGGTATAAAGTTATAACGCTACTTTGATAAATCAGCCGTTCACCCTAACATCTACAAACATAGATCATAGCTCTCGTTAGCGAGTGCAAAGTTCTCTTCAAATCGATTGTCCAATATACTTATAGGGTACATTAGATCCGTAACTGATCTTCACTCATGCCAGAATTTGGTGACAGGTGGGTAAAAAAATAATCAAATGTCATAATGTCGACTGTCAAGTTTTATTTGTTGTCTGTAGTCTGTTCTGTGTTGATGTTAAGATTGAGTGTGTTTTGTATTCTTACATAGAAATTAGGATCAATCTATATTAGTTTTAAATATAAGTGGTGAATTAAAATGGAGTCAAACGTTGCTAGTGCTGTGACATCGTCAAGAGCTACCAGGTTTATGATGGAAGGCGTTGGGGCACGAGTTATAAGAGGCCCTGATTGGAAATGGGGCAAGCAGGTAACTATATTATTCCAGTTTTGTTTTGAACCTTTTCCTTGCAACATGACTACTGTATTAACTTTATTATTAGATTACATATTCTTTAGTTATTATGGGTTCACACAAATATATAAAATGTCTTACAGGATGGTGGGGAGGGTCATGTTGGCACTGTTAGAAATTTTGAGTCTCCTGAAGAGGTGGTCGTAGTCTGGGACAACGGGACAGCGGCTAATTACAGATGTTCAGGTGCTTTTGACCTCCGCATCCTCGACAGTGCTCCAACCGGTGTTAAACATGATGGAACAATGTGTGATACTTGCAGACAACAGCCAATATTTGGTATATATTTGGATATAACAATTATTATTTGTTTTTATTCTATGTGTTTATATTTAAATAAAAAATTAGAATTTATCATTGCATCACTGTGAGATGTAGAGTAAAGATGTGTTTTACTTAAAGTTTCAAAACAATTGATGTTTCCACTAAGTAAACTATATTATAAGTATTATGACATATCAACAAGTATTTTGTACCATAAGTACCATGTACACAAGTTCACTCTGCTTTAGACTAGCAAAAAGAGGGCAAGGACAAATCTTAAGCAATGAAGTAGACCTTTTTGTCAGTAGGATTCATTGATTGGCAGGGTGTTTCACAGAAAACTGTAGACTATAGAAAACTGTAACTGTAGTCTTTTGAAGCTTTTATTTCCATAGGAATAATTCTTACTTGTGCAAAATCTTTGGCGTAATAATAATAATAAAACATTTTATAAGTGGTCATTGCTAATTATTAATTTCAGGAATTCGGTGGAAATGTGCAGAGTGCAGCAATTATGACCTCTGTTCAGTCTGCTATCATGGAGACAAACATAATTTGAGACACAGATTTTATCGAATAAGTGCTCCGGGTGCTGAAAGATGTCTTGTTGAACCAAGGAGGAAAAGTAAAAAGCAAACTGTTAGAGGAATATTTCCTGGTGCTAGAGTTGTCAGAGGGGTATGAATTTTATCTATTTCAAATTCATGACAGACAATTATTATTTGGTTGCAGTATAGGTACTTTTATTACACATATGAATACAGAAAATTTTAAACTCCTTGGTACATTGCGGGTGGGGATTGAGCTGGTGCCTCCCTGGTAGGAGGTAACTGTGCTAGCCCTTGCACCACCAACCTAAGCACAGTAATTTCGCTAGCTATGGTGTACTTTAAACTGAAACACAAATAAAATGCTGACTTGAACTTTATACCAGGCTAGTGAAACTCTCTAAGAAAAAAGCGATTCACATCATGTATGAAACATGTATTGGTTGACAGATGACGGGTATAATCTTGTAAAAAATGGTGATAGAAGAAATCCACTACGGTTTATGAAACTATGTGCTTTCAAACTTAGCTGGATTGTATAGTCGAATGATTGTGTACCTGGTTATTTATTCCTAGGACATGAATCCTTCTCTGTTTGAGACAGGAAAAAAAGGTGGCTGCTCACTTAGTATTGGTATTAAAAAGGTGATCGAAGAAGTGAAGCAACAGAAAATTATTTTATCATGGGAAATGAATATGTCAGTCACATATATTAAATGATGACTTAGGACTTAGAGCTAACAAGAGATGCACTGGTCATTATTTACCCCATAATTTTAAAATGAATAGGGCGCTAAAACCAAAACAACTTTTACCAAAGGAAGGTCATGGAATAGTTTGAATACTGAGAAGAAATTTTTTATTATTGAGCATCTTCATACAATGGTATGGCGTGTAGTAAGGGTGGTAAGGAGTATCATGGAGTCAGTAATGCTACTGCTTTTGCAGTGCATTTCAGTTTGGTATTTTTAGATCAGGAAGTGCGCTTAGACTGGAAGAGTACTAATGCGATTTTTTTTTTATGAAATTGGAGTACAAACGAGCTTACGGGTCACCTGGTGTTAAGTGATCACCACCACCCACATTCTCTTGCAACAGCAGAGGATTCACAGGAGCGTTGTCGGCCTTTAAGGAAGGTGTACTCGCTTTTTTTGAAGATACCTATGTCATATTGTCCCGGAAACACCGCACATGGAAGTCCATTCCACAGCTTTGTAGTTCATGGAAGAACACTTGAAAACCGCACTGGACGACTGCCACACATCCAGATGGTGGGGATGATATTCTATCTTGTGGCGTGTCGTGCGAAGGTGGAATTCGGCGGCAGGAATCAGGTGAAACAGCTCTTCGGAACACTCCCCATAATAAATGCGTTAGAGGATACACAATGAAGCGATGTCTCTACGCAACGCCAAGTGATCCAGCCGTTCATAGAGCACTGGGTATCCCGACAATTCGAGCTGCTCTACGTTGCACGCAGTCAAATGAATCGAGCTGATACTGGGGTGCGCCAGACCAGAGATGACAGCAATACTCCATATGTGGCCGGACCTGCGCTTTGTACAGCGTTAGAATGTGGGCCGGCTTGAAGTATTGCCGTGCTCTATTTATGACGCCCAGTTTATTCGAAGCCAATTTGGCTTTGCTCTCCAGATGGCTGCGGAATTGGCAATCGCTCGAGATATCGAGACCCAGAATTCCGATACTAGGCGCGGCTATAAGGGAAGTGTTTGTTACCCAACACTCTTTTTACAAGGACATCTGGGCTTCCATTCACTGCAGTTGCGTAGGCACGTGGCTCTCATCAAACTTGTTCTAATAAATAATTCGTTGTAGAGTGGACTGCACATACTTAGTTCAACGTTTATGTGCCGATTTTCTACGTACGCTGCGGTGGGCACGCTCTATTAGCGCAGACGCCTGCATGCATTCAAGCGTACAAGCACACACCCGTACAGTACGGGCCGTACTACGAGCCATCTCTCTTCTAAACCCTGTACTTGAGGTAGCAGTACTTGAGGTAGTTGTGTGCTTGATTTATTTGCCAGCTCGATGGGTGGTTTGGCCAAAGAATGTAAGAAAATATTTGAGAGCATGATGCCTGTAAGCTCTATACAATACCATAGTTTTAAGGTTCTGATTTTCCTTTCTTGTTTAGAAGGTGTATCTTAGTAACGTTTTAGATTTAAACTTTGTAATGATGCAATATATTTAATAAAAATAAATAATATATTAACACGCAGAATGTCCGAGTTTGTTCTCAAAGCTCTAGGGAAGCTTCTTAGTAAGTCAAGAAAGTACAACGAGAGTTTCATCCAACATTAGTGATTGTTTGGTTGGGTGTTTGTTACATATCGCCAGTGATTGTGCCATATTTTTGTGATAGAGGTGTTAAAACATCGAAACCGGTGTATCAAGATACGATTCTTGAGAAGCCCCTAGCAATAGCAATTACATGTTCCTTAATGATGAAAGGTCATTTCCACTAGTGACGGCCCCTCATAAAACTCGATCCACACAAGCGTGGTTGGAATAGGACGTTTCTGAATTCATCAGAGCTAAAGACTGGCAATATGGCCATACACAGACGTACCTACGTTGCGGTAGGTTAGACAGAAGATGGGGGAGTATAACCAGTCACCATGTTTGGCGTCCGTGGACTATGAGAAAGCCTTTGATTCAATCGAGACTTGGGCGGTGCTTCAGTTTCTCCAGAGGTGCCACATTGATTATCTATATATCGCAGCGTTGAAGTGTTTGTATAGAAACGTGACCATGTCAGTCCGTCTCCAGGATCACATCTCGTAGTTTATCTATATATATGCAGCGGGGAGTCAAACAAGTCGTCAAGTCATATCGTCGAAGCTGTTTACCGCTGCGTTGGAAAATGTCAACGGCGAATACATCATTCACCTTCGATTCGCACACGATATCGTAATCATGGCTGAAACCATGGAAGACAACCTATATGCTCGATGGACACAATACAGCTCCCAAGGAGTAGGTCTCAAAATGAACATGGACAAGACGAAGATCATGTCAAATGTCCATGTCGAAACGTCCATGTCGTGTACTAACGAAATTGTTGACGAGTATGTCTACCTTGGACATACAATCCAGTTAGGCAGGTCCAATTTCGCGAAAGAGGTTTCTCGTGGAATCCAACTTGGATAGGCAGCGTTCGGGAAGCTCCGTAAAGTCTTCTCATCCCAAATACCACGGTGTCTGAAGACACTTCACCACACTTCACAAGCTTTCAACCAGTGTGTGATGACTTACGGTACGCAGACGCCTACTATGGGCCTGATGAGATAGCTCATGGTAGCTGAGGGGGCAATGGAGAAGGCTATGCTTGGAGTTTCCCTGCGAAATTGAATCAGAAATGAGAAGAACCGTAGGAAAACCAAAGGCACCGACATAGCCCAAATGATTGTGAAACTGAAGTGGCAGTGGGCAGGGCATATAATTCGACGGACAGATGCTCGTTGGGGCAGTAAAATCTTCGAATGGCGACCGTACCGGAAGATGTAGTGTTGTTAGGCCCCCCACCAAATGGACCGACGATCTTGAACGCGTGGAATGGACGTCAACATCGCCGGAATACTTTGTATGAGGGCAGCGCAGGACCGATCATCGAAGAGATTTTTTGAGATTTGAGGAAGGCCTTTGTCCAGCAGTGGACGTCTTCCGGCTGATTATGAAGACTGGCAATCATATAGTCCCGATCATAATCCGCTGGATTCTGGTTTATAGTTTTTTATGTCAGCTTTAAAGAGATGTTCTAAACGTCACGATATATTTTGAATAAGCTTCATATAAGTAACAAATTTGCGCCTTATGTCTTTGCAGGCGGCAGCTTGAAGTACTGTATTGCCTTGCTGAGCACAATTATCTATCTGATATATCGACTCTATGTGTAAAAGCAAAGTGCTACATCCTTTATTATATTATTGCCATGTAGCCTGTTAATAATATTTTCGGGAAGCAGAACTGGCATGATGTGGTAAATTGTCATTTTTATTCTATGAATGTTTCTAAACCTGCAGGTAGATTGGCAATGGGAAGATCAAGATGGTGGTAATGGAAGACGTGGCAAAGTAAATGAGATACAAGATTGGTCAGCTGCAAGTCCTCGCTCAGCTGCATATGTTGTGTGGGACAATGGACCTAAGAATCTTTATAGAGTGGGATTTGAAGGAATGGCTGATCTGAAGGTGGGTTTTTTGAAGTGAGGAAACTACGTATAAATGTTCGAAACGACACCACACAGACGCAGATCCCAACTAGACTCCTAAGGGGACATCGCAGTGCTTTTAGTAGAGCTAACCTTCCTCGTGCCGCCCTGACACCATCTGCATAAGGCTGCGTGCGTCGTTTCGAACGTTGTAGTTACAACTTTAGGTTATACATTGTAGATTGTGCTGGAACCTTTTTCGGTTCAGTTTTGCCGAATGGCGCCGCCTGTGCATGGTTTTGACCTTTGTGTAGTTTGAAAGTAGCTAATGTTAGTGCGATCTTTAAATAGTTTTATAGAAAATATGTAGGTCATTATTTTATCATCTTCAATTTTTTTCCTTGTTATTAATTGTGTTAACTATATTTACAGGTCGTAAATGATGTAAAAGGACAAAATGTTTACAAGGAGCATTTGCCGCTATTGGGTGAATTAGGCCCCGGGAACACAGGCCCTCATGGTCTACAAATTGGGGATCGGGTAAGATCGATTTATAGTTTCATAATTCTTAAGGCCAATTAGCGAAAATTAAATTATTTACATATAAAATACGAACATTATATTATTTTAATAATTATACCTACTTTACCCAAAACTGCATTAAAATCTAGATTATTCCGATCCCATCACAAAATGTATTGATCATTAACCAAAAATAAATAATTTTAATTCTATCCAATTTTCATAAAATGCATTTTTAAATAACTTATATTTGTTGTTTCTAACAGATCAATGGCTTTGTGATTTAATATACAGTGTACAGAAAATGTTTGTTTAGGTTTTATCTAAAATAAATGCATTTTTCCATCTGGCACTTCTATTCGAGTATCTTTTGGCAAGTTCTAATAGTTATTTAATACTGATTATGCCATATTATGGTCTATTTCTATGGGATTAAGTGACGGAATGAAGAAGTCGCTGATGTGCACCAACTGCCTATAACAGATACACATAGTGTGTTCTATTGCGACGTTACAAAAACTGGACCTGTAGAAGCATTTTAGATATTGTAATGTTATCAGTTCACAATTAAATAAATAAATACAAAATAACAAAAGAATGTGATATAAAATTAGAATAAAACAAACATTTAAAATTGATAAATAATTGAAAATAAAGAAAACATTTGAAATAATTCCGTTATGATTGTCGGACTATTGAATACACCATAACCGAGTTGAAAGATCGAATTTGAATATGTTTATGTTTATAGAAGCTAAGCCAAAGCTCCCCGCTGATTCTTTTTTTAAGTTATATTCCTTTTGGGTCTATTATGCCGACTTAGAACATATTTTGCTAGCTTGATACCTACTACTACTGACTAGTTGCTATTTTGGATATACATTTAATTGTTTTTTTGTATGAATAATTGTGTGTAAATTATTAGAATTGCCTTTATAATGTATCATTGAGCCCGAACCATTTTGTTCCTAAAAGTAATTTTAAATCATTAATAAAGTTTCTGGCAGGTATGGGTATGACCCTGATAGTAATTTGACAAAAGATTGGCATGTGAGCAATTTATTATACAATCCGTGAAGCAGTAATGTGTAAGCATTACTGTGTTTCGGTCTGAAGGGCGCCGTAGCTAATGAAATTACTGTGACAAGCGCAGTTGTAGTGCCGCTCAGAATTTTTGGGGTTTTTCAAGAATCCTGAGCTGCACTGCATTGTAATGGGCAGGGCGTATTATCAATTACCATCAGCTGAACACCCTGCTCGTCCCTAATTTTAATAAAAAAAATATGATGAACACCTTTTGACAACCATATGGAATATACATTAAATTCTTTGTAACATAACATTCCTTAAACCTATGACATATTATATTGTCAAATTGTAAAGTTCAGAAACATACATTTAATACTTTCAAAATCATACAATGCTGATTATTTGAGTGGGGGAAAAGGCTGTAGAAGTTTTATTGAACCCTAGTCCTGACGCAATATGGGATATTGACAGACCAGCTATAATATATGATAGAGCCATGTACAAGATATATTATGCATGCATATTACAATGCGCTAAAAGAGACGCCGTTAAAGAATATTATTCCTCATAAATTACAGGAATATGGACAATAGGCGACTGCGCACAATCTGTCCTTATAACCTATCCCTCGAAGTTGGTCATCATTTATATATCATTGACCCAGCCAAGGCGTGGAGACTATTTAATCTTTTGTAATATCATTATGTATATCTATTGTTATATGACGATATAATGACTTTTTTATATTAGAACAGTATTATTATTATTATTTCAAGGTGTTTTATTAGTGTTTTCTGTTCACCTTGACTAGGTACTATTGCTTATAATGTATGTGTGTATATGTACTTAATAATTTATTTATAAGGAATATAATCATAATTATAGATATATTAAACAATCAAGTATTTTAGTTGATAAAGGAACACAGAATGATACACATGACTATTATAGAATATAGATGGACTCATCACTCAGTTCGGTTAATTAGTAGTAGTAAAAATGAAGTAGAAAAATAACATAATATAAATAAAAAATATTTAGACGACCGAGCATTTTTAAGAATGTACATAACTTGAACAAAAAAAAAATAATAGGACTTCTGGATTCGAACCGAAGTCTTCTGCTTTCCGGATCACCCAATGTCCCATCTGAGCTATTATAGTCTTGTATATAGTGGCAAAATTTACTTTTGTATTCTAATGTTAATGCACCTGTTTCTCATTGAAACACGGATAAAACTACATTTTATAAAATTAAAACCTAGCTAGTTATATTTCTCGCCCACGAAACTACCTGTATACTAAATTTCATTTAAATCGTTGGAGCCGTTTCCAAGATTCAGATATACAAGAATTGGTTGTTTAAAGGTATAAGATTGTAAGAGTGCATTAAAGATTAGAAGTTAACAGTTAAAACAAATAATTAGACATTGTATGGTGACAAGATCATGGTTATAAACTTATTTTCTGAGTCATAAAAATGTTTAGACGTAATTTAGAGCTACATTCGTTATACTGTTTGCATATTATAATTATAACACGAGGAGAGTTAATCCAAATATTAGTTCTACAGTAGTGGGTATGAAAAATGTTACCGGTTGTCTAGGGACATTGAAAGGAACTGAAAGAGATGTTTCATTGAAGTCTTAACTTCAAGAGATTGGATTCTGAAAAAGCGCAACCGTTGCTTATACGGATGCCTTTATGATATTCCCTCTGAAAAATATACAAGAGGAGTAGTACAAATATAGGATCGTTTGAGTGAATCTATTCGCTGTAAAATGAGATCCATATTACACTGGCGTAGTCTAAGTGGCTTCTTACCAGCGAATTAAATAGTACAGTTTTACGGCCGTACAAATAAACTTGGTATAAATTTATACCTGAGAATAAGCCAAGAATACCATTTACCAATGGGAGGCTCGTTTGCACCGGATGCCGGCTAGATTTTGGGACCCACAACGGCGCCTATTTCTGCCGTGTATCAGTAATGTATAAACATTACTGTGTTTCGGTTTAAAGGGCGCCGTAGCTAGTGTAATTACTGGGCACATGATACTTAATATCGTATGTCTCAAGGTGACGAGCGCAATTGTAGTGCCGCTCAGAATTTTTGGGTTTTTCAAGAATCCTGAGCGGCACTGCATTGTAATGGGCAGGGTGTATCGTTAACCATCAGCTAAACAGCCTTCTCGTCTGGTCCCTTATTATCATAAAAAAAATATGCAAAACGTTGTCTATATTGCTAAGAACACTGTCAATACGATGTTCATTTTGAAGTTTTCCGAATGTGACGCAGCCCTGCAAAAATATATATGATATCATATCCTATTTTGAATAAAAATATTTGACTTTAATTTAAAATTGAATAAGGAACATGTGTATTTGTAAACATTTTGCACATTCTTGCTTTTAACTCAGGTATTACTTTATACAAAATTAATCTGTAAGACCATTAATTTTTATATCCCAGAAATCCCGAATAGCGCTTCATAAAGCCAAGCATTTATGTTGAATTTTTACATGATTTTATTATCTTCACCAGTATGTATGTTTGGGAACTTGGAACTTGTCATTCTCATATTATGATTAGTAGTGTTATCTTAGTTTCACGTAAACAGTTGCTAGTCCAGACACTCTACACTCTTGAAAAGGCAATAGTTGGACGTCCGTAGAAAAGTGTCGACCGAGATCTGGTAACTACCGGGATGTGTAGTGAGCAGAAGATCTAACCAGGAGGGCATTTGACTATCCACGTCGTTTTTCACTCTAACCTACTCGTATATGTAACTAGAGACATTTCTTGAGAATTTAGATTCTAGGCGGCATTAAAAAAGTCAGAGGATTGGGATCATTAAAAAAATACGCCCCCAAATAATTGACCACGCAGTCTCTGACGATGGTAAGATTATGCTGTGGTAATGACGGAACAAAGAAGGCGTATTAGAGAGAGAGAGAGGGTTGCACACTGCTGCATTGATAATTACAATTGTTCCCTTGGAAGGCCTCACTGAGAACACATGTTGAAGATAAAAGCGACATCTGCTTAGGTGCAAGCGTGCACGTATAGCTTACAATATAAGTTAGGTGCAGTAAGGTAAGTAAACTTGGTAAAAGTAAGGTATATCATTTGAAAAACTAGAATATACATAGCAAAAATAATAAGATTTAAGTTTGATTAGATCTCAATATTTTTTTAAGATTTTTTTTATAGGTAAAAAGGGAACAACAAAACATATCAATGTTATTCAGCGTTATGTAGTGTACATATTCTGCGAAGTGGCGCACGTTTACCAATATTGTTCCTAGAATTAGAGACGTGGAATAAGTTTTGTGATCTTGTAGTTTTAGATGGTATACGGAAATTAATTTCAGACAACAATTGGGATGACTTACGGCCGTTTTCAATAAGCTATCTATCCTTAAGTTAACTTACTAGAAGTAGACAAATCAATCCTTTTACGCTTATTTACATTACAATAACCTAACATCTAACCTAGTTTTATCCGTAACTAGAAATTATTAATTTAGAATTAACTTTATTGAAAACGGCCGTAAATCGCACCATTAGAAATTTTATACAGCGTTACTGCGTCAATTAGCTGTCTTCGTTTAGTCTAGTATAGGGTATTGTGTTTAACTAACAGTTCATTGTAACAGCAGCGGGGTATACGCAAACGGTAAGAATTTTTTTGAATTGATGATAAATTTGATTGAATGAATTCTTAGAATTTTTTTTGAACCATTTCTATGTTTTCAATGTAGATTATATATAATGGATTCCAGATTAGTGACACGCATAGTATTTTAAATGCGATCTAACTAGACTATCAAAAAGGCAGGTAAATTTGTCTTCTAAACCAAACGCAATAGATTGCCTTTGATTCCGTTTTAGGATTGTTTTTGCAAAAGTATCAGATGATCCACCATATCGAATGCCTTCATAAAGTCTGTGTTGATTGTTTCTAAAAGTGAGTAAGGTCGACAAAGTGGATCTTCCCTTTACAAAACCATGTTGTTCGTAAATGATGAAATGTTTTAAAGTTGAATAAACATGATTTTGAACTAGTTTTTCAAAGACTTGGAATTACTGAGACAATTGATAAGGGTCGATAGTTCACAATGTTGCTTTTAAAACATCATCTCATGCAAGGATGCAGTTTCCATTGAATCGAGAATACACCAGCTTCCAGACATTTGTTAAATATGATTTCAAGTGGGACTGAAATAGTTAAAAACGTTTGCTTTAAGAATACTGGACTTATTTGATCTGGACCGGGATCCAGATTTTTTAGTGTTTTACATATCTCACATTTTTATGTTAAATACTTTCTAGATGCATTGGGCTATCAGATATAACATCGTTCATTAGTTTATTATTGTTGTAGGCCTCAGGCGATACCGGTTCAAAAACCGATTGAAAGTATTTTGAAAACATCTCTGATATAGTGGTAGGATTATTTGAAGAGTCATTTTCTAGTGTCATTGTGTGCAGATATCCTGAATTCGTTTCATTAAGGTCAGATGTACCTATATTTCCAAAGGAATTTAATATTATTAAATTTTTTTGCCGCGCTTGCCGTCAATTAATGGTTTTCGTTACATAGAAGAGCGTCGGGAGCTACATCTGGGGTTAGCACAATTTATATAACAGTTCATTATTATGGTGGTCAATGGGCTCATACTCCAGATATTGTATGAATGAATGACATGAATGAATACTTGAATGAAGTCGGTATAGTATATGGGCTCGCTGAAAAGAAGCCAGCCAAGAAAAACAGTGAAATGAAACATATAAAAGTATAAAAATTGGTTAGATTAGGTTATGTTATGTTAGAACAGTTACCACAACAGTACCAGAACCGAATTTCGGCGTTTTCTCCACTTCCCTTTGTTTCCTCCCCATTCAGAAATTTACCTTTCGTAATTTAATTAAAATTAAATTTAACTTTCGACATTCAACGCTTCTGCGCATCAGTCACCCGGTGGCACCTGCGCGTATCTATACTGCTAACACGAAGATGCTTGTCTAGAATTCATGAACACTTCCCGATCCAATCTGAAAAAAAATACATAAAAAATTTGTGCGTGCCCGGTCTATATACGGATTGGGATGATAAGTAACTAGCCTAATAAAAAAACACTTAACTTTCCGTGATAAAATTAATTTTATTTTTCGTCATAGTTTCCGTGAATCTCTACGCCCTTATTCCATCTACGTTCTAAAGCGGTAACGCCTTGCATGAAATGATTTCTTTCGCGGCTTGCAAAATACTCCTCTACAGCGGCTATGACTTCATAATTTGTGGCAAATTTCTGTCCGCCCAAAAAAGTTATGAGTTTAGGGAATAAGTGCAAGTCTGATGGCGCTAGATCGTTAGTTAGTAGTAGTTATCATCAAGATCCCATCTCCATCACAAAATACGGAAGCCATCACTTTTCCAGCCGACTTTACAGCCAAGTCTTTTTTTGGAGCCGAGCATCCCGATTATTTCTACTGTTTTGATTGAATTTTTGATTCTAGCGTGTAATGATGAACCCATGTTTCATCTGTTGTTACAAATCAACGTAAAAAATCGGCCTTCTTACTCTGAAAACGGTCCAGACATTCTTTTGAGTTTTGCACCCGAATCCTTTTTTGATCGTGCGCAAGCAATCGTGGCACCCAACGGGCCGATAACTTTTTCATATTTATTTCCACACTTAGGATATGATGTACCCGTTCTATTGAGATACCTGTAGTGTCAGCTATTTCAGATAACTTCAACTGTCGATCTGCTAAAACCATATCATGTACTTTCACGACCATATCCAGAGTCGTGACGCCGGACGTCCGGGGTGGGCTACATCTTGGACACATGTACGACCGCGTTTAAACTCAGCCACTCAGATTTTTATTGTGGCATAAGAAGGAGCACATTCACCCAAAACATTATTTGACTCGTCATAGATATCTTTCCCCTTCATGCCCTTCATACGAAGAAACTCTTTGTTCAACTTTATCCATTTTGAAAACAGTTGACGAAATATATTTTCAAATCACAAAAAAACAATAATTTAGACCACAGGTGGCCAGAGATACGAATTTAAAAATGAAATATATGTAGATATTGTTTTATTTTAACTTTTTAAATAGCAGTGGCTGGTTACTTATCATCTCGCCCTCGTACCAGGCGTTTTAACATATATCTATGTAAATGTTAAATCGCTCTACAACGTTTAATCTATTGCCATTCATTTATACATTATTTCGGAAGACTATATTTACATCTTATTTATTATTGTAGCAAATCATTGTATCGAATTGATCATACAATACTACGCCAGAATCTTTACTCGGGTGGAATCCGTAGTATGGAGTAACTTATACAGATTTACCACAGACATTTAAATAGATTGCGGGCTATAGTTCTTAATGAACACCCTTCAAAATAAAATATCGTGCCTTCTTGGGTTCAATTTGCTGTTTATTGCTGTTCGATTTCTATATCAACGATATCGGTGCTTGTTTCCAATATTTATAATTTCTGCTATTAGCAGACTCTATGAAAATCTTTAAACAATTTCGTAACATTGATGATTGTCAGCTAGTAAAACATGGTTTCAAGATTTCTGTCGCATCAACAAAGTATACCTGAACGTTCCAAATGTTATACTTTACGTTATCTGAGTAAATAAATTAGATAAGCAATCTTGGCGTAATTTTGTAACAAGTTTGGGCGTTCAACGCTACAAAGGTTCACTACTTTGTGGCCACTCTCGATGTGGGATCTCTCTGAATCTCTACTACGTAAGTCACGGGGATGCTCAAATGAGTTGTTCAGGTTTATACCAGCTAGCCGAATTTCAGCACCATAACGCTAAAACGTGAATTACGCGTCTGCCATACCGAGCGTTTTTGCGTCGCACAGCCCTATATATTAATTACCATTTCGCGTGAGGCGCAAAATAGCTGACATTATATGCTGGCTAAAATTTTACAATGTCATATTCACGCTCCACAACATATCATTGTATCACCGCTCTTCCATAAAACTCCCCTTGACCTCGCCTAATAGATATCGAGCGATTGTCAACACTGCGGTCATCTGGAAGGCAGAGCCAATTATCCTCTCTTTTGTATGGAAGAGATGAAAAACGAGCATACGGGTCACCTGATCTTAACTGATCACCGCCGCCCACATTCTCTTGCAACACCAGAGGAAACACTAGAACGTTGCCGGCCCTTTAAAAAAGTATACGGTTTTATACGGAAACACCGCAAAAGGAGGTGAGTCTGCGTACTGACCTATTTAAACCACGTAATAATAATATAGAAAAGTAATTATAGTACAGAAAAATATATTACAATAGTTTAGAATACAATAAAGAAGTGTTAATGTTCGCGACAACTACTGGCAAGTAATTAACTAATAAAAAGTGATTTTTATAGTGACGACTTACCCATAAGTTCCCGTGCATTCTAAACACTGTTATTACTTCACTGTTCACATTTAAGTTGAAATAAAACTAGTTCCATTGTGTGTGAATTACATATGAATTGTTAAGTTCAACTATAGATAACTGTGATAATATCAATTCCAAAAGTGTATTAACTCACGAAGTGAAGTTATCAATTGTGTCTGTGTCTATCAAAAGGAGGGTAACCACAAATAAGAGCACACGTCACCCGTTTGAATCACAAATAATTCTCATTTAGACTATTAATTTCGCCAGTTAGTTAACCGCGTCTGCGGCGTATCGGTATCTAAAGTATACTTAATATCCGCAGGGCCCTGGTTCGTATCACATCCGTTGGTCACGAAGTTTTTTTTCCATTTTATTTTAACTTGGATTTTATCAATAATAACTACGTCAAAACCGTCACAAAAATATGGTTGGAACTTGCGAAGCGTGTAGAGAGCACATTAGTGTTACCGTGAAACGTATAAAATGTACTCAATGCAATTGCATGTTTCATTCCGAATGCGTCCGATTTACGGGGGACTCGACATCGTCTAGAACACAATGGAAGTGCCCAAACTGTGTGGCAATTACAAGGAAAGGCGGAGACAATAGTAACACACCGATCCGCGCAGACAAATCGAGTAAGATAGCACGCTCGACACGCACCGACTCTGCCGACCCGACGATATCCGTGTGTGACGACACAGGGGCAACTATAGCCGCCAATTCTATGTTAATTGGTCGTTTTGAAAGTATCTTAGACGCTAAGTTGAAAACAATTAAGGATGAAATTGTAGAAGAATTGAAATCGACAGTATTTACTGAACAAAAAAATGAAATAGTTCATTTGTCTTCAGAGCTCTCCCAACTGCAGGTTGCACAAAATCATCTACAGTCAGAAAATGACCAGCTAAAAAGCGATTTATGCACGTTGCAAGCTCGTGTCACCTTTTCTGAGGATCAGCTTTCCGACTTACGCTCTCAGTTCGGTAGGCAACAGCAACAGGGTAGAATTAAAAATCTAGAAATCGTAGGACTGCCCCAGATGACTAGCGAATCGCCCACTGATCTAGTGCTGAAAATAGCGGAGTATGCCGGCGTCGAACTCAAGCCAGACGACATTGAATTTGCGCACCGTATCCAACCCCAGAAACCCACAGCAGGAAGGCCTAAGCCCATTGTTGTGAAAATGAGGGACCGAATCTGTAAAGATAAATTACTGTCGGGTTTAAAAAGAAAAAAGGGTATTTGCACAAAAGATATAGGGTTCAGTGGATTGGAGAAAAAATTCTTTGTTAACGAGCACCTAACACCAGAAAACAAACAACTTCTTAAAAAAACTAAAAGTTTCGCACAAAAAGAAGCATTCAAGTTTGTATGGGTTAGGAACTGCAACATTTTTTTATGAAAAAACTAAGAATCACCGGCCTGCAGCATACGAACGGAAAATGATATGATCAAGTTAAAGTGATCTTTTACAAAACGTCTCATGCTACATCCACATTAAACACAAACACGAAAACGCAACATATTTCACTACACTTTCAACAACAACTATCATCACACAAGCTTAACATAACCGCCAGACATTTCAATATCATCTCAGGCACAGTCATAAATCAAAACCACGCACATTACTCATTAAATTATCATATCTTTATAAAAAAAAATATTATTATAATATATTGGTACATTCTCAAAATTCACGGGCGTTAATCCTTTCAGTGTCTTGTATCAAAATGTGCGTGGCTTACGTACCAAAACTGAAGAAGTACGTCTTAATATTCAAAATCATAATTTTAGTTTAATCCTTATCACAGAGTCTTGGTTAACTAATAGTATCTACAACCGTGAAATTTGCGATAGTAGATACGATTTTTTTCGTCATGATCGAAATCCTGAAACCTCCAAAAAGACATTAGGCGGTGGAGTATTATTATGTGCTTCTAAGAATTTGCAAATCTTGCATCAACACGATTGGGTTTGCCCTGGCGTCGAGTCCGTATGGGCGACCATACCAGCGGAAACTCTTCACATTCAAGGAAGACGCAATGTCCACATTGGCTTAATTTATGCGCCACCAGACAACCTCTTACCTGCTCGCATCAATTCCATCTCAACCCGTCAACACTAAAATAAACGATACTTTGTCCTCAATTTAGTGGGACGAAATTCTATCAGCGGATTCAATTAACGACATTACCGATATTTTTTACGGTTGCTTAAAAGAATCTATAGACAACTACATCCCAGTTAAAGCTAAGTCCAAATTTAAATTCCCTGTATGGAATTCAAAATCTCTGATTCACATAGTAAAGGAAAAACTTAAAAAACATAGAAACTCTTCACATTCAAGGAAGACGCAATGTCCACATTGGCTTAATTTATGCGCCACCAGACAACCTCTTACCTGCTCGCATCAATTACATCTCAACCCTTCTTGCTGAAATAATTTCCCTATATCCTAATGATACTCCTTACCGGTGACTTTAATCTGCCTAACATTACATGGTCAGAGTCCGGGCCAGCTATTCAGAGCAGAGGTTCAGTAGAACTACAAAATGCATTTATGAATTTCTACGACATATGCAATTTGGCAGGCCTGAAACAGCAGAATACAATTTGTAATTGCAAACAAAATACGTTGGACCTCTTGTTTAGTAACACCGATTTTGAAGTTCACCACTGCTCCTTGCCTCTTGTCTCTGAAGATAAATACCATCCATGCCTTGAATTCGATCTGTCTTACTTGCTAATTCGTAATACACAGCGTAAACCTACTAAAGGCCCAAATTTTTTTAAAGGTGATTACACTAAAATAAACGATACTTTGTCCTCAATTAAGTGGGACGAAATTCTATCAGCGGATTCAATTAACGACATTACCGATATTTTTTACGCTTGCTTAAAAGAATCTATAGACATCCCAGTTAAAGTTAAGATCAAATTTAAATTCCCTGTATGGTACTCAAAATCTCTGATTCACATAGTAAAGGAAAAACTTAAAAAACATAGAAATTGGAAGGAAACTACCAATCCTCGCGACTATGATGAATTTGTGATACTCAGGTCAAGGCAAAAAATTGTTCAAAAGAAGTGCTTTAAAGATTATACAGAGCGCATGCAAGATTATATTCGTAAAGATCCTAAAGTCGTTTACTCCTACATAAAATCACTGAAAAATAATAACAATGGGTATCCTGTAAGACTCACGTTGGGACAATCTACTTATTCCGATGAAATCTCAGTATGCAATGGCTTTAGTAAATACTTTGAAAGCGTATTCGTAAAACCAGCACATTCAAACGGTACGCCAAGTTTCACAAACATTACACACAACGAAGCGATATGCAATATTAGTATTCGAGAAGATGAAACTCTCAAATTGCTAAAGTCATTGGATACAAATAAGGGAGCCGGTAGCGATAGCATTCCCTCAATGTTTCTTCATAAATGTGCTTCTTCCTTGGCTAAGCCCCTTTCCATAATCTTTAATCTATCCCTTAACGTTTTCTGTGCCTTCCCAGATAAATGGAAAGAAGCTTTAATAGTTCCCATTCATAAAAGTGGATCAAAAACTAAAATTGAGATCTACCGGCCAATATCAATCCTTAATGGGATAAGCAAACTATTCGAGACAGTTCTCTGCAAACGCATTACCCCAACAATTGCTAGGTCTATCCCCTTCGAACAACATGGTTTTATGAAGGATCGTTCCACCGTGACTAACTTGGCAGTATTCACCGATTTCGTATTAAAATGCATGGATGAGAGGTATCAGGTGGATGTAATCTACACAGACTTTGAAAAAGCATTTGATCGCGTGGATCACATAATATTACTCCAGAAGTTAAATACAGTCGGAATTTGTGGGAATCTGCACAGATGGTTCACCTCATATATCACGAACCGTCTGTTGTGACGGGTAGCGCCAGAAGCGACTTCGTGTCAATACCATCAGGTGTGCCACAAGGCTCTATCCTAGGCCCGCTTTTGTATAATGCCTATTTATTCGACATAGGAAGCTGCTTTACTCACAGCCAATATTTAATGTTTGCAGATGACAAAAAAATCTTCCTCAAAATACGTGACATTGATGACTGTTACAAGTTGCAAACAGACCTGAATGCTTTGTCTGAATATTATAGTAATAATAGGATTTTCGTTAACGTTAAAAAATGCCACTACATAACATTGACACGTAAAGTAAAATCAATACTTTTCGATTATAAGATAAACGGTGTATCAATATCTAAAGTGAGCTCCGTTAGAGACTTGGGAGTCAAAATTGATACTAAGCTTTCTATGAACGACCAGGTTAATATCGTAGCAGATAAAGCATATAAACAGCTAGGATTCATCAAGCGCGTAACATGTAATTTCAGCAACATAGAGTGCATAAAAAGTCTGTACTTCAGGTATGTTCGCAGTGCACTTGAGTATGCAAGTAACATCTGGTCACCTTACTATATCACACACACACAAAGGATTGAATCCATACAAAAGCAATTCCTAAAGTATCTAGCGTTCAAGCAGTTTAAAAACTTTTCATGCTATGAAGAAGCTTGTAAACACTACGAAATTGACACTTTAGAGAATCGAAGAAAGCTAAGCGATATGCTGCTATTGCAAGCAATCCTAAATGGTAAAATTGATTGTCCCTCCTTATTAGCGAGTTTTTCATTGAACGTCCCATCATTTAGAACTCGTCACACGCACCTTCTGGCTATACCAAAAGCTAACACCAACTACACACAAAACTCTGTTCTGCAACGTCTGGCTCTCACCTACAATAAATCTCATTTTAATTTAGATATGTTTTGCTTGTCCAAAGTACAGCTAAAAAAAGAAATAAGAAATATACATCGACTGCAATGATTATCTAAACACACACACACACATACTACATACACCCTCAAATGCACTACACACAACCTTACATACACGCACACACACTCCTGTAACCTTATTTTGTAAAGTTTACCTTCTAAGTAGCTTATTAAAGTAATTGTAAATATTTTGTTTTTTATTCTGGCTTGTTTAAATCATAAAATGTTACTTCTTTTGTTTAATACCTATATACTGTAATCAGTTTTGGCCTTATTTTTCTATTTTATATTATAATTATATTGTATATAAATTGTGACGCTGTAGATTACAAATAAATAAATAAATAAAAGGAAGCTCATTTCACAACTTGGTTCTGCGGGGGAGAAAGTTCCCTTAAAACCGCACTGTGGATGAACGCCACACATCCAGATGTTGGGGACGATATTCAAATTTGTGGCGTGTCGTGCGAAGGTGGAATTCGGTGGCATCAGGTCAGGTCAAACAGCTCTTCAGAACACTCCCCGTGATAAATGTGGTAGAAGACACACAATGAAGCGACGTCTCTACGTAATGCCAAGTTGTCTAGCCTTCACAGAGCACTGGGTTCCTGACAAATGGTTCGAGCTGATACTGGGGTGCGCCAGACCAGAGATGACAGCGATACTCCATATGTAACCAGACCTGTGCTTGTAGAGCGCTAGAATGTGGGCCGGCTTGAAGTATTGCCGTGCTCTATTAATGACGCCCAGCTTTTTCGAAGCCAGTTTGGCTTTGCCTTCCTAATGACCGCGGAATCGGAAATAACTTGAGATTTCGAGACCTAGAATTCCCGATACTAGGCCAGGCTTTATGGGAAGTGTTGTCGAAGAGCGGTGATACAATAATTGGTTTTTTTTTGGTACACGCGCAAGCTTGTGTCTTCTGGGGGTTAAATTGAACAATGTTCATTTTACTCTTCGATAAAACTGGAGTCATTAATAGAGCACGGCAATATTTCAAAACGACCCACGTTCTAGCTTTTACAAAGCGCAGGTTCGGCCACATATTATAGCATATTATCCCTCGCGCATCATCGCATCGCACTCCATTATCAGCTCGAACCATTTGACCATGTGCAACGCAGAGCTGCTCGAATTATCAAGGATGCCAGTGCTCTATGAACGACTAAATCACTTGGCGTTGCGCAAAGACGTCACTTCATTGTGTGTATTGTACCACATTTATCAAGGGGAGTGTTCCGAAGAGCTGTTTGAACTGATTCCTGCCGCCGAATTCCACCTTCGCACGACATGCCATACTTTAGAATACTATCCCCATCGTCTGGATGTATGGCGTTCGCCTACATGTGGTTTTCATGAAACTTGTAATTGACAGAAATCAGGTACAACCAACTATGGAATGAGCTTCTTTGTGTTCAGGACGATACGACAGCTTTAAAAAAAGCGCGTAACCTTTTCTAAAAGGTTGGAAACGCTCCTGAGATTTCTCTGGTATTATGAAAAAATTTTTTTCTTCCATAAAAATGAGGAGGCTTTTACCAAATTACTCCAATTTATTTGAAATAGGTAATATAAATGTTAATAAATATAATGATTTTATTTATCTTTGGAATAGATGCAATGTTATTTTTTTCTTATAGTAGTAATAATGGTTGTGATATTTATCGTTAAAGCGCTTTCGCTCTACGTCTGATCACAGTCCGATCCGTACCCGTGAAAATACGATCTGGGGTAGTCGTAGAACTATTTCTATAGGTAGGTAGGAATAAGATTATTGACGGACCGAAGTAGTATGTAGTATTTGTATGAACGCTCGCGCACTGTGTCCGAACCGAATCCGAGATGCCGAGCAGCGTTCGGGTACAAAGATAGCGGGACGGTGATTGTAAAAAGCTCCTTTTAAACGTCGGCCCACCAAGAGAGGGTGCACTAGCAGATAGCATTGCCAGAAAGTGACGCCGATTGAAAGGACTCATGATTAACGACGTTAATTCTCTGCTATGGCTTCACGTAAAATGCCGTATGCCAATAATTGGCCCCTGAATTGCTTGAATTTGGATCAGATATCACGCACGGAATAGTGCGTAATATCCGAATTCGGTCCGAGACTTCTGTTACTGTATTTTTACGGGTACGTATCGGACTCTGATCGAACGTAGTGCGAAAGCGCTCTTATGACTCACCGAATATTATTGACTATCATAGTAATTGTGCCACACGTGCGAAGCTGCGTCGGCGAACATCTTATTTTCTTTTATTTTAGTTTCTATTCCGTGGAGAATATATTTGAAGACTTGCGATAATTTTTGTTTTCCCTATTTCCTTTACATATTTTTTGGAATACGACAAAAGATAATGCGTCACACTCGATACTTAGTAAACACCGTCCTCCACATTTCTTGCATCTTTCATAACACGAGCTATGTTGGGCAATAAATGAGATGATGATTATTATAATTCAATTCATTTGTGTGCAGGTGAACATAAACTTGGATTTGGAGATAGTGCAATCCTTACAACTGGGTCATGGAGGATGGATAGATGTAATGTTCGAATGTTTGAGCACAACTGGTACCGTCGTCGGAATAGATGAGGATCATGATATTGTTGTTCTATATCCAAGTGGACATCGGTGGACTTTCAACCCTGCTGTATTAACCAAGGCAAGTTATATTGGGACCTTATTGATATGTTTAACTATAGCATCATTAACATTTTACATTTGGCAATGTTCCAAATAATTTGGAAGATAATTAAAACTTTTTGCAAACACACAAAAATGATACTTATTTTATGATTTTAAACGGGATAAACATAGGTTACTTAATTGTACGTGATTTTCTCTCTTTCCACGCTAGAGAATAATAGATGCTTTGATGTCATTTAATGTGGGTATGCGTGATTTTTTTAAATTTTCCATGTTATACAGGCGTTAGGAAGTTTGCACACATTTTTATTGAACCAGCCCCGCTGAACGTTCCCTTAGGCTAGCAATGAAGCTGATTTTATTTTCAAATTAAGAATTTGTATTTTTGTTATTACAAAACAAACTATTGTTATTTTACAGTTCTAAGTACCTGTTTTTCTTATCAGTTGTAAATTCGTAATCTAAGACATTCCAATTCAAATAATTTTATTCAAAATCACTTATTGAACGTCAAAAACCCATTCAAAATAGACTCCTCAAACCTGAATAGAACGGGCGCAAGAAGCTCAGCGGGCTTTTATTGTAGATATTAAAACGATATAATATTATAGCACTAAATAACTTTTGAAGTCTTACAGTAAATAAAGATATTTTTGAATTTGAATAAAATCTATTAAAATTAATTAAAATCTATTTAATTAAAATCTAATACAGGTCATAACACCGAACGTGAATGTGGCGACTCCCGCCGCAAGTAGTTCTACCGCCAGTGTGTTCGCTGTGGGTGATCTCGTTCAAGTCTGCTCAGATAAGGAGAGGGTGAAACTTCTGCAGAGAGGGCATGGCGAGTGGGCTGAGACTATGGCACCGGTAACTATTAAATAGCTATTCATGACAAAGAAGTTTAATGTGAAGAACGTGTTATAGAGAGGGCATGGCGAGTAGGCTGGGACTATAGCAGTGTTAATTATTAAGTATCTGTACAAGGCAAAGCAGTTCAAACAGTGGGTGATTTGCTGAAATTGCGGTAGAGAGGGCTCGCTGAGACATCTGAGACTATGACACCGGTAACTATCAACTATCTGTACATGGCAAAAGCAGTTTAAGTAGTGGGAGGTCTGCTAATTGTATTAAAGGTGCGGCGGAGAGCGCATTTGTCTGCAGTGGCTATGGCAGCGGTAACAGTTTTTATTTTAGAAGAGGCTAAGGTACCGGAAAATATCAAAAAGCTGTTTGTGACGAAGAAGTTTAAGGTGAAGAACGTGTTACAGAGAGAGCATAAAAGGCATTTATTTAATGCCTTATATGCCTTTTTTATGCATTTTTTTGCCTGGTACCAACGGTATATACATAACGAAGCAGTTTAATTTAAAGGAGGTGCTGCAGAGAGGCCATGACAAGTGGTAAAGGCGTTCCATAAAATGGTCGTGCAAATGCCTAAATAGCGGCGTCTTACTTCCTCCTCTAGTGGGGGGCTCCTCAGTATCAATTTCTTCCAATAGAGCACATACATTGTAGAGCAGAATTTGTTTTGACAAATTAATTAAGTCCCGGCTTAATTATTTGGGGTTGCGTTGAGATGTGGAGTCTCTCTGCATCTTCTATCGTATATATCATGGAGAATATTCGGTTGAATTGTCCAACAGTTAAATATCAGGAGCCGAATTTCACTCCCGGACATCAAGTCAGAATGCGAAGTTTCATCCGTATTAGGCACTTGTACCACCGACGGCCTTGAACGAGAAACGACTCGAGCTAGAAACAAGTTAACGAGCAGCAAGCAGCAAGTGTACTTTCCGATAGCGTTATTTCTTTGCGATATAGCGACGGTGGTGTGGGGCCGTTTATCGCAGAGTAGTAGAAAATGACCTCAGTGAGTGTTTCTGACCGCCAGTTTGTAAAATAATCTGCTGACTGCAGTATTTCCGAACCGATTTGACATTTCGGAACTTCAAGCATTGAGCATACTCTAATTTTAAAGACCGTCAATGCATTCTTTGACTCTTCCAGGGGCTACTGGGTGCTTGTGGGTCCGCAATTGAACTTAGTTGGTTCCATTTTGTATGCAGGGTTGACTGGTTACCCCAACCAGCCTAGCTCTTTCCAGAAGTTTGGAACTCTCCTGGGATGATTACAGACATCTTGGAGCGACCTCATATTTTCGAGGATTATTGCCGTCGGTTGGCCACTCCTGTACATTCCAGGATTACATGAGTAACCATTTCAATTTTTACTAGACAGTCACTGTACTTGGGGCTATCCGTTACGCCGATTATGAATTGATGACACTCGTGGATTATTGCTGAGGTAAAGGCCTTACTCTCCAGATCAGTTAGGTTCGCCTGAGTGTCGAAGAGAGTACTGTCATTATAGCCATTCAATTTCTATCTTAATATAGCGTCGGTGGCTACCTTGATGGCTACATGGTGGTGCTATGTATACCCTAGAGTATTGGTATGTGTATGCTTTGTTCCTGCGTAAAATTGCCAGCACCGGTTCCACACCCAATTTTTGAACGGTCTGTGTAATTTCTCAGTTCTTTGCGCTAGTTATTATTGGCGGGGGCTCTCAGAGTTGGTGAATCTTTTACCTAGGTAACACTGAAAATGTTTAGAAAATGAAAAACGGCTTAATGTAGAAAGTTGCCAATACTTGTATTGTTTTTCGAAGTAATCTCCTTTCCTCTCTACACATCATTGCGTTCGATGGAACCACTGAGAAAAGCAGTTGGCCCATTCTTCCCTAGTCTGGTCTCTTCAATGGCATTTTTGTACGCTTTCGCCGCATCTTCAGGGCTCGTAAAGGGAATACCTCGAATTTTATCTTTAGTTCTTGGGAATAAATAAAAGTAGCAGGGCGCCAGGCCTGTATGGCGGATGACTCATTATCTCGACACCTGCCATTGTCAAATATTCATCAGTCTGCTTTGCGATCCTGCTTCGAGGGCGCTGCTGTCGAATTTTTTCCAAGACTACAGGCGAACAGCGATTGACTACCAGTCTGCAGTGACTGTCCTTCCATCTTCTAGCACAACTATCGCGAAATGACCTTTCCGACCAAAGAATGAGGCAATCATATTTTTTCCTTGACTTCTTCGTTTCTTTACCTTATTTGGCCGTTCCTCGAAAGGGAACACCCACTGAGCTGATTTTCTTTTGCTTTCGGGTGACGATGTCAAATACAGCATTTGAGTCACCGTCGTTGAACTTATCTAAAATTTGGCAACACCAGTCCATGCGAAGGTGTTTCTGGTCGTCGGTTAAAGTATAGGGAATCCATCTGGTACAAAGCTTCCTGACGCTTAAATGTTCGTGTAAATTTTTTTGAACTTGACTCATACCAATGCTTAGGCTTGCCCGTATCTGCTGATCATGCGTCGCAAAGCACTGATGTTATCTTCAGTAGTCGCTATTAAAGGACGTTCCTCACGCGGATCATCATTGAGATTGCTACGTCCACGCTTATTCTCGTTAAACCAATTGTAAATAGTGGCACGAGATGGGGCTTCATTTAGAAATACTAAGCGCAGCCTATCATAGCTTTGTTGTTGAGTAAGCCAACAATGAAAGTCATAATAAATCATTGACCGAAATATACTACATTAAGTTACCAAAGAGTTCTAAAATTGAAATTCAAAAAAGTTTTCATTAGCAATGTTTCTAACTGGCCAGTTCTAAACATTTTCAGTGTTACCCATGTAAAACCTTGGGGCATGGAATAACCATGTTTGCCTGCACCTTTCTGGAAATTATAGCTTGACGCCTGACGTCAAGTCTTTTGTAAGGATGCGGCGATGTGATCTCAGAAACTGTTATTTTAACCGGCCCCTGGTATTACAGGACGACTGGTTTTCACTTTCAATCAGGTGAACCACGTACCCGCTTCCTCCCTCCAGGAAGAATTCGAAGACCATGGCTAATGGATGTGTGCAACCGTTCTGCAAAAAAAGGAGATTTTGATATGTTTATTAAGATGAATATTACTTAAATAATTTATAATTAGAAAATTCGTTTCGTGAGCGAACGCAACATTACTCACTTTCGTGAACGTTACAATTTTGAATTGAATTATATTTTGTTGACGATTTCATGAATTTAAATTTAAGTACGCGGATTTTTAAAGGTTTTTTGGGCATTTGACATGCACATATAACGCGCGAGTTAAATGCTTAAATATTTGATGACTATAATAAGTGTATCCATAAATTTAAACAATGCTTCAAGTTTGCCATTGTACAATAGATTAAAGTGATGATAAAAATATTTTATTAATTTTTTCATCATTTTAACCCAATAATTAAATCTCAAATTTTTGTTTTGCCTTTTTCCAACACACATGCTCGCATTTTTTCGTGCTTGGTGATGAATAAAAAGTCGTTTTTTTTTAACGGAATCCCATGGACTCGGATCAGTTATTATTAACACAACACGGGATCACAACTTTAGTATTAGCGATAACACGGTAAGTGACGACTACGCCACAGCGCTACACTGTAGGCGCGCGAGGCGAGGCGTGCGGACAGCGGGGGAGATGCTCCCGCTCCTTACCACAGGCCCCGAATGCATTCAACTCGCGCAGTTATGCTATCGCAGCAGACACCTCAATTTAATTTAGGTACTTGTATACATAAATAATATCCAGTGATCTTTAACTCAAATGGCAAAATAGTTTTACATTCGATAGATCAAATTTACCTGTCAATTCAAATTACAGTATTTTGTTTCAAGTGCTAAAGCTGTTTTATATTTACGTTGGATATTTTTTTTTTTAGATATATATTTGATCAGATTGTTTACTTTTACCAATTTTCGTGACATAAGGTTTTTTTTTGTTTCTCGCAATACTTTCTCTCGCTCCAAACAATCTGAATAATTTAGGAAAAAATCTATAGTTACCAAAATATATATCTACAATCCATAGATATAAAAATACTGAATTATAGACAAGAGATATTAACTAAGAGATAAAATAAAAAAATGACCTAAATATATCTGCATTGCTGGACATTATGCTTCACCTAGTCGTAATTATATTCGTTGTATCAAATAAATATCATACAAATGTATGTGGAGGACAGCGCATTAGGGTTATATTAGATCTATGCCATATATGAACCTGGCATAATGATTTTTCGTTACGTGACGATTTTTGGGTTTTAACTTTTTTCAATCACTTAATAATTTAGGCAGACTATAAGCAATGTGTTGTTGCATGCACAAGAGAGGTGTTACAAAAACGTTGCAAGGGAGTTTTTCCAGAATACTATGGGCCCTTGTACGTCGGGCACTCGAAAGATCAGCTGGGAATTGAATATAAATGACCCGAAATTCCACTTAAAAATGGAACAGCTAGTTTCTGTATACAATATTTTTAGATATAAAATAAAATCAAGGCAACATGTGCAATTATTTAAATATGGCGTGAATATGTATGTTGTCACTGTAATGTTCTTAGCCTGACAATTGGCATGTAATATTACGTAATATTCATAATATTTATTTATTTATTTATTCAAGGTCCACCAACACAGAATACACAAAACAATTCATAAGATTGTAACATAAATTTCAAAAATCGTGTTCCTGCAATTACAGGTGAACACATCATACACATAAACATACAAACAATTTAGTTCTTAAATTATATTATTATTAGATAACTTAATTATTACGTATCTATTATAATTATAATATATTAAAGTAAAACAGCACAAGGTCGGGACTGTATGTGAATGTATAATCAAGTTCCTCTTCCTCGAGATTGAGGACGGCTTGGGCGTATGTTGCGCGCGTTGGCGGTCGGCAGGCAGCAGCTGATGCACGGACTGGACTTTGTTCGGGAACATGCGTAGGTCTTTGACCAAAATTCGCCTTAGGGACGTCCGGCTGATGGCCAATTGCGTGGCACGGCGTCTGGTCGATGTTTCCGGTGACAACTCGACATCTTCGGCAACAGCGGCGATATTTAGGGCAAACGGGCGCCCCGGGGCCGGCCACTATTAGCAACGTCTCGTGTGGTCCCATATTCTTCAAGGTTGGCAAATCGGTGTCGGACGGCCGGGGACGGAATTCGCGTTACGCCAACACCACAGGCGAATTGTTACGCAAAAAATAGACACAATTAATCCGCCTTTTTTGGGGAGTGTACCGCTTCATGGCTTGTTCACTTGTATGCATCTGTCTAGTCCATAAATGTCAAAACAGATTTGAGATTGGCGGCCATTTGCAAAAATGAGAACATCTTCCAAAAAGGGTGATTTCTTTTGGCCCACCTTGTACACAGTCGTTTGTGGTCATTAAATCATGCGGTATCCATCGAATGCAAAGATTCAGGTATACATGCAAAAATTCTTGTACCTGTCTCATACCAATCCATATATATTTATATCATACCACGAGATGATAAAGTTCACGCCTGAATTCACTAAACCATTCAGTAACAGATCTTCGAGATGAAACTTCGTCACCAAATGCTAATTGAAGTCTTTTAAATTTTGTTGTTGAATGAAGGTACAGCGAAAATCATAAAGATAAATAACGCGAATATTTTATCGAGTTAAATTTTTTGCGCTGCCACCACACCATTTACAAAACAATGTCACAATGTGAGAACATATTATAACAATAACACAAACACTAAAAAACAATGAAATGAAACTTTCGGATTGCTTTCATTATCGAAAAGCGTAATTGTTTTCTAAATAGTTGTATTAGTATGTTCGAACCAGAAACTTTCAGTATGGCCCATGTATTTGTGCCAAATATGATGCGTGGAAGAATTAAATATAAATATACAAAATTAACTACTAATGATTCATGAAAGTCCGTCGAAATATCGGCTACAAGTACATTCACATATCAATATATCGTGAATTTAATATTGTCTGTGTTGTTGTAAGTTTGCAGTAAATTCTAAATTAACAGCCAAAGGACGTCCACAGCTGGACAAAAGCCGTAACCTTAGATCATTTATACGTCTAGACTCTAGATAGATTATGACAGCTATGAAAACGTCGAAAAAAATTAAAGTTGACTGATAACATCTATTTTGAGAAATGCACACACACTGACACAAATCGCGAGTGTAAGACGTAGCTTGTCACGTACACTAAAGTAATAGACCTGGGCTGTTTTCATCGGTTGTTTCGCAGCAAGAGGCGCTATCTAGAGCATAACTTATCTAAGGCAGTAACATGAAATTATTTTTTTTATAAATAATCAATAATAATGTAAGTCGTTTATTTCAATAAGTCTTCTCATCGATTTTGAAGAGCGTTTCAAAATACTTTTAAACTTAACTTCAAATTTACATGAAAATTATTGTCTCATGAAGTCACCGGCGACAGCAAAAACAATGTGTCATAATCTCTCACAATTTATCACCCGTTCTGCGTCGATTCCATGCAATTTTTCATGAATTTAGAAACGTGCATTTGTTACAGACGCTCGGGAAAATAGGTCGCGTTCAGCAGATTTATCATGACAACGATCTTAAAGTGGAAGTTTGTAACATGACCTGGACTTACAATCCCAACGCAGTCACTAAACTCGCTTCGTCTGATGGCAGCCTTCCAGATAATTCACCTGGTATTTAATGATTTATTCACAAATAGCATTTACTTTTTCATATTTGTATAATATTTGAATTGCGTGAATTTTAATAATTACTTATTGACGTCTAACGGCCGTTCCCAATATACTATGTACAGATAGAGATTAATCACTTTCTTCTACTGTCAGTAATTAGCTGTCAATAATCTGAATCTATCCCAATATACCCGATAAGTCATTCTTATCGCCTTATACGCGTGAATTGCAATATCCAAAAAAATTTCTATCGCTGGTAAGCTATACGTCCACCCATTGACAGACAGCGTGTACGGATAAGGAAAGATAAAGATTACCGTGGATAAGTTTATTGGGACAGAAAAGTCAACGATAGTTACGATTTTTATCTCAAGTATTTTTATATCTCAGAGATTTTTATCTCAACCGGAGATAGACTGAATATTGGGAACGGCCGTAAATGCATAGGACTATATAAGAGCAGAACGGAGATCAATCATTTTTGGGCGCAATATGTTACAGAAAAAAATAGAATAGTAACAAATAAATCCTTTATTGTTCTATATGCCATAAATATATTATAAAATAGTATTTCTTAAAATGTTTTCGGTGTCATGAACTGTCTCTAATAAGGAAGTGGTAATGAAATGGTTATTTATTTAATTTGTTCATTATTCATGCTCAATAAGTCCGGAGCTATGTTGTAGTTTTTCCTTGATGACTCGGTAGGTTCATGCACGGCTTTGTGGTTTTATTTTATGTAATGAATACGTATCTAAGACATTATTAGTCTTCAAATAGTTACTAGATTGATGACACAGATTTTTCAAACAGAAAACCAAAACGGATGTTTTTATTTAAGTAATGTCACCGATTGTCACTGTTCCCATGAACATTGTCACTGTTCATAACATTCTGGGCCCAAAGTTGTATGAGATGGTTGGTCTCCTTTCCGAACTGTAAGATTTTTGGGACATTTTAAGGCGAATAGCACACGTTGTCTTAGATTTTCTGCTGACAAAAGAAAAAGACAGAGTAAAATAATGAACACACCCTCAACACTTTTCAATTGGATTCCTAAGACAAGTAGAGGCTTCTTACATTGGGACAATTTATAGCAGACGATGCCAGCTGGGCCGCAGCAGTGCCATTCTCTGAAATGTAGCAGTAGTGTACAAGCATTATTGTAATTCGGTTTGAAGGACTCCGTAGCTAGTGGATTAACTCGGCTAATGAGACTTTACATGTCATATCTTAAAGTTGCGACCGCAATTACGATGCTGATCAGAATTTTGGGTGTCTTCAAGAATCCTGAGCGCCACTGCAATGTTATTGGCGTATCATTTGCCAACAGGTGAACAAAGGGTATTGTGTGTCGAGTCATTTTGTCACAAAATTTTGTAAAAAATACACCAAAAGAACCGCTTCCCCTTTTGCCTTTGCTAGAATAGGGATAGACTTATTTACCTTGCTAGCTACCTGGTAGTATACGATTACCATAGCCTATGATCTTGTGCAACACCAGAAGTGCTATAACGCCTATCGTTATCGTGTTTAAATTCTGATTGCACATCTTAATATATACGCGTAATGAAAGACGAGCGAGATTAGGAACACAGATTTTATATACAAATATACGGCCGTAAATTCATAGGAATAGGAGAAGAACGGAGATCAATCATTTTTGGGCGCAATATGTTACAGAAAAAAATAGAATAGTAACAAATAAATGTTCTATATGCCATAAATTAATAAGTATTTCTTAAAATGTTTTTAGGTGTCATGAACTATCTCTAATAAGGAGTCTCGTGCCAGATTTTGGCGAGACAACACGTCCTGAGGATGCCTCGTGTAGAGGCGAAACACGTGTCGAATTGTTTTAAAGACAAATATTGGCGGAATTAACACTAAAGAAAACTTAAATAATTTGTATAATTATGGATTTCCGCAAAGTAACGCCTAATTCAATAAATTTTCTAATAAGGAGGTAGTAATGAAATGGTTATTTATTTAATTTGTTAATTTTGTGATTATTACACCAATGAGCATTTAGTATCCCGTGGCCGCGCACCTCATTGGGGTTATGAGGTCTATGAACCAGCGTAATTAATGTGGCAATCTAAAAAATAATCTGCTTCATTATGACAGCTAGACTTAAGCTAGACTCTTTAAAGACATTGAAGTACGCAATAAAACAGCGGTCTTAATAATTGCGAGACAGTTTGATTACGATTCATACAATGTAACATTTAATAATATTCATGGGATATTAAACACGGGCTTTTATAAAATTTGCGCATTATTGTATTTTTTGTATGATTTTTTTTTAAATTTGTCCTTCCATTTGGATGTCAACAGCATTTAATCAAGACACAGAAACCCCTTATTAAACAATTAAGTACCCTCTTGACACTTTTTACCTTACCTACTGTTACGGAGATTATTTTTATTTAGTTTACCCTCTGCATCGTCTTTTATATCGTCGTCGTTGAATAGTCTTACGTCAATTTAAGTGTTTTCAAGAGCCGGAATTTCCTCTTGTAAAAAGAAAAAAAAAATCCTTTTAGCGTTAATAAACCCCGAACTGGTAACTGATAACGGTGCAGGTGAGCGCCTCTCAGTGCTTCTGAAGCGGCTGTTCGAGTCCCACGGAAGCGCCAATGAGGAGCTCGTGAAGGCGGCGGCCAATGGCGACGCGACGCGCTGTGGCGAGATCCTGGCGCGAACGGACACCGCGCAGGCCGACGTCAACGGGGTATATGCGGGACACACCGCGCTTCAGGTATGTAATGGCTACTACTCGGCTAAGTCGAGTATGTAAGTTTTTTGTTGGGCGATGTATATGTAACAGCAAGATCCCAGAAAATGTTCAAATCAAATGTATTATGAAATTCAAAAGAATTGTTAAAAAACGTTTGTGTGGTAAAGGTAACTATAACGTACATTACTTTTTAATGATACCATAGATTGGGAATGGAGCGAACGCCCTCAGGCTATTAAATAATAAAATTTATTGTACGATTTTAAATTGTATTCATATTTTTGTTTAAAAAAAAAAGAAGCCTACTGAGTTTCTTGCGTCCGGCCCGTTCTTCTCAGATCTGAGGCATACTTTTTCAAATGGGTAAAATGTTTTACTTTCAATAAGTGATCTCATATTCTATTTTTAACCGACTTTAAAAAGGAGGAGGTTATTAATTAAAATATTTGAATTGGAATCTTCACTATAAATAGCTCTTAACTACTGACGTTGATTAATCACTTTACCAGTTTGAGGCACAGTATTTTCTACCAGCCAATCAGTATTGTGTTACGGAATAGCCTTAGCCTAGCTAAAATACTAACCAGACTGGTCCCTAATTCAACGTTTGACACCTCGTTATGGAGGCAATATATTATATAGGACCTTCGACATTCTTGATTTTATCGCACTTCATCTAAATCTCCTTCCTAAAATTAGGAACTCATCCATGAAGTTTCCTCTTTGAGTGCGCTTCAAGTTTTTTTTTGTGTTAACGATAAAATCGTAATATTGTCTTTCACGCACCACTAAACTTCACAGTTTCATTAGCTTCTTTTCGCGGAATTTCTAGGTGTATTCTACATACAATAGAAAAGAGTATATACCTATTCGTGTGATTCCTCTGGTGCTGCAATGGAGCATGGGCAGGTGGTGATCGTCTCGTTTGTCCATCTAACCATATAATAATGATTTATTATTACTAGATTAGTAAGATTACTAGTTTAATAATCCGCCACGTGTTCCTATTTAAAACACTTTAAGTATTATGGTGCGTACAGATTGGTAAAGTGAAACATCAAATGTATCATGCAATAAAAGAATTCGCCGTACTCATCGCTGCAATGTACCATAGTATGGATGTCTCGAGCGTGCGAAATATGCACGTTACGAGCATAACGGAGCGACCCGTGATTTGTCGGTTTTTTGAACGAATACAAACGGGCGCGTTCGCAGATTGAATGGCGGAAACAGAAGTGCGTCCATGCTTGCAGCGAAAATGCAATGAAAGTAGAATGTTTTTTTTTATGAAAATAAGGGCCGAGAATAGTAGGACGTTCAGCTGATGATAATTTAAACGCCCTGCCCAGTACAATGCAGTGCCGTTCAGGATTCTTGAAAAACCCAAAAATTCTGCGCGGCACTACAATTATTGCGCTCATCAGCTTGAGACAATTCTTATTTCCATTTGCCCAGTAATTTTACTAACAAAGGCACCCTTAAGGCCGAAACACAGTAATGATCACATGACTGCTTCACGGCGGAAATAGGCATCATGGTACATTTGATGTTACGTTTGAGCAGTGTGTACATAGAGTGCTATGTGTTGGGCAGGCGGCCGCACAGAACGGGCACGTGCAGGTGATCGAGCGGCTCGTGGCGGCCGGCGCGGAGGCGGACGCCGAGGACCGCGACGGCGACCGCGCGGCGCACCACGCGGCCTTCGGCGACGAGCCCGGCGCGCTGCGGGCGCTGGCGGCGGCCGGCGCCGACCTCAACGCGCGCAACCGGCGCCGCCAGACGCCGCTGCACATCGCCGTCAACAAGGCGCACCTGGGCGTCGTGCGCACGCTGCTGCAGCTGGCCGTGCACCCCAGTCTACAGGTCAGGCACACGCTTAGTCTAGATCAGTGGTTTCCACCTTTTCTTAGGCATGGAGCACTTTTATTTTTGAAGTAATACTTCTTTAGGCGCGACTTGGGGGTACCTCGGAATATTTTTCTACGGAAGTAACGCTCAATACAAAAGTCAATTAAACGAATTTTTTAAGCCGTTACAATTTAATGTTTTTAAAAAATATTTCAAATTGCTCAGTAATACTTTTTAAAAATCTCCAAGTGTTTTTATTGTTTATTTATTACTACTATTGCAATAAATAATATATAAGTTTTCAGAAATATTCTGACATTCGTTAAATTGTTCTCGGTTTTTGTTTTTCGTTTCTATTATTAGGATAGGCAAAGGGTTCGAGCCCATACAGCCATATTTGTTAATATTCAACAACAACGTCATATTGATATGTGCTGATTATAATATAACCTTCAATTACTTATTATCAATTATTTTATTAATGAGTGAAAATTCTAAAAGGTGCGACTGGTATTAATGAATTATAAATAAATATATAATGAAAATAATAATCAGTCAGATAAAATGGCATAATCCCAGGAAAATATTACTCTTTCATCAATAAATAAGAATAAAAGATAAAATCAAGAACCTGATAATGATTTGATCTGTAAAAAGTGTTTGTGTTTATTTTTTGATGAGTAATAATATCAAAATATAACATTATATCATTCTTTGTAAAATATATAGAGTCTCACTTGATAAAATAATATTAGATAATTATATTATAATTAAGAAATAAGATCAAAAAGGGTTTTTAAGCTTCTAAGAATAAATTTCAAACAACACAAAGACTAATTCGAATAGAGATCGCGTAACGTAATGTCCTAACTAGTCAACGGTTGGAGCGAAACCGACCCCATACCGACTAAAACCTCCTCTGTGCTGTTAGCAGCTCTGGCTTTCACAGCGAAGTAGGACGTGGGCCGTGGAGGCCGCAAAGACTACGCAACAACAGTCGCGGGGCGTCTCCTAAGGAGACTCGAACCTCAGACCGGCTGTGTGCTTGTGGGAAGGAGAGAGAATGAAAATGAAGATGAAATGAAGATGGAAGATGAAAAGGTGATAAGAGCACACTCGCCGGCGAGTGTGGTGATGTTTTGTGTAATGTATGTAAGTGTGTATGTATGTGTTTATGATTGCAAGTATGTGTGTTTGTATGTATGTACGTAGTGTAAATGTTTGTGTGCATGTATGTTTGTGTTTGTGTCTGTTTGTTGAGTGTGTTTGTGATTGTGTAAGTGGTGTATGTCAGTCCGTCAGTCATTCCGTGTGTGAGTGAGTGTAGTGAAGCGATTACAGGACGAGGACTAACGTCTCGTCGGGTATCAAGGTCACCAACTGTTCTGCTACCGCTTATATAGCGGTCTGTCGGCTGCAAGTGGGGAGAGGTGACGTCACGTCTTGAAAATTTTCTTGTGTTTTTAAGATTATTTATTAATAAGGGCTTTTTTTTATTTTAGGTAGAGAAAATGCCTATATTATATCGGCAGCGTTTCCGAGAAAAAATAATCTATCAATGTTTTTTTTTTTATGGAATAGGAGGACAAACGAGCGTACGGGTCACCTGTTGTTAAGTGATCACACAATCTCTTGCAACACCAGAGGAATCACAGGAGCGTTGCCGGCCTTTAAGGAAGGTGTACGCGCTTTTTTTGAAGGTACCCATATCGTATCGTCCCGGAAACACCGCACAAGGAAGCTCATTCCACAGCTTTGTAGTACGTGGAAGAAAGCTCCTTGAAAACCGCACTGTGGAGACCGCCACACATCCAGATGGTGAGGATGATATCCTAACTTGTGGCGTGTCGTGCGAAGTTGGAATTTGGCGGCAGGAATCAGATTAAACAGCTCTTCGGAACACTCCCCGTGATAAATGCGGTAGAAGACACACAATGAAGCGACGTCTCTACGCAACGCCAAGTGATCCAGCCGTTCACAGAGCACTGGGACCCCGACAATTCGAGCTGCTCTGCGTTGCACGCGGTCAAATGGATCGAGCTGATACTGGGGTGCGCCAGACCAGAGATGACAGCAATACTCCATGTGTGGCCGGACCTGCGCTTTGTAGAGCGCTAGTATGTGGGCCGGCTTGAAGTATTGCCGTGCTCTATTAATGACGCCCAGTTTCTTTGAAGCCAATTTGGCTTTGCCTTCCAGATGACCACGAAATTGGCAATCGCTCGAGATTTCGTGACCCAGTATTCCGATACTAGGCGAGGCTTTGAGGGAAGTGTTGTCGAAGAGCGGTGATACGACAAATGGGGTTTTTTTTGTGGTAAACGCGCAAACTTGAGTCTTCTGGGGGTTAAATTGGACAAGGTTCTTTTTTTCCCCATTCCGCGACCTTCTCAAGAGAGGACTCGATAGAAGACACAAGTTTCTCCCGGCACTGGTCGACGATTTCCCGAGAGAGACCTGCATGGTCCGTGCATACAGCATCACCAGTGCTGTCCGCATAGCAATGAATGTTGGAGGTGTCCAACATATCATTGATATGCAGAAGAAATAGCGTGGGAGACAGCACACAGCCTTGGGGCACTCCAGCATTCACGGGCTTCGGGTTCGAGCAATATCCGTCGACAACGACCTGTATGCTGCGCCCAGTGAGGAAGCTGGAGGTCCACTTGCACAAGCTCTCGGGAAGCCCAAATGATGGAAGTTTGGAGAGGAGCGCCTTGTGCCATACACGATCAAAGGCTTTCGCTATATCCAGGCTAACTGCCAAGCCTTCCCCCTTTCTTTCAATAGCCGCAGCCCATCTATGTGTTAGGTATACCAGAAGATCACCTGCCGACCGACCATTGCGAAACCCGTATTGTCGGTCGTTGATCAACTGGTGACCCTCTAGGTATACCAAGAGCTGACGGCTAATTATGCTCTCCATGATTTTGGAGAGCAGGGAGGTAATAGCAATAGGCCTGTAGTTTGCCGGATCCGAACTGTCTCCTTTTTTTGGATCGGATGGACAAGGGCTGACTTCCATGAGTCAGGGACTACGCCTTTAGAATAAGAGTGCCGGAATAAACGTGTTAGCACCGGCGTCAACTCAGGGGCACACGTTCTAAGCACGATTGGAGAAATGCCATCCGGCCCGCTCGAATTCCTGACGTCCAACGACAACAGAGCTCGCCTAACAGTTTTCTGTCTGAACTGTACTTTAGGCATAGAGCTCTGACACCGCGGGATGGTCGGCGGTGTTTTCCCGTTGTCGTCAAGAGTCGAGTTGAAGGCGAAAAGAGTGCACAAGAGATCGGCTTTCTCTTTTGCTGTATGGGCCAGGGTGTCATTCCTCATGTGCAACGGCGGCATGGACGGCTGGCTGAAGTTACCAAGAGCAGCTTTCGACGACCAGAACTTGCGTGTTCCGGTCGGGTAACTGGAAAGCTGCTCGCCGATTTTGACGACGTGTTTTGACTTTGCACGGGCGATTTGCCGCTTAAAAAATCTGGAGGCACAGTTGTATTTCCCCTTAAGAACTATGTTCCTAGCTCTTCGGTAATACGTGAGTGCTTAGTTAGTAACACGGTTTTATTTAATGTAATATAATAATGCATCTGTTAATTATTCCTAAAGTTAATTATTATTAAGTTTTACTTCAATCGCGCGTAAAGATTACATGCACACACTTTTTTTATTGTTAGCAGGGACCACGATGTACATGAAAAATAAACTGAATAAATGCTAAAATAAACTTTAATCAAAAAGTAGAATTTAAAAATTGGATTGAATTTGCATTGTATTCCTATGACATCCAGGAAGAATCTTCGAAGCTAACGCCAGACGGTGGATGATACAATGAGTTTTTGTTGCCTTACGATTCTTCTGTTTTACTAACGTTGCCAGACCAGAGCGCGGTCCCAATATTGCTGGCCAGAGCGCCATCCGTACAGAAACCAACGAGTTTCTCCCAGCTAATGATATGTTTCTGAAAATATTCCGATATCGTGTTCATGACGTCGATACCTTTTGAAGTTGTTTCCAGTTCTCGTGAAATCACTAATACATCACAATGTGCAGCGTTCACGTGTTGAAATTGATTCGCGGTCGCGATCGATATTCTAACTCCTGCGGACTACCTGGTGGTCCGTGGACCACAGGTTAGGAACCACTCTAGACTCTAGATAGTCTCTTTTAGCCGATGAAAACAGGCCAGGTTTAATACTTTAGTGTGCGTGACATGTTTCTTACACTCGCGATCTGTCACACTCTCAAAATAGAAGTCAATTCTAATCTCAATTTTTTTACGACGTTCTCACTGCTGCCGTAGTCTATCTAGACGTTTAAATGATCTACGGTCATACGTTTCTTGGCTTCTCAATTTTTAGCAAAGCATCAATTTAAACTATATTATCCATGTTAAATATAGTAGTAGGTTACTAATTATCATTGGGATTGGTTAACCGAAGAAGTTGGTATACTGCAGCATCACGTAGTGAGGAGCCGCAACAGACTAGATAACGAAAACGAATTTTCCGTGATAAAATACATATTACGTATGCCTATTTATAGTGATCGGGTAAACTTCTCTCCGAGTGAAACAATAACATAATATACTATTATAAGCATTTTAATTTAGATACTATGATAAAACAGAGGCATCTCTTAGATTTAAGAATCCTATAACAACATACCGGCGCTCTAACACGGGCGAGTCATCAGTGAGATGAGTACAACTGTAGCTCCGAGTAAAAAACGTGATCCGTGCGAGCGCTCTTACCAATTGAGCCAACCGTTCTAGTGACGCATGTTTCGTAAATCTTGGTATGTCTTGTTCAACTTTCAAGTTGTGGCGGGTTCCAGTTCCGTATTGTTCATAAATTTTGGTTACAAATTTATTATGTACAATTAATCCCAAAAGTGAGGGATAACACTTTTAAAATAAATTTATTACTTTTAAAGAATTTTCGCTTATTGTTGTCGGTTTTGTATACTATTACTATTCCTCTATCTATATGATTGAGCCGTTTTAAGCAATTTTTGAAATACTCTAGGCATTCACACAACACCTGTTTAGTAAATTTATTAATTTTTATTGCGATCGTTGTGTTAGTAAATTATTAAAAAAAAAAAACATTGCAATTAGAATTTTATATGTACCATTTTTCATTAATTGTAGTATTAACTTTGCTTTTACCGTTAGCTCGGTACGTATATCTATTAGTATGCTTACATGAAAATAACGCCAAATAAAACTTATGCTATAACTTTGTGCGTCCATAAGTACTTACACATTTTTTCCTTCATTGAATAAATATCTGCACTGAAAAGTTTTTCAAACTTCAATTCAAATTCAAACATTGTACAATTAAGCTTATTATTTAATAGCCTGAGGGCGGTTACTCTATTCCCAATCTGTGGTATCATTAAGAAAGTCATTTATGTTTTAGTCGCCTTTACCACAGTTTTTTAACAATTCTTTTGAATAACGAGCAAGTAAGGAATTCTATGCAAGGTGTGCCGTATATACAAGCTTAGTTGTAATATGATTATAATTGTCACAGTTCAAACAAGCTTGCATAGAAACATGACTCTCGTACACAAACTATACGCAACGTAGGATAAAGATAATACTGAGCGACTAGATGTAGTCACATGACACAGCAATTTATCACGACAAAGTTTCAGAGCGCTAGAAGCTTGAATACCTACTTGCAGTAATAAACTTACGATGCAGCCATTTCAAACTGAACAGCCATCATATCTGCTGTATACGCAGTTTTCAATTGCTAGCAATCACATTTGATTTACTCGTATGTAACGGAGGCAATGAATTAGTACGCCGACTTATACGCAAGCCTGAGTTAACGTAATAAGTGTAGTGACGTTCTCAGACATGCGGTCGCCATAATTGCCAAACTTTGCGTCGCCTCCGGCCACGTATTGCCTGCTTTGTCACACACTGTGCCGCTTTCGTCAGTACCTAAATGTAATAAGAATGTAGGTAGTTGTAAGTTACTATAGCAGTATTCGACATCGTATAAGATCATTTCAAATTTCCTAGCTCGGGATAATTCGCAGACAAAGTCCCTAAAATTGAATACCTCAGGCGAATCTGCCGTGCGACGAAATTATCTCTCAAATCATTGTTTAATGAAATAACTAACTCAGAGCTTGCGCCATATTGAAGTGCAATTGGGCGTGAAGCTATTTAAATCTGAATAGGGTATTGTGACGCTGTCACCTTGATTCACCGGCAGCTTTGGCGTCTCATCCTCAATACACTTAACTGTCGGTATTTATTCTACTTTATTATAATTATTAATATTTAAGAGACTTCTAAAACTTCTTTAGCGGCGTTGAACACTTTTCTTGGGATGGGTATAAAATGTTAAACTCGCGTCAGGACACGTGGCCTGATCGAACTTTCGTAAGACAGTCGTTGAAATTATGGATGAAAGATCTTCTAAATAATTAAAGTTCGGCTATTTCAACTCAAAGATCATATGGTCATTGGACCTGGGGCCGAATTATTGTCATTGCGAAGCCGAAACACCGCTAGGTCGAGGGATCGAATCTTATGCTTTGAAATACAGTTTATTATGTATATGGATGATTTGATTAGATTTGATTGATGATTTTTCTGGGAGATAAACTTTTTAATGTAAAGTAATCGTACTTTCATGCCGATAGATAAAGCGATTCGTGCGAAATTATTCTCTAACCATTCCAAAATATTCAAAAATGCACAACGTTAATGTTCAAGTTTTCACTTCTGCCTGAATTCCCGGAGTGGAACTTATTTTTTCAAACATGCACTATGCATATTGATAGGAAATATATATACGTAGGCCAAACTGAAAGTTTCTGAACTGGCGATTTGTAAAACAATCTATCCGAGATTAATTTACATTTTAGTTTGTGTCATTGTCTTTTGTTGTAACATAGTGGCATCGTTTTGAAAATTGTGTGCCACAGTGCAATTAATTCAACTAAATATTCGTGCCATGATTTTATATGATTTTCGCCGAGTTTTTGAAGGCCTAAAATAAAAAATGGAAGGAATAATGAAAAGAAATATTTGACTTTCGTCGTTACTTGAATTAACTGAACATTCCTATTCTTAACAATATGTTATGTTTTTCTTTAAAGTGATAACCCTCACTTCTAGGATTAATACACAAATAAAACCTGTTGATAAGGCCACAACCTGAGAGTTGAACAAGGCAAACATAATTTTATAACGAGGCGGTACTCGAACGGTTAGCTCAGTTGGTTGGAGCACCCGCACGGAACGCCGGAGGTCGTGGGTTCGAATTCCGCATCGTTCATAAAATTTTGTTTTTCAGGTTTTATTTGTGTATTCCTATTCTTTTTCTATTACAAAATTTAAAAAAAAAACAAATCTGCTTGTGTCATAACATCTTCATGAGACATTGAAAACATTTAGTCATTACTTTTATGTAAGTTTAATCTATTTTAGAATAGGAGGAGAATCCAACGAAGACGATCAGATTTGATGAAGGTATAAATTTCTTTTTGTAAGATAACATTTTCAATAACGTGAGTCAGTAGTCTTAGTGGCTACTGTGCATTCTACTGTAATGTCAACGAATTGTTAGAATAAATATCATCATTTCAACTGGAAGACGTTCACTGCTGGACAAAGGTCTCCCCCAAAGATGGCCATGACGATCGGTCCTGCGCTGCCCTCATTCAACCTATTCTGGCGATCTTGACAAGATCGTCGATTTATCTTATAGGATGGCCTACCCATACGTCGTCCTCCGATAACTATAAATAAAAATATTAAGATAAATATATTAAGTTCAATAAAAATGACACTATAGTTAACCCGCATTTATTTTTTCAAAACAATTCATTGATTAAAAGAAGATATAACATAATGCAGCAATATTCTATCATTGCTTTTCCGTAAAAAATACTTTACCTATTGCTCCTTATCTCTACCCATGCCCTAAATAATTGTAATTAAATGGGCATAGATCGTACTCAGACCTCATGAATCTTTAAAAAACTAGGCTTTTTATTGTATTTTCGAGTGAGTTAGCAACTGAATTTCAAACAGCCTTAATTTTCTTGCCTGAACCAGAAACAATGCCAGTTGCTCCATTATGTTAAGCAAGAGAAAAACGAATGTCGGGAGTCAGCAAGACGTTTGTTACGTAAATATCGGCGTGTTGTGAATTGAATGGAATACCCGATGAGGGGGAGACGTATGCTCCATTTTTGCAGCATAAGTAGGCGAATTCGGCGTTCGTTCACAAGCTTCAAACAAATAAATTATTGTTTGCAAAAACAGCAAAGAATAATTTCTATATATGGTGAGTTCGGATCCATACAGGGGCGTGCATATCATGTAGGCAATTAGGCAGTGCCTATCTCGTTGTGAACCTAAATAAATATAGTGTTAAAGTGAAATTAGCATAATGCATATTCCAAAGCTCAACTACGACTAGCTAGATCTACAATCTACCTTGATCTTGATCGATCTACCTTGCTAGAAAACCAATGCACGCCCCTGGTTCCATCGTATGTGAGTTGATATTCTTTTAATTGTTACAAGGATACAAGCCTATCTTTTATGAATATAAGGGACGAGACGAGCAGGACGTTCAGCTGATGGTAATAGAGAAGACCTGCCAATGACGATGCAGATTCTTGAAAAATCCAAACTCTGAGCGGCCGGCACCACAACTGCGCTCGCCACCTTGACACATAAGATGGCAAGTGTCATTTGCCCAGTAATTTCATTAGCTCGTTTTAGCTTTGCTTTATTTTAGCTTTGTAATTTTTTGCCGTGTAATAAAAATAATATTGTATTTACATGGGTGAATTGGTAAAGTGGACAGTTTGGATTTGGTGAAAATCTAAGATACAACTACAATGAAAATAGGGGAAGAAGATGAAATAAAAATTACTTTAAATACCGGAAAATCATCATGATCAAGTGAAATTAAGTTTATTCAATAAATGACATTTATGAATATGAAAAGTTATAAATTTTACATAAGCTTTTCTAAGAAGAAGTTGCAAGAAACTTATTGCTACTCTCGTAAATCAATATTTACATTTTCATCATTTGATTATTATTACAATACGTAACAAAAATACTCAAATGTCTTCACGAGGAAGTTAAAAAAAAGGAAATTAATTAAAATACCCCAACAGTTACAAAGAAACTATATGCTTGAATCCACACACACTGGATATTAATAAAAGAGAGCATTTTTATCAATATTTTCAAAATAATATAACTGCTTTAGAATTTAATAACATGAAGCAGAGTCAGCCACCACAATAGCGCTCGTTCAAAAGCATGACGCATGGACCAGCCATCACCTCCCTCGATCATATTTTAGGGCTGTCTGTTATGTGTTTTACCACCGGTGCATCTTTTATTATGACAATAAGAGACGAGATGAACAGGACGTTCAGCTGATGGTAATTGATACGCCTTGCCAATTACAATACAGTGCCGCTGATCATGAAAAACCCAAAAATTCTGAGTGGCACTACAATTGTGCTCGTCGCCTTGAGACACAAGATGTTAAGTTTCATTTGCCCATTAATTTCACTAGCTACGGCGCCCTCAGACCGAAACACAATAATGCTTACACATTACTGCTTCACGGCAGAAATATGCGCCGTTGTAGTACCGATAATCTAGCCGGCATCCTGTGCTAAGGAGCCTCCCACTAGTAAACTGCTTTAGCTTACTATCTCAAACTTATTAAAACATATACTATGTAAAAATTCGAATACTACACAGCAGAAAGTAATTAATATCAGTGGTAGGAATGTCATTTATAATTTAAAATTTGTTTGACATTTATAAGTATAAGTAATTTACATAATTACTTTGGGTTTGAATAAAAGGCACTATTATCGTTATATATGTATTAACAAGTATGTAATACACCTATAACATTTGAAAAACAACAAAATTTTATGAACGATGCGGAACACGAACCCACGACCTCCGGCGTTCCGTACCGGTGCTCTAACTAACTGAGCTAACCGTTCGAGTGTCGAATCGATATAAAATCTTGTATGCTTTGTTCAACTCTCAGGTTGTGGCTTCATCTACAGTATCTACTTTACAGTTGATAACCTGCTCAACCCCAATATTTGCATATTAGGTAATTGACTTGAGATGTCGCTCTTGTAAATCTAAACAATATGTTATATTTTTAAAGTGATAACCCTCACTTCTAGGATTAATACACAAATAAAATTTGAAACACAACAAAATTTTATGAACGATGCGGGACACGAACCCACGACCTCCGGCGTTCCGTGCCGGTGCTCTAACCAACTGAGCTAACCGTTCGAGTGTCGAATCGTTATAAAATCCTGTATGCTTTGTCAACTCTCAGGTTGTGGCTGAAAAAATTTTTGTTGTTTCTCAAATTTTATTTGTGTATTAATTCTAGAAGTGAGGGTTATCACTTTAAAAACATATCATTTTGTTAAGTATGTAACACCTTGTTCAGCAAATATATTATTGCAAATATATTATTTGATTTGAAATGGAAATACTACGAGGCAGAAATAGGCAAAAAATCAAACAAGATGGCGCACCACAAAGCGTTGATTCGCAGTGTTTCCGTATCTGGTTATATGGCGATTTATATTCTGCGCCCACTCGCCGCCTGAGAAATCTCGTGTTGGAGGTGCTCTTTCAATTTGAATCGGAACACTCGGATCGGGGAATAATGTATATCGATATCGACATCGACCCCCCGTTTGCTACGAATCCTCCTGTTTATCGCCGTACTCATTTATTCGAGCGTCGTCGCGCCTTTATCATTCCAGTATTAGCACGGTGTAGTGTTTGTCCATAGCGTGTATTGGCATTACCCACACTCGACCAAAGACAAGAGAATCATTATTTTTCGAACAGAGTTGGTTATTATTATGATATATATTTAGAATTTTTTTTTGAATCATGCGTTATTTTGTGGAATATGTTATTATCCAAATATTGTGATTTTTTTTAAGTGTAAATTCCGCCGAGTTTTCGCCTCTATACTCGGCCTCCTCAGGCGATGTTGACTCGCCAAATTCTGGCACGAGACTCGGGAAAAACTCAGCAGAGTATTTACTCTACAAAAATCACAACATTTGGATATATATACTATAATAATATAATATTGACACACTTTTATACAAATTATCTTGCCCCAAACTAGGCATAGCCTGTAACTATGGGTACCAGACAACAATTGCATCAAAATCCGTCTAGCCATCCCATGAAATAGCCTTGCCTTCTGTTTCGAGCGTTTAATCCAACCTGAAATAGCAACTGATCAGTAGCCTCTTAAATTATTCAGGGTAACTTTAATGAAATGTTTTGTAATGAGTATAACTGGGGTTTTCCATTGATAGTGTAACAGTTATTGCTATCCCCAAGTTTGTCTGTGTGAGGGCCGGTTGTTGGTAATCTCATATAGTATTCAAGACGCGAATCGGGCTTCCTCCGGGCCCTTAGCCCGTGCCCATTTCCCCCATTTGTGGACTATTTACGTCGCTTTCTTTTATAATCAGGCATTGTTTCGTCGGGTTGCGTTGCGTACCGTCCTTGCACGAAATACGAGTTATCTTTAGGGAACGTGCGTCGTTTACGCGTATCTAATGAATAAATAATTCAAAACAAACTCGCTCGAAGCCGATGATACATTGATCTCAATGCTTTAATATACTGCCGATACACGCCTCGCATGTATGCGGTGTCAGCAATAATTGATTGTTGCTGATTTATGCTACTGATAAATTATTACGCGATTCAAGCCATTCGTGCGACTCACAAAGCCATTTCATATCCGTTTATATGTCTATTTGTATTCCCCTTCGCAGGCGCGGCTAGAAAAATCTCTGCGCTTCGACGTTCTTTCCAATTGGAATCGTAACGGTCGAAACGACAAAATAAATTATTTTGCTTGCGACTTTTTTATTTGAATGAACATCGTATGCCCGACATTTTTATATTATCGTTGTTGTTTTTGTGCGCTATTATGCTGGTTGTACGGATAGCGAGCACAATGGTCGTAAAACACAGACACCTCCGCTACGTACGAAATGGCATTGATGTGTGGCTCAAACGAGAGGATGTTATGATATGTTAAAGAGGCTATATTTTTGGAGGGATAACCGTTTTAATTTATTTCCTGCTTCGCCAATGTGAGATGGTCTTAGCGCGTAGACAGTCATGTCAATGAACTAAGAAATACATTATCTAAACCAATGCTTTAAATCCTCTATTAAAGATTCTAAAACAGTTAGCTTATTGGCAACATTAAAATACCCAATGTCCTAAAACCATTACATCATCCAAACGAGTGTTGTAATGAAATTCAGTTCAACATTATATCATCCGTTTTCATAATAACATTCCTTTGGATAATATTATGTTAGCAGTAAGCTAACTGTTTCAGAATCTTTTATAGAGGATTCATATTATGGGTCGGTATTCATATTCGTATATCTTGTACGCAAATGTTGATAATTAGGTAGTAAAACACTGATATGATATTATTATCACACTCGGCTTCACCTAGAGTTTTAATACCCCTTATTACACAACAGTTGCATAAATAACTATGATTAAATAATTGGTATCCAACTTAAATTAATAATGTTTTTTTTTTAAATGATTAGTTCTTTAGGCGCTTTAAACACTTTTTGTGTGAAAAAGAAAAATCATGGAACTCGCGTCAACGTCTTCGCGCGCTTCCCATGAGCTATATATGTATGTATACTGTGTATATATGTACATAGATATACCTCCGTGCGTTATTAGGTACATTTAAATACATAAGAACAACCATAATTTCGAGCATTTACATTATTGATTTTAATTTCAGTTAGTATTTTTTAAACGTTTTTTCTATGTAATTAGCATTGTATACCTCTTAGTGTCTGTGTCTCTGTCAGTCTCGTGCCAGATTTTGGCGAGACATCACGTCCTGAGGATGCTTCGTGTAGAGGCGAAACACGTTAGTCTCGTGCCAGATTTTGGCGAGACAACACGTCCTGAGGATGCCTCGTGTAGAGGCGAAACACGCGTCGAATTGTTTTAAAGACAAATTTTGGCGGAATTAACACTAAAGAAAACTTAAATCATTTGTATAATTATGGATATCCGCAAAGTAACGCCTAATTCAATAAATGATGGTCGTGATTACTGTCACAATTAATAATTCCATCCAACAAATACAATGATTTATTAACTGACACCTTAGTACAGTGATTTCTACTGATAAATAAAATAATAGATAAAAATACTTAATTTGAATCACCTGCTTGCACATAAATCAGACCTTTCCTAGTGGTTAGCTCACGAGTCACGATAAGCCAACTACTCAATCGATGAATGAGCAAGTTCAGTTAACGATCGGTCTAGGGCTCGGCATTCAATGAACGGTCTTCAGTTAACTGGCTGATTGAGCCACACATAGATACAAATAAAAGTTTCATTCCAGCTCATTGAACGACCACTACACGATTTGTATCTTTAAAACTATAATTTATTTACTATTATATTGTATTAGCTTTTACCCGCGATTTTGTCCGTTTTTATTAGTTAATTTAGACAATTCTTAGGGACACTTTTCAAATAAAACACATAGAAACTGCTCTTTCCTCTGCTGGCAGCGCCCCTCTATGATACAGCGCATATTCCTTGTCATTGTGGACCGTCTCTTTGATAGTATTTCCCTGTAAACTTTAATCTCCTATTTCATCCCCATGTAGGTAAAAGTTTCAAAAATGCTCGAACAAATGTTTATAAATTATTTCATATCAAGTGCCAAAGTACAAAGTTTTCATGGTTTTTCTTCGAAAATGACGAATTTCTATACAAACTTCCATCCCTTATCAACCCCTCCATTTTTTTTGGCAATAAAAGATAGCCCTTGTTCTTTTTCAAGCTCTAGTCTCTCTCCTTACTAAATATTATCAAAATCGGTTCGGTGGTTTAGGTGTGAAAGCGTAACAAACAAACTTACATTCACATTAATAATTTTAGTAGGGATTCAGAGGTCTATCTCTATTTTAATACTTATATAAGATCATAAGTGTCTTTGATATTATTATAATTAAACCAAAAGCAGCATTAAAAGTACTTCTTATTAAAAGGCTCGTTTTCTTTTATGTCAAGTGTCATTATATTTGTAATTATTTTGGTGTTCCGAAAGTATTTATTTTTATTGGTCCTGCATACATATGCTTATTTTTAAATAATCAATCACACGTGATAGAAATAAAACTCGAAGAATCCGCTGCATACATAGATTTAAAACAACCACGACTGGCTCGGCGGTCCCATCCGTTCAACCCAGTTTTGCAGTACAATTTAGATTGTTTCGGCTTGAATCTCTTCAAAGGCAACTTCAATTTTACGTTTCAACGCTCCAATTGTCTCTGGATGGTTTGCGTAACATTTATTGTTAATCGTTCCCCACAAAAAATAATTCAAAGAGCTCAAATCACAGCCTTGAGCTCCTATTCAAAATAGGATAATAATAATAATAATATTGACACACTTTTTACACAAATTATCTTGCACCAAGTTAAGCATATATAGCCTGTGTTATGGGTTACAAGACAATGATATATTTAATACAATATACTTACTTAAACATACATAAATTCATATAAACATACATAAATACATTTAAACATCCATGCTTCGGAAACAAACATCCATATTCATTATATAAATGATTGCACCTACCGGGATACGAACCCGGGACCTCTAGCTTAGTAGTTAGGATTGCTAACCACTCGGCTATACAGGTCGTCAAGGATATAATGACACTTATTGGAAGTAAACAACTACCCATCCGAAAAAGTAAAGTAAGCTTTTAATATTTCCCGATTTTGTTCGAGCATATAGTGCCACATTTTGCTAATGTCAAACATAAAAGTAACTTCCTGTCAAAAAGTGAATGTTATTCTACCTTTCAAAGTCAAAGTAATCGGTACCTACTTAAATTTAAAATACTAGGTGGCCAATTTGTACGTTAATTCGGTGCTTTATTAGTTGGTAAAGCTCGTCTGATTCTTCTAGTAAGGAATGAATTTAATCAAGGTTTCCCTTGCCAATTTTTTTTAATATAAATTTTAATATAGAATATGATAAATGAAAACCATTCATTTCATTTTTGAGTATAATCGTGTATTGTCCTTGAAATAAAAGTTACCTTATATTTAAACTCACATTTGAATAACTAGGTTAAACTAACTACATTTCAATCACACAAATAAAACTGAAAACTGAGAGTAGAATACAAGATTTTTTAAACAATACGTTACTCGAACGGTTGGCTCAGTTGGAAAGAGCGCTTGCACGGAACGCGAGAGGTCGCGGGTTCGAGTACCGCATCGTTCAAAAAAATTTATTTTCAGTTTTATTTGTGTAATTAATTCCAGAAGTAGGGGTTATCACTTTAAAAAAATAAGAATCCTAATTGTTTTTTTTATGGAAAAGGAAGAAAAACAAGCGTACGATACAATTTTAATTATTAATTTAAATATAATAATAATATGATATAAATTAAATAATTCTAATAATCAATATGTTATGTTTTTAAAGTTATAAACCCTCACTTCTAGGATTAATACACAAATAAAATTTGAAAAACACAATTTTATAAACGATGCGGGACAAGTGAGGGTTACCACTTTAAAAACATAACATATTGTGTAGATTTACAAGAGCGACATCTCAAGTCAATTTCCTAACATGCAAATATTGGGGTTGAGCAGGTTATCAACTGTAAAGTGGATCCTGTAGATGAAGCCACAACCTGAGAGTTGAACAAAGCAAACAGAATTTTATAACGAGGCGGTACTCAAACGGTTAGCTCAGTTGGTTAGAGCACCGGCACGGAACGCGGGTGGTCGTGGGTTCGAATCCCGCATCGTTCAATTCAAATTTTATTTGTGAACTCTAATAATAATTTGCAATTTAAAATAAGATACATTTCACTCAATATTATGTATTACATGATAAATCACATGGCCGCATTTTTTCGTGTACTTATACGGAAAAACCAGAACACGTTCGGAGTAATGTATAGGAACCCGACGCTGACACAGCATTAAAAGGAGGAGCGTGACCGTCCCGGCATTACACAGCTCGGCTTCAGATTTGTTCTCCGCTACGTCTCAACTCTCAACCGTCTTATTGAAATCTAATTTTCGCTAATCCCACGATCCGAACCATCTCCGGCAAGTGCAACTCAGGAATTTATGTTTTCTTTGTTACCGTATTATATGCCTTTGAAAGTTTCCACTCAATCGGTTCGAGCCGGCGCATCTAACTGGTTTACTTGGGTATTTTTTCGTTCAAATCTTTTGTTGAACATTTAACTCTTTATTGTATGTTAAGACAATGTCATATAAGTCAATGATCATGAGAAACACTGCAGCGATTAACGGCTGTTTTCAATAACGTATCTCTAGTTAGGGATACATTGCTATCACGGTTTAATGACAAGATCTTATCTATCCATAGTTATGTCCAATATAGTTCTACTCCAATGCTTTATGTCGATAGGTTATTGAAATGTAAGCGCAAAAGGATAGATTTGCCTACCTCTAGTAAGTTAAGCTAAGGATAGATAGGTTATTGAAAATGGCCGTAAGTAAAAATAACTTGTAAAGTTTTGATAAAAATAATTTGTATAGTTTTGATAATTATAACTTGTATAGTTTTAATTAAAATAACTTGCTATAGTTTTAATTAAAATAACTTGCTATAGTTTTAATTAAAATAACTTGCTATAGTTTTAATAAAAATAACTTGTTTAGTTTTGATAAAAATAACTTGTATAGTTTTGATAAAGATAACTTGTATAGTTTTAATAAAGATAACTTGTATAGTTTTGATAAAAATAACTTGTATAGTTTTAATAAAGATAACTTGTATAGTTTTGATAAAAATAACTTGCTATAGTTTTGATTAAAATAACTTGAATAGTTTTGATAAAAATAACGTGTTTAGTTTTAATAAAAATAACTTGTATAGTTTTGAAAAAAATAACTTGCTATAGTTTTGATTAAAATAACTTGAATAGTTTTGATAAAGATAACTTGCTATAGTTTTAATAAATATGACTTGTTTAGTTTTCATAAAAAAAACTTGTATAGTTTTGATAAAAATAACTTGTATAGTTTTGATAAAAATAACTTGTATAGTTTTAATAAAAATAACTTTTATAGTTTTGATAAAAATAACTTGCTATAGTTTTGATTAAAATAACTTGAATAGTTTTGATAAAGATAACTTGCTATAGTTTTAATAAATATGACTTGTTTAGTTTTCATAAAAAAAACTTGTATAGTTTTGATAAAAATAACTTGTATAGTTTTGATAAAAATAACTTGTATAGTTTTAATAAAAATAACTTTTATAGTTTTGATAAAAATAACGTGTTTAGTTTTAATAAAAATAACTTGTATAGTTTTGAAAAAAATAACTTGCTATAGTTTTGATTAAAATAACTTGAATAGTTTTGATAAAGATAACTTGCTACAGTTTTAATAAAAATAACTTGTAGTTTTGACACGTTTCGGGAACGAAATATGGCATTAGTTAGTGATGTGCCGCTGGGGCCGTAAAAATCGATATGTCCATTCTATCTCGAAAGACATTATATTTGCTATTTATGAAAATAAGGGACGAGACGAGCAGGACATACAGCTGATGGTAATTGATACGCCCTGCCCATTACAATGTATTGCCGATCAGGATTCTTGAAAGACCCAAAAATTCTGAGCGGCACTAGAACTGCGCTCGTCACCTTGCCACATAAGATGTTAAGTCTCATTTTCCCAGTAATTTCACTAGCTGCGGCGTTCTTCAGACCGAAACACAGTAATGCTTCCACATAACTGCTTCGTGGCAGAAATAGGCGCCGTTGTGGTACCCATAATCGAGCCGGCATCCTGTGCAAAGGAGCCTTCGACTGGTATATGGATAGAATTTACTTGCTTAGGGCAAAGTAACAGAAGTAGAAGTTGAATTTTGTTAATACAATTATTTAAAGTAATCCGGAAAAGATTAATTACTAAAATATTTCAATCGATTCAACAGCTATTATTAGAAAGTACTTTAATAGTATCTCGGGAAATCCACTTGCACAAATACTACATTAATTAGCTATCGTTACTGTAAGCGTGAAGTTAAAGAGCGATGTGGTAGTCGTATCTATATATACTTCCTATCTCGGTGTAAAACAATAAATTTAAATTCTCACATACCTCACGGACTATTAAATAAATAAGGACTCCGTGTCACCTTATATAGCAGTGTAGCACCAAAACAAGCCGATTAACGTGTAAATACATAGCCCCACGCACACACTTACACAACTAAAGGACTATAGGCGGCGATTATGAGAATTGTCATCGTCTGTGACAGAGCAGTTTACGTCTCAATGAAATATTTTATAAATGCCGTCGCGCGTTGTGAAAAAGTGTAAAAACGATACTATATAAGTATTTATGGCCATATATGATTATTTAAGGGAGAAAAAATTGTGTAACTAGTATCCCCGTAACCGCACACACACTAGCATAACGGTGCTTCACTTGCTAATATCACGGCGCGGAGTCCTTCTTTTTTTACTCGTCCGTGATATACCTAAAAAGAAATATTTCCTCTGCGAAAGAATGGTGTTTGTCTATAAAGCTTTAATTTGTTATTCAAATTGGTCAGCTGGCTTCATCAAACGTTTTTATCGTAATGAAAAGTTTCAATACGATCAGTGAATATAATGGAAAATCCATTTAAATCGGAACGAGGATACAATTATTGCTTCCAAAGCCCCATTCAAAGAATATAGTCCATAAATAGTCGCAGATAATAAAACCGATTAATTATCTATTTATAGTTATACTAGCGTTTACCCGCGACTTCGTCGGGGTTGGTTACATTTTTGCAACATTTTTCATCTTTAAGGATACAAACTGCTCTTTCCGCTGCTGGCAGCGCTCTTATATGATACAGCGCATATCTCTTGTCATTATGGACAGTCTCTTTAATAGTATTTCCCTGTGAACTTTAATTTCCTATTTCATCCGCATGTAGTTCAAAGTTTCAAAAATGCTCGAAATTATTTCTTATCAAGTACCTAAATACAAAGTTTCATGGCTTAATCTTCGATAATGACGAATTTCCACACAAACTGCCATCCCCTATTTCAACCCCTCTGTTTATTTTTTTGCAATAAAAGGTAGCCTATGTACTTTTCCATGCTCTAGTCTATCTCTGTACTAAATTTTATCATAATCGTTTCGGTGGTTTAGGCGTGAAAGCGCAATAAACAAACTTACATTCACATTTATAATATTGACACACTCTTACAGAAATTATCTTGCCCCAAACTAGGCATAGCCTGTACTATGGGTGCAAGACAACGATGTAACATACATAAATACAAATACACATTCGTGAGTCGGAAACAAACATTTATATTCATCGTATATAAATGTTTGCAACTACCGGGATTCGAGCCCGGGACCTCTAGCTCAATAGGCAGGGTCACTAACCTCTGGGCTCGGTCGTCAATATAAGTAGGAATTTACACGAGTGACATTGCTTGTAGCGTGTTGGCTATTAATAATATATTATAAAGTTTTTATACTTATCCCCGTCTTGTTTTGTATACTTTGACCCTTTTAAGTAATATCGGACTTTTCTTGAGGGTCGGAGATATTTTCGGACCTACATATATGAATAGATTAAAAATGTAGAGGGAATGTTAATTTGATGCCAATATAATAAATATTTTGTATTTTCTCTTCCTCTTGTAATTAAAACGGTATTTAATAACGCATTCTTAATAAATGTTATTTGCAATAGATTTTTTTTTTCTTTGTTTCACAGTATTTATGACAAGATAAGGTTTGTTGCATTACCTACAGATTGTCTTGACACCTTAGATTAATGATTGGTCTCCGCTGCGCTTCAATTAGATACCGCAGGCGTAGTCGCAAAGTGCGGCAACTAATACTACGTCCAAGTGGGCGTACTCGAGCCAGTCTCGAACAATGTGTGACGTTGACGTGACACATGTTTTTCGACGTTTTGAAACTAAAATGCCGCGTTGCGTAGTAAAACTTTGTAAAAATAATACTACAAGAAATAAGAAAGACACTGGAATCACACATCATCAGTAAGTATTTTGTATTTTATTAATTTCAATGTAAAATAACACGAAGCGTATATTACAAAATTTGAAAGATGCCATTGAGTGTCAAGATGCCACGCACACAAGCATATAATAGTTGCCGTAATAAAAAGATTTTGTTCTTAGGTAGTGCGGTATCTAGTTGTAGCGCAGCGGAGAAAGCGGTCTCCGCTGATTCACACTTTATTTATAAAACTATCTGAACAAACGTTGTTTTGCCATATAAATTTTATGTGTAAACCTTCCTTGAGTATCATCGAATCTATTATAAAAGATTTCATTGAGATCGGTCGAATAGCTTAGGAGTTATTAGGGAACATACAAACATACATTCTCTTTTATATATATATAGATAATTTAGCAGTCAATTAAATTACTTACATGTGGATGTATAATGATTTTTATGATAGATTATGCTTACACTGTGTAAGTGGTAAATAAACATATCTTAGCGGGTACATATAAATTGACTAACAAAGAATTCAACCAATAGTATAAGTAACTACCCCAGAAATCAAAGAAAAGTATTGCGATATTGCAACCAATCAGAGTCCGTTAGAACAGTAGACTTATAGTAGGTACCAATAAAAACAGAATTACCGTGACGTTGAGAACAAACAATACAACCGCAAAGATCGAGAGCGAGTGACAGTGACAGTGACAGTGACAGCACAGACTAATAAGAGTTACAGCGAGAGACAAATATATTTTTATCGTTTTTATTCAATTTATTAAAAAATCAACTGTATTATCTCTGAGTTGTGTACTTCATTTATTCTTGACTCGAAAATGATTCTTTCTTTTTAATATAATCAATAATCTTAGATTGCTAAACAACATGGAAAAGGTTCCTATGTAGGCCTTAACGATAAAATCGAATATTTTAGTTTTATGAACCAAACAATATGTCGGCTATCGGCATAATTCGTTATGTACAATTCTTTTAAATACACGTTTTCATTCATAAGTGTCCGCTAGATATAAATATTTGCTACTAATAGAATAAAATATTTAAATTATTATGGTGAAAGTCCCATGTAAGGAAGGAGTACGTAATTTAAACACACAATTATTATTATCACTGTATTTGGGCAGAGTTTCCCCCTTACAATTCGCAATGACAATGATGCTTGAACTTAGCGTTCTAGCTTATATATGGCACGACCGTCTACCGTGATGATGCTACCAACTGTTAGTTGGCACTAACTTACACGAATCATATTAACTAAGGATCTGAACATTATATTCTATTGTAGTTATTTCTAATCATAGTGATAATCAGGGGCGTGTGTATCATATAGGCAATTAGGCAGTGTCTACCTCGTTATAAATAAATATAGCACTAGTGTTAAAGTTATTTTACTACCTACGGTAGGCAGTCTACAGATTGCATATACGAAGCAAGCAGCGTTTCATACAACTTATGTCGAAGTGTCGGAATAAACTGCAACTACGACTAGTTAGATCTACAGTGCCTACCTTGCTAGAAAACCAATGCATGCCCCTGGTGATAATTATATAACATTACTAAGATAGTAATGAAGTATAGAAGTCAATTAAATGTAATTATTAATGCGGATATCTTATGGCTCCATCACGTTGGTAGCGCTTGTTAACACATTAACTAATCAATATAATAATTGCTGACACATGTTCTTCGGTTCTGGGGCGGATTTCCACATTGTCCTTTTGTTCAGTTTAATTTTCTATACATACATCAACGTAGTAAAGGCAATTTACCATTTTATCACACAAATAGTTTCAATTATACTCTACATACAATCAGAAACACGTAAGTTAATAGAAAAAAAAATCGTTTAAATAAACAGACTTCAAAACCTGAAAAGTATCAAATAACTAAAAATTTTATTTAATACACCTTTACCTTTAATATTAAATAAAATGCTATTATTTATATGTGCTACCTATTCATGGGTCTTAAGTCGGTGCCAAGCCCTAAACAACATAAAACTTAAAATTATAAACAGCTTACTTACTGTTGTTATTAATTATTAAGGTTGTCTGGCCACGCGTGTCTGTCCGCTTGAGTTTTGTTCTAGACGAAGCTATCCCGCTCAAAGGCACGCGTGGCAAGTGTAGGTACCTACCTACTATTTCATTTGGCTTAGCACCGACTTCAAAGCTATCAAGCACATACAAATAATAGTATTTTATTTACATTAAAGGTAAAGGTGTATTAAATTAAATTTTTAGTTATTTGATACTTTTCAGTTTTTGAAGTCGGTTTTTTTTATTTTTTACTTTTTAGTGTCAGTAATAATTATAATATATAATCAGACTGAATGAAAACTCCTAAAAAACCGTACACAAAAAACAATTATATCATCGAGGTAAACATAAATCTCAGAGTAATACATGTACATACAATAAAAAAAATACCCATCGAATTGATAACCTCCTCCTTTTTGAAGTCGGTTAAAAAAATGAAAAAGACATTACTGATGCTAAATTCTCTTCTCTCTCGCGTTAAGGTATGCAGTGGGTACTTAGTGGTTAATCAGAAATTATATCACCAGTGGGAGGCTCCTTTGCACAGAATGCTGGCTAGATTATGGGTACCACAACGGGGCCTATTTCTGCCGTGAAGCAGTATGGGTAAGCATTACTGTGTTTCAGTCTGAAGGGCGCCGTAGCTAGTGAAATTACTGGGCAAATGAGACTTAACATCTAGACTCAGGCTAACATGTCTCAAGGTGGCCAGCGCAGCTGTAGTGCCGCTCAGAATTTTTGGGGCTTTTCAAAAATCCCCAGAAGCACTGCATTTTAATGGGTAGGGCGTTCATTTACCATCAGCTGAACGTCCTGTTCGTCTCGTCCCTTATTTTCATAAAAAAAATATTTCAATCAGATATTTAAAGGCGACCTACTCTCATATGTCGTCCTGCCAAAAGTTTTGCGACTAAGATAAATATGATTATATTAATCACAACAACTACATTCTTATCTTATTAATGAATATTTGATTATTTTGTAAAATATACCAATGTTTTATTCTTCACTTTGTCATGTGCGTCTGCGTATACCTACACCATATATTATCTCGCGAGTAACGCTAATAGTACTGTTTTTTTTAACTGGGACAGTATGTAGAAGTCTTAATCCAGAAGACGTAAAGAAAAACTATTCGAGTAACCATTTGCTCTTTCTTTCTGAAAACAATTTTGGCGAAGTTATTTTTTTTTGCTGAAGCGTGAGTAGTCCATAACATTGAATCTTGATGATTTTCTTTTAAACCGCATCCACAGTTCATGTGATTATTTCATTGTATTGTAAAATAATCTGAGAAGCAGAAGTAAGTCAAATTTAATAAAATATTTTCTCATACTAAAAGTCAGTCTCTGCAAAGCAGCTGAATCGTCGATACACATGCAATAAGTGTTACATATTTTATTATGAAAATTGATTTCCACTTCAGATATCTAACATAACTACACAGGCTCTTACGATTTATAAAAAAATATCTCTAAAAAAGTCATCTACCAATAAGATCTCCGCGAAATAGCACACTGTATATAACATTATATAGGAACGTGAGCTTGTAAATGTTGGGCGTATAGCTGGCAAAAACAAACGTTAAAAGTAAATAAGGAATATATTTGAATGTAAATTAACTTTTATGTTCCGAGTTCATCTTGGAGTACAAAATACATGACTTCCTTTCCCTTGCTATTTGTTAGGAGAGTTTTGCGGTGGCTTTGTTGCGTTATACCGCTGTCTTTGTGACACGTTATGCTGTCTTGATTTATACTGCTCGCGCATAAATTGGGATTAATGCCTTTATTAATCTTCACTTTTGAGTTTTGTACATACAAAAGATCAGCTACTCAAAAATACACACGAAATTTACAGTTTTGTGTAAAAAGTAACTTGTCTATTACGAAATATCCATTTTTCTTGCATCCGTTCTTAGAATTACCCACAATATTAGGCTGCCTCATTTCGATTGAGTGCCACTTCAGATCATGAATAGTATAATAATAATATTGACACAAATTTACACAAATTATCTTGCCCCAGACTAGGCATAGCTGTACTATGGGGGTACAGGACAAAGATATATATATTACAATATATTTACTTAACCACACATAAATACATATAAACATCCATGACTCGGAAAAAAACATCGATATTCATCATATAAATCATTGCACCTACCGGGATTCGACTTCTACTGGGACCTCTAGCTTAGTAGTCAGGGTCACTCATTCGGCTATATCGGTCGTCGTATGAGATAATACTTTACCTCCACTACGACCTTTCACTTAGGTCTTGTCAAAATCTCAACTTAATTCAGCTCTCATCCTCAATCGTTGACGCATTATAAATTTTAATGAGATTTATAAATATACTGCGTTTAGTACAGGGCTGCCCTAAATTTATAGGGCCTCTGCTGGGTGTAAAGAGTCATCTATAACATAATATATCACAGAGAGGGTACCGAAAACCTGGATGACATCCAACTTATCACTGTCCATCATAAACTCATCCACTAAACTCTGTACTTAATTGTTTTAATTTTCTTGGCTTTTGTAAAAAACTGTATCTTCACGTTATCAAGTGTCCGCACACCATAATCCATATCACAAAGAACTCGGGTCCTAATTATTTTTTTTGTAATAGAGAAAAAATATTTTCTTTTAATGTGTAACACTCTATGTGAACTCGTATAGTATGTACTATGAGCTAATTTGATTTATATATGCATGTATAGTATCATATGAATTTCATCAATTATCACTTCATTCCTACCGTGTACGACATCCACATCTTTTTCCTCGTGATCCAATATTACTCTCAACACAAAGAAATACCTAAAAGAACATTCTATTATCCACATCTAAAATCTAAATCGATTCACAAAGCGGCGACGTATAGAAAGGAAATATATTATTCGCTTCAGACAAGAGGATATAAATTTGAATAATAATGTGTGATTAACGGTAGCAGGAGTTTCATTACGGAGCGTCATATTTCTTGTGTAAGTAATATCGCGTGTGGCCCATTTCTCGGTCGGCTCTCAGGTGAAAAATTTGTGCTCCATCGCGCTGTGGTGTGAGCTTAGTGTTTTATCTCGGCTTAACGTTACGAGGATTTGTGGCTCGCTAAGTAACGTTTTATGTCCCCGAAACTCCTGCAAGTTTGCTCACCAGATAAAAATGTATCTCTGATGCTGCATTCAAGTTAAATCGCGGTCTTAATCTTTACGGTAAAAGGAAATCGTGAATCTCGCGACGTAAGTATGAATTATGCCTGCGGTAAGGTAAAAGCAGTGGTCGCAATTACGGAGTAGGGACGTGAAACATTAAAGTTTTGTGAAAGTATTCCCGGTATGTGCTCGCCGGCTAGAGATTCTTAAAAGCACTGGTGCCGGAATCACCAGTCGTAAATAACGCATAGTGCACGCCTGCTTCCTTTCTCTGGCTGTACGTCCGCGTAGCCGTTGCCTCGTAGCCGACTTGCGGGCCTTCACAACTGCAGTTAACATTAATGTATAGCTAAAGTTGGACAGCCCGGATTTCATTCTGTGCTCCCAAAGGAGCGAGACTTGATTATTACACAGAATCCCTTGATTTATTATAATAACGCTGTTCTGAGCTGGTTTGGAATATAATTTAAATTTGATAATTTCTAGGGTAAACTCTGAATAAAAATGAATCATTTCACCGTGCGTCTGTCCGTGTATTTACAGATGTATATACATTTTGTCTCAGAAAAATGTAAAGGTGTCAAGTTGAATTTAACAATATAATAATATAGAAATACAACTTCTTTACGAGCCCAAAAGAGTCGGTCATTTTAGTACCGTACATATATGAAAACTATTTGACTAGTTCAACTACTCCTTCAGTCATGAAGTTTTTCAATTAGCAAGGTATACCAGGAGAAGTAATGGAATTAATTATTTGTTGCTATTTTCCAATTCTTGAATTATGGAAAAACGCCAAACGCACTTTTAGCAAAAGCCATTTATGTCCCTAAGGACGTACAGTTGTATCCGCATTTTTACATATGCCTCATAAAGTGTACACATTTTAAGTCATTGTGAACTGTTAATAAGATTATTGCCACCTTTTAATTAACTACAAATTGTGCTTTAATGTCTACATTTTCAAATATTACAATAATCAGTATTTAATTAGTCTGTGGCAATATCTGAGAAATCGATAATTTTTGAATCGGTATTAAAAAAGTTGGCAAGACAAAAGTTAATACCAATTGAAATAATTAACCAAGAAACTGGATCATTTATATTCCAGGATTTTGTTCAGTATTCATGAAGTCGTTTGATTGGCTTGCGTGTGTTTTATTTGTGAATACTAAATGTATATTTTACAATGATAATATTCGGTACAGTATCGGTAATATAATTCGATTAATTCAAGTGATGTCGATACAGGGTAAACGTAAAACTGGTGTAAAATTAGAATTCAAGACGTCAAAGTGTAACGGCGACTTGGAATTCAGTCGGTGTGATATTCAGGTAGTCTTGTCGTCTCTGGTCGACGAGTGTTCAGCGCTAGGCGGCAACCGTTCCCACAAGCGTCGACCGTATGTATGGAATTTCGAATAGTCTGAGCTACGGTTGCTCTCGACTCGTGCAAATAATTTATATTCCCTTGCATTTGCTAATGTAAATTGAATACCTATTGTATTGTGGAGGTACGTTGGTTTAATCATCACTACAAGCTAGCTGTGTTATTTATTACTATGTTTGTTTACTGATATAACTGTACTGTACATATTTTTTTTATAACAATAAGGTACGAGACGAGCAGGATGTTCAGCTGATGGTAATTGATACGCCCTGCCCATTACAATGTAGTGCCGCTCAGGATTATTGAAAAACTTAAAATTTAGAGCGGCACCACATTTGCGCTCTTCTGCTTGAGACATATGATGTTGTCTCGTTTGCCCAGTAATAAGAAACAATAATGCTTACACATTACTGCTTCACGGATAAAATAGGCGCCATGTATTCTGTCTTATGGTATAAGACAACTCTTTGGTTAATTTTCGTTGTGATTACCTTATTTATAAAGAAAATGTTTTATAGTAGAGGAGACCACTCGCGACGGGCCTAATTCAAAGCAACTTCGTTGCTCCTGCAATCTTGTAAAACAACCAATTTCCAAGAGTCTAAAGCCATTATATTATGATATATATTAATGGTCATAGTAGGGCAAACAAGTGTACGGGTACAACAGAGGAGGCCATGTGTGCTCCGTGGTAGTTGATCTTAATCTGCCTACAATAGCTCAACATTTCAAAGAGCCTTATTGACGTTTATTCGAGCTAGAATCGCGACTACGAGGAGTGTGAAACACATAAGACACATACGTCCTAGTCGATCCTGATGACGACATCAAATCAAAACCAACACAAGCGAGGCCCCGACCGGCACTTGTCATCTAGACGCGGATCAACAGTTCCGTATTTCGCATCCCCTTAGCATGCAGCTAGGTCGAGCCTTAAGGTTCGCAGAAGAAGTCCCTTTAATGTACGCTTTAAGCACACTTGGCGGCGCGTCCAAAACAGAAGTATCACAATAGCCTCGCCAGCTTATAGGTAGCCGTATTTGCTACCTATGCCCTGGAAAAACTGCGAAAGGAACCTCATTCATTTGATTGTACGAGGAAGAGAGTTCATGATATTCAAGCTTATGGTATGGGGTTGTTGGCGATTTTTGTGTAGCGATATATTTAGTACCTTGAATATAGCTGCTATGTTTATGACGATTATGGTGTGCTGGTATATTTGACTACTTTGGATGACGCTATCTATTTGGTCACTTTCTGTAAAACGATGTATATGGGAACGATGGGTGTTGTCATGTTTTTGAAAACAATGGGTTTCCACAACTGTGTTCTTCATGTCTTGTTATTCGATTACTATATTCCGGCTGCTAAATGAAATGAAATTTTATTTGCAAGAAACATTGTAGTTAAGATGTTAACATAATATTATTGATAATCTAATATGTTTCGTCAATTTACATGCAAAATATGTTATAAAATTGTCTAAATACCAACACACTACTGTTATACTGAAACATGTCGGATTTCAAAATGCTATCATTAATGGGAATTAAGGAGTGGGTTACTATGCGACGGGGCATCAAATCTTTTACCGTATCGACCGTAGGTGTGCAAACAAACGCAATATTTGTATAACTGCCATTAGATGAACACACCTTCAGCAATATGCTAGAGCAATGTTTCTGGGACAATTAGATTTCCCCGTAGTTAAAATTTAGCGATTTTTCTGTTAGTGATAGTCTTAAAAACTACACATGATGTATTAACTTGGGATAAATTGCTCAATCAGCCACTAGGTCTGCAGCACATCGCTATCACGATTTTCTGTAATGGCCTACGATTAACCCATAACACTTGTTTGCACGAATCTGACCTAAAATATGATGAATACCATATTATATACAATGTTGGGTAATATTGTCTGAATTGGGGTCGTATCCGCGTGATTCAGGAAATGTATCAAACATTCGGGTCGCGGTATATTATGTGTTCTATCACGGATTACTCTCGGATGAGCGGATAATACTTGGTTTTAAAATAAACCTGTCCATTTTCCTTATATCATCAATAGTAGCGAGTCTCTTACTGTGTTTATGTGAGTGTTTCGTTGTTATATTAAAATGAATGCTTTTTTTTAAATTAAAATTAGGGACGAGACGAGCAGGACGCTCAGCCTATAGTAATTGATACGCCCCACCCAGTACAATGTATTGCCGCTAAGGATTCTTGAAAAACCCAAAAATTCTGATTCTGCGGCGCTACAATTGCGTTCGTCACCTTGAGACATAATATGTTAAGTCTCATTTGCTCAGTAATTTCACTAGCTTCGGCGCCCTTCAGACCGAAACACAGTAATGTTTACACATTACTGCGTCACGGCAGAAATAGGAGCCGTTGTGGTACCTATAATCTAGCCGGCTTCCTGTGCAAAGGAGCCTCCCACTGGTAAGATTCAATGAGAGAGTTTGTTTAGATTTAATGCGGAAAAGAAACGAATTGCTTAATCATATTCGTCAGTCCTTTGTCTCGCAATATTATCACAGTCTGTTGGAAGCAAAATGTCTCCTTTTATTGTTTACTTCGTTAGTGAGGTCCTTCTTTGTCAACACGGTCCATGTTTCCTTAATTTTTTTTATTATTTTGCTATAAGTATAATACTTCAGTTTTGTCTTCAGATTTTTACTGGTTATTTTAGATTATTATATCGCAACATTGCTTTTAAATTGTGTAAGTCGTCTCGGAGTATTATTAATTAAGACAGGGATACTCTGTGTATCGCTGTTGCATTAAAATGATTCACTTACTAATGAGCCTTGAGAAATATCCCTCTGGCAATTGGGATGATTTAGCCCAAAACCTATTTGATGATGATAAATCCCTAACGCTAGGTAACTTTAAGAATAACAGTTAAAAGATTCTTTTTTCTTAATACTTCAGTTATTGAATAGGTAATTAACTGTAGATTTTTATTAGAGTATGTTATGAGTTAGTATTCACCATCTGACTAGTACGGCCTTCTAGCAGGGAGGCTTCTTTGTTCCGGATGCGGGCATGGGGGTGAAGTAGTATTTTACAATCATTAATGTGTATTTGTAATGAGACTTGACAACTTATGTATCAAAGTGATGAGCGCAAGAATTTTTGGGTTTTTCGAGAATGCTCATCAATTCAATTGCCATCAGCTGAAAGTTCTGCTAGCCTTGTCCCTTATTGTATAAAAAAATATGTCAATCTGTTGGACTTCCATATATTTTTATCTTATTTTTGAACCAATGAACATCAGGAAACTTCCAGCAATTACAATATTTCCCATATAATCTCAGCAGAACCTTATTAAATTCTATTCATTCCTTTCATGTAGAAAAATAAAAGCCATTCTGTAGCGCCATTTACTTTTTTACTGACAATAAGTTAAGCATCATTTTTAATAAAGCCTAATCTTTTTTAATGAGAGAGACGTCTGGAAAGTTATGGAAACCACCGCGTTTCTTTTATTCATTTGGTTAAGTTGTTGGATAAAGCTGTGAAAGTGGTTCCATCCAATTTATTCCTTCGTTCCATTAACTTCATTATAAAACTATGAATCCAAGCGTACTTTATGGGATTTTTCCCCGAAATTTAACAAGTACATTTACGACCGTTTGCCGGGAATATAGCAGGTACTCACGTAATCAGAATGAATTTAAATACTACTTGGATATAAATCCGTTATGCTTTTGGCACATTCTGCCATATAATGCCGGTAATTAGAAACACTTCATATGAATTCTAGAAGTATAAAATCAACGTTCAAATTTCGAGAAAAATATATAAATTCAATTATTAACAATAATGCAAGAATATAGCCACCCAATTAAAATACTCTAATATATAAAAAGCCAAACTATAGTATGTAAATTTTAATCAAAAAATTAAACCTTTATAGGTGTATTTTATGTTACTAATCGCTTGGACGGCTAATTAGAAACAATTTAGAAAAAGATCCATGGTTCGTTCCATTTTTGAAATTATAAAGAAAATCTTCTTTAGCTTCTTTCAGAGCTGTCATTAACAATAAAGGCTACGCTATTTAATATAAATTATAACTAAATCTATTAGCCTGTGAACAGTTTTTTTATTTATTTAATTAAATTGCGTTACATGCGACTTAGTTACTAAACAAAATTGTAGTACTAAATAATTATCACGTGCACCTCGTAATAAGGCATAGCAATGAACGACAGAGGGGCAGACATTCATGTATATTTTTCCTCTAGGTATTCATTAATAGAATAGTAACATTTTTCCAAAAGTAACTTTTCAAAGAGGTTATGAATTTTTTAATATTGGTTTCGGCTTTTAAGTGTTCTGGTAACTTATTATAAATTTTAACTGACATTGGGTAGGGACCGGAACTGTGTACTGTGTGTGTGTGTATATTACATAAACAATATATTACTGATTACTTATTCTTATAAATTATATAAATTTTTACGATATTCTTCTGTTGTTTCTAACCACCTTATTCATAATAGTCTGCTAACTTAAAGCATTGCTAATTCGCACTCTGTCTTCTTCTATTAACCTAAGAATGAGAAAAAACACTCCTTAGCGGCTGTTTAAAGTTAGCGGACCATTATGAATATGGGGGTAATTAGTTGTCCATTACTGTTGATAGCTAAAAAGACATTTAGTTTTTTGTACAAAATTTTACGATTAAACGGCAGTTGTAAATTCGTATGTTTGCTGTTTTTCTAATAAATGATAAGTAATAGAACATAATATGTTATGCTAATTGTGGTTTCATTTTCATTTCGAGATAAAAATATTACTGCAAAGTATCTTGTATAATGTTTAACATAGTATTTCTAATTATATGTCTTCCACTGTATATCTTCTTGTAACTATCGATTTACATTAGTTAGCAAATAAATGCTGATAATTGCATTTCTAAATCTCTGCTTTAGCATGTATAGTTGTTACTTTCTCTTGGGATTTACCTGTTATTTTCTCTTGTTGAAATCCTTATTAACAGTCGACAGAAACACGGTACATCACTACTTTTTCCCATGCGGACCAGAGAGCGACATTAGTTACCTCGTATTAAAAACTGTTATCACCGCTGATAATATTAGATACTTATAACGAATACGATATCTTATTCTTCCATGACCATGTGAATGGTACTGCATCGAATTTTGTTTTTAACTAATATTGACACACTCTCACACAAATTATCTTGCCCCAAACTAGGCATAGCCTGTACTATGGGTACAAGACAACGATATATTTCATACAATATACTTACTTAAACATACATAAATACAAATAAACATCCATGGCTCGGAAACAAACATTCATATGTCTGCATATAAATTAAATTGGAGTGTCTGTTTGTTATATTTTTTTACCATTTTTGTCTGTCTGTTTATTCCGGCTAACTCTGAAATGGCTGGACTGATTTTGACGGGACTTTTATTGGCAGGTAGCTGATATATTAAGGAGTAACTTAGGCTACGTTTGTTTTAGAAAAATAAAGCAATATTGTAATGTCCAAGAAACGGTCTAACACTAAAAATAATTTATATGACTAAACTACGTTTGCTGGGTCAGCTAGGTCATCATAAATAAATGATTGCAGTTTGCACCTATGGGCATTCGAACCCGAGACCTCTAGTAGACAGGGTCACTAATCACTGAGCTATTGGGGTCGTCGAGCAAATTAATTAATAATTAATTATTAGCAACTACTAGGTATAGTGAATATATTATGTAGGTAGGTAGCTCAAAAATAGGATCTTATTCATATTACAAAATAATATTTAATTTATATTTATGAACAGAGGTGTAGCAGGTTTCGGTAATAATTATTAGTAACTAGCTGACCCAGCAAACGTTGTATTGCCGATATTAAAATCGTGATACAAAAGTAACTGTTGATCGTAGATGGTTGAAAATTTGAAGTTGAATGTATTTTTTAATGCTGACTCATAATCAAACAAATATTAAAAAAAAATGTCAAAAAAATAAAAATTTGGCGCGGACCACCCTTAACATTTAGGGGGATGAAAAATAGATGTTGTCCGATTCTCAGACCTACCCAATATGCACTCAAAATTTCATGAGAATCGGTCAAGCCGTTTCAAAGGAGTTTAACTACAAACACCGCGACATAAGAATTTTATATATTAGATTTATCTACCGGATTACTCTTGCTTGGTATTAGGCACATATTTATTAATTTTGAAGTTTAAATATTGTTTTTATATAACACATTCTTCATGCCTTATACTACTTTAAATGGAACTAGAATAAGCTCATCATTATGAAATAATAACGACATTTCTTTTACGTTCAACAAAAGATATTGTGAACGAAATAAGGAAAAGTTCGGTTTGCGTTGAGAAAATTATCTGTAGTACCGAAGTAATGGTAACGACTATCGTTATTGTTTCCGCTGTTGTAAAATATCAACCGTTTACGAAGTAATTGAGCTGTACTAAGCTTTTTAAAAAGGTGATATTCGGTACAACGACTGTATGTTTTTGTCTGTTATTGTGTAACATTACAGTTAATTATATGAAATACAACATTTTTTTTGTTCTATAATCATATAGTTGTAACATTTACAATATGTATAATCTAAATAATTTGTTATGTTTTTTGTAAAGTGGTAACACACAAACAAAATTTGAAAAACAAAATTTTATGAACGATACAGGACTCAAACCCATGTCCTCTGGCCTTCCGTTTTTTTTTAATGATAATAAGGGACGAGACCAGCAGGACATTCAGCTGATGGTAATTGATACGCACTGCCCATTACAATGCAGTGCCGCTCAGGATTCTGGAAAAACTCAAAAATTCTGAGCGGCACTACAGTTGCGCTCGTCACCTTGAGACATAAGATGTGCCAGTGCTCTAACCAACTGAGCTAACCGTACTGCTAAAGGCATTTAGGCCTTATGTATAATTATAATTGTGTATTTACCACAAACTTAGTATACTAGCGTAATAGAATAACATTCTCCTCATTATGGCGAGGCTTAAATTTAAATGTTCATGTGTGCTAGTTGTTATTTTTAAATTAAATTATTATTTTATAATTAAAACGCGGTCCAATTTGACAGGAGACTAATGGACACTAAACTGTTTCAAAACGGTTTCATGGTCTTCATCTATTCCGTCTCTTTCTCACACCTAAGTTTTATGTAATGTTATCTCACTTTCACATAGGGTTCGTCTATAACGCTAGTATACTTAGTTTATGGTACTGTTGCGTTACGTGCCAGAAAATATTCAAATCAAATGTATAATTAAATTCAAAAGAATTGTTAAAACACGTTTATGTGGTAAAGATTATATAAATTATAAATGACTTTTTTAGTGATACCGCAGGTGGGGAATGGAGCGACTGCTCCCAGGCTATTTTTATTAGAAATTTAATTTATTAGTATGCGTGGGCAAGTCGGTTGCGGGATCTTGTAGGACATTCGTGGACCAAATTGGGGACGTTTTGAAAAAAGGAAAGGTCTGAAGGATATATGAAAAGAATAATGAATGTAGCGGTGGCGCGTGGGTCTTGTAATTTCTGTGTGTGTTTTTAATTACAATGAATTAAAAAAAAAGAGAAGATGCCTTTTGAGATTTTGCGCCCGTTCTTCTCAAGAGGTCTGAGGCATTTATTTTCGAATGGGTGTTAGTTATTGACGTTCAATAAGTGATTTCATATTTGAATAAAAATATTAAATTTGTTATAAAACGATTTTTATAGTAAAGCTAGCTGACCCAGCAAACGTTGTATTGCCGATATTAAAATCGCGATACAAAAGTAACTGTTGATCGTAGATGGGTGAAAATTTGAAGTTGTATGTATTTTTTAATGCTGACTCATAATCAAAAAAATTAAAAAAAAAAATCGTGTGGACCACTCTTAACATTTAGGGGGATGAAAAATAGATGTTGTCCGATTCTCAGACCTACCCAATATGCACTCAAAATTTCATGAGACCCGGTCAAGCCGTTTCGGAGAAGTTCTAAGTTGAACACCATGACACGAGAATTTTATATATCAGATAAGCGTTTAAATATTATACAATCCAAGCACCAACATAGTTCCTTCTATATCACTATACGTATGTTGAAGCTATATATTATAGGCTTTGATGCCTTCGCACTTAACACCACCTGCGCCTCGAAGACTTCTCTATGTGTGAATTTATGTACGCTTTCAACGCTTTTACCTCCTGACACCTGACCTGTGCGGGGCATCCGCTGGACAAATGACACTTTAGTCCGATTTATGCTTCATACTTCACGTTTATTCAGACATACGTTATTCGGAATTGTTATATTCAAATAACTGTTTTTACAATTCAGTACAGTACAGTCTTTCTGTATATTTGTTCCGGCTAATCTCTGAAATGGCTGAACTGATTTTGACGGGTTTTTTATTGGCAGGTAGCTGATGTAATAAGGAGTAACTTAGGATACGTTTATTTTAGAAAAATAAAGCATAGCAAATAATTATATGGCAAAACAATGTTTGCCGGGTCAGCGAGTAGTAATTATATATTGCTACCGTATATCGAATTGGTTACATAATAATAATATTGAAACACTTTTTACACAAATTATCTTGCCCCAAGTTAAGCATATATAGTTTGTGTTATAGGTTACAAGACAATGATATATTTAATACAATATACTTACTTAGACATACATAAATTCATATAAACATACATTTAAACATCCATGACTCGGAAACAAACAACCATATTCATCATATAAATGCTTGCACCTACAGGGATTCGAACCCGGGACCTCTAGCTTAGTAGGTAGGATCGCTAACCACTCGGCTATACATATTCTGTGTGATAGTTAAAATCCAAAAAATTGGCTGTATAAAAAGCAGGGGCTTGCATATCATATTATAGGCAGTGCCTATCGCGTTGTGAACCTAATTAAATATAGTGTTAAAGTGAAATTAATTTGGTTTCCTTCTTTTATGACCAAACTTCTATTGAACACCCACTCATAAAATTTTTACGCTTACGCTACATAATAAATACCTACGGTAAGCAATCTCCAGACTGCATATTCCAAAGCTCAACTACGACTAGTTAGATCTACAGTGCCTACCTTGTTAGAAAACCAATACACGCCCTTGATAAAAAGTAAAGTTTGTAAAAATACTTTTTAGTACTTTTGACGTTTGCTTAAAATGACTCATGATGACGTATCTTTAGGAGCTGCTAATTCCGCCAATACTTGTCTTTAAACAATTGGACACGTGTTTCGCGTCTACACAAGGCATTTCGAGGACGCGCTGTCTCGCCAAAATCTGGCGGAATTACAATAAAAGAAAACTCAAATTATTTGGATAATTATGGATATCCGCAAAGTAACTTAAATAAAAAGCTGTTAATTCGCCAAAAGCTGAGAGATTTGAAACTATTTCGAAACTTAATGGAATTAACACTTAAGATCATTATTTATAACATTTTAAGTAACATCGGAGGAGTAAAAAAACAATATAAATGTACTAAAAACACAGAATTAAATGAAAAACGATTATTACTTTCGTTTTGTCATTGCGTGACTTAACAAGAGACAGAAGTCATAAAATTACGCTAAGAATACTACTTATTTTATTACAGCAAAATCGTAGAACGTAGTGCGTACTTGGGCAAAACTTTTTTAATATCAAATGTCACGCAACTGTCCGTTCGATCAGAGTAGTAGGCGCCTCCAGATCTCCGATGTAACAGCGAACCTTATTGGGAGCTGTGATTGGATATTGAATTTAAGTACGGCTTTATAAACTTTTGGGATCAAATTTATCTTGGATTTATTGCAGTATTACAATGTTTTGTGTGACTCTAATTAAATTACCAGCAGTCAATTGAGAGTTGAGTAACAAATTTTAGGCGATTAATAAAAATATATTGAGTATTTTGAATAAATAGAACACTAAAAAATATTTATTTTAGTGTTCTGTACCTTCCGCTAACGAAACGTCCGTACGTCTTTTATGGCTAATTCTGATTTTTTTTTCACAATGATTCCTTGCAATAACGTGTAATTGAACACATTTTACAGTTTATATCGAGAAGAAGTGCATAAAGCTATTTTTCTTATATAAAATGCCTTATAAATACACTAAATTAATTAAAATAAATTACACACACTACTGCTTGGATGACTCACAACATACACACACATAATATAATATAATATAGTTCAGCTCATTTATAGTCTAGATAGACTATGACAGCTGTGTAACTTGTCACGCACATTATTAAACCCACTGACCTCTACTATATACCACTGGACTGGCGGTTGTCAAAGTACTTTTATCCCTATTTGATATTCGCCATTTTGGCGCTGTTGGCCATGTAGCGAGAGTCTGCGGTACTAAAACTAGTGATGGCAACAATTAATGTAATTTAGGGGATAGATGTTTGCTATTGCATTTAGTTTATTGTACAGAAACCGTCCTAGGAATATATAAAACTTTGAATTTTGTCCACCTGCGCATTATGTTGGTAGCAATGTAAAATGTTCTGTGCATTGACCTCTACTGTATACCACTGGACTGGCGGCTGTCAAGGTATTTTTGTGCCTGTTCGAAATTCGCCATTTTGGCGCTGGTGGCCATGTAGCGAAAATCTACGGTACTAAAACTATTGAGGACAACCTCAGGAAACATCGATAGATGGTATAAACTATTTACAAAAAAAAATGTGTACTTTATTACGTTGATTCTTGAAGTATAAATAACACGAAAAACTAACGAAAATACTCTAGAGTATTGTACGTTCCTTCGCAGCAATTTGTATTATACGTCAAAGTTAGTTCTCTGGACGCTCGCGAGTGGCGTTTCAAATAGGTACAAAAAATTTGCAGTCAAACATATGGAACAGCCTGTCCAGTGGTATTTATACAGGTTAGTGAATAAACCTGTCCGTTTTTATCGGTTGTCTAACAGCAAGAGACTAGCTAGGCGTATAAATTATCTAAGTTATATTCAAGTTCTAACTTATTACGGTCGAATTTCGATCTCTGAACCACTCGATCATTTAAAACAAAATACGTACATACAAATCGTTTATAACTTATCTCCAGTCATTCGTAAGGCTCGGCATGCGTGGGTGGACAATATAAGGATTTATTTGTAGCTAGCTACTGGTATCATAAAACGTCGTATCTTATAAAACGCTGTACTGTAAGCCGATATACCCACACAGCGATAGTGCTCTCGTAAAAAAGGGACAAATATAAATTATTTTTCTATGTTTATTCCACTTGGCGTAAAGACGGGTTGGATTCGGAGTTTTACGCTTCATGTTCTCTTAAGTTTTATGATGTTTTTTGCTTAAGAATGATTTTTGTATTTATATAACTTGTTATGGACAGATACGAATCTTTTGTACGGGTTTGAAAGTATTTGTCCGTTTTCCTATCATTATAACAACAATTTATGAAGAAGTTTAGATAGATTATTTAGATTAGATAATTTACTCATATTACTCTTGCTGCGAGACAACTGATGAAAACAGGTCAGATTTATTACTTTAGTGTGCGTGACAAGATAAAGTCGCAATTGGTATGTCGCTTGGTGTTAGTGTGCGTGATTTGCTGAAAATAGAGGTTAACTGTTGACCTCAATTATTTTTGACATGGTCACAGCTGAAACAGTCTCTATCTAGACGTATAGATTTATAACCTGTGATTCCTCTGGTGTTGCAAGAGAATGTGAGCGGCGGTGATCACTTAACACCAAGTGACCCGAACGCTCGTTTGTCCTCCTTTTCCATAAAAAAATGATCTTAGTGAAGAAGAAACAAATTAATATGTAACTCATAACGTATATCTTCTGATATATCCTTTCTATTTCAAAAATATTATAATAGAATCCTGTCACATCTTCTCTCGTACGTGAAAGGTCACGCATGCCTAACTTTTATATCGGTACCACAGTAGACATATGTACCAGTACGGAAATGACACACTCACCCAAACATGTACATCGACGAGGCCCCTAAGCGGCTTTCGCGGTCTCGCAGTAGCGAGTGTCACGTGTTATTTGTTGACGCGATATTTTAAAAAATGCCGGTGTATTGCGTGGCAACATACGGCCATTTGAACTCGGCTCCATCGAAACTCGGGCTTTCGTTTATTAAACTATAAAGTATATATGAATGATTTATTGTTATATTATTATTTTAATTAGTAGTTATTGGAATTATAAGTCCGATCGATCGAGATCGATTATAATAAATTCGTGAATACAATTCACAATGTTAAACTAAGGTGACGGCTGCAATATTTACTATCAATTATTTCAATGCCCCATAAAGGAACTACGTTCAAAAAAAATACAGTGAAATTGAGAACCACCTTTTTTAAAGTCGGTTAGAAAAATAAGCTGACAACCCTATTGCTTCAATGGAGTGTACGCACATGTAGGTAAGTATTTTATCAAAAATGCTTGGTTTCCATACTTGTACATAAGTCTACTGTGTCAGTACTCACATACTGCACACCGAAATGAAACACGTAATAATCCATAGACGTAGAATGTACTAACGTATAAATCACTTGACAGACCGACAATACGTGACCAATTTTTATTTGTCATACCTGGCTTGTAAGGATTTGGGCTAAGGGCATTGGTTTATTATTATATTCAAAATAACAAGTAACGAATGCCAAGAGTGGCTGACTGTTTCCGACTTATCAATCAAAATCGGTTACAGTAACAATAGGCTCGCTTTCCTTTTCTATCTTACTAAAACTCAATTAGAAATGTTCTTCTCTTTCGCATTCTTACTTTGTCTTTACGCTAGTATATTATAAGTATATGGAATTAATAAAGAAATGATGCCATATTAATCAATCAATTGCGTGAATGTACAATAAGTACTTAGAATTTTTATATCGTATTTCATTTGTATAATACTACTACTAGGTCATTACCCGTGACTTCGTCCGCGTGGAATAGTTACTTTTGGTAGCATTTTTTAATTTTAATATACTCACTTCGCAAATAACACACACATACTAACTACCAACTATAGAACTTTTATCCCCCTTTTTCATCCCGACTCAGGTCTAAATATTAAAAACGCTAGAACAAATATTTATTTATTTGTTGACAACCAGTACTTGTTACATTCTAATAAGCTTTAAATATATCGATTATTAACAAAATATGAGTTGAATGTACAACAGATCATGATACATGCCAATTTACAAATTTGATTATGAAAAGCAAAAACATACATAAATACATGTTTATATGTATTTATGTATGTTTTTTCTTATCTTAATAATAAGTTATATCCATTTTATCCATAATAATAAGTTATCTTCGACAATGACGAACTTCCACCCCTATTTCTTCCCTAACAAGCCTGTTATTCGCGATAAAAGGTAGCCAATGTCCTTTTGACAAGCTCTTGTATATCTGTGTACTAAATTTCCTTAAAAACGATTCAGTGGTTTATGCGTGAAAGCGTAACAAAAAAAGTTACATTCAAATTTATAATATTAGTAGTTATTATAAAACCGTACGTGTGTGAGTGCCGTATTACTTTGAGTCATTGTCTTAATTTCCTGCAACTCTATTTCTTTAGTGAAGAAAGAGAGTTTGGACTTTTTTTTTTTATGGAATAGGAGGACAAACGAGCGTACGGGTCACCTGTTGTTAAGTGATCACCGCCGTCCACAATCTCTTGCAACACCAGAGGAATCACAGGAGCGTTGCCGGCCTTTAAGGAAGGTGTACGCGCTTTTTTTGAATGTACCCATGTCGTATCGTCCCGGGAACACCGCACAAGGAAGCTCAGCTTTGTAGTACGTGGAAGAAAGCTCCTTGAAAACCGCACTGTGGAGGACCGCCACACATCCAGATGGTGAGGATGATATCCTATCTTGTGGCGTGTCGTGCGAAGGCGGAATTACTAAGTGGACTGTCAGAGTCAAAGTCAAAGTTCTTTAAATTACCAGAAACATTCACAAGTAAAGTTGTTACAAATTTGAGAATAGGCACATGTTTCGTCTTGACAGACATGCAAATATTTTAGTGGTTTTATAATATTATAACTTAACACTATCAATAATTACTGCTACATTTAATTTGACCAACGTAAAGCTATACGTAAAAACCCTACAATATACAATCACAACAATTAATGAAATGTTTAGAGATAATGTAGTAAAAATAATCAAAAAAAATTATAATATTAACAATAGTATTGGTACTAGAAATTGTACTGCAGTGATTACCTACCATTACACACGCATCTGTCGCATAAAAAAGAATTTCAGAGGCAGTGCTTACCTCGTTATAAACCTGAATAAATATTACACTAGTGTTAAAGTTAATTTAATTGGGTTCCATTATTTTATAACCAAACTCATATTTATTATGATTTGGGGATTTTAATGCACTTAAATCCTAGGATCTATTGTGCCCAAACTTCTATTTAACACCCACTCATAAAATTTTTCCTTACGCTACATTCTCATTACCTACGGTGAGCAATCTTTCATATGCCAAAGCTCAACTACGACTAGTTACATCCTACCTTTATAGAAAATCAGTGCACGCCACTGATCGTAGATAAATACACTCGTGTTATAATAATATAACTTGTAATATTTATTTAAAAAATGCGCAGAGAATTTAAAAATTAATTCGAAATGAAGAGAATTTGCTTTAGTGCTTCAGTATGAAGCGGGGCGTGAAACAAGAACCGCCCGCGCCGTGAAAGCGATTGTGATGCTATCACGCCAGCCAACAGAGATATTTTAATGTACAGACGGCGCGGCCCGAGATAGGAGCTACTTCATTACTAAACAACTCTCACACCCGGTGATTTATTCACAATAGAAAATAATATGTGTTAAAAAATGTTTTACGTAATTTGAAACTAGAAATATTATTTATACGTTTACAAACTCTAGATAGAATGTGACAGCTGTGAAAATATGTCTGAGTGGTGTTGCAAGAGAATGTGGACGGCGGTGATCACTTAACATCACGTGATCCGTACGCTCGTTTGTTCTCCTTTTCCATAAATAAAACCTCTATTTTAAGCAATGAAAGCACACTAAAACGTAGCTTGTCACGCACACAAAAGTAATAAACTTGCCTGTTTTCATCGGTTGTGTAGCAGCAAGATACTCTGTCTATATGTATGAATTATCTAGGCAGTTAGGCTTTAAAATATATAATAATTCAAAAACAAGCGGCAAAATCGCTTGCCAATTCATCTCCGTAGGGTTTTGAAAAGTAGGTAGGTAGCTTAAGTGATGGATAACATGAAATTTCTGCTATTTCAAAGTCAAAATCGATCCTGGCATTCCGGGAAGTAGCCGGAACAAACAGACAGACAGATACAATTGTTGAAGTGAAGAACACGTTTGAATCGCGCGTTGAGAACTTTAGCTAGTGAGTATAGAAGGAGAGTGAATCGAATATGGGATCGCGATCACTTAGAGTCATTTTTACACAGTTACGATTACGTATAATTGTTCTATACTAGAAGTGGACTGTATATTTTTTGGTAGGCTTAATAAGAACAACTGTGAAAAATAACAATGCTTATACCACCTACCTGTACACGGAACTACTGGAACCATCGTGGTTTCAACAATCGAGAGCCGTCTGAGAACGTCTTGGACAGCACCTTCTCGTACGGCGGTTGCAAGCGGCAGAGGGGGCGTGTAGGCGTCCACACATACGTCATACGACTGTTGCTCCTAGCGCCACTGGTTTGCTACCGGTATCAACTTACGGCCGTTTTCAATAACCTATCTATCCTTAGTTTAACTTACTAGAGGTTGACAAATCTATCCTTTTACGCTTACATCCGAATTCATTTTGGAATGGGTGGTAGTTTTTTTGACTTTCATTAAGTGATGTCACATCCTATTTTGAATAAAAATATTTGCATTTGAATTTGAATATTAACAGATAAAATTGGACTATAACTATATTTGACATAACTATGGATAGATAAGATCTTGTCATTAAACCGTGACAGCAATGTATCCGTAAGTTAAACTAAGGATAGATAGGTTATTGAAAACGGCCGTTAGGGTTGGGGCACAGTAGCGATACATAGCACCTTAGCATGTCCGATCTAAGCTGAATTTGACTAGCACTTTGTCAAACAATATACAATGCAAAGACTGAACACGTACATTGTAAACTTTGTGAATATAGAATAAAAATAGATGATTTCGTATTGGTGGTAGTGTTATTAACCTCACCTTCATTTAGTTCTCAATTCTGTCGTGTGTCGTGGCCCTAAGCCTTACAGTTTTTTTTAAATATTGATATTAACTACCTACTGTTAACCGTAATAAAGTAAAAACTGTCCGTTGATATTTAAAAAAGAATACATGGTGTGAACGTGCTTCTATAAAACAATACCGAAGCTAAAAAAACTTCTACTGTGTATAATTTTTGTCCATTTGTTTATAGTCATGCCCGGGAAAAACGCTAAAGCTATACGTTTAATTCCAAAGTTGCATAAATATTAACAAAAGTCGCGATGACATAATATAGATAGGTATAGAATTTTGGTGCTTTTTAACGTTGCCGTGGACAACGTCTCGGGAAGTAGCTAGTTCAAAATAATATGTATTTTTTTAAATAGTAGCATGTTGGTAATTGATTTGTGCTAATTCACATTAGGTATTTTACAACTATCCAAATGTTCAATTCAGTCTCGTGCCAGAGTTTGGCTAGGCCACATCACCTGAGGATGCCTCGTGTAGGCGTGAAATACGTTTCGAATTCAAGACAAAACTCAGCGGTATTTACACTCAATAAAAATCAGAACATTTGGATAATAATGGTATTCAGCACAAAAACGCCTAAATAAAATTTTTTATATTTTTTATTTTACAATAGTTTGGCTCTTATCAATAACGAAATAGAGGAGCACATACCTATATATCTTCTGGGAATGCAATACCAACCGTCTAAATACACACAAAATATGAGGTGATTGAGATTTTAATATTGAACAGCCAATATGCATGAGTCGAGGAGAAGTTTACGTTCCGCAAATATCCGACTCATCGGCCAACATTTATTATTACGACGAGTTTGAGTGCGGAACTTGATAAGTTTACAGAGCCAGAAGTTGTTATAAGTATTCGTAGCCTTAGAGTTGGCTGGCGCGGGCCCGAGTGGCGTCAGCCGGTCTACGCCACGGCTCGACCGACATCGTCCGAGACGCCACAAAAACTTCGCCTCCGCTTTATTATACAAGGATGCTAATTAAAATAGCTCCGAATAGATTACGGCCGGCTTCTGGCAGAGTGCTTAATGCGATGCTTTTACGACGTCACGCTTCATGCTCTCTCATTAGCGTCTCACGAATGCTCCACTTTCATGAATGCTTTCTCTGCTGTATGCATAATATCGACTGCAAATTACTGAGTTTTCTTTTAACGAAAAATATACAAGAGCCTTATCGGAATGGATTACGCGTACAATCTAAATCTATACTTAATATTATAAAGAAGTATAGTTTGTGATGTTATACAGGGATGTCCCAAAGTTATGGGACATGAAGGGAAAGTACCTTATGTTTAGATAAGAAGACTTTATGTTATTTTTAAAAGTTAGTAATTCTGCATTCAAAGATTTTCTAAAAATTACTTGCCTCGTCTGGAAATCGAACCGACTTAAATGTAAAAAAAAACACCCCTACTCTTATGATGCCAATCGAAAGAATGGCCAAAAACTAATAACTCCTTTTAAGTAACATAGTATTTTAAAAGAAAGTAGTCAATTAAGTTGGTCTTTTTTGTAAAATAATTAATTAAATGCTCAAAATGTGATCCCTCTTGTCTTACGCAAATCGCCAATCTTTTAATCAGTCCGCTGCCTGTTGATTTTCTTATCATTTTATGGTGAATTCTCGATATGATATGGCACAATTCTGTTTGTAACTCGCCCACGTTCTCGTATCGTTTTTTGTATAGCATATCTTTCACGTATCCCCAAAAGAAGAAATTTAATGGTGTAAGGTCCGGGGATCTGGCCGGCCATCTAATCGGTCCATTCGTACCAATCCAAAACATTCATTTTACGTTGTTCCTTTCTTTTAAAATACTATGTTACTTAAGAAGAGTTATTAGTTTTTGGCCATTCTTTCGATTGGCATTATAAAAGTAGGGGTGTTTTTTTTTACATTTCAGTCGTTTCGATTCCCAGACGAGGCAAGTAATTTTTAGAAAATCGTTCAATGCAGAAGTACTAACTTTTAAAAATAACATAAAGTCTTCTTTCAGTAAAATAGCCTATCTTCGATATTTTAGGTACTTTCCCTTCATGTCCCATAACTTTGGGACAACCTGTAGACATAGACCAGTGCTGAAGCCTGTGAAAATGATAAAATGTGAAAAAAAAAATAGTAGGATGAAACCCATTGGAAACGGAAGAGAATTGGAACAAAAATGAAAGGAAAAATAAATTACGGGCGATCTGAGGTCGGGAAGTGGAAAAGGGGGGGTGTTTTAAGGTAAAAAACGGTTTATCTCGATTTCCGGCAAAACTGAAAGTCCTATGAAGAAAAGTCAAATGGCAAAGTTGTAGGTAATAAAAAGATCTTCAACTTTTGTTGTTACAATTTTTTCACATAACCTCAAAATTTATGTAAAAATTCAAAAAACCAAGTGTTTGGTTTATTATTTTTATCTTTTCCAAAAACAATTTTTTTTTAACAAAAATTATCGACACTGTCTTCGACCAGTTTCCCTATATTAAGTATATTTGAAAATTCTATTACCAATAGAAAGACACATTATCTGTAAGTGTCATAGGCAATATATGTCCGACAAATGAAAATGTTTTTTCGTGATAGCCGAATTTGCAAGGAGTAAAAGCGTTCGAACGAAAACGTTCTTATGAACCCTGCCTGAACGATGAGAGATATATGATTACTTTGTATATACGCTTGTAGCAGCAGTGGAACACCAACTAATATAGTTTCACTGGTAAATACGGATGAAGTCGCGGGGAACAGCTAGTTAGTACCTATATAAATTAACCCTCCCATTTAACTAGTGTTTTTATTTTAATATTGTTGTAAAGTTAATCTCTTGAAGATAAATTGAAGGTTGTTATAGAGCCTATATATTAGAAGGGTGGTAATAGGCAAATAATAAAATTTAAGCAACCGGCAAAATGTTTAAATTAAAAACTTAAAATATTTAATTTCAGTTTCAATTACTAAAGTACTCGTAGTGTAAATGAAGTTGGTCTCACTAATATAATTAAACAGTCATTAAATCTAGTTTGTTCGTTGTTTGTGTTTACGTACTCGTATGTTGCGTCACGATCTGCTTGCTACGGGTGCGACAATGGAACTCGCCGCTCGTAAACCGAGCGAAAATTACCTATTGTTAATGTTTTAATTCATGTCCACCCTTTTGCTTGTTCCTCGCATCCCTACCCATTCATATATCTGTCCTATACTACCATATAAAAGGCTCTCTTTGATTTGAAAATACATTAATATGATATACGATTATACCCTAATGCGAATGTTGGCTCCGAACTGAGTTTTAGCAGCTTTATATTGGTTATCATTATTACTTTTATAGACATTTTATTCCAAATAAGTAGACGTTTGTGGTTGAATCATTCCATTTGTAATGCCACCCTAAAACCTTTCATTTATTTTCAAGTCGTGATGAAACGTAGAATGAGAATAGGCGTCCATTTTCCGGGACCTGGCCTTTGTGCTCAAGCGAATCCGTCGGTTTGTTTATTTCGGGGGTCTGCCTCGTAAACACTCGCAGACCGATACACTAAATTTAAGTTGGCCTCCTTTATTTTCCCCCGAGAACTTCTTTTTCTAAGTTATCCATGGTTCATTCGAATTTTTACGTTTCCCGGCTTTACGAGTGTTTTTAAGTTTTAAGTGTAAAGAGTTTGTAATACTTACCGTTTTATTAGAGTTGCCTCGCGTCTTTCTGAGAGCGTTATAAAAGACTGGGGATGATCGAACATTTTGCGCTCAAGTAGCTATTTCAACTGCTTAATTTACTGGCAATGTAGCGCCAGAAACACGCGCCATATCGAGCGCATTATTGCCGCGTGGAAAACAAGAATGCCATACACAGTTCCTTCATATCTCTTGAATTTAAGCGCCTGTCTCGCCATTACCGTTTATTCCGTTGCATTATTGTACGACTAGGATAGCACATTTGTGTCTTACAGTTTCAGAAAATATTGTAAGTCCACTTCGTATATAGTCGTTGTACTCTGATTAATTTGAGGGTAATAAGGTTGATTGATAAGTTTTCTTAGTGACAAAATTTGAAGTGCTCAAGTTTCATTTCACCTTCAAGACTTAATTACTTTCAAGAACGAATATAACTTAGTAATATAAGCAATTAGAAACTTATTTGACGCTGCCGGTCCGCCAGTTCCGCCTCCGGGTTGGAGTCGTGAGCGGGATGAACCATTACGTGCTTTCATATAACTTTTCCTTTTAAAAGTCGCATCTACTCTTTTCGAACTTATTATATAGGATAATTTAGCCAGAAATACGAACACGGTTAAATTTGCGTTTCACCTGAATTAGGAGCAATTTTAATGATTTTATCTTTAAGCACCCCAGTTTTGTACAGCGAATATCTTGGGATAGTTTTTTCACGTAAAACTGTGTGTGCTTGAATAAAATTAATCATGGTTAATAAAGAGACCAGTGAAAAAACAAAAGTTTGAAGGAGTGTAATATTGCAGAGCTGTGTAGATACTGCCATTACCAATTATGCAAAGCGTCTTTAGCGGTATGCGGGTGGCTCGCAGGGCACAGTAGGGCTGGAGCGTCGCGCTCTTTCCTCACTCGCAGCGAAATAACGACCTCAATTTGCATAACAATGCTTGTCACCCCTTATTTCCCACCAACGGCTTTCGCCGGCGAATCGACACTGTCCCATAGGACTTCACTTTTTTCGAATCTGTCCAGTTTCCAAAGGCTTATTAACATACGCCATAAATAGGCTTAACCGTTATTAAAACATTTCATTTTGTTTTTTAATTGTATCTGTTTTTATTATGGAGGAGGAAAACGAGCGTAAGGGTCGCCTGGTGTTAAGTAATCACAGCCGCCCAAATTCTCTTGCAACACCAGAGGAATCACAGTAAACGCGCTTTTTTTGAAGGTACCCATGTGGTATCGTCCCGGAAACACCGCACAAGAATGCTCATTCCACAGCTTTGTAGTACGTGGAAGAAAGCTCCTTGAAAACCGCACTATGGAGGACCGCCACATCCAGATGATGGGGTTGATATCCTAGGTGGAATTCGGCGGCAGTAATCAAGTGAAACAGCTCTTTGTAACACTCCCTGTGATAAATGCGGTAGAAGACACACAATGAAGCGACGGACGTCTCTACGCAACTGCACTGGATCTGTTCATTTTAATGTTAATATGAAATTTATCATATTGCGTTATGATGAATTTGACGACCCATATAGCCGAATGGTTAGTGACCCTGACTACTAAGCTAGAGGTCCCGGGTTCGATCCCGGTAGGTGCAATCATTTATATGATGAATATTAATGTTTGTTTCCGAGTCATAGAAGCATATATGTACTTATGTATGTTTAAGTAAGTATATTGTATTAAATATATCGTTGTCTTGTACTCACAGTACAGGCTATGCCTAGTTTGGGGCAAGATAATTTGTGTAATAAGTGTGTCAATATTATTATATAATTATTATTATTTATCTGCGTATAAAGTCAAGCCGCATCCACAATTTCTTCGTATAACTTTCAGTTTAATTGAATCAAAGTTTTCGGCTTTTTGCGGCAAGCGTGCCAACCACGCACGCTCCTCCGACTTCGATAAACTTTCTTTATTAAATTATTGGGAGTTCAGAAACATTCGCCTTTGAAAACGAATTGAATTATAGACAGCAATAAGTTACAATTGATTATCATTTATTTTCATGAAATAAATCTAATCTATAGCGCGCTATCAACATTTCCTTGTATTATTATTAGATCGAAACGAAATACGTTCTATACATATGGACAAATCACGCCATATTAAAACAAAACCGAAATATGGCACATGTCACAAATAACACCATAATAAGCATCGACTGCTGTATCTATACATTGCCGCATTTGCTCCAGTTGTTTAAAATGTTCTTAGTCGATGAGCAGCAATGTAAAACATTTATTTAGTTCTGTTTACGTAGTCTGAGAGTGACAGTTGACATACGACTCAGGAGAGAAGTGTGCTTACATTTTTAAGCACACTCTTGCCGTTCCGCGATTTCTGTGTGAATGATATGTCCTTATATGTGTATAGAATGTCATTGGTAAATTAAAATGATTTCTTAAATAACTGCATACTGATCGTCCCTGTGCATGCTTTTATTTAATTTGCAAAAGCGCGTTATACAAATAATCTGCAGATACATATAGAAAGAGCAAGTGACATTAGCAATTCCATAACTTCATTAATATACTTGTGCATTCTTGAATGCGTGCATTATTAATAAAACTATCGTTTATACGCATTGAAACAAAGTAGGTCGAAAAAGATTACCACGCGCACAATGCTAAATAGAACCTTCTTCTTAGAATTAGTTAACAGAGTACAACGAGGGCACTATCCGACATAAGTGATGGTTTGGATGGGTGTTAGTCATGAAGGAGTGACTGAGCCATATTTTTGTGCAAAAACGTCCCAAAAGGCATACGAGCCAAGTCTTGAGAAGTCTCACAATAACACCCTGTTCCATAAACAAGAATTGTCCCTTTAGCAAGACAGCTTTCAGCACCGGGTCAAAAAGCTGGATCAACACAAACGTAAATTGCTGGCTTCATCAGAGCTGAAGACGGGTCGTCATCCAGTCCAATCCATCTGATTGTAGCGGATTACAATTTATGGTCTGACATTCACGGTCAAAGAGTATTGAATGCTCTAAACGTCGTGATTATTGAGAGGAAAGTGCGTGTTTAATTAATAGCGGACCTCAATGTTTAAAAGGATTGGTATGAAGCCAATGATGATCATTCTAAATAAACTTTATGGAGCTACGGATTCTCACAGTAATAAATGATTTATATTTTATGCAACAGAAGAGAAATATTTTCTCTATAACAATATTTATGGGAAGGCCAGGGCAGCCATATTACGATTTTGGATTTCCCTAAATCACAATTCAAAGTACAATCATATAAATTCAGTAATTTACGTACCCCTTGTTTTACTGCTGAGATAAATTTTTTTTCGAAAGTAGTCGACGTTAACCGACAGTACAAAAGTGAAGTCTATAATGTGGCATAAGTGTGAGTAGCAAATTTAGGCTATATTAATTTTGTAACGCGGTGCACTTCAAGATAGCACTATAATTACTATACAATACGAACTAAGCGACTATAACGCGAAAAAGTATTCGGTATGTAATTCTTATTCCTTAAGTTTTCAATGATAAGCTTAATTGAACATTTTCAAAAACTTTCCGTGTGTCTGTGTACCGTGTGTACTTCTCAGGTGAGGTAAAACAAACCTTAAGTTGATAGGGAGAAAAGATAAAAAAAACATTAGTAAACATTATCGTCAACAAAGAAAGGACTTGTTTATTTGATATAAGAGGAAATCTTGCATCAAATCGCTAAAATGAATACAATAAAAGGGAGAGATTTTAGCAATTGTAAAGTAAACAGTCCATAAAGATGTACGATTCCTCGTTGTAACGACTGAGACATTCGTCGTGCTGTCTCCCGGCGTATTGTTTTGTGGCGTAGCTTTATCTGGCGCAGAGCGAGTTGTCGTTCCAGTAATTTATAGTTGTTTCCCCGCCTCGGGCACCAAGTAACGATACAAGTCGTACAGTATGTCTGCCAAAATGGACTCCAGTCAACCCCCGTATGCTATTAAGCGTCATTAATGCATATAAAATGCGACACATAATGACCGAATGCCAAAGTTTTCGATGTATGTCTTTTTTATTGATCGTATCTATGCTCCTTATTTGTGTGCGTCTAAAGAGTTTTTGCATAGCTATATTTTGAGACAATCTAGTGCCAATATTTGCGATACAGTTATCTTTTCTAATTATATATTATATATTAATAGAGGTGTGTGTCCCTATACTTCTTATTACAGCTAAAACTGCACGTCGCAGACGCATAGTGTTTGTATGTCGCAATAGGTACAAGGCTCCCATCGTGCACTATGGTGGTTGCAAGTTGATATCTATAAGGCTGTAGAATAATACCTATAGGTGTAGAAGATAGATGTGTCTACCACACATGAGATTGATGATGAGATAAATCTAAAATAATTTTGATTGTTCTAGAAAATTCTATTCTAAAGTATACAAATTGGCGATAATGTGAAAAAATATTGATGGAATAATCGAACTAACAAAAATTAAACCATACTAACTTAATAAACGATTCTGCCTTATTAAATTTTCTTAAGTTACAAATATTTTGTTACATTCAATTTTAATTAAAGATAATTAATGTTGTAACGACAGCATCACAGCTATAATGATCCTGTCAGTAATAATCTCAATCGCTGCATCACTTGATATTGCTGCATCATTCAGACATTGGTACGTGTGAATTACAGAAATCACTTCCCTGACGAAAATGATTGTATTAAGCAGACAGTTTAATAAAACCTTTATTTTAAATAGCTTAAATAGTCTAAAATATACAATATAATATGCTTATAAATATAGCAAATTTCGCGAATCGGATGGTGGTAGTTTCATGTCGATACGATCAGTGGTTTAGGCGTGAAAGAGCCTCAAACAAAGACCATTTTCATTCTATATATATTTAAGTGTTTTGGATAGGTACTAAAAGCATATTATGTTATAAGTTGTTAAAAGCATGTTCACTTTTCACAGTGTACTGAAATACTGACAATCGTTTCTGTGAATTATAGTTTGATAATTTAAATTACACCTAGCTGACTCAACAGACGTTCTGTACATCTATATATCTTTTATATAAAATTCTCGTGTCACAATGTTCGTTTCCGTACTCCTCCGAAACGGCTTGACCGATCCTCATGAAATTTTGTGAGCACATTGAGTAGGTCTGAGAATCGGCCAACATCTATTTTTCATACCCCTAAGTAATAAGGGTTGGTCACCCTTAATTTTTTTTTTTAATTTTTGGACGAAATTTTTTGTTTTTTATTTTTTTATAATGTGGCATTAAAAATACATACAAATTCAAATTTTCACCCATCTACGATCAACAGTTACTTTTGTATCGCGATTTGAATATCGGCAATACAACGTTTGCTGGGTCAGCTAGTAATATATAAAATTCTCGTGCCCCGGTGTTTGTTACCAAACTCCTCCAAAACGGCCAATCCGATTTGTATGAAATTTTGTGTGCATATCGAGAAGGTCTGAGAATCGGCCAACATCTATTTTCCATACCCCTAAATGATAAGGGTGACCCACGCTAAAATATTTTTTTATTTTAATTTTATTATGTTTCAACATTAAAAGATACATGATACAACTTCGAATTTTCACCCGTCTATGATAAATTTTTGTTATTCGCTATTTTTATATTATTCTGTTCCATCCACAGATCTGCAATTGGGTTGTCCGCAAGATGGCAATCGAATATAAAATTATATGTACGTTATATTTGGTAGGTCTAAGAATCGGTCGTCATCTATTTTTTATACCCCAAAATTATTTTGTGTTGATTTTTTTTATTACTTTATATGGCAATACAAAGTTCACTGGGTCAGCTAATAATAAAAAATATACTGCATTTTTATAAAATCGTCAATAATATTATAAACATTAACAATATTTAGTAAAGATATGCTCCCTGTTGTTATAATGAAATTGTTTCACAGTAGAACTGTCAAACCGTGCGTCAATGCATTCTTCTATTTTTAACCGACTTCAAAAAAGGAGGAAGTTCTCAATTCGGTATTTTTTTTATGTTTGTTACCTCAAAACTTTCCAATGGGTGAACCGATTGTGATTTATCACCGATAAGGTTATTTTATTTATATAATATTGGTTTGCAAAAAGCGTAAGTAATTTTGTAAAACCAATAGTTTACTTTAGTTTTAGAAGTAGAAGAGACACGTCAGGGCTTAAAAAAATACCTCACAAAGCAGAAATGTGTAGACATAGCAGTCGAAGTATTTTATGGTGTCATTTGTGGCATGTGCTATATTTCGGCGTATTATTGTCTATATTTATAGAACGTCATTGTTGAGTGTATATAATTTTATTCGCTCCGGTATGTTTTGGTCTCGTAGAACTTAGAACAATAACGATAGCTTTGAAGCTAGCGTTGTAAGTGCATACAGTATGCGGGAGGTATTAAGTACCCGAAGCGCTAGGTTTATGCGACGACAGCGGTTATGGTTCCCAGCGGACGGGGCGCGAGATTGTCGTAAATTGCGAATATTAGATTATAAGTGCGGACTGCGGGCAACGCGGGTGCCATCAGCCAGATACCAAAGTCTTCCTGCAAACGCTTCGCGTGCCGTGATCTGAATATACTTAACGCTAACTCCCAATTGTGTTATAAGCTGAACTATAATATATATTTGTGTTTATTTTGCGCTAGGTTATGATATGGCTAGTGAAGGAACCATATACTTATAGCGTTTTATGAATTAGTTATACGTCTCGCATATTGGTACATTACGATACAAGTATGCAATGTAGGTCGTTCCCGCACAAGCGAAGCGAGTGCAGGATGACCTACGTGCGCACGAGTATCGTATACCTTTTTACCTTTTAAGTTGCGCAATGTTCGACCACTATAATTATTTGCAAACATTCCCGCACGCTCAGCTACATTCCCGCACGCGCGAGTCAACGTGTGGGAAAGTGTTACTTTGCGTGCGCAAAATCGAACTTTGCGCACGATAGATAATAGGAAAATAATTTTCTACAACTGGGTAATTTAAAACGTAACAAAAATTAAACAAATAAAATCCACAAGTTTACGAGCTGCCGCTTAAGTAAATGTTCGGGAAATGTATTGTAAATATATATATATATATCTCTTTTTAGTGGTTTAAATTTTACTTCAATTGCAAAGGTACATCCATACAGCCAACACGGGGAAATGTGATAATTACAGAAAATACCTACCAGCATCTTGGTATATTAAAAGTAGTTAATATTATAGTATGTAACAAATTTAACTAATTACGACAATCTTAACTTGGTAGGCGAATAAAAGAACTCGTAGATCCATTCTACATAATTGCAAAGACCCCTCAATTTTTACAGCAAGCGCTGAGGGCCATGTGTAAATTGTAAAAACGCAGTAAAAAATTTATTTGTTCATAGAATTCCCAATTTTTTTTTTCCAGATTTTATCTTTAGTTTATTTCGTTTTAATTTTATTATTGTATTTAATAAATTACTTTGCACTTTCGTTTTTAGAGAATTTATGCCGTTTGGTTTATATCTTTATATTTCTTTTTATATGCTTTGTTGTAGCTGAGTCATTTTCGAGTTATGCACAGTTGATTTGTGAGTTTAAGTTCTATTTGCGACTATCAACAACCCTTTATAAATTAAAATGATTATTATCTTGTGAGCACATCGTCACCTGGGTTTGAATTTGAAATATTAATAATAGTTGATTTAAGTTATCAAAGAAACTGGCAAGAAATATATTTTTGAAGAAGTTTTCAAGAGATAGAATACAGTCGTACTTTACTGTCGTATATCTTTAGCTAATGAAACAACGTTCACCCTGGAGGCTCCCAAAAGGTTAAAAACGACTCCCGGTTTTGTTAACGATTATCTTCATTACCTTACTCGGTCTTTCCACGAAAACTCACAAAATTGCTTTATAAAACAAGCATTATGGTAATCTTTCTGAGTACATAAAGTCGTAGGACTGCACGTCAGAATTAAATATTGTTAGCTTTACTAAATCAAAAAAAAATTTTTTTTGGTAATTTAGGAAATAATTTAGGAAGAATTGAATTTTCAACATTACTTTTATATATAATTTACAATAAATCTCATATCATTACCATCGTAAAATACGGTGAAAATATTTTTTTCGAATTTTAAAATTTCAGTGGCGTGTGACAAATCTTTTTTCTTGTTCTTCTATCTTGTATCTATATATACAGGGTGTCCCAAAGTTATGGGACATGAATGGGAAAGTACCTTAAATATCGAAGATAAGCTATTTTACTGAAAGAAGACTTTATGTTATTTTTAAAAGTTAGTACTTCTGCATTCAAATATTTTCTAAAAACTACTTGCCTCGTCTGGGAATCGAACCGACTGAAATGTAAAAAAAACACCCCTACTTTTATAATGCCAATCGAAATAATTGCCAAAAACTAATAACTCTTCTTGAGTAACATAGTATTTTAAAAGAAAGGAACAACGTAAAATGAATGTTTTCCTACTTGGATTGGTACGAGCGGACCGATTAGATGGGCGTCCAGATCCCCGGACCTTACACCATTAGATTTCTTCTTTTGGGGATACGTGAAAGATATGCTATACAAAAAACGATACCAGAACGTGGGCGAGTTACAAACAGAATTGTGCCATATCATACATATTATAAGTTAAGCGCTACCAACGTAATGGAGCCATAAGATATCTGTATTAATAATTACATTTATTTAACTACGCCTTCATTACTACCTTAGTAATCTATTTATATAAAAATGAATTGCTGTTCGTTAGTCTCGCTTAAACTCGAGAACGGCTGGACAGATTTGGCTAATTTTGGTCTTGAATTATTTGTGGAAGTCCAGGGAAAGTTTAAAAGGTGAATAAATATGAAACTGTTCGGAATTAAATAAAAAACAACATTTTTGTTTTCCTTTGATGTGTCCCCCGTCGCGTCGTCCGATATTCGTTTTGTATGGACATATTTTCTATGAGAGAATTTATTGACTCACGGTTTGACAGTTCTGCTGTAAAACAATTTCATTACAACAACAGAGAGCGTATTTTACGAAGTAATTCTTGATAATATGATATATTATTGACAAATTCATAAAAAACATTATTTTATTTATTACTAGCTGATACCCCGTGACGTCGTTCGCGTACGTATTTTTATAACATAGGTTACATTACTGGAATTTTAGTAGGGATCCCTAATTTTTTTGTAAATGTAATATAGCCTATAACACTCGGGGATAATGTAGCTTCCCAACAGTGAAAGAATTATTCAAATCGGTTCAGTAGTTGCGGAGCCTATTCAATGCAAACAAACAAACAATCAAATCTTTCCTCTTTATAATATTAGTAAAGATATACAGAACAACGTCTGTCGGGTCAACTAGTATATATAATGAAAATGGTCTTTGTTTGAGGCTCAATCACGCATAAGCCACTGATCGTATCGTCATGAAACTACCACCATTCGATGCGAAATTTATCCTAGATGGTTTATGGCTACTCATTTTTCAAATTCCAACGTTCCTTCATTAGTTTATTTACTTTTAAAGGGGGCGGGAACGGCTAGTGCAAACTGTAATTGTCATTATAATATTGTGTACTTAAACATGTTTGTCATGACGTGCCTTAAGTAATTTTTATTTCTCAAATGAGATTAATTATTAGAATATCATAGAGAGCGTAATACAGCGCTTTGTAAATTATAATAGTAGTGTGCTCTGTAATACTCTGTAATGCTGATCATGTTAATTAGAGCAGCATTTGCAGCAGCAACATTTGGTGTCAGTTCAGCCGCGCAATTTGCTGGGCGTTATTAGACTGCGCACATTACACCGCTGCGTATAATCTCCACGTAAAATTCTTATGAACTTGTCTCACTCCCACAGTTGGTACGCTTCCGGGTTTATCTCTACTCAGACTCAGTTTAATATTCAACGTTATTTCAGGCCGTTAATATTGATGGTGATCCGTAATTATTACGTTTTATACTGATGTAATATTTAATATGTAATTTGGACTTCAATGTTTAGTTGTGTTTGATTTTTGCGGAGAAATATTAAAAAGATTTTGTGGCTTATCATTTGCTCAGTAAATGCTGAAATTCATTTATACTTATTAATGCGCCAGCTTCCTTCTTATTAGTTTCTACGTTATTAATATCCAACGAAATATCATGCCGATGTTCAAGTCTGTCGGTACTTGCTTCATTATTTATTCATAATACATTTATATATTATGTACTAGCTGATGCCCGCGACAGCGTCCGAGTGGATAAAGGGTTCTTTAAAATAATAAGCAAATTTGGAATTGAAGACTATCTCATGTCCTATTCCAGTTCCGGTTCTCGTTTTCGCTCCCGTTTACAAAATATTATATTAATCTTATTTAGAGAAAGATTGCTATGGCAAACTAAACCTAATATTGGTATAGGTAGAGATCATCGAAGTGAATAATTTCAGTTTTTCATAAATTTCGCGGGAGCCATGGATTTTTCCGCGATAAAATGTAGCCTTACCCAAGCTCTAGTCTATCGCTGTATATACCAAATTTAATCAAAATTGGTTCTGTAGCTCCAACGTAAAAGCGTAACAAACAAACTTACATTCACATTTATAATATTAGTAGTAATTGTATATATTATGCATGTAGGCAGCACTGGAACACCAACTAATATTGTTATACTGATAAATGCGAACGAAACAGATAACAGTTAGTAATGTATATTATTGTTTAGTCATCCTAGTTGTCATTGGTCAGCGAATTTCATAATTATAAATAAATTACTAGCGCCTGTAATCACACTGAATGCCGTGCCAATTTTAAAGCAAGCAAAATCGTATAACAATGGAAACACGGTAATTATTCAAAGATAAGAAGTGGCTCCGACGTAAAAGCTTAACAAACAAACTTACATTCACATTTATAATATTGGTAGGGATGCTTCTTTATGCATAGGTATATATAGTTATTATGAAATAATTCGTGTTATGTTAAAATATTGCACTATATTTATCGGAGTTTGCTCTCTTAATGAATCAATTCACATTTCAAATGTAGATTTCAGTACAGTACACATTGAAGCTCCAGCTTTGCACCTCTTAGTCCTGTGACGTCATCGTTCCCGCCTGCTCCACGGCCTTTGTGAACCCGTGTAATTACTCTGGGACCATGGGAAATAGCTCACCGGGCGCTAAAGTACTTTTGTATTATTACAGTAAATTAATGCAGATAAAAAGAGGACTGTACCTACGTTGAAAATGCAAATTTATATTGAAGTCTTGTTAACAGTGGATTGTTAGAGTTTCGCCGGCATCTCCTTTTGGCCTTAGTTTTCTTTAAAATACGGTTCTCAGATTTTATAGCTAGTTATTTTAGCACTATAAATGGAGTTTGTTTTAGGTTGAAGTAGTTTCTCGATACTTCTACCACAACTATGTATTGCATATCTTTTATATTATATCATTAAACGAGCAATTCTTGTATATATATTGACAAGAATGAATTGAATTTTGTATACAGGCAGTTTCGGGTGCGAGAAATCGATCTAGATCTAGGTTTCAATTAAAAAAAAACAGTTTATTCGTGTTTTAATGAGAAACAGCTACAATGACATTAGAATACAAAGATAAATAACGCCACTATATACAAGACTATAATAGGTCAGATGGGACATTAGGTGATCCGGAAAGCAGAAGACCCCGGTTCGAATCCAGATGTCCGATTAGTTTTATAATTATTCAAGTTTTATACGTTCTTAAAAATCGTCCAGATATTAACAATTAATTGGAGTAGAGATATTGTTATTCTGCTCAGCGGTATATAATATGCATAATTTCAGCTAATAGATTGAAGTACGTACTCAAAGTTTGAATGGTTGTTCAGAGACACGCTATCTAATGTTTAGAAACTCCGTTAAAGATAACTTCCCTGGCGTAGATAAATACAGGAGCGCTTTTACGATATGCGGTATGCGTGGTTATAAGGAATTCGCCGCTTACGGTAAAGGTAATGTTTACACGTACACCTGAACGTACACTGTATATCTCACAACCCTCGCTAATATCCATTTATATATACCTGTATAGCCGAGTGGTTAGCGATCCTACCTACTAAGCTCTCTAGCTTATAGCTAGGCCGGGACCTCTGTCCCGGTTTCGAATCCCGGTAGGTGCAAGCATTTATATGATGAATATGGATGTTTCATTCCGAGTCATAGATGTTTATATGTATTTATGTATGTTTATGTGTATGTTTATATATGTTTAATTAAGTATATTGTATTAAATATAGCGTCTTGCAACCCATAACAGAGGCTATATGCCTAATTTGGGGCAAGATAATTTGTGTAAAAAGTGTGTCAATATATATTAGGGTTTAAAGTATGAAATTTCCGTTATGTACTCAATTTTGTTACGTAAAAGAATTATTCGTATAACTTTCGTGATCTATAAATTTCTGTCATGTCCGATACGTATCATGTTAGGTCATTTATGCCTTTATGGTCTACACTCGCAACCTGGACTCAAAAAACTTTGTGAACTTCTGAATTACTTCTAGATAAGAAGCAATACAGGCAGACTAATATTTACTCGGGCCGATACAACAACCCTTAACGCAAAGAAGTTCATAAAAGAATAACAAATGGATGGAAATGAAACTGGGGCCTGAGAGAGGCTAGGAGAACTTCATACTTATATAAAATGCAAAGTATCAAAATTAAAGCATCTCTAATGAAGATACAGCAAGATAGAAAAAGAAAGCGAATCCATACTTAGATACTGTAACAGATTTTAATTGACAAATTCAAATTCAAATATTTTTATTCAAAATAGGATGTGACATCAATTCGTCAAAAACTACCACCAATTTCAAAATGAATGCCTCAGACCTGGGAAGAACGAACGCAACAAGCTCAGCGGGCTTTTTTTTCATCGAAAATATATGTTTACAAAGTAATATTGTACAATTAAACTTATTATTTAATAGCCTGAGGGCGGTCACTCCATTCCCAATCTGTGGTATCATTAAGAAAGGCATTTATGTTATAGTAACCTTTACCACACAAACGTTTTTAACAATTCTTTTGAATAACGTAATATTTTGTTTTGAACATTTCCTGGGATCTTGTTCTAAATGCATATACATCACCCCACAAAAGACTTACTAACTCGGCTTAGCCGAGTAGTAGGCATTATAAGTTTATGTCTGTTCCTGGTGTTAACATTAGACAAGTCGTATACAGTCTGCTACGCTTGGAATTAGCTCCATAGTATTTTGAATATTCCCATTCTTGTGCGTAGATTGGAGGGCCTGGGAATTCGTGACAAAGCCCTCTCTCTCCTAGACAGCTACCTAAATGACCGAATACAGGAAGTTAAGGTTGACCTATACCACAGCACAATGGAAAATGTGAAATTTGGCGTACCGCAGGGGAGTGTCCTTGGCCCGACACTCTTTTTAATCTATATTAACGAGCTATGTAACCTTCAGATCGACAGAGCAAGTATATTCACTTGTGCTGACGACACAGCCATTGTTTTCTCTGGTATCTCGTGGGAAGCCGTACAGAGGAAGGCTGAGATGGGCCTTGAAAGAGTCTCGAATTGTCTAAACCAAAATCTATTGTCACTCAATATATCAAAAACAAACTATATATGTTTCTCTCCACATGACAGATACCAGCCCGTTCAAGACTTCTATATCAGAATCCATTCATGCTCCAACCCACACGATTTGAATTGTAATTGTCCCTCCATAGAAAAGGTGAATTGTACCAAATATCTCGGCATCCTGATTTACCAAAGGTGAAGTTGGTATTCCCAAATCGAACTGGTCATAACCAGGGTGAGAAAACTTATGTGGATTTTTAAAACTCTGCGGCACGTTATGAATAGCACAGTCCTTAATAAAATATACATCGCTTTGGCTCAATCTGTGATCACCTACTGTATCCCTCTCAGCCTTTCCTTTCATTCCGGCATTCTTATTCCATAGGCGTAGTCCCTGACTCATGGAAGTCAACCCTTGTCCATCCGATCCAAAAAAAAAAGAGACAGTTCGGATCCGGCGAACTACAGGCCTATTGCTATCACCTCCCTGCTCTCTAAAATCATGGAGAGCATAATTAACCGCCAGCTTTTAGTATACCTAGAGGGTCACCAGTTGATCAACGACCGACAGTACGGCTTTCGCCATGGACGGTCGGCAGGTGATCTTCTGGTATACCTAACACATAGATAGGCGGCGGCTATTGAAAGCAAGGGGAAGGCCTGGCAGTTAGCCTGGATATAGCGAAGGCCTTTGATCGTGTATGGCACAAGGCGCTCCTCTCAAAACTTCCATCATTTGGGCTTCCCGAGAGCTTGTGCAAGTGGACCTCCAGCTTCCTCACTGGGCGTACCATACAGGTTGTTGTCGACGGATATTGCTCGAACCCGAAGCCCGTGAATGCTGGAGTGCCCCAAGGCTGTGTGCTATCTCCTACGCTGTTTCTTCTGCATATCAATGATATGTTGGACACCTCCAACATACATTGCTATGCGGACGACAGCACTGGTGATGCCGTATACACGGGCCATGCAGGTCTCTCTCGGGAAATCGTCGACCAGTGCCGGGAGAAACTTGTGTCTTCTATCGAGTCCTCTCTCGAGAAAGTCGCGGAATGGAATAAATTGAACCTTGTCCAATTTAACCCGCAGAAGACTCAAGTTTTCGCGTTTACCACTAAAAAAACCCCATTTGTCGTATCACCGCTCTTCGAGAACACTTCTCTTAAAGCCGCACCTAGTATCGGAATACTGGGTCTCGAAATCTCGAGCGAAAGCCAATTCCGCGGCCATCTGGAGGGCAAAGCCAAATTGGCTTCGATGAAGCTGGGCGTCATCAATAGAGCACGGCAATACTTCAAGCCCGCCCACATTCTAGCGCTCTACAAAGCGCAGGTCCGGCCGCACATGGAGTATTGCTGTCATCTCTGGTCTGGCGCACCCCAGTATCTGCTCGATCCATTTGACCGCGTGCAACGTAGAGCAGCTCGAATTGTCGGGGACTCAGTGCTCTGTGAACGGCTGGATCTCTTGGCGTTGCGTAGAGAGGTCGCTTCATTGTGTGTCTTCTACCGCATTTATCACGGGGAGTGTTCCGAAGAGCTGTTTAACCTGATTCCTGCCGCCGAATTCCACCTTCGCACGACACGCCACAAGTTAGGATTTCATCCTCACCATCTGGATGTGTGGCGGTCCTCCACAGTGCGATTTTCAAGGAGCTTTCTCCCTCGTACTACAAAGCTATGGAATGAGCTTCCTTGTGCGGTGTTTCCGGGACAATACGACATGGGTTCCTCCAAAAAAAAGCGCGTACACCTTCCTTAAAGGCCGGCAACGCTCTTGTGATTCCTCTGGTGTTGCAAGAGAATGTGGGCGGCGGTGATCATTTAACACCAGGTGACCCGTACGCTCGTTTGTCCTCCTATTTCATAAAAAAAAGCCTCTTAGAATTGGAAAGAGCTCAAAGATCACTTCTCAAGGTCATGTACTTCAAACCTTTAAGATATCCAACTGATTCACTCTATTTGACTTGTAATCTTTTGACAATTAGGAAACTTTATGTTCTTAACATCATTTCAGCCGTCCACAGGTCACTTCCGCTAGATCACGCCAAATTGATCAGTAGAAGAAATGATAAAGTAGCAGATACCATTACTGTTCGCACTACTTTTGCTGAACGACAGTTTAGCTGTCAATCAGTGTTCTTATATAATAAAACAAATCGTGTCCTAAATATATATCCTATGACATTATATCTATGCAGAAAAGCTTTAAATAATTGGGTAACTTGTCTTGCTTAGGATGAAGTGGAAAATCTTCTGATCAGACACACGCATTGTATAGATGGAGCCAATCAAAGGACCAATTCAAACCCACATCCACACACTCACTCACACACACACACACACACACACACACACACACACACACACACACACACACACACACACACACACACACACACAATTGATTATAAATTGTAAAATTTGGTTTTCAATCATTTCTGTTTATTTCTATATTGTTTACTAAATAAAATGTATTTGCTAAGGAAGTTGCGAGATATTCCAATACAAGTGTCCTAAGACAACTTACTGGGAAGTCTCAACCACTAAAAAAAAATGTATATGTAATCTTTGAAATAAACGAAATGTATTTATTATTTAATATTAAACTAGCTAACGCACAAATATAAACGCATTGACAGGTCACTCATTATCACTCTGTCGGTATAGTCTGTACTATAGTGCTTTATTATATTACGGCGACTTTACAAGAGACTTTTAAAAATTTCGCGTTGTGTTCCTGGATTAATTTGTAACTTTTTCACGTGCATTACAGGCAGAAAAGGAGAGTCGACGTGTGGATTAATGAGCAACTTGTTTTGTTGTATTAAAAGAACGAAGCAAATACGAGTCACATTTGATGAACGAGGTTGAGGAGGTATTAAGGTTTTTAATGATAAATCTTATTTTCCTGAGCAATTGCCACACATCACATGACACTTTAAGTGTAATTGGATAGTGTGTGCCTTTATAGTTAAATATATGAATAAACATAAATCTTAAATATAGAAATTTATAAATGATCCTCGAAATATACGTTTTCACGTTTTCGTGCGTCATTTTATATTTTTGAAGTGAAAACTTCTTCAGCGGCGTTGAGCACTTTTCTTGGGGTAGGTATAAAATGTTACACGCGTCAGGACACGTGACCTGATTGAAAACTCGTTAGACAATCTTTGAAATTATGGAAAATAAACTTTCGTTGAAAGGTTATAGGATTCAAATTAGATTGTCGTCAAACTTTAACTTCAGTTGATATATTAATATTAAAATTGACTATAAACATGTAGAGACGGAGCTCTGTACCATTACTCTGTTTTCAGTAGCTTATTCTTTATGGGGTTTTAATCCAATCCATATTCAATTGATATTTTTTAAGTGAAAACTTGTTTACCGGCGTTGAGCACTTTTATTTTATTTCTTGGGATGGGTATAAAATGTTAAAATCACGTCAGGACATGTGACCTGATCGAAAATCGTAAGACAGTCGTTGAAATTATAAAGGAAAGTTGATTTTTTTAGAGATAAACTTTTGTAATGTAAAATAATTGTAGTAGTTCCAAAGTGTAAAATGGTTTATACAGTAATATAAACTTGAATTATTGTGTACAATCGCGCAATAAATGAATATTGTATTTAACCATATAAATGCCAGTACTTTTATACTGATAAATAAAGCAATTCGTGTGAAATTATCATCTAACCATTCCAAAATATTCGAAAATGCACAACGGCACTACCGGAGTGCAACCCGAGCAATAAAAAAAAAATACAACAGATTTCTGTTGAATTATCCATATTTTTTTTTAAACTACATGAGCAAAAATTGTGGTCGTCTGATCTAAAATAATAAAAAATTTCATATCTTAATCATGTCACCAAGTGAAATTTATTTATTGTGCTCATCAAGTATTTTAAAGTAAAACTTGCAAAGTGAACGTTACACTTTGCTTTTAATATTTCTTTGAGCGTACGGCAACTAGAGTAAGAGTTCCACTTAAGTTTCCCCGCAACCGATGCACCACCGTGCTTAAGTAGAAACACTGCGAGTGGCTGTCCAGAGGCGCTTTGAAACAGCTTTCTAGTAAACCATCATAATGTAAGATATCTATTGTGTGGATGCGACTTTTGAGTGTTATTATATTGTATCTCGTAGAGTGTGAGGAATAAGACAGTTATGGACGTAATATACAAATATTTGCCAAAGTTTGAGGGGTTAATTTTGCTGATTTTATGTTTAGTTTATTTTCTTGATTTTGAATGAGATTGATTGGTTAGTTAAGAGCCTAGCCTTTTATTAAGATAAAAATTATTACATATTAGTACTAGCAGACCCGACAGACGTTGTCCGGTACACACGTGCTAAATTTGAAAAATCGGTCCAGACGTTTGGAGGTGATCACTAACATACGTAGAAGAATTATATATCGACTGTATTGAAAATCTAAACCAATCTCAAATTCACTGGAAGACTGTAAAAAAATCATCAAAATCGGTCGAGGTTTTTCATTTGTGAATGTAAACCATCCTCGTATCCACTTGCCAGTTGGCAAAGATCTCCTACAACTTCTTTCATTCCAGTCTTTCGTTTGCGACTTTATTCCATATTACTCCTGCTACTTCTCTGATGTGATTATACCTTCTTTTTTGTGCTCTTTTCCGTTTACCATCTTTGGGCTACCATCTGGTAACAATTTTGTTCCATTTGTTTTGTCCTATTATCATGTACCCTTTCTAACTCCATTTGAGTTTTCTGATTTTCGAGTATATGTCCAGAAATATTGTTTTGCTTCTGATGACACTTGTCTTCAATATATCTGTATTTACCAATTGGAAGCTCCTTTGCACAGGAAGCGGGCTAGATTATGGGTTCCACAACGGCGCCTATTTCTACCGTGAAGCAGTAATGTGTAAGCATTATTCTGTTTCGATCTGAAGGGCGCCGTAGCTAGTGAAATTACTGGGCAAATGAGACTTAACATGTTATGTCTCAAGCTGACGACCGCAAAGTGGCGATTAGAATTTTTGTTTTTTTTTTTTTAAGAATCCTGAGCGGCACTGCATTGTGATAGGCAGTTAACGTATCAATTACCATCAGCTGAACGACCTACTCGTCTCGTCTCTCATTTTCTTAAAAAAAAAACTTGCGCCATTTTCACTTAGTTCACCAGTAGTTTGTATTCTCGTAGAATTTTATTTCATCTCAAACATTATATCCAATTTATTTTCTAATCAACGCCCACATAACCAATGTGGGTAGAACCGTGTTTTAGCCGCTGTTGTAATAAAAAATATAATAATTGTTCCGAGTACATTAGGAGTAGACATTGACATGTGTAAACATCAGTATTATCGGCGTTCGTATTGGACACGAGCTGCCCTTCCAACAGAGCCCAAGTCCGCGGGCGTACAGATAAAACGCGTGTTCATTTTATTTGCACATTTGTCAGCGTTCGTTTTGCGCCCACTAACATAAATTGGATGCGGAGAGGAGCCTCGCCCGCGAATGTAAAATATCCAGGTTTTCCCAAGATAATAGCGCCGAAATTTTATGACACCATTATGCGATTTATTAGCCGTAACACATTCGTGTGTAATACTCTTTTAAATGTTGCCGCAAAACTATCTCGCAGCACCTGATAAAATATTTTGGGTATTTTAAATAAACAAATTTTACATATTCTAAAATAATTTTATTACGTTTTTAAATCTATATCAAGAAGGAGGTATGGGATGGTGTCGATGTATGTGATGAAATCTGTAAACACACACGCCTCAAAGATCGCTGACAGTACGTTTTAATTGATGCATCTACTGTACTGTGCTTTAAGTATGTACTCAAGTAACTATGTTTTTACTTATTAATTTACAATTTTTTGACTTGCTCGTGTAAGGCATTTAGTAATTTAAGTTTGTGTATTTTGTTGCATCACTTTGCATATATTTTAATTGAAATTATTTGTAAATTTAATTGAAAATAAGAACCCGTAATACCATTCCGTTTTGAAAAGAGCAACCTTAGAGTTTCTTGCCTTCCGAACGAGCTATTTGAAAAAATGACATATTTCAAGTGTAATTTACCTGCGAAATAAAATATTTTTTATTTGAGTTGATTTGGTGAATACTTTGGCCTCATATCTTAACCACAACCAACATGATAATTAAAAAGTTATCGCTAGTTATCACATGCTATATACGAAAAATTTACACATTTTTTATTCTAATTTTTGAATTGACACTTCTCGACGTATGAGATAAATTTTATAGCATTTTTGTCACGATTTTCGGTTACGCGCCATGTTATTTTTTCTGACATTTGTGACATTCTTTAATATTCAATAACTACATTAGACGCACATGCGTTAATCTTGCTTTCAATTTCTTATGCTTAATTATTTAATGAGTGAACATTTTTAAAATTGAAAGTGGTATGCGTGGATTTTGTATAGAATATAAAATGAAGTAACAAACAGTGAAATGAAATGGCGGAGTCTCTGGAACATTTTACTCTTTCATCAATAAACAAGAATAAAACAGAAAATATAAACCTGAGAATGACATGACCTGTAAAAAACATAAGTGTTCACTTTTAGGGTCCCGTAGCCAAATGGCAAAAAACGAAACCCTTATAGATTCTTTATGTCTGTCTTTCTGCCCGTGTATGTCTCAAGAAACTCACCCTACATTCTTTTTTTGCGCTCTTTTTAATAAAATATACAATATTGTACTGTCATTGCTATTGCTATAAAATAATCATAATCTTGTCCCAGGCTGTCCGATTTCTTAGATATTCAGCTGTGGAGAAATACGATTTACGACAGTCATTTTTTATAAAACATTTAAATCTATTTATAGATTATGCTTGAACAGTGGCTGGGACTTTATTAGTGAAGTGTATACATTTACCCTTAAAGCTATTATGTATCTTATGAAGCCTACTAGAAATCTCAATTTTTCTTTAAGACCTTAGTTATAAAAAGCGCAAATAGCCCTCTTCTACAGCACAAAATGTTGTCAATATCGGCTGCATTACACTTTAGTAATATTGCATAGGACATCAGTAACTATGTCAGTTAATAGTGTTGTTTTTTAATTGCGTATGATGAATATAGGAGTTTATTGTGATATTAATCCTTCAACTTATTATACATGAAGCCATTTTCCTTTCTTTCCCCATGCGGCCAAGCGCCAGTCTATTTTAATTATACATTAAATGTAAATTGCTCCGCATTAGTATACAATAGCTCTTTACTTAATCAGATTAAGGTAAAAGTAGAAACAGCATCCGTTTTAATTCCGATTCAAAACAGTATATATAAGTATATTGTAATAAAAGTATAAACGTCCCTTTACAAAAGACTTACTAACTCGACTTACAGCGGTTTTCAATAACCTACCTATCTATCCTTAGTTTATCTTACTAGAGGTAAGACAAATCTATCCTTTTACGCTTACTTACATTTCAATAAGCTATCGACATAAAGCATTAGACTATCGGCCGTTCCCGTTATTCAGTCTATGTCTTACTTGAGATAAAAATCGTAACTAACGTTGACTTTTCTGTCCCAATAAACTTATCGATGGTAACTCACCATTTCCGTACACGCTGTCTGTCAATGGGACGGCGTGTAGCTTACCAGCGATAGAAGTTTGTATGGAAATTGCAATTCACGCGTCCCTATTTAAGGCGATAGGAATGACTTATCGGGTATATTAGGACAGCTTCAGATTATTGACAGCTAATTACTGGCAGTAAAAGGTAGTAATTTATCTCTATCTGTAGATAGTATATTGGGAACGGCCGTAATACTATACTGGACATTACTATGGATAGATAAGATCTTGTCATTAAACGGTGACAGCAATGTATCCGTAACTAGAGATACGTTATTAAAAACGGCCTTGTCAAAAATGTTTACGAATCTCAATAGTGTTATATATCATTCAAAAGTATTGTGAAATATTAAAATAGTCAAATGCATTATGTTGCATAAGTGGAAATTATTTTCATATTAGTAGAATAGAAGCCATAACTTCCGCTCTTAACCATAGTCCCTCTGAAACATATCTGCCGTAATTCACAAAATTAATTTATCGCCGGCCATTGTTTTAATTCAAACAGCGTTTAATTCCAAAGTGGCTCAACTCAAACGAGATGGCCGCAAAAACATTAAGTATTACACAGAGTAATGGTAATAGTAGCTTTTGAATATAAGCTAGGAGCGATTTGCGGGAGCGGACATTCAACCCACTGCCAATAACTGTTCTTCGTGTACTAATGGGTGAAACAGGCGTCCAATTAAACGTGCCAATTCGGTCGGAGATAGCCCTGTTAAACACTACGCATAGGAAACTAGACACAAGCTCAGCCTCATTTCCTCCCCGTACTGGCTTTAATTTGGAACACTGCCTTCTCTACTATGGAAACGGTAGCCGTCTAACGTGTGCCCGTGATTTCCTCTGACATTGTCATTAACTGATTTAGAATTGATTTTTATATTGTACCAGCTGACCCGCATGTAAATTATTTTTAGAGTTAGACCGTTTCTTGGACATTGCAACATATAGCAAACTAAATATATTTTTCTAAAATAAAATATTTTTTCTAAAATAAACGTAGCGTAAGTTCCTCCTTATAAAAATCAGCTACCTGCCAATAAAAGTCCAGCCAAAAGCGGTCCAGCCACTTCAGAGTTAACCCGGAACAAACAGATAGACAAAAATTGTAAAAAAAATGGTATTTTGGTGTATGTATATTCATTTACATGTAGTAAAAAACGGTTATTTCCATGTTACAAACAGACACTCAAATTTTATTTATATATACAATAGATAACTTTCCTAGCTACTACTATATAACTAGTGGCTTCGCCTGACTTCGCTCAGGATAATTTGATAGAATAAGAAGTAAAATAATTAAAAGCTCTGTTTTAAAGGCAGTTTTAGGCCATGTGTTACTGAGCGACAATATAATATTCTGCTGGTGAAGAAATTTAAGAAATCGAAAAAGATTTTTTAAATTTTATTGATCAAACAGAAATACAAATCTTTATTTTTATTATATAATTATAAATGATGATGATTAGAATTGTGTATTTTAATTATTCAGGAAACGAACACGCCCACGTCATATTAATGGCATATACGTAATTATTTCATATCGTTATTTTGCTAAATAATCATAAAACCAATAAAATTATTATTCTTAACAATAATTTATTTTAAATGTGATATCATTTATCTAATTCACACTTCTATATTATGTAGAGCTGAGCTTTGGTGTTCAGTATAATACTGAATAAGCTGTTATTTGTGTAACCCGCTGGGATGTAGGAAACACAGTTCTAACATAGGCCCCCTAAACCCCCCAACTCGTAACGTGGATGAAGACAATAATGTGTGCGCATGTTTCAACCTATTACTAGATAATTTGAATAATTGTCTACGAAATGGAACTACCTCCAATTATTGCAACAATTCTAGTCGCTTTGTTAATCTTCGAAAATGGCCGACTTATTAGGCAAAGGAGAGTTGCGAAATGCTGAGGTTGCATAATATGAGCTCTGGTCTGTAGGTTTCTTTTGTATTACAACCACATTACGCCCCTATGGGCGTGAAATTGGGGTTGAGTGAGTCTTTGTGGAATCGGGATTTTCATATTCGTGAATTTATTTTTTTATTAAGTATTTTATTTACAAATAGACACTCATATCATTGGAATTATAATAATATTTACGCGTCGGTCAACGCTAGGTACAGTCAGCGTCAAAAAGATACCCATTGTATTCAAAAACATGGCAACACCTATCGTTACCATATACAATATCGATTTACCGAAAGTGACCAAATAAATAGCGTCATCCGAAGTTGTCAAATATATCGGACACCATAAACGTCATAAACATAGCTACATTCAAAGCACCAAATATATCGCTGTACACAAAGTGTTCAAAAATATATGATACATTTATGGGAAATGAACTTTCGGCGTAAGGGTTATAGGATTAAAATTAGATTGTCAACAAACTTTAACTTCATTTAACATATTAATATTAAAATTGAATGTAAACATGCAGACAAAGCAATATTTCAGTTAGTTAATATTAGTTACAGTATCTTTTTGACGCTGACTGTACAAAATGAAATGGAGTAATTTCTGTGCTTACCATATTTACCATAGTTTACCATTATTTTTACCTACTTTGAGAAGTAGCGATAAAAGTATGAGGATACCAATTACAATGTGTACCTATTACTCTTCATTGCTATGCACTCTTATAGCTGAAGTGAATAGAACTGAAATCAATACAAGATGAACGATTTTACTGAGAAAATAATACTTACTAGTAATTTAATTTTGATTTTTTTTGTTTAAACCATTAGTAACTTCAAGCCAAAATACAATAAAAGAAGAATTATATTAAAGTTATTTTCAGTAAACTAAATTACTAAAACAAAAACTCCACCGAATAAATAATAGTGAATAATACTAATTTGCCAAACTTTTTGAGTTATCTTGAGTGTAAATTGAGGCGAAACGCGTGTCGAAATGATTGAAGACAAATATAAGCGGAAGAAGCGTGCGCTACATAATAACAAGATATACCACGATTTACGATTGATGTGTGTCACTCGGACGGTTGGCTCAGGTGGTAAGAGCGCTCGGACTTAACCTGAGAGGCGAGGGTTCGAGTCTGTAAATATTGGGACTATTTACATTTGTATATTTAATCCCAGAAGTGAGGGAAACTGTTTTTATAAAAAAAAATAAACCTAATATTATATCACACACACACACACACACACATGTTGTTACTTTATTTTTATTTTACTTTCTTTTAAATTCAGTATTGATAAATTTGTAGTTTTTTAATTAAATTATTATTATTTTACACTATAATATAGTATGTATCTTCAAAATTTGTAATAGTGGTAGGTAATATAATAACCTATAATTATTGATCCCACGATACAGTCTCCGACTAGTGTGGCGACTCAATCACAATTTAGTCATATATATAAGCTTGTAAAATATATTTTAACTTAATCCAATTTAATGACTATGCATTTGTTAAAAAAGATCGGTTTAAATAAATTATTATTATTCTTATCTGCAACAGCATTTTTGTTTGAGAAAATCGGAAAATTAGAAATAGTGATACGTGTTGTGTGAGAACGGGGAACGGGCTCAATCGTCGTCAGCGAAATCTTTTGTTTTTCCATTTCCGCCAATATCCGTCAAGGCTCGCTTACTTTGATCAATGAAACAGCGCAGTGCCATTGAGGAGACCGTCACACCGAACAACGGGCTTTTCACTAGCATCGACGACATACGAAAAAACTATTATGGCAACAATACGAGCCTTTTCATTTTTTATCGCAGTCAACTGGAGCCGATTGCGATTTGAAATTGGAATCTAAATCATTCGCACTTTACTTGTTTCGTATTCATGGTGGATCGGAATTTTGTGTTTTCGCAATCTATATATTAATTTTAAAAATTCAAACTTTACGTCCCTTTTATGATATTTGTTAGGCACGGGGTGGTATAAATGTTGGCATAGTGAAAATTATATATAGACAACACAGAACCACTGACCTGTTTAAATACCACTGGACAGGCTGTTTCATATGTTTAACAGCAAATTTTTTGTGCTTATTTGAAGCGCCACTCGCGAGCGTCCAGAGAATTAATTTTGACGTATAATACAAATGGCTGCGAAGGAACGTACAATACTGTGAAGTATTTTTGCATTTTGAATTAATTTTATTTATACTTCAAGAATCAAAGTAATAAAGTACTTATTTTTTTGTAAATAGTTTCCCAACATCTATCGATGTTTGCTGAGGTTGTCTTCAATAGTTTTAGTACCGTAGACTCTCGCTACATGGCCACCAGCGCCAAAATGGCGAATTTCGAACATGCACAAAGATACCTTGGCAGCCGCCAGTCCAGTGGTATACAGTAGAGGGCAATGCACAGAACATTTTACAGTGCTACCAACTTAATGCGCAGGTGGACAAAATTTTTTATATTCCTGGGACCGTTTCTTTTCAATAAACTAAACGCAATAGCAAATAGCTATCCCCTAAATGACATTAATTGTAAGAAGGCTTTTTATGAAGCACTTCAAAATATGTCCTTTGAAGATACAGAATTACTAACAGTGTTCAAATAAACATTATCTATATTTTATTTGTATTAGTTAATAGTCATTACATTGAAGACATTACTTGTATGCTTAACCTGTATATTAACTTATACCTTTTTACTTTATTAAGTTTTTTTCTTTTTTTGTGATTATTTAGTTTTAATATCAGCTCTTTACGCCGGAAACACAAGCTCAGTATTGAGTAGCTTTTAAGTGAGACTTGTGTTATTATTCTTATTATTTTAATAAATAAATTGAAAAAATTCAATTCAGTTTAAAGTACGGCTGCGTCTTTCGTCAGTTTGAAAACGACATTATGTCATCGTTTAGTTTTATAGTGAAAAGTGCAAATAAAATGCCGAAATCTGTAAGAAGTGATGCACTACTAATAATTGTTTTCAAGGTTTTTTCTTTCATCTAATGCTGATGATGGGTGAAAAGTAAAATATTGTATGTATTATGGGCGATGTTTATTTTTTTTATGAAAACAAGGGACGAGACGAGTTGGACGTTCAGCTGATGTTAATTGATAAGCCCTGCCAATTACTAACGCAGTGCCGCTCAGGATTATTGAAAAACCCAAAAATTATGAGCGGCACTACAACTGTGCTCGTCACTTTGAGACATAAGTTGTTAAGTCTCATTTGCCCAGTAATTTCAGACCGAAACACAGTAATGCTCACACATTACTGCTTCACAGCAGGGAAAGGAGCCTCCCACTGTCTAGTTAGCGTCTTAATTAATGACACGCACCTCGCACATAATGGGCGTGTTTACGTCAAGCTGCGGATTGCATACTAATGGCACAGGCTCAATACCCAGAATTGCCTAGATGAATAATTAACTAATGAACGCAGTGGTAGGACGTTTCACTTCATAAATATTTTCTTATAGCCTGTTTCCACGATCTGTCGATAAATTTATGGAAAGGGCGACGTCACCTGAAATTTTATGTTTCCTTTCATCGCCACTCGCCTCTTATATTTTATTACCACGGCCCTTTGCTTCGCTAGAGCGATAGCTGTCACCTAAGCAGTTTTTGGGAAATCCTCGATAGTGAACAGAAAATGTTTCCTGATAGCACTATTGTGATAAAATTCGCGAGTATGAGAAAGGGTTTATATGAGAATGTTTACTCTTTCTGTCAAGTACCAAATTACGAATTTTATGATTTGCCTAAAATAATAATGTGTTAAAAACGTTACGTTGTACACGATGAGGGAAATGTCAATGTTAAAAAAATTTGGTTAGAACTTTTTAACAATACTTTTACAATAAAGCCTATTTTAAAAACTCTATTTTCTTCAGTTATTTATTTATTTATTTATTTATTCGATCCACCAGTGATAATTACACTAATTCAAGCAACAATAAAATATTTAATCTAAAGTTAATTCTAAATGCACTATCGTTTAAGGTAGATACAGCATGCAATTAATACAAAGCTTACAAATATTTATATCAAATGAAGTACTTATACATAATTTAAAAAACGTATTAACTTATTACCGAAAAGAAACACAGTGAAATAGTTCTAGGTAGTTCGCTAAATTGAAATCAGTTAAATATTAAATATATTTTGTTGATATTACAAATTATTTAATTTATCACATAATAAAATTTTACTTCGGAATGTTTTGAGTGAGTCCCCGAAAGGATCCAAATATTTGCAACTATCGTTTAGTATTTTAGACATCCTAGAAATTGGTGAGTTATTGCCGAGAACAGTTATTCGAAAAGGTCTTTGAAGAAGTGTTATTGCTTTGCGGGGATATCGAAAGGGAACATTAAATTTAATCTTGGAAACTAAATTTATTGCAAACTAAATTATCATAGATGTTCTTGTTGTTAATCTTGAAAACGGCTGCACCGAATGTATATAAGACTTTTACTGGCACACTGCTCATGTTACATAAGAATAGACCCAAGCTATGTACTTTTTAAATCAAATCTATCGTGGGCGGTGCCGCACACTGTCCTCACAAAGATATATAAAAATTGTAAAGGCGTTATACATCTATATGTCCTTAACAAAAAAAAAACTACTTTTAAAAAACCGACTTCAAAAGAGCATAAAATAACTTAATAAAGTTTTAATTTAATACACCTCTTATGCAAATCTTATAACTTTAATATTAATAAAATACTATTATTTGTACTTTAAGTTATTTTATGCTTTTCAGTTTTTGAAGTCGGTTTTTTAATCGTAGTTTTTTCTTGTAGTCATTAATCAGGTTAAACCGATAAGATTTCGTTGCTTTTTGTTATCATATATTAAATAGTAATATTTTTAAGTAGCCTACGAGTTATGGGTAGGCCTACGAAAGGTTCCGCGTGCCTTCATTTTTAACTCATTAACTTTGATTAAACATTTCCGATGGCTTTAGACTACATTATTCCCGAATATTTACATCATTTTTTTTCTATTGACAGAACAGCGTCTGTCAGCTGGTCAGCTAGTAGTATTTAAATAAATTGAATGAAATCAAATTCAATATTCTAGATATGATATAAAATAAAGCGAAAATGAAATATGATATATGGGCTCAATAGATGTGTGATAAGAAGTTGGATTCGTGCTGCAAATACATTACAGACACCTGTGTGTATACTTTAGACGCAGTTGGGAAAAGGTCTTACGTTTTCTTACGTATTCTCACCAAAATCACAATGTTATGTTCGCCTAATAAATACTTTCATTTCCGAACGGTCCCAAACTTCTCGGATTATTGTTGGAACGGCGGGCCGAAATATTTTACGTGCTTCTATTATTACATTTGGTATAATGTTATGTTTTCACTTGCCTTCATGAGACAGAAAACGGTGTGTGTTTTTTATTTGAACTGTATGCGATACTAGTTTTACCAGTGGGAGGCTCCTTTGCATAGGAAGCCGGCTAGATTATGTGTACCACAGCGGCGCCTACAGTAATGTGTAAACATTACTGTGTTTCGGTCTGAAGGGCGTCGTAGCTAGTGAAATTACTGGGCAAATGAGACTTAACATTTCATGTCTCAAGGTGACGAGCGCAATTGTAGTGCCGCTCAGAATTTTTTGGGTTTTTCAAGAATCCTGAGCGGCACTGCAGTGATTACACTGCACGATACGCCCTAACCATTAGGTTAGGGCGTATCAATACCATCAGCTGAACGTCCTGCTCGACTCGTCCCTTATTTTGTTATGATTTGCCTAAATGTTTATTTTGAATAGTATGTTTTATTTTGAATTGGCTGGTTAATAATTATTAAATATGTACTTAATCCTGTTTTTCTGAAAAGTCACGTTACTTATCCAGATTATTACACGTATTAACCATTGTTCGTATCATCACGTTATATCATAGGAAAGAACTAACTATATTATATATTAAACTATATTAGAGTGTAACGATATTTTTATGAAAAAAGTTGAGTTTCTTGCGCCCGTTCCTATCAGGTCTGAGGCATAAATAGGTGGTAGTTTTTTTAATTTCAGTAGGTGATTTCATAACATATTTTGAATAAAAATATTTGAGTTTTGAGCTGAGCTGAGCAGCATCCCAATTGCCCTCGGCACTTTGAGACTTAAGATGTTAAGTTTCATTATCCCAGTAATTTTAGGGTAGCTACGACAACCCTTCAAACCGAAACGTAATAAGGCTTGCATATTCCTACTTCACGGCGGAAATAGGGCAATACCTAGTCGGCATCATGCAAAAGAGCCTCTAAGCAAGTAAGTTGTAGATAAATAGCAGGTGAATAGTAGATTAATAGATAATTTATTAAAATTATTATCAGTAGCTGATTGCGTTTCTATTCTCCACATTATTAATAAAAAAATAAATAATTCTTCGCTTGAGGACAGTCTTACAGAATTCTTGACATCTTATTAGGTCTAAACAGTTTGTTATTTTTAAGTTATGTCCCTCCCTTCTGGGATTAAATATAAATATACTCTCGGGTTCTATCCGAGCGCTCTTAAGGCGAAGAGTAAGCAGAAAACACGCAAATATGGTGTCTTTAGACAAGTTTTGTGGTGAAAGTATAGCATTTCGAGCTATGGACACTGCTTAATCCTGTTACACATATCCTTAAATCTTATTTGTAGGTTGCTAATGCTTGCTGTTGGTTATTGTTAACACTGCCGAGCCTTTTTGAACTACCACTTTTCTTTGAAGTTAAACAAGTTTTGTGGCATGGCGTGACGAATTTTTTTGGTACTTTTCTCAGAAAAGTTATTCTTATAGCTTGTACTTTTTTGTGTAGGTTCATTTATTCAGATTAGAAGTGGATAACGAGGATTGTAAGCATATAAACTATTTTCCACGCAAGAATTTTGAAAATATTGGCTTTGTTACATAGATGTCGGGCCGGCAGCCGTGAACTCATATCGGTCAAGGTCGCTGTCATTTAGTTTCGCCTTAAGCCAACTGAACCAACCGCCCAAGTGAGGCATCGATCGCAAATCTTGGTACGTCTTGTTGAACTCTCAGGTGTCTTGTTGAACGCTCGGACGGAATCCGAGAGGAGTGCGTTCGAGTCCCGCATCGTCCATTAATTTTTAGTACAAATTAAATATGTATATCTTATTAGATATTTGGATATATTTAAATGATATGTGTAGTAACATGGAGATACAGTGAAGCATTATTGAGAATTATTTTCTCTTAACGAGAGAGTCCTCGCAAGTACTCGTTGCTCTCAGACATGCCTCACCAACGCAGATACAGAGACATTATTAACAATTTCTTCCACGTACAACAAATCAATGTAATGAAATGTATTTTTTTCACACTCTTACACAAATTATCTTGCCGCAAACTAGGCATAGCCTGCACTATGGGTGCAAGACAACGATATATTTAATACAATATACATACACAGAAACATACATGACTCGGAAACAAACATCCATATTCATCATATAAATGATTGTACCTACCGGGATTCGAACCCGCGACCTCGAGCTCCTATAGCTAGCTACATATAAAATAACTCAGCAAAAAGCTAGCGATACTCTCTTCAGCAGCTCAGACAATGCTGTATTATTCGTGAATACTAATATTAAGCCACTAACTTTATCGCAGATGCTTTAACTATATGACACTAGGAATTATCTCAGCTTCCACTTCAGGTAAACTAGAATTACTAAAATGTCTTTCTCAAAGACCTGTAGCATCGCAAATTTCTCAACCGTATCTATACGGCCTATTTCTATATTCACTTTGCATCCTGAGCTTCTAGAAAGCCAATTAAAACATACCGTTTTGCGCTATCAAGTTCCACGGCTCTCTGCAATACTTGGGCGCTGTCTTGTCGGTATTTAGCATCAAATTATAGTTCCGTAAGTTTCCTATTATGAAATGGCGTGTCTGCAGTTGAAGTTTGCGTCATCTTTAATTGGAATTTTTTATTTGAGTCGAAGCTTTCGATTAGTTTAAAAATTGCTGCAATTTCGTCTGTTCCTGGTGGTACAGTTTAGTAATGCTTTATGCTTTTATTGTAGCTTAACATAAACAATTATGGAACAACATGAAATCATAGTCGTAAAAGAGATTATAAAGGATATATAATAAAATTTTGCTTTCTTTCACCGCTGTTTGAAACTATACAATAATCTTGATATACAATAATAATTTCTTCCACGTACTACAAAGCTGTGGAATGAGCTTCCTTGTGCGGTGTTTCCAGGAGGATACGACATGGGTACCTTCAAAACATAAACGCGTACACCTTACTTAAAGGCCGGCAACGCTCCTGTGTTTCCTCTGATGTTGCAAGAGAATGTGGGCGGCGGTGATCACTTAACACCAGATGACCTGTACGCTCGTTTGTCCTCGTATTCCATAAAAAAAATCAAATATCTTACTTAGATCCCTTTACAACTAATATAAGAACCTTTAAAAAATCATTAATTAAAGATTTGTTTGCAGAAAGCAATTATTAATGTTTATTTTTTTCTCTTTATTTTTTCCTTTTTATATTTGCGTTGAGTTATTATTAATTTCCTGTAATACTTCTTGAATATTTACATTAACTGTTAACTACAGTATAATTTGTGTGTACTCAAGGTCCTTACCTATTAAGTATTAGAGACAGAACATTTTTGTACATGACTGTTTTTGCTCCCAAAAAAAATAAATAAAAAACGTTAATTATATTAAAATATCACCTTAAAATAGCACCATGAAAATTGTAAATGTATAATGTATTTCCTGTAGAGACCGCTGAATATCATCACTTGAAATTACACATTATGTATTAGTTTGTCACGTTTAAGTTTTCATTAAGTCTCTAAGGCATTCTTCAATTTCGCTTTAATGGTTATCTAAGAGAAACAGTGATTTTTCAAAATCTTGCATTAGAATTGTTTACGTATAACGCTACACGAAAAATGCTATTACAACTTATTTTAATATAAAATATTTATGGCATGACACAATCCACAATAATTAATGTTTAACGTATGAATTAAAAAAAAAATAATTTCTGCGTAAAGCTATATTATTATGTATGACTCGTTTTACTTCATATCCGCGTATTTTCATTACTAGAGATCCGACATAGTTCGTTAAACCATATTATAACGTTTTTTTATTCATCAGTAGCGGATAAAAATTAGCATTTTGATCGTTTGATACTGAATGCGGTCGTCTGCTAGTTATCTGATATTCTGCCTCTTGTTTTTAATTCAATTTATTTGTAATATTGAATGAATTAAATTGTAATTTTTTGTAACAACTTTCTCTCATTAATTTCCTTTTAAACTTATGTAACAACTTATAGTACCCCGGTCCCGAAAACATTTTTAAAAAGGGATCGTGTTCGCATCACGTTTATATATATTATGTGTGCGTGTGTGTGTGTATGTCTGTCTGTCTGCTATATGTAAATGTGATCTCTTTCGTAGTACAGATTTACCACCAACATTTTTTAAAGTACAAACCTGAATTTGTCTTTCAAAGCAGATATTGCAAGTGGGTATAAATTTTTCCAGATGTTGTTACAAAATAGATTTTTAAGTGTTAAATCGCGTATAAAAATATTACTTTTGGAAACACCACTACGTAGATAGTTTAGCAAAGCAACACCCCCACCTTATCCAAATTTACAACAAATAGTCAAAATTATATAATATAATAATTCATTTGTATTGAAAAATTCATTTAAACTATAGAAGCACTTATTTATTAACCATTGTTAAACAGTAACGAACAAGGAAAAAATTAATTCTTCGAATAGAAGTAAGAAGCTTGCAGAACGTGAAATTGTCGATTGTGTATTGCGTCGAACGTTCTACGAGTAGTATAGAGATGGCAAGTTGAGTCGGCTCCCGGCGCCGAGCAGGCTTAATTCCGCACAATCAATCAAGGCGGCTGATGAGGGTGCCCGCTGCTGGTTCAGAGGCCTCACTACTTAACTCGTGTGCCAATCGATACACGCTATCGATATGGATTGGCAAATTAATTCGGTTAGTTAATTACTCGCGCGGCCCGGCTCCATTGGCAAATAAATATTTTATCTCTTGTTGAATTTCCATAAATTTAAAATTACTACGGACGGACTGTTTGCCAAACTTTCCTATTCTATATTGGATTTACATTTTATTTATGTGTGGAGCTATGTTTGTAAAATCTATTTAATTTAATACAAATGCAATTCTGTGAATGGTTTCAATGTATAAACATTGTTTTACCTTTAACTTTTATTGTGATTTTGAATTTAAAAGTGTGGAGACAGCTAACCATTAGCTGTCTCCTCTTGGAAGACCCAAGTAGATAGTAGTTGAATACACTAAAAAGTACAAAACTCGGAATGGCTTCTGTTTATAAACGTAGTTTTATCATTGTCTATTATCGTGATTTTGAAATTAAAATTGTGCAGATAGCTAATGTTTCTTCTTGGAAGACCGAAGTAGATAGTAGTAGTAGTACTCTTGACAGCTGATGTTGCGGTGTCCACGGGCGGTTGCCTCACCTCTCCCCATCCCTTGAGCCTCTTGAACGTTTGCCCCCTCTTATATTAATAAAAAAAAATGTGTTTCTCTTGTTACCAACACAGTTTTTTAGCTATGTATGTATATTTACACTAACAACTACATAACTCACTAAAATCTAGTTAATACCATCGCTATTCTGTGAATGGTTTCTGTGTATAAACATAGTTTAATCTTTGTCTATTATTGTGATTTTGAATTTAAAATTGTTTAGAAAGCTAATCTTTCTTCTTGGAAGACCGTAGTAGGTAGCAGTTGCATGGTTTTGTTTCTCGTGTTACCAACATAGTTTATTAGCTATACATGTAGGTATAGATACACTAAAAAGTACAAATCTCTCTAAAAATCTATTAAATACCATCGCTATTCTGTGAATGGTTTCTGTGTATAAACACAGTTTAATCTTTGTCTATTATTGTGATTTTGAAATTTAATTGTTTAGACAGATAGTCTTTCTTCTTTGAAGACCTAAGTAGATATCAGTTGTATAATTTTGTTTCTAGTGCTACCACCATCATTTTGCAATGTAGGTATGTACACACCTACATTGAACCTACACTATGAACTTCAAAACCCTCTTATAGTTGTTTTCCGGATAAATCCTCACAATTATTTCTTGTATTATATCAGTTGTTTGTTTGTTTGTTTGTTTGTTACGCTTTCACATCTTAAGTACTCCGATCTTTATAAACTGATCATCATGAAATTTTCCATACACGCTGTCAGTGAACGAAAGGATAAAGGGTTTTTATCCCTAAATTTTGATGAGCTCCCTAAGGAGCGCGAAGCAAAAATTTTTAAAATGGGTTCTCATAGAATGAGGTATAATAAAGCTGCGAAAGGAAAGAGAATCATTTCCGAGTTTCTTGGTATAGAACGAATCTGGGATACAATAAAGTAACAAGTAAATTTACCAGTGGGAGGCTCCTTTGCGAAGGATGCCGGCTTGATTATGGGTACCACCACGGCGCCTATTTCTGCCGTGAAGCATTAATGTGTAAACATAATTGTGTCTCGTTCGTGTCTCGTTCGAAGGGTGCCGTAGCTAGTGAAATTACTGGGCAAATGAGACTTGACAACTAATGTCTCAAGGTGACGAGCGTAGTTGTAGTGCCACTGAGAATTTTTGGGTTTTACAATATTCCTGAGTGGCACTGCATTGTAATGGGCAGGGCGTATCAATTACCATCAGCTGAATGTTCTGCTTGTCTTGTCTCTTATTTTCATAAAAAATAAAAATTATAGAACAGAAGCGCAACTTGGCGGTCTCCTTGAAATTTATACCTACGTCTTATTTATATATTTAATTATGTTTTTGGTTGATATTAATTAACAATTTGAATATTCATTCATGTGTTTCAAATATTCCACACACCGTTACAATTTTTTGAGAAGTTCCGAGGCAACGCGATACGCATTTAAACCGAACGAAGTCGCCGCTATAAGCTAGTATATATACACTTGTAAATAAAATTACTTTCAATAAATAAAACAATAATATAATTACAAACCTTTGCTCAGCAATGGACGTCTTATATGATATGATCATCAAATAAAAAAAGTTATTTGTAATAATGTCCACACGAAAAAGTGAAACTTACAACCAATAAGTATCTGAAGTTAATATATAATGACTGTGAATTAGGAGATATTAATTTTTTACCTTTTTCAAATTATATTCAAGTAAATTTATTGAATTAGGCGTTACTTTGCGGAAATCCATAATTATAAAAATTGATTTAAGTTTTCTTTAGTGTTAATTCGACCAATATTTGTTTTTAAAACAATTCGACACGTGTTTCTCCTCTACACGAGGCATCCTCAGGACGTGTTGTCTCGCCAAAATTGAGTCTCTCTGTCGAATTGTTTTAAAAACAAATATTGGCGGAATTAACACTAAAGAAAACTTAAATCAATTTTTATTATCTATTCAAGTATTCTATTGTAGTATTTATGTAGAAGTATCACTTCAGAAATTTTATTACTATTCTAATTGTATTTAAATTTAGAATATACAATGTATTTAATGAACTTTAAATGACAGAGATGTCAGTTGTCAATCAGTACTGTTTCATTTAAAACAAAAACAACATGGCGAGTAGCCGAAAATCGTGACGATTTGCTGTAATATTTGTCTCGTACGTCAATAAAGAAGATTCACTTTAGAAATAATGAAATTTGTGTAAATTTTATGTTTCAATTAACTGTTGGAATTCAGAGCTTGACTTTGATTTTAAGTGAATTTGCCAGAAACTGTCATAACTATAATGTTAACACCAGGAACAGACATAAGCTTACAATGCCTACTACTCGAATAAGTCGAGTTAACAAGTCTTTTGTGGGGCGATGTATAATGCTTTTACAACAAGATCCCAGAAAATGTTGAAAACAATAGTATTACGTTATTCAAAAGAATTGTTAAAAAACGTTTGTGTGGTAAAGGTTACTATAACATAAATGACTTTCTTAATGATGCCACGGATTGGGAATGGAGCGACCGCCCTCAGGCTATTAAATAATAAGTTTAATTGTACAATGTTTCTTTGAAAATGTTACTTTAATTGTAAAACATATTTTTGATGACAAAAAAAAGCCCGCTGAGTTTGTTGCGCCCATTCTTCTCAGGCCTGAGGCATTCATTTTGGAATGGGTGGTAGTTTTTCGAATTTCAATCAGTGAATTTGAATTTTAAATGGATATTTGTGTAACAATGTACAAATAATGACCACAATATTATATAGATACAAGTCTTACATAGTTTGTAAAATAAATACGAGTAAAGATTAAATTAAGCAACACTATATGAAATCGTTGTACCGCCGTGATCGTAAGTCGGCGTGTTCGGTGATGGCGACCGAGGCAGCAGTGATCCCGGGCTATATGGCCCGTAAATAATCCTCCCGTAATACTAAGTTAAATGGCTTGGAATTAAACAATTAGTTCTTTCTTTCTGCCTCGTCAGAGATAAAATGTACAGCCGTGATGGATACAGTATTGCAATTCTGTTGATTTTATTACTCATCGTTATTACCACGAGGCTCTTTCTAATACAATAAGACAATAATAGGAGAGCCGATTTTTTCCTTCGGTTTTAATGAAAATAAGGAACGAGATGAGCAGGATGTTAAGCTGATGGTAATTGATACGCCATTCACATTACAATGCAGTGCCGCTCAGGATTATTGGAAAACAATAATATTCTGAGCGGCACTACAACCTCGCTCGTCACCTTGAGACATAAGATGTCAAGTCTCATTTGACCAGTAATTACACTAGCTACGGCGCCTTTCAGACTGAAACATAATAATGTTTACACATTACTGCTTCACGGCAGAAATAGGCGCCTTATATGTAATGAAATGTTATAAAGGTTCAGTATAAGGAATGACCAACCAACATATCTATCTATATATATATAAATGAATCGCTGTTCGTTAGTCTCGCTAAAACTCGAGAACGGCTGGACCGATTTATCTAAATTTGGTCTTGAATTATTTGTGGAAGTCCAGAGAAGGTGAATAAATATCGGGCAAAGCTCGGAATTAAATAAAAACAACAAAAAATCTTTCACTATGATTCAGCATTGAAAAATACGTTCAACTTCAAATTTTCGCTCTTCTACGATTTACAACTATTTTTGTATCCAACCATTCACAAATCCGCTATAGAGTTGCAAAATGGCCATCTTATAAAATAATTGTAGTGCGATATATTTGGTAAGTCTGAGAATCGGTCGTCATCTATTTTTATACCACATAATTTTTATTATTTATTTTTTTCTTATTACTTTATATGGCAATACAACGTTTGCTGGGTCAGCTAGTACTAAATAAATAAAAATAGTTTAAAAATCAATTGACCCAGCTGTTACGGGAAGCGGAATATATTATTAGGTATACAATGATTGTAATGTAATTGTAAGTGTAAGGAGATGGTTGCATCTGCAAATAATACCATGTCGATTTAATTTCCCCAAAAAAAAAATCGTATTACAAAACTATCGACTTATCCGTTAACAGATGACTGCTCTTAACATGAAAACAATATGAAATACACACTGTATCGAAATGTACATCAGTTTATTCAGAGCATTTGTAATTTTAATACATCAATATTATCAATTCAAATTATTCTCGTTCAATATTTAATCTCTGTGAATTATTACCCATTCAAATAAAGCTTTCACGCGGTAAGTTTTACCTCGAGCTTAACGAAAGTCGTATAATGGTTCCCGATCGTATTCATTCGAATAACTAAGAGATAAAACGTATTCATTTGCTACGGGTGAGGAAAAAAAAAGGAAGAGTAACCTAAAAATTAAACGAACTGGAAAACGTATTTAATTTAGTCGTGTTACGATGTAAACATTAGTAGGTCAATCCGATTGGAGCTGTTTTTTCTGTTGAAGCATGAATGTGCTGCAATTCAATGTATACATACGCTAAGCCACAGATGCCATTACGTTTATGAAAACATTTCAATTAATTTAACTCTACCTACATTTACTATCATAAGTAGAAACAGATGGGAGTTTGTTTTTGAATATGGAATTTTTATTAATACTTGCTGTGAATACCCGCTTCGCTGGGTCACTTTTGATTGTTTTCATGTGATGTTTTATATAAAAAAAAATCTAGATCATTCTAAAAGTTTCTAGAACAATCCAACACATTTTGGATTACTGATACCTTTTTTAGAAATTACATGTTTCAATCCTCGTATCTTCTACATTCCAAACACTATGCGTCTGCGACGTGCAGTTACAGCTGCAAAGTTAATACGACTATATTTAATACGTTGGTGGCTGGTTTTTTTTAGGAAGTGGTAAGGTAATCGCACATGGACATCGGCATCGGACGGTGGTCAAGAAATACGTTGCCGGCCTTTAATTTGAGAGCATGATCTAAGCTTGAAGGTCTCTAAGGGCTATATTTAACCGTAACACCCCGTGGTGCAACCAGTCGCCGCTACCAACAAAATATATACAGCTCTACGAGATTTACTATGGTGTCCGTTTGGTTGCGCAACCAATATGGTGGCGCGACAAGCTCGGACGTGTCATGCCTCTGGTGTCTGTATGGTGTCTAGTTTGGTAGCTTACGGACACGGTGTCGTACGGTATCCCGATGTAATATAGCCCATATCGGTTCAGGAATGTGGAGTCTACAATGTGGCTGTGCAAAGCATGACGGTTTTTGCAAAACGCGCTATTGTGGCAGACGTCAACATAATGCGGGTGGTATTAAGTGTGCGTAATGGTTGGTTGTAGAATTCTGCTGGTATTAACCTGAAAAACTCCTCTTAGCACTCCCTGAGATGTATGCGGTAGAGCTGTTGATTCTCACCACGGAACCTTGTGGACAAAAGGACAAAAATCTAAACATATGCTATTGTGTTTCGATTTTAGTCCCCCTCTTCCATGACAATAATAATAAAAAGAATTGGAGTTATATGCCTACGAGTACATTGTCGAATGAAAAGCTAGATTTTTTCGTAGTTTGGTGTTTCAGAGAATTTTTTGGGTAGTCATAGCAATGTAATAAATAAATAAATATTGTTAGGAAGACTGCTAGGAAAGCTATTTTCAATAACCTATCTATCCTTAGTTTAACTTTTAACTTTACTTTACTTAGGTTAACATTTCAATAACCTATCGACAGATAGCAGTGGACTATAACTAATAATATAACTATATTGGATATAACTATGGATAGATAAGATCTTGTCATTAAACGGTGATAGCAATATATCCATAATTAGAGATACGTTATTGAAAACGGCCGTTAAAAGTTATCAGATGCTATTTAGATAACTTATTAGAATATATAAATATTTAAAAGAAGATATTTCATATCCATTCACAAACGAAGGTATTGATATATATTCATGAAATTTCAAGCCCCTTCAGAACTGATGTTATCACAATTTTTTGAATTAGACATTATTTTATTACATAATTATTCAAATGTTGTGAGCCTTCTTCAGTGTAAATTACGCTACGATTCTCGTGCCAGATTTGGTGAGTCAACATCTCCTGAAGATGCCTCGTGTAGAGGCGAATCACGTGTCGAATTCATTGAAGACGAATTTACACTCAAGAAGGCTCACAACATTTGAATAACACATTAAATTTATCAAAATATGGTGGTACTGGATACTCATTGTAAAAGATCCAATAAAATCTGTTCTCAGTTGCACAAAAAAATAACATATTATTTTATGAAAATAAGGGACGAGACTAGCAGACCGCTCAGCTGATGGTAATTGATACGACCCACCCAGTACAATGCAGTGCCGCTCAGGATTCTTGAAAAACCCAAAAATTCTGAGCGGCACTACATTTGCGCTCGTCACCTTCAGACATAAGATGTTAAGTCTCATTTGCTCAGTAATTTCACTAGCTACGGCGCCCTTCAGACCGAAAAACAGTAATGTTTACACATTACTGCTTCGCGGCAGAAATAGGCGCCGTAGGTACCCCATAATCTAGCCGGATTCCTGTGCAAAGGAGCCTCCCACATACACAAAAGAAAAAGCACAAGAATTAAGAACCTCTTAATTTTTTAAGTCTGTTCAAAATATATACCTATGATTATTATCACTAACTCTGGTAATTTTAAAGGACCTCGGATGTAAGATAAAATCCGAAACCCTTACCTTTATTAGAGTAATCTTTTTAATTAGAGTTAAAGGGCGAGTTTGGGCAAATGATATCTGAGCTGTAATCATCGCTAACCTCCCGGGCTTCTTTCTCTCTCCGGAGTCACAAACTTTGTTACCCGTTATTCTTATCTTTGAATAATTACCGTGTTTCCATTGTTATACGATTTTGCTTGCTTTAAAATTGGCACGGCATTCATTGTGATTTCAGGCGCAAGTAATTTATTTATAATTATGAAATTCGCTGACCAATGACAACTAGGATGTCTAAACAATAATATACATTACAAACTGTTATCTGTTTCGTTCGCATTTATCAGTGTAACAATATTAGTTGGTGTTCCAGTGCTGCCTACATGCATAATATATACAATCCCTACTAATATTATAAATAGTGAATGTAAGTTTGTTTGTTACGTTTGTACGCCGAGCTACTTAACCGACTTTGATGAAATTTGGTACAGCGATAGACAGCAGAGCTTGGGAAAGGACATAGGCTACATTTTATCCCGGATAAATGCATGAAATTCACGTCGATGAGCTATAACTATACCAATAGTAGGTATACTTAGCCATAGCAATCTTCAATCACGTGGATGAAGTCGCGGGCATTAGCTAGTACAATAATATATTTCTCATCTTTAGCGTTCGCAAGAAACATATTCACTCGGCCGTTTTTTCGCTGACTTACCTTGCAAACCTGACTACCACAGAAAAAGCCGTCGACATTCACAAATAATGTGGCTTTCTATTGGTAACAAAATTCTCTAGGTTGGTTCAGTAGATCCAGAGATAGGTACAACCGTACAAACTTTATCTCTTTTAATATTGGCTACACATTATTATTGTATCATCACCATAATCCTGAAGACGTCCACTGCTGGACAAAGGCGGGATGCCTTTGCCAAAGATTTCCACGACGATCGGTCGTGCGCTGCCCTCATCCAACGTATTCGGGCGATCTTGACCAGATCGTCGGTCCATCTTGTGGGGTGCCTACCAACTCTGTGCGTCGAACTATGTGCCCTTCCCACTGCCACTTCAGTTTCGCAATCATTTGGACTATGTCGGTAACTTTGGTTCTCCTACGGATCTCCTTATTTATGATTCGATCTCTTAGGGAAACTTGCCCTCTCAGCGACCATGAGCTTTCTTATAAGGCCCATTAGTATTTCATTATTGTATAATACTTATCAATTAATAGATTCTTTCAAATTGAATCAATTGATACTGGATACCACCGGCCATATTAAATTTTCACTTACGTAGCACGAATACGCATGCAACTATTAACATCGATGTAATTAGCTTCGATTATCACCGTGCTGATAACCTCGTTAGATCGCTAATGTATATAATCATTTAAATAATGAGCATGTTGTATGCAGGATATAATCATGTAGGAACGGAGAGGACATGAATTACAGGCTGTAATGGTCATCTATACGCCAGTGGGATTAATATTTAATGCTGCTATTCTGTACGGAATTACTCTGACACTGTGGTTGAGCTTCCGCTGAATTACTGCCTAATAGCTGGACTCAGTGTCGAGTTGTCGATACCACATTCAGTTTAGTTATCCGATCTTAAATTGCATAAACTTTGTTGGAAAATGGTTTAAAATTTACGTGTTATTTTATTGTAATAGGAAGCTTTAGTTATACAATGTAATATAGTGAAACTATAATATGTTAGACAAAAAAGAAATTGTATTCTTCATAACCTCTTTAGTATGTTTTGGTCTGGATAGGATTCCATATTCTCGTTCTCCGGTTAGCTGTAGAAGATTGACGAACCTGTCCTTAAGTCTGACCCCAAATTAGGTACGCCAAGATGCGTTTAAAGGAGTTTCTGTGTCTTAATATATTTTCCAAGGTGTCCCTTCTTGACACAATACGCATGCAAACATTTTTTGACTCTTTTGACCAGGTTCTTATCGCGGAACACTTCCACCCACATGCATGTTCTATGAATGTAGAGTCAATATGCTTTCATCATTCCTCTATCCTAAACCAAGACAGAAACTTTCATAAAAGCCCTTACGTAATGGGAGAGCTATGGAAGAGCTGTTTGACGACGCCACAAACTTCAAAATCATCTACTCCTGTCATCGTCAATCATCAGGCAACGCTCTTGTGACTCCTCTAATGTTTCACTGTCTGTTTGCCTAGGTAATATAACTTGAAGCTACTTAAGTACATCATAAGCACTGTTATAAGCAACTAAGCTTTGTAACGGACAAAAAAATGGAGGGAAAAATAAGTAATAAATAAGGCCGCGTTAAATATAAGCTTCTCTTTACTAATTAATTATGAGGAGATAAAGCGCAACGGACTGGCACTCTTAATGTTCGCTCACAAAGCGAGACCGCTTGGGCGGCGAACGACGCCCGCAGTAGCACGTCCCTGATTATGATAATGACCCTCGCGGCCTTTCCCACCGCACACTATTACAAAATTCAATAGTGCCCTGTTTTGATTGTGCATTTGCAGCGAATGAGATCCTTGTTCTCGTCAAGCCACGTCTTAGTGCCGGAGACGGTTATAAATTATGCAAGTCTCTATAATCCGCGCTGTAAACGCCTCCGCCATCTCCTCGATTATTTATTCCGACGGTTTGATGTTTTACAAAATTGTCGCGATGCTCAAGGCGCGCGTTACTATATAATTCAGGAGCTTTATACCTCTGCACACCTGTCGCGAATATGATTTTTTTGCCTCATCTGGTTGCATATATATAGTATATGCGATTTAATGTAAGCAATGAATCTGTGACAACGTGAGACTGAATTGCCCAATTTCGCAAATTTTACTGACCACAACTAACCATTTGTAAATAAACGAAAGAAGCATTACTATATTCTTCAGTAATTATAATATCGTTTTTAGACACTATACTAGTAGACTGGATTTTCATTTGAAACATAGAGTGAGTTATAAGAGGAATGAACTCGGAGTCTTAGCAAGATACGAACACGAGCAGATCCAATATACTGGAAAACAATTCACGTGATTTGACAAATACGATTAGAAAAATATAAAGCAGTTTAGATTTAGTAGAAAAAACGATCGACATTAGTGTGTTTTTACTGTTTTCCAGAAGGGAGTGACAAAAGGACCTCCAGTTTCTTTTTCTTACCAACTATTCTTAAATTATAAACGTAACAACCGGGCGTAATGTAAAATGTTCTACTAGAGTACAAGCACTATTTGTCTTTTGGTCTCATGTCTTAAGTATACGAGCGCAGTCGCGATGCTTTTTATAATTTTGGTTTCAAGATCTGAGTGGCACAGTATTGCTGTGGGTAGCGGCGTATCGCTTACCATCTGGTAAAAACATCTTAATCACTTCTAATCATAAAAACTCGTCGAATCCAACTCGAATTGGCAGCGTTCGGGAAGCTCCTTAAAAATCTTCTGGTTCCAAATAATACAGTATCTGAAGACGAAGGTTTTCAACGAGTGTGTGTTGCCATTGATGACTTACGGTACGCATACCTGGTCGCTACCTATGGGTCTGATCAGAGGGGACTCTTTGTTGAAGAGAGTGGCCGTTGAGTTTCTTGTATACTCTTCTCACGAGCACTACATTGTCCGAACATATGGTAAATTCGTTAATTTCAAAGAAATTAAGCCTAATTGAATAAAGTTTATTTGAGTTCGGCTTTGATGATGATGTAAGAGCGGCCTTTGTAGATTGAACACAATTTGAGTTTGGTGTTTGTTCCAGGACTCGGAAGGTGACACGCCGCTTCATGACGCTATCTCCAAGAAGCGCGACGACATATTGACTCTTCTGCTGGAGCACGGCGCAGACATGACCCTCACGAACAACAATGGATTCAACGCTCTCCATCACGCTGCGCTACGTGGAAATCCAAGGTAACGTTCACTCCACGCCACATTTGCATAGAATAAATTAAATCCAACAGTAATTCTTGGTACGAGCCCAAGAAACGTTACTCGCCATTTCGGTCGCATTAACAATAACTCGCTTGATATTTTTGTGTTTTATCGCTCGTGATAAATTATGACTTTCTGTAACGACAAACACGCGTATCGGATAAATAGTTTGTAGCAAATGTTATTTGTATATACATTTTGTGTGTGTCATCTAGATTCGAGGTGAACGCGTTTGAGGACTGGAAGCCAGTGGGAAGCTCCTTTGCACCCGATGCCAGCTAGATTATAGGTACCACAACGGCGCCTATTTCTGCCGTGAAGCAGTAATGTGTAAGCATTGCTGTGTTTCGATCTGAAGGGCGCCGTAGCTCACTAGCTACGGCGCCAATTTCTCTCAATCAATTCACTTCAATCTCAATTTCACAAAATTACTGGTCAAATGAGACCTCACATCTATATGTTTCAAGGTGACGAGCGCAATTGTAGTGCCGCTTCGAATTTTTGGGTTTGTCAATAATCCTGAGTGGTGCGATATTGTAATGGGCAGGGCGTACCAATTACCACCAGCTGTACGTCCGGCTCGTCTCGTCCCTTATTTTATAAAAAAAAGAACCAGAGATGTAGTCGTTTTTTTTTTTTTTCAGTGATTTAGTTCTACATGCAAATTCACTAAAGATTCAGGGTTTGAATCCAGTCAATTGCATTTGTGTGATATGAATATTTATTTTTCTGAATATCTAGCAAATAATAGTATGATATGTCTAATTTGGGGCCACATTGTTTGTTTCAAAGTGTATCAATTATTAATTTTGGATCGCATTAATGCGTCTAGATAGATTTTGACAGCTGTTAAAACGAAGGAAAAAATTGAGGTTTTTGTGCACACACACACACACTACCACAAAGTGACATACAAATCGCGGGTGTAAGACGTAGCTTGTCACTCACACTAAACTAATACAACTGGCCTATTTTTGGCTTTATATTGACGTATAAATTATCTAATGTATTTTATTATGAAATGTTACCAATGGGGAATTCAAGACCAAGCGAATTTATTCGGATAATATCGACGGAGTGACTCGACCAAGTGTAACAAATATCTGATGAAATACGACACGTAATTTGTAGATGAGAGTAAACATACACTTGTTAGTTGTCCGTCATTATCCCCGAGGTGGGGCTGTTTGGGGCGACAATATAAACTTAGTAGCTGGGCCGGCGTCTATTGTTGCGGACCATTTTGTGTCTCGAGTGACATCTTTATGTTACTCAGACCTTAGATATTTCTTAATTAACTTTATTTATATGTACAGTATAAATACTGTTCTCTTTACCATACATACCACAAAAACGCCCCTTTTGTAAGCTAAAACTTTTCAGATTACTTTAGAGGCGTTAACCGAGAACCTGTCATGTTTTCTCAATTACGTTGTTTTTATGAAAATAAGGGACGAGACGAGCACGATGTTCAGCTGATGTTAATTGATACGCCCTGCCCTTAACAATGCAGTGCCGCTTAAGAATATTGAAGAATCTCAAAAATCTGAACGGCACTACTGCGCTCGTCACCTTGAGACGTAAGATGTCAAGTCTCATTTGCCCAGTAATTTCACTAGCTACTCCGCCCTTCAGATCGAAACATAGTAATGCTTACACATTACTGCTTTACGGCAGAAATAGGCGCCGTTGTGGTACCCATAATCTAGCCGGCATCCGGTGCAAAGGTCAATCACTGGTAATTAAATAAAAAAACACCTTAAAATTTAAACACATAAGGCAGTTATTATGATAAAATTGCTGAAATTGCTTTTGAACGATTTGGATTGTTCAATGGCAATATTGAATGTGCCCGTTTAGCGATTGCAATGTATAGAGAGAGATAGCCGAGCCTGACTAATTCTCGATTTCAAATACACAGAGAGTAAAACGTTTATTCGCTCCGTCCGTCCTTCGAAAAGCCATTAAAGCCGTGATCGTTCGCGCGTACCTCATCAAGTATCAGCCTCATAGAAAAATATAAAACGAACTGAATATAAAATTAATCTATTCCAATTTGAAGGTGCTCGAGTGAACCTAATAAATTAACGGTCCGTTGTGTTGTTTCATCGATATAATTTCGATACAAAGCTGGGTTAGAGTGTTATATGAATCAGTGAGCAAAAAGTAACGTAGAATAAGGAATTGCGGCTGGTGAATCGTGCGTGAAGCGGTTTATTTGTTGAGGGTCGAGGAAGCTCTGGAGTGGAGCCGAGTGCGCTTTAGGAGACATAATATTCAGGTCACGTGACGGGTCCTAGGGAAATAATACAAAATGAGGTACGTGACCAGCTCGCTCCTGTTGGATACTCGTAGAACACGCGGCCGGCTCTAATCTAGCCACGCATAGAGTAATATCAAAATAATTTAAATCAAAGAACCATACAAAATATGGATGGTTTTAATATCGATGATCAAACCCAATAAAAAAGCTAATAAGTAATTATTTTGTTTAATTTCTCATTACTTTTTTTGACCACCGTACCAAAATAGGTAACAATTGTATATCCGCTCTTATGAAGCTTTGTATCTGTACCGTTTATTTACAGAGACAAAGCTTTTTTTTATGGAATAGGAGGACAAACGAGCGTACGGGTCACCTGTTGTTAAGTGATCACCGCCGCCCACAATCTCTTGCAACACCAGAGGAATCACAGGAGCGTTACCGGCCTTTAAGGAAGGTGTACGCGCTTTTTTTGAAGGTACCCATATCGTATCGTCCCGGATACACCGCACAAGGAAGCTCATTCCACCGCTTTGTAGTACGTGGAAGAAAGCTCCTTGAAAACCGCACTGTGGAGGACCGCCACACATCCAGATGGTGAGGATGATATCCTAACTTGTGGCGTGTCGTGCGAAGGTGGAATTCGGCGGCAGGAATCAGGTTAAATAGCTCTTCGGAACTCTCCCCGTGATAAATGCGGTAGAAGACACACAATGAAGCGACGTCTCTACGCTTCTAAGCTTCATACAACCACGCGAAATGCATGTGTGAGCGTCCACTGGCCACATGTTGCGTACGCGGCGAAACTGGTAATGACCGGTTGACGATCGCACAGTCACTGACAACCTCAGGGTTAACGCGGCACAGGAACTCTTTGGCTTAAGAGTGCCAGAGGGGATCACTCTGGCAGACGAAGATTTGAACCCGCTTCATTCATGAATGGTAATATTAAATTGAAGACCTTAATGCAACTACACTAATAGCTAATAATAGCTGTATATAAAATGTAGTTAAAATAATTGGTAAATTAATTTAAAAGAGTGGCAATGAGTTTGTTGCTAATTCTTCTCATTACAGCTCAACCTTTGTCGAAGTAAAGAAAACAAAAACTATTGACATTTATAACTTATATTCCTTGGCATAGATGAAAATAGTGATTTTGATTTGTAATAATAAATTATAATGAATATTCAAAATTCAAATATTTTTATTCAAAATAGGATGTGAATCACTTATTGAAAGCCAAAAACTATCACACATACACATTAAAAACGAATGCCTCAGACCTGAGAAGAATGGGCGCAAAAAAACTCAGCGGGCTTTTTTTTTTCATCAATAAAATATGTTTACAAAGTAATATTATACAATTATACTTATTATTTAATAGCCTGAGGGCGGTTGCTCCATTCCTAATCTGTGGTATCATTAAGAAAGTTATTTATGTTATAGTAACCTTTACCACACAAACGTTTCTTAACAATTCTTTTGAACAACTTAATACTATATTTGTAATGTCAAAACAAAAGCATTTTACCAAATTTATACATAACTTCCAAACATGTAGTCCGGTAAAAGTTGTAAACCATTGATGTGAGCCAAGATGAAACTTCATATTAGAATTGATTGATCACATTATCTCTCAAAGTTTTATCTTTTCGTATTGCGGATCATATATTTCTTTCATAAAGGTACTTCGGTGTTAGATGTTCAATATTTTTTTTAAGTCAGTCGAAAATCAATTAGAGTTTGCGACCTTTATTATTGTTAGATAATTGTTAAGTAATGTTGTTTGATTACTAAAAAATAAGTTAATATGTAATAACTTCAATAAAACACAGTGTCGTTTTCAAGGAACTTTCTTCCACTTACAACCAAGCCGTGGAATGAGCTTCCTTGTGCGGTGTTTTCGGGATGATACGACATGGGTAATTTCAAAAAAGCGTGTACGCCTTTTTTAAATACCGGCAACGCTCCTGTGATTCTTCTGGTGTTGTAAGAGAATGTGGGCGGCGGTGATCACTTAACCTCAGGTGACCAGTACGCTCGTTTGTCCTTCTCTTCCGTAAAAACAATCACCTACCTTATAGGTACGCGATCGCTTCCTTTGGGGATTCTTAAATTAAGTACTGCGATTCAGTAAAGTCCTATATCTATGCTATATCTCCAGTGGGAGGCTCCTTTGCACCGTATGCCGGCTAGATTATGGGTACCACAACGGTGCCTATTTCTGCCGTGAAGCTAGTGAAATTACTGGGCAAATGAGACTTGACGAGCGCAGTTGTCGTGCCGCTCAGAATTTTTTGGTTTTTCAATAATCTTGAGCGGCACTGCATTGTAACGGGCAGCGCGTATCAATTACCATCAGCTGACCGTCCTGCTCGTCTCGTCCCTTCTTTTGATAAACAAAAATCGCTTGTAAGAAATTTATTATTATTATTAGCAAATTTACAGCGGCTGTATAACAAAATTAGCAGCGATATCTCTAACTTATATGGCTCGTGAGCAATTTGATTGTTGTAATAAAACCCAGGTGAACTGTATAGATTACCAAAAGTTTTTTTTAAGATTGTAACTTAATGGGTTTCGAATAGGAGATTGTCGTAAAATGTTCCCGATTTTATCGCGAAATGAGAAGTCGCTCGCGACTTTTCCCATTCCACAAAAGGTTCGTTTCCCTCGGAGATGTAAAATCGTTTTATTTTATTACTTCCGCCGGTATATCGCTATATCGAAATTGTACTCCTCGCTTCGGGAAGTTTTTAATAAAAAAATTCAAACAGAATTTATTAACTCAAAACTTTCCATACCCCAATTTGCTTCAAATTTTTCTGTTATACTGAATCGATAATATATCAGTCTTGAACGAATAAATATAGGGCTCACTGGATGGATTTTTATGAGAATAAGTGAGGAAACTTTATGAGTGGGAGGCTCCTTTGCACAGGATGCCGGCTAGATTATGGCTACCACAACGGCGCCTATTTCTGCCGTGATGCAGTAATGTGTAAGCATTATTGTGTTTTATGTTGTTGTAGCTAGTGAAGTTACTGGGCAAATGAGACTTAACATGTGTAACTTATGTCTCAAGGTGACGAGCGCATTTGTAGTGCCACTCAGAATTTTTTGGCTCCTTCCAGAGTCCTGAGCGGTATGTCGTTTTAATGGACATGGCGTATTATTATTATTATTACCTTCAGTTGAACATCCGGCTCGTCTCGTCCTTTTTTTCATAAAAAAAGAGGAAACGAGCAGATGACCTACTAAAAGTTAAACGGTGATAAGCAGCATTATGAACTGATTCGTCGTAACACACACTATATAAGAAAATTTTATTTTTATTAAGACTTGCCGGAGGGCCAACTCTATTAAGCCAATGTCAAACAAGTATAGAGTATTGGTACGGTAATGACAAATTTACAATTTTTAACGTAATTATTCAATGTGTACATACGAGTAGGTACTACAGTTTAATTTTCTAAACATATGATACACATACACATGCTGTTAGTAAGAAAAGCGTAGCATGATCTGATCAGACTTCAAATACGTCACACTGTGCCCGTCATATTGACATTGAAACATGAACATTTTCAATCTTATTAACACCAACCTCAACGAAGTTATAATAAGGTTTAACAGAATGGTATTAAACAGTTCTATGTTTAAAATAAGTTAATAATTAGTCATTTGTCGCACGTGGCCGACACAGGCATATTACCATTTCATACTATGTGGCCTTCATGATATGTCATGAAGCTAAATTGCGGTGACCCTTCCACAAAGCCACAATAAAAAGAATTAAATGGAATGCCAATACGGCTCCCAATTTCAGATGACGAATATTTTTCATCATTTTCTATTGAAACACATTTTTAAGCGTTCTCGTTCTAATTACTAACCCAGGCTAGGTGCTGAAGCCCATAATATCATCTTTACGCCTATATAACAAGAAAGTCAAATTCAAAATCACTTTATTCATGTAGGTCACGGAAATGACACATAAAAAAGTATAAAAAAAAAAAATTCTTATTGAATCTACCGCTACTTCGTAAAGGGTTGAGCTAACTGTTTTTAATCAAGATTTACATTTTCATTGTTTTACAAATCATTTCAATTACAATATAATATGTAAAGTGATGCAACAAACATACTCAAACGTCAAACATTCGAATCAGTCACCTCGACTTTACGCTTATTAATACCAAAAAATATATCAAAAAAAAAAAAATTTGTACAAACAAACGATTTATTGTTTCGAGGCATAAAATAGTGTTTTCCGATTGTCGTGATTAATGTGTTACAAGCCGGCAATTATTGAAGGCGCGAAGTGCAGCTGTGACGAGAGCGGGGCGCGGTTCGCGTCGATAAGACGAACATTCGCGCCAGGCATTAATCGCGAGCTTAAATATTTTAACGCGTCGTAACATTGATTTATACTGAGCGTAATCTCCGCTCGTGGCTTGTTTGTTCTACGGCTCGAGACGTATAGGCAAGATTACCCGCAGCCCTCCGAAGTGTTGTAGATAATTCATTCAGCCGACGTTCTGTTACTGGTTTTCGTTAATTCAGCGCGCTTTGTGCGATTTGTATGGGCGCGCTATCGATTTGTTTCCTTAGCGTCTATCTGCATTGGCCACACATAAACTGCTAAACAAACCGTCGATCCCGCCCGCCCTGAGTATGGAACGAGCGCTGCATTCAGGGGAGATTTATTTGGTCATTGTGTGGCGTTAATTGCAGCGAATGGAGCAAAGCGCGATGCTATCGGCGCTACCGAACTGTAATCCTCCGACTGCCTTGCTAGACCATCCAACTTTATAGATAAACCGCTATCGAGTAAATGCTGAATTCGTAGCCAAACTATTCAAGTCTTAACTCTTGCCACAGATCAATTCGCGTTAATGTTGTTACTTGGTGAATTAAAAGTGGGTACTTTTGAAGTGAAAACTTGTTCGGGTACGTTGAGCAGTTTTCGGGTGAATAAAAATCATAGAACAACATAATATGTATACTGTGTATGTATGTACGTAAATATAGCTCCGTCATTATATACATTTAAATACATTCGAATCAAAATTGTTTGTTTTATAGATTAGCTACCTTACCTTATGGTAGCTAATCTATAAAACGATACAATATTATGTCCTATGGTATATTGCTATGGGGCAACGCTGCTGATATTAATACAATATTTGTGCTGCAGAAGAGGGCTATTCGCGCTATTTATAACCTAGGTCCTAGAGAATCATTAAGAGCAAAATTCAAAGAAATTAACATCTTGACTGTTGCTTCTCAATATATTCTTGATAATGTAATGTATGTTCATAGGCACATAAGTGAATTTGCCAGAAACTGTCATAACCATAATGTTAATACCAGGAACAGACAAACTGATGATGCCTACTACTCGGCTTAGTCGAGTTAGTAAGTCTTTTGTGGGGCGATGTATATGCTTTTACAACAAGATCCCAGAAAATGTTCAAAACAAGGGTGTTACGTTATTCAAAAGAATTGTTAAAAAACGTTTGTGTGGTAAAGATTACTATAACATAAATGACTTTCTTAATGATACCACAGATTGGGAATGGAGCGACCGCCCTCAGGCTATTAAATAATAAGTTTAATTGTACAATGTTACTTTGTAAATGTTACTTTAATTGTAAAACATACTTTTGATGAAAAAAAAAAGCCCGCTGAGTTTGTTGCGCCCATTCTTCTCAGGCCTGAGGCATTCAATTTGGAATGGGTGGTAGTTTTTTTTGACTTTCAATAAGTGATTTCACATCCTATTTTGAATAAAAATATTTGAATTTGAATAACTTATTATTATACTACCGTTTATACCTATTGTATCAGTTTTAGAAATTGGTGATGATACTGCTGGCACTGATGATGGTGAAACAGTTGTTGAAATTAAAGATGAAAGTTGATTGAATAAAAAATATAGTGGTGCTAGTATTCTTTTTGGTCGAGCATTATATTCTAACACTAGCTGACCCGGAAACGTTGTTTTGCCATATAAATATTTTTTAGAGTTAAACCGTTTCTTGGACATTGCAACATTACTTTATTTTTTTTTAAATAAAATAATGTTTATAAAATAAACCTAGCCTAAGTTACTCCTTATTACACTAGCTACCTGCCAATAAAAGTCCCGTCAAAATTTATCCAGCGATTTCAGAGATAAGCCGAAACAAACAGACAGACAGACAAAAATTTAAAAAAAAATTGTATTGGTGTATGTACCGTATAAATATTCATAAACATGTAGTAAAAAACGGTTATTTCAATATTACAAACAGACACTTAAATTTTATTTATATGTATAGATTAAAACCGCATGCTAATATTTATTTCACAATAGGGTTCTTACTAGTTTTTCACCCATTTATGAAGTATCTCTATTGTAGTATATAGCTGCATATAGTAGTGTACTACAGTAAAAATTGAAAAATTGTTTCACTACAAACAGTTTACCCGTAAATTTCCTTTTAAATCTCTGTCATAATAATATATATATCATTAACGCAATTAAATATAAGCGATTAAGAGGACTATACTTACATCAATATTAACATTCCGTAACCTGATAGAACCAAAATAGGGATTGCTGCAAATAATTATTTGTCGTTCGTTCGTGTTTCAAACTATTTCAATACAAATTACGTCAAACTCATCCTATCCCTAGGGGCACATAGAATATTTTGTGATAAAATTTTTTCGTTCTCAAAATACCACAAGTCTCTGAAGACAAAGGTTTGTAACCAGTGAGTGGTGCCAGTGATGACTTACGGTACACAGACGTGGTCGCTAAGTAGAGCCCTTACGAGGAAGCTCATTGTCGCTCAGAAAGTTATGGATAGGGCTACGCTCGGATTTTCCCTGCGAGATCGAATCAGAAATGAGGAGATCCAAAGTCACTGACATAGCCGAGATGGTTGCGAAACTGAAATGGCGGTAGGCAGGGCACATAGCTTGACGGACAGATGACTGTTTGGGCAGTAAAGTCTTCGAATGGCGACCACTTACCGGAAGATGTAGTGTCGGTAGGCCCCCCACAAGATGGTCCAACGATCTTGTCAAGATAGCCGGAATAGGTTGGACGAGGCAGTGCAGGACCGATCGTCATGGCGATCTTTGGGGGAGGCCGTTGCCCAGCAGTGGACGTCTTCCGGCTGAAATGAAAAATGATGATTATACGACTCAGTGACACCAGATCTACAATTTTTGTAATTTTTGTATGTCTGCATGTAGATCTTCTTATTACCTACAATTTTGCCATTTAACTTTTTGCCATAGGACTTGTAGTTTTGCCGGATGTCGAGAAACCGTTTTTTACCCCCCTTTCCACTTCCCGACCTCAGATCGTCCGTAATTTATTTTTCCTTTTTTTATTTGTTATATTCACGTCCTTTTCCAATGGGTTTCATCCTACTATTATTATTTTTTCACTTGTTATCACTTTCAAAGGCTTCAGCACTGGTCTAAAACTTGTTTAATGAGTTATGGCACAGTAGACATTAGTATATAATTATGTCTACTGTGGCTATGTCTAATATGCATTTTTCTAAAATACGATTCTATATATTTTTTCAGTATTTTTGTTATTTACGATTGAGCATATCTGGAAAGATACTTCATTATTCGGTCCGATAGGTCTTCAAGCTAAAAAAATGGTGGATATAAATATCGACGAAAGTATGAGGATTAGTTCCGTCATTTACACGCATACGAATTGTGATGAATCCATTCATTGAATACTAACATTGCACATACAAAGTCTTGTTCAAATCACGCCTTCATTACGTTTATTTGTGCTATTATACTCCAACTCTCACACGAATGCACTACGGATGCAGCGAATAAATTCATTTGCACGCAAATTGTATTGGCGCTCGCAATTAAAACTTTGCTGGCGCTCCAGCTAAGATAAATAACACTAATACATTTTGCTTATTGCGGAGATACAGGATATGGTATTATATTAATGTTGTTCCTAATTTGTTTGGACGGCTACGGATTAGCCCTGCTTCTGTCCTCCGCTTACCTATCAACCCGAACCTACGCCCCTATTAAATATTTGCCCCACTTCCAAACAAAACTAATTGAAAATGTAATTTAGTTTCGATGTTGTCAGGAATAGTGATCGGATATAATAACTTTGGTAATTCATTAATTTTTCTTTTGTTTTCCGAATGGGATTGTGTTCTCGCGTTATTAATTATAAAATATTTTATATGTTTTCTTAAATAAAAACTTTGATTTTACGAATCTTGTAATTTGTTACCAATTTAATTTTGTTGTCATTTACTCGTGTTGGTGATTTTAGTCTGCATTTTTTTAATAGTATTTTCTTTGATAAACGTGAGTGTTATTACACATTTAAATAAAACACTTTTAAAGGATTAAAACACGTATAATTGTAACGGTTTTACATTAGATGTTTGTGTAAAAGTTCATCTGCAGTCCCCCTGAAAACGAGATCTGGAAAGGTCTTGAAACGTCGAGTTAACTAAAATAAAAATGTAACTTTTACGCAAACATATAATGTAAAACCGTTACAATTACACGCGTTTCAATCCTTTTAATGTGTTTTATTGTTATTTTTTTAATATTTAAAAAATATTTTTAATAAAAGCATGCGATGACTTTATTATTTGATTAAAAACCTATTTTAATGATATACCTATAGTATGTAATAGTTAAAAACTATTTTAATTTTTTTTTTCAAAGTAGTTCTTATCCTTATTAGGGATAACTGTAGCATTGTTAGTTAATTACATAAAAATTATACAAGTAAGTTAAATTAAAGTATGAGAAGAATTCAATAAAATGTCACTTCTAATGTATAATATATAACAAATTAATGAACAGTTTACACTACAATTACACTAAATACTTAAATATATTTTTTGTAAAATTACAAACGATTTAATAAAAGGAGGAGGCTAATAAAGCTTGTGTTATTTATATTTGCTACGTCAGAACGCCGTCGTTGATGAATTGGTTTAGAATTATTTTCAAAGGGTATATATAATATACAGTATGGATTGCATATCTATGAAATAAATAATCGTAATACTAGTGCATAGAAGTAACGCAAAAATAATTATTTTATTTAAATATTAAAAATGAAAAATTTAAATTTTCAAACAAAATAAATTTAGAAAGATTAAAATCTCTGTACTGACAACGTACATTGACCTCTGGAGCATTGCATGATTTCGGCTTTTGAAGTCACCGCAAGATGTGGCAAGGAGCGAGAAGCAAATAGGCGGCAACGTCGCTTTAAATCTGTCCGACGAACCACCAGCGACTTTGAATAGAAGCGCGCGGGACGGCAACATCGCTTTTTGATGTTCAAATATTTAAGTTTAATGAATCATTGAAATATGCGACCCAATTCTACAATGCATTCACATTTGCTCAAAATTAAAAGTCTACATTTTGACCTAATTAGTTCACCGATTTCGTTCATTTTTTGTGTATTGTCAGCAAATGCGATAGCAATTTTTTTATTTTTTTATTATATACAGACACTTTATCACATAATATTACATAATATTATTATATAGGCGTAGCCTGTCCTGTAGGCAACCAATTTTCATTCTATGGTTAACAATATGAACCGAAAGGACAAAAAGTGCACTCTGTATGTGTGTGTGTGTGTGTGTGTGTGTGTGCTTGTGGGTGGGTGTGAGTGAGTATCTGACTAATCATGTAACAAAGTATTAACATTATATCAATGTTAAGCTATCACTTTAAGAATAGCATCCATGTCTGCATAAGTGAGTATGTGTAAGTAACCATCTCTGTATTTTAAATTTGACCTGATGGACCGAACAATTTTTAATTTAAAGAACATTTTAAATTTATCTTGTTGTATATATATGTATGTAAGAATGGGCTAAATCTACTTGCAAATGCTGTATTTATTATTGGTGTTGGAATCTTGTACGAACGGCCTTTGCCTATTTATGAAAACCTACTTGATAGTAGGTTTTTATAAATAGGCAAATTAACAAGTATGCTACATTTAATTCATATATGCAAAATCCATACTGTATAATTCTAGATTGGTCCTATTTTATACACGTCTGTGCGTTGGGCGTTTTCTTTGGTTATCAATCATCGTAACCACAACTGAGACGCCAATGCCACACAAATCAGTATCATATCGACAGGCTTAAATACTCGTACTAGTAGTGGGCCCAATAGAAAGCCACATTCACCCATCCGCTTAATACGTGATTGAAAGCATTTTACAAAGCATAGTTTATATAGGTTGGTAGGTTATATGGGGTAAAATTTTCTTTGTCTTGAGTTTTCATATGACAAGACATCTTTTTTACACTTAATTACAGTAATATATAAAAGTAATATCCCTTATTGTCATAATAAAAACTTTACCAACCAGCCAAATCTCTTTATTTTTTCTGAGCGACTAAATATCATACCATTTTTCTTGGTCAATTCTCTTCTCTCAACTTCTCAGACAGGCAGTAGAGATCCGAATCGCCGTTCCAATCCTACCATACCCAAATATAGAGATATTTGAGTACCTAGCTATCAAAACTGTTTTGTGGTCAATTCCCAATACTTAAGCTATGTCGTATGCTGATTTTAAAGAAATAAAGCTTAATAGTAATAATACGTCTAAAAATTTGAGACCACCAGACCACCACAAAATGTTCAATATGACCGCCCGCCTCTTCGCCCGCGTGTCCCTAACACTTCACGATATTCTTGCAGCAGTGGATAAACAATTTTAAAATAAACCAGGGAAAAGTAAAAACAAAAAGCCTATTTTTTTCAAATTTGATACATGAAAGAGGTAAAATTTCATTTACTAAAATTCTGAGAGAATAGTGTGATATCTGCTAACTCCCTACCGTCCCTGTAGATCCTCAAACCAAATTATTTTAACCTAACCTAACCTTTATAAATGAAGAACATACACAAATGGATTTACATGTCGTATTGTTAATTATTTACATTTCTTATTAGTCGCCTTGTGGTGAAGGGAAGGGTTGAGGGCACAGGGGAAAACCATAAAATTTCATATTTAGGCATTTGATAAAAAGTAATTTATAAGCATTTGATTTTTGAAACTTTGAACTACATGGGGATGAAATAGGAGATTAAAATGCGCAGGGAAATACTATTAAAGAGACTATCCACAATGACAATGGATATGCGCTGTATCATTGATGAGCGCCGCCAGCAGCGGAAAGAGTAGTTTTTTATGTGTATTATTTTCAAAGTATCCCAAAAATTTAAAAAATCTGCCCAAAGTAACTATACCACGCGGACAAAGTCACGGGTAAAAGCTAGAACATAGTTTCTCAACCTTATTTTGCTTACCGCCCACTTTGAGAATATGATATTTTTTTAGAGTATTTTCGTGTATTTTTTTGCCTTATTAGACTATAGTTTTTAATCTACCCACGCCCCATCTGCGCTATCTCAATGCCCCCTAATTTTCTCTGGGTTTTGTACTGCCCCCTCGAAAGTCTTCGAGCTAGAACTTTATAAAGATTATATACCTTATTTACACGTTATCGTAATAGTCTTGCCAACGTATAAAATTATATAATCAATACAATGTATATTGAACAGAGGCGATTTTCGTGTTACGATTAGTGTTTTCAATATTGATTTAATTAACTCCGGACGGAGTATAAACTGCTATGATTTAATTTTATAGAGTACCCCGGGCCCCGGAATTTAACGTTCTTAAACCGGATTAAATGGAGCCGTAAGTTATCATCAACACCCATAAAATACAGACGGAGCTGAGTGAGACTACGATTTACGAACGGAACAGACTACCTTGTTGAGATCGAACATTTCGTTCTACTGCGTGATATAATATTTTGTTTTAGACTGTCTTTGTAGGTAGTAGTAGTTTAGTACTGTAAGGCGTGAGTCCTCCCTCACACGCGGGATCATTATTTAATTATATTATATATTAATATTATTAATATTGACACACTTTTTACACAAATTATCTTGCCCCAAGTTAATATATATAGCCTGTGTTATGGGTTACAAGACAATGATATATTTAATACAATATACTTACTTAACATACTTAAATTCATATAAACATACATAAATACATTTAAACATCCATGACTCGGAAACAAACATCCATATTCATCATATAAATGCTTGCACGTACCGGGATTCGAACCCGGGACCTCTAGCTTAGTAGGTTCCTACCTAACTCGCTAACCACTCGGCTATACAGGTCGTCAAACATATTAAAACAGTCTTATGTATTCTGTTAGTCTTGTATACTTATTCTTTCACTTTCTATTAAATATGTTGATTATAAATATTAAATATTAGGCCGAAGGCTGACCGGTCTTACTTTACCTCATTCTCTAATCTCTGTCTCGTTATTCAATTATGTTCTTCGCGACAATATTCAAATTTTGAATCATTTATTCTTTAACTTTAGCTTGACGGCCAACGATAAAACAATGAGTTCTTATATGCGGAAAGAACTCCTTGTGACAGTACCTACTGTTTTACTTAAATAGTAGAACTAGCTGATGCCCGCAACTTTGTGTAATTGAAGATTATCTCATGTTCATTCTTCACTAATCCCGCGGGAACTATGGATTATTCCGTGATAAAATGTAGCCTATGTCCTTTCCCAAGCTCTAGTCTATCGCTGTACCAAATATCATCAAAATCGGTTCAGTAGCTCCAGCGTTAAAGCGTAATACACAAAGTTACATTCACATTTATAATATTAGGATATCTGTGTCACCTTTGGGGGCACGGAAAAGTTCTTATTGTATGGTTCTCGACTTACAAAGGGGTTTTGTCATTAGCAGGTTTTCAGTTAATATTTTAAGTAAATATTAAACTTCTTATAAGATTTATTAACTTATTTTTATTTAGAGAAATGAAATCGTCACCTTTTTGCTCTTAATAGTGATTTTCATTATTATAACACTATTGCTTGTAACTAATTCTAGTAGGCTTTAAGGGGAAATGTATACACTTCTATAATAAAGTCCCAGCCACTGTTCAGGCATTATCTATGAATATATTTAAATGTTTTATAGAAAAATGTCTCTGTGGTAAATCCTATAACTCCACTGCTGAATATCTAAATGATCGGACAGCCTGGGACTAGATTGTGATTATTTATAGCGAAAGAAATGACTGTACAATATTGTATATTTTTATTGAAAAGAGCGCAATAAAAGAATGCTGCGAGAGTTTCTTGCGCCGCTTCTTCTCTCTCAGAGCGCCATTTGTTTCCGAAGCGGTATTAGTATCTAGTAATTATTAGAATGACATCAAAAAGAATTCTAAAGGAATCAATTTTGAGAAAATAAATGCCTTTATGCCTTTAAATAGCCTTTCGAGTTTTAATTATGCGGAAATATATTTACCAAAATATTTTTTTAAGAATGTCTACTTCGAGTTAGTTTTGAGTAAAAGAGTTTTTGGTGTCGTTAGCGAAAGGTACCAGTGGGAGGCTCCTGTGCTCTGGATGCCGGCTTGATTATGGGTACCACAACGGCGCCTATTTCTGCCGTGAAGCAGTATTGTGTAAATATTACTGTGTTTCGGTCTGAAAGGCGTAGTGTAGCTAGTGAAATTACTGGGAAAATGAGACTTAATATCTTATGCCTTAAGGTTACGAGCGCAAGTGTAGTGCCCCTCAGAATTTTCGGGTTTTTCAAGAATCCTGAACGGCACTACATGGTAATGATAAAAAAGAAGGTAAGAAATTTTTCTACTTATTATTTATTGATTCGACCGGACAGATGTTTTTATTAAGTATAATAATTTTATCCTTTTTAAGATTTCAATTATTGCAAAAATTTTGTTATAGAGATATATTTATTGCTTTGTATAGAGATAGATTAAGATATATTTCTTATCGTTCATAGTTAGTTAGTAAAGACATACTATTATGCCACAATAAACCTTCGTTGTAACCGTTTGTAAGTGGCTGTATAGGAGTATCTATTCATGCATCCTGGATTGGTAATTCCTTCTAATGTTAGACATCCTAGTTACTATGGCATAAAAGGCATTTATTTACTCAAAGTTGATTTCATTTGTATTTTTTGATGTCATTTCTAATATACTAGATACTACTACCGATTCGGAAACAAATGCCGCTCTGAAAGAGAAGAAGCGGCGCAAGAAACTCTCCCATCATTATTTTTTTGCGCTCTTTTTAATGAAATATACAATATTGTACCTTCATTGCTATTACTATAAAATAATCATAATCTAGACCCATGCTGTCCGATCACTTAGATATTCAGCTGTGGAATAGTAGGATTTACGACAAATTACGATTAAGTTTTTTTTAATAAAATATTTATAGATTTATTTATAGATAATGCCTGAACAGTGGCTGGGACTATTATTATAAAAGTGTATACATTTACCCTTAAAGCTATTATGTATGTTACGAGGGCGGCCCTGAAAATTTCGGGAATCATCGGAGTGACACAACATTACTATTTAAAAATGTATTTATTGCTTTTCGAAGTATTATCCGCGAAATTTGACACATTTTTCCGTACGATGGAACCAATCATTGAAGCAACCAATCCATTCGGAAGTTGGGGTCTCCAAAATGGCCATTTTGTAGGCGTTCACAGCTTCTTCAGGTCATCAAAATCTCTGATCTCTCTTTATTTTAGGGAAAGTATAGAAATCATTAGGGATTAGATCGGGGTTGTACGGCGGATGGTCTAATAATTCTATGTTTTCTTGCTCTAAAAACTCTTTTGTTCTGTGCGCGGTGTGAGAACTCGCATTGTCGTCATGGAGGATGATGCGGCGGTTGCAGTTCTCTTTACGGAGTTCAGAAACGACCTGTGGCAAACAAATGCTAGCATACCGCTAGAGACAAACGTGGCCACCATTTTTTTTGCAACACTCCGTGAACGAACAATTTTTGTTGGCTTTAACTCATTTTTGAACACCCAAACTCGTGACTGGTTTTTTGTTTCGGGTTGGTACGCGTATATCCAGGATTCGTCACCTGATGCGATGTTGTATACAGCATTTGAGGATCCTGCGTGGAATGTTTTGAGACTTCTGACGCACCAAGAAACGCGAGCCGCTTTTTGCTCTTCACAGAGCAAATGCGGTATCCATCGGGAAAACAACTTTTTTACACCTAATTGTTCATGCAAGATTATTTGTATTTGACTCATGCCAATGTCTAAAGTTGCCTGAATTTCGCGATATGTCACATGTCGATCTTCCTCAATCAGCTTACGCACAGCATCAACGTTTTCTTTGGTTACTGCAGTTTTTAGACAACCTTGACGGGGATCATCACTGAGCTTCACACGTCCACGTTGAAATTCAGCAAACCACCGATAAATTGTGGTTTTGTATGGAGCACAGTTGGTTAGAGCACCGGCACGGAACGCCGGAGGTCGTGGGTTCGAGTCCCGCATCGCTCATAAAATTTTGTTTTTCAAATTTTACTTGTGTATCACGCATCATATTTGTAGCATTCAAATGTTGGACCTGTATGAAATTTCTTACTTATTAATAGTGCGTGTGTTCAAGTTTTTTTTCTATCGTCACTTACCTTGTTTTTATTTTCCTGCCAGCGTTGCTCTTAACCTACATTATGAGTTTCTTTGCGATTTCTCAACTACAAACATTAAATTAAAAGACTTTTTAAAGGATTAAAACGCATTTGTAACTGTGTTTTTACATTCGTTGCTTGTTAAAAGTTACATTTTTATTATTACTCTAGCTAACAAGACGTTTCGTGACCCTTTCGGGAGGACTAAGGTTGTCAGGAGTCGAGATAGTATTTGTCATAGTTGTCACTATGAAGTTTTTCAGAAGACGTTCAATTGATGCTAATTGATACGCCTTTTATGCATGCAATGCCGCTCAGGATTCTTGGAAAACTCAAATATTTTGAGTGGCACCACAATTGCGCTCATCACCTTGAGACATAAGATGTTAAGTCTCATTTGCCCAGTAATTAATCATTGCCCACTAGCTACGGTGCCCTTCAGACCGGAATACGAGGTTTAGCGCTATTTCTTGCCTCGGAGATAGTTTTATCATATATCCTTATATCGTATAGTATCCATCTGTCTACAGTATATTAACTGTATGTTTGATGGTTTTTGAAAAAAAAATACTGACAGTGTCCTCTTCTTTTTGTATGTGTAGTTTTGTGTTTTATTTTGGAGATTATACTAACTAAACTATATACAATCGAACTTGCACACGACTGTATGTTATCACCGACAAGTAGAGGTTAGGTTCATTAGCGAGAGTTGGCATCAATGCGCACCGATGCGGGCTTACTTGAGCGTTGGACGTCTAGAAACACACAGTCGTGTCTTACGGGAATAATGAAGAGAGAGTTAGTATTATATACGGGTTTGACTAGACGCTCCGTTGCTTTGTGTTCCCCCACCATTGTTCCATTTGTAATGTTATTAGTGCAGTTATTCAGCGACTAGGCAATTTTTTAAAATGAAAATTAGGGACGATATGACCAGGACGTTCATCTGATTGTAATTGATACGCCCTACCCATTACAACGCAGTGCCGCTGAGGATTCTTGAAAACCCCAAACATTCGGAGCGGAAATACAACTGCGCTCGTCACCTTGAGACGTAACATGTCAAGTCTCATTTGCCTAGTAATTTCACTAGCTACGACGCCCATTAGACCGAAACACTTGCTGTGTTTCGGTTTACACACATTACTGTTTCACGGCAGAAATGGGCGCCGTTGTGGTACACTTAATCTAGCCGGCTTCCCGTGCAAAGGCGCCTCCCACTAGTAATGTTGAATTAGTGTAGTTTTTCAGCGACAAGGCTAATTTAAATAGCTCTTGTTCGTTTTGCGAGTAGATCCGTCTTCCGCTTTCCACGGATTCCGTTCCCTGGTCGTTTGAGTCGCTCGCAACGAGATACTGCATTTAAATGAGACACTATCACTCTAACTGGCCTGCTGTTCTTTATAGCTGCAGTTGCCGTCGCAAATAAAATATAAATTTAATGAATTGGTTTAATTTATTGCATGACTCTGGAATGCTTTAATTATTTAACGCGTTATTTACAGTTACACATTATCTTCTAAGAATTTATCGTCTCTGAATATTTTGTTCGCATTGTTTAAATTGTTTCAGAGTTACATTTCATTTTGTGATTCCCTTATCGATATTTAAAGTAATTGTTCTAGTATTTTCTTTGATTAACGCGAGTGTTACACATTTAAATAAAACACTTTTAAGGGATTAAAACTCGTGTAATTGTAATGTTTCGAGATCTGGAAAGGATTTGAAACGTCGGGTTAACTAATATAATAATGTAATTTTTACGTCTATAAAATCTTATGTTAAAACAATTACAATTAATCCTTTAAAAGTGTTTTATTTAACTGTTTATGCTATGTTTCTATTTTTACATTGTATTACTGCTCGAATTGGCGGGGACCTAGTGCTGTTTGAACAGCTAGATCAGTTGGCCATCATCATCACCATCTGGATGTGTGGCGTTCCTCCACAATGCGGTTTTCAAGGAACTTTCTTACACATACAACCAAGCTGTGGATTGAGATTTTCCTTGTGCGGTGTTTCCAGGACGATTCAAATAGTTGTGTTGCAAGAGAATGTATGTGGGCGGCGGTGATCATTTAAAAACAGGCAACCCGCACGCCCTTTCATAAAAAAAATATGTGGTGAATACTTTTATATGTTTTGTTGTGCTAAAATGGGTTAATTTCGAAATTAAATGTTTGCAGCGTACAGCAACTGTAGAATAAAACTGACCATAAAAGTAATTTCAAGAAATTGTAAGTTATCTATCATTTAACAGGGCCATAGAATATCCTAAAATGGATATATTGTGTCAAATTGTATATGAATTCACGTTTATCTTAATGTCGAAGCCAGATTTTTAGTTTGAAATGCAACTAAAGAACGTTAGATTTAGATTTAAAGAAACATGTTCGGATGTGAATGGATGTCGCGTGCGATGCGGTCGCACCGCCAGCACTCGTAACACCCTCTCGAATTGTGTAAATATGAGTAAGGTAATAAAGTACACGTCGCGAATCGCGCTTGAATTTCCCCGCTAGAGAGAGATCTGTACGTGCACGATGGAGCACCCCGTCGCCGCCGATTCTTGTGACTTGCGCACATACCGAAACTTTTCATCTCAGACACAGGCGGCTTCCCTCTGAGACGATAGTTATTTCTTTGGTGCCTTAAAGAATTTCGAAGTGGACGAGCTCCCTTTGAGATTCGAATGAAAGATTCAGTAAATTAATTTCGTTTGGAATTTACTTTGGAATGCCAACGGAGTGCTGGATGACGTTTGAGTTATAATTTTGTTTTATTCCGATTACATATATATATATATATATATATAGTCAAAGTCAAATAATATTAATTGAATTAGACTTAACCAAAGCGCTTTTCAATCGTCACTATAAATATTTCTTTTAAATTATTGAATCTACCGCATGTCCGGAAAAAGTTGAGCTCGTACAAGAAACTCAACGGCCACTATTTTCAATCAAATAGAGTATTTTACTATGGCTGTTATATACCACCAGTGTGGAAGCAGTAATGTGTAACTATTACTGTGTTTTGGACTGAAGGGCGCCGTAGCTAGTGAAATTACTGGTCAAATGACACTTAATACCTTATGTCTCATGGTGACGAGCGCAGTTGTAGTGCCACTCAGAATTTTTTGGATTTTTCAAGAATCCATAACGGCACTGCATTGTAATGTCAGCTGAACGTCCTGCTCATCTCGCCCCTTATTGTCATAAAAATATAATTGTTTGTTTACTGTTTTTTTTAAAAATGTCTGAAAGGAAACGAAGTGATAACTGGCTAACACAGGATTGCTCATTTTTTTCTTACAACCTTGGACGTATAAAAATAAAATAGTAATCGTTACTATCACTTTCACTGTACTCTCAAACGCTGCATTTTAATAATAATAGGTGGTAAAGTATGAAATATTGTAATAGGTACTTCGAATTGACATAGAAATTTTGATGATTTCATGAAAATTGAAAGAGATGGTGGAAGCCGATCCGAACCAAACTACACAGGAATTAGCGGCATGGTTTAACATCACCTTATCAACAAAATTGACTCATTTGCGTCAAATCAATGAAATAAAAAAATATGGAAAAATGGGTGCCTCAGCAGCATCTGCAGAAAGAAACGCGTTTTCAATTCGATAATCGACACAGAAATGAGAGAATATTGGATCGAATTGTGACATGCGATGAAAAGTGGATTCTTTACAATAACCGACTGACCTCAGGTCAAACACCGCAATAGTGTTCTAAAGCAGAGCTTACAAATAAAAAGGTAATTGTTTGGTAGTATCAGCGTGGTGTTATTCATTATAGCTTTCTCCGATCTGGTCAAGTAATAACGGCAGATGTCTTCTGTGCTGAACTCCGAACAATGATAGCAAAACTAGCAGTTAAAAAGCCCCAATTTATAAATCGATTTTCACCATTACTGCTCCAAGATAATAATAAAAATAATACTTTATTTCATTTTCTTTTACGCAAATAACTTAAATTACTAAATGTACAATGTTTATTACATAATACCAATTATTTACATCTTTTTATCGCTAATTTTAATAATACATTGAACATTGATAAACGGTTTTGCAGTGATATTAAAAGAGTTTGACTCTGACCCCGAAACTAGTTAAAACTATATCTTCGGGGTCAGTGATTCCTCGACAAATGACAATGACAAACGAAACAAAATTAAAAAATAAAAATTAAATGTGAATGTATGTGTGTGTGAAAGATAACGCGAGACCTCGTCACCCTTCTTTTTCGCCAGATCTTGCTCCAACGGACTACCATTTTTTTCGTGCTTTGGACAAATTTCTACGTGATAAAAAGTTTTCTTCTCAATAGGCAGTACAAAATGCTTTTACACAGTTTATCGAAACTAGATCACCACAGTTCTATCGTAAAGGATTAAATAGACTTCCTATTAGATAGCAGTAATATATAGATAACTAGCTGACCCAGCAAACGTTGTATTGCCGATATTAATATCGCGATACAAAAGTTACTGTTGATCGTAGATGGGTGAAAATTTAAAGTTGTATGTATTTTTTAATGCTGACTCATAATCAAACAAATTTAAAAAAACATGTCAAAAAATAAAAAATAAATCGTGTGGACCATTGTGTGGACATTTAGGGGGATGGAAAATAGATGTTGTCCGATTCTCAGACCTACCCAATATGCACTCAAAATTTCATGAGAATCGGTCAAGCCGTTTCGGATCAGTTCGGTCCCGCACACCGTGACACGAGAATTTTATATATTAGATAATGGTTATTATTTTGATTGAATAAAAATATATTAAATTAAAAAAAAAAAACTAAAAAAATTTCAATTTGCCAGTACAAATTGCCAATTTCATACTTTAACCCCTAAAATTTTCTCTGAATTGCTATTCTATGTGCTCTATTATGAATCAATGGTCGCTTAGTTATAACCATAAACTTAGTATACTAGAGTAATAGACAAACACTCTCCTCATTGCGGCGAGACTAAATTAAAAATGTTCGTGTGTGTTAGTTTTACAGATGTGTTAGTGAAGTGAGTAGTATCTTGCTTAATAAGAGTTACTCTCGTATAACTTTGTTTTTTTTAATATTGATAACTTTCACACAAAGTATCTTGCCCCAAACTAGGCATAGCCTATACTATGGGTACAAGACAACGATATATTTAATACAATATACTTACTTAAACATACATAAATACATATAAACATCCATGACTCGGAAACAAACATCCATATTCATCATATAAATGATTGCACCTACCGGGATTCGAACCCGGGACCTCTAGCTTAGTAGTCAGGGTCACTAACCATTCAGCTATATGGGTTGTCAAATAGTTATTCTCAGGGTAAGTAGTACATGAAATGAAGACATGCTTATCTGAGAAAAGACAAAATTTATTGAAGTAGGCGTTACTCTGCGGAAATCCATAAGTATCCAAATGCTTTCTTAAGTGTTAATTTCGCCAATATACTCGTACATATGTCTTTAAACAATTCGACACAAGGCAACCTCAGGACATGTTGACTCGCCAAACTCTGGCACGAGACGCGGAATTAACACTTAAGAAAGCTTAAAAGATTTGGATAAAAGACAAAATCTTTATCCTAGTAATAAAACTTATCTTGCTTTGATAAAATCGGTCCGTTATAGCATTAACTGTATTTACATTGAACAGAAATTGAGTCCAGGAATATACTGACACCATATCCTTATTTTAGTTCAAAATAGCGGTTGATTGCTACTTACTGTGTTGTTGTGTTTGGGCGTCGGTATAATAACGGTAAAATGAGAAAAATCGTCTTTAATTCGAGTGAAATATGAGGTTTGTATTTCAATACGCCGCGTCTTAAGGTAATGCAGAAGAGGGCAATTCGCGCGATTTATAACCTAGGTCCTAAAGAGCATTAAAAGAAAAATTTGAAGAAATTAACATTTTGACTGTTGCTTCTCAATACATTTTTGATAATGTTCTATATGTTCATAAGCACATTGAGGAATTTTCTAGAAACTGTGACATTCATAATGTTAACACGAGGAACAAACATAAACTTGTTATGCATACTACTCGGTTGTGTCGAGTTAGTAAGTCTTTTGTTGGGCGATGTATATGCTTCTACAATATGATCCCAGAAAATGTACAAAACAAATGTGTTACGAAATTTAAAAGAATTATCAAAAAACGTTTGTGTGGGAAAGGTTATTATAGCATAAACGATTTTCTAAATGACACTACGGACTGAAAATAAAGCGAACACCCTCAGGCTCTTTAATTATTAATGTTTATTGTACGATATCACATTGTAATCCATATTTTATATTTAAAAAAAAAGCCCGCTGAGTTTCTTGCGCCCATTCTTCTCAGGTCTGAGGCAGTCTCTTGTGAATGGGTGGTAGTTTTTGACGTTCAATAAGTGATTTTAAATCCTATTTTGAATAAAAATATTTGAATTTGAATATCATACACTTCCATGTGCAGGTGTTGACACTTATCTTCCTGATCCATCAGTAATTCACTTAAAATATACATAACTTAATATGGAAAGCTTAGATTTCCGAGATTTTTAACCTCAATCTACGAATGCAAAATATAACATAGAATATAGGTGTATGCACATGGGTGAGCGGTCGTTGACCCCCGACTGGCCCCGTCGCACGAATAATGATTTACGCAAACAAACTAAATTTTGTTACGTGTGTTCTTTGGACGTAATGATATATTTTTTTATTAAATAATACAACAAACAGTAACTGATACGTGTTGATAAATGTCCGTTATTTATAAAAACCTATAGCAAGCAATATAAGCAATGTTTGCTTACAGAAGCTTGTTTATAGACTTACCCCCTTATTCATAATGGTCCACTAACTTTAAACAGCCGCTAAGGAGTGTTTTTTCTCATTCTGACTTAGGTGAATAGAAGAAGACAGAGTGAGATTTAGCAATTCTTTAAGTTAAGCAGACTATTATGAATAAGGGGGTTATCATATAAAATAACTAGTTTTAACCCGCGACTTCGTGCGCTTGCAATAGTTACTTTGGGCAGCATTTTTTTTTTAATATACTCACTTTGCAAATAATACACTACAAACTGCCGGGGTTAATACATTTAATTAGCTATCAACTATAGAACTTTTAGCCCCTTTTTCATACCCACACGTGTCTAAATTTAAAAAACGCTAGAACAAATATTTATTTCTTAAGTGCCTAAATACAAATTTTCATGTTCGATAATGACGAACTGTCGTACAAACTTCCAACCTCTATTTCAACCGCGCCAAGCGTTTTATTCGTGATGAAAGGTAGCCTATGTCCTTTCCCAAGCTCTTGTCTATCTCTGTACTAAATTTCATCAAAATCGGTGCAGTGGTTTAGGCGTGAAAGCGTATTAAACAAACATACATTCACATTAATAATATTAGTAGGGATTATTAGCGTATAGGCGACCTGACAGGCCCCGATAATACGCCACCAATATTAATTAGTGTGCGCTAGCTGGTTTACTATTCAAAATACTATGGAGCTAATTCCAAGCGTGGCTGACAGTTTACGATTTGTCAATCAGAATCGGTTACAATAACAATCAATTCGTTTTTCTTGTTTGCTGTATCTCCGTTAGAGATTCTCTCTCGCAGGCTTTGTTTGTCGAGTTATGATTTAGTTGTATAGCCGAGTGTGACAACCCTGTCTCATTTATAATACCCACAACATAACGTGCTCAAAACGCGCCTTACGAAACGTAAACTAAAAAACAATGTCAATAAAATCCAAGCGGACGATGTAGCGGGCATTGTTGTTATGTATGTTAATCAAAATTAACATTATTATTGTCACAGTTGCTAGGAAATTCCTTAATGTGCTTATGAACATGTAGAACATTACCAAGAATATATTGAGATGCAACAGTCAAAGTGTTTATTTCTTAAAAATTTTCTCTTAATGATTCTTTAGGACCTTGGTTTATAAAAAGCGCGAATAGCCTTCTTCTGTAGCACAAAGATGGTATTAATATCGGCTGCACTGCCCCATAACAATATACCAAAGTACATAATAAGTTAACTGTCTAATTTCTAATTTCAGAACTAAGCCTACTCGCTAATCCTTCAATATATGGGCCCCACTGCAATTTGGAATCAAATTGACAAGAAATACAGCAGATTCCAAAAATCAGCGTCCGTTATCCGGTTCCGTATATGTTTATAATACATATCCGGAATAAGTAAATGATTCGGTTCGGTTGGGTTGTTTCCCCATTTAATTAACATTCGGTTATATCGTGTTCGAACAAATTGTTGATTAATTATGTAAAACAGACAATATCCCTTGTATGAATGAACGTTACTTTACACAATTAATGCGAATCATAATAATTACTTGTTTAAATAGGTTTTTCAAATTGGATTCCAGTTTAAATGTACTCGCCGGCACGGAGTCGCTATCAAATAAAATACTTTGGTCGTGTGCGGCTTATGGAGCGGCCACACGTAACTTTCGTATTAATTTCTATATTAAGCTGAGTGGATCAAAATGTCGGCGCGGCTATTCTAACACAGCCTATGATGCATGGCGGGGCTTGCCGGCCTCGCTTAATGAAATATTCGCGGCGCGAGTGAAACAGACACGGACTTCAATCAGATCTGTACACTTAAGGCTCTATCATACCACCTGATTTAGATATAAACTAAATCAGCCAATGGAAACACATTACACATATATTTTAAAATAATGATAGCTGTCTCGTCGCAGAGCAGCAAAGTTGCAATGCAAAATTAATCCGTTTCTTACCTGAGCATTACAAAATTTAGGAATTTTGATGATGGAACTGTTTAACGTTAGGACGTTAAACAGTTCCATCATGTAAATCGTATTACGCCTTGCCTAAATATTTTTCAAGCGAAGCTTTTATTCAGGTGTCTTTTTACGCGCATGCGTTAGATTTAGCGTTACACGAGAGCGTCAGATTTAGGACCGTTACATTACATAGGTATACACTATACAGAATGACAGCTGCCGCGCACTCCCAGTGTGCGTGGCCTTCACTCCTGTCATTGTACGTGTTTACCAGTGGGAGGCTTATTTGCAAAGGATGCCTTATTGCCTTTTTCTGCCGTGAAGCAGCTATTCAAGCTAGCATTATTTAGTTTCCGTTTGAAGGGCGCCGTAGCTAGTAACATTTGCATCAGACACGTGTTTGATGCAAATAATATATATTACTAGGAAGTTTAAAAATCCTATCAGTATATTTAAAAATATCATTTAGAAAATTCCCTGTAAGAAAGGCTCATACCCAGAAGCTCATAAGAAATGAATCTTTGAAATTATTGCGTGAATGGTATAATCTAGTGAGTGTATACATAGCCTATAAGAAAAGTATCTGTGGACACATTCTTAGTTAAATTGTTGTCTTGGTAAAACTACTAATGTGTGTATTTGGATTGATCCGTATTATTACATTTATTAATTTTATTGTTATTTGGGTACAACATTGTAAGCTAGGAATATAAAAAAAAAGACTAACATTTAACGGAATATTTACATAGTTCAAGGATTATTGAGTTTCCCGGATATTGCAACGTTATTGCCATGTGCAAATCACACCGTATAAAAACAAAGCTGAAATATGGGAGTTACACGATAATAAGCTTCGACGGCTACATATATACATTGCCGCATTTACTTCAGTTGTTTCAAATATTCTTAGACAATAAGCAGCAATGTACAAAAAAAATATTCAGTTCAGGGTACGTATGTTGAATTTAGAACCCGATTCAGTCAGTGAGAGTAATCGTCACACGACTAAGGAAAAAAGTATGCTTACATTGCTTTTACCGTTCCGCTGTCAGACTGCGAATGATAGGTCCATAAATGGGTATTGAACTTAATTAGTTTTCAAATGTAAAAAAAAAACACAACATTTACTAAAGATATATAGTGCCGGGAGGTATATATAGAATGGTGCGTCTTTATAAGCCCCACAATAACTATCAGTGATTCTAAGTTCACAAAATAACAGACAGAAACGAAATTTTATCTAGAAATTTCCAGGAACATCATCGCAATGAAACAGCCTTCGTCGCAACATGACTTCAATCACACGTTAGATCATATTTCGAAATCTAAAACGTTCTCTCACATTTCGAACGAGATTAGATCACGTTAGTAAATCATCTTCAAAGGCGAGCAGTGATTTGAAAAGCTATGAACCACGATGGGGGTAGACATTGTTACGTGGGTAAGTGTCGCATTATACTTACGCTGGACTTAATAGTTATACGTACGTCTTGTCTAGTCTCAAGCAGCGTTTGAAAGCCCGAGATGCGGAAACTTTACTCGGAGCGCAGTCTGAGTTTACCCTATGTATAAATACTATGTAGGTTTTGTATTTACACATCCCCGATGCGAAGTTTCGATACTTTCCACGAAGGAGTACGTTGCTCAACAATGTTACACGCGATATTGCCAATCACTCATGCCGCTCGCCTCTAGCATACACTTTGAAGCGACTCCGTCTTTCTTTTGCCCCATTTGTCTTGATTGGCGCAATCAGTACTTTACTTACAATCATTTAGGGCTGAGTAGCATTATATTAGACGTTATAGTTAATGTTTAAGTCAAATTTAACGTTAACAGTAACGCTGACTTCAACATAGACTACGAAATGTGTTGCACCATCGTATTCCTTGGAATGGTCGCTATTTAGCTATTTAACATTATCAATAGCTTTAACCGACGAAGATTGGATGGTTACGGTTAACAGTTAAAGCTATGACGTCATTTAAAATTTCTCAAATAGTGCATCTAATTGTTTGCCTAACCGGTACTTTAACATGTTTGTTATTGCTAAAGTTAGTTCGTTTGTTTGCTTGCATATGTCGTTTTTTCATAGGAAATTTTCAGCGGGATGAAAGATATCAGTTTAATTTTAAATGCTTTGTTTCAGTTTGTATTTATTTACACACTTTAATTTATTAACGAGCTAGATATTATATATAAGAATTAGATATTTCAAGCATATCCGGGGTAAAAGCATAGGTAAATAAGACTGAGGTAAGGATAGCCGTCAGATAGCCGTACCGTAAACAGAAAGGTACTAGGCGTGACATAGCTGCGCGAAATATATAATATTTCGCGTCGCTGGTGGCTTCTAGACCACCAGCAAGGAAGTAGATATTAAATTAGCGGAACGGCGGATGTGAAGCAACGTATAAAGTCAAAGTCAAATAAACTTAATTCGTAACAGTTTGTTATTTTTAAGTGATATCCCTCACTTCTGGGGTTAAATATTCAAATTTTAATTGTACCAATATTTATATACGATGCGTGACTCGAACCCTCAGACGGTTGGCTCAGTTGATAAGAGCGCTTGGACGAAACCCGAGAGGTGCGGATTCAAGTCCCGCATCGTCCATAAATTTTAGTACAAATTAACCGCCCACATTCTCATGTAATACCAGAGGAATTATAGGACCGTTCCTGACCTTCAAGGAAGGTGTACGCACTTTTTTTTAAAGTACCTATGTCGTATCGTCCTGGTAACACCGCGCAAGGAAGCTCGTTCCACGGCTTTGTAGTTACCGCACGATACCTTCTTACTGGTACACCAACTGACCTTCGAGACTCAGAGAAACTGAAAGCAGCTTATCCTGAATACGTTATATTCAAGATAGGTCTGTGAGCAACAACATAGATAACAGAGAAGATACACGGTGAAATATAATCAAGTTAATAAGTAGAAGGAAAGTATTTAGCCAAGTATTGGGTCACGTGTGTAACATAATTCCGTTTCTAGCGTTATTACGGCGGCAAACGTGAAAACAGTTAGAGGGAGACGTGACCGACATAGCAACAATCAATTGTCTTCTGCTTTATGTCTGTACACAATACAGCGCTGATTTCGATATAATACTGTTTTGGAATCGAAAATTGTATCGAATGAGCGTTCGGATCGGCTGAAGGTATCCGGTCACTTGGTAGAGCTGTGAATTATACCTCAATAATAGATGTACGTACATAATTCTAAAACCAAACCAAGACACCCTAATTTCGGCGTGTCTCTTGGCATAGACCATCCCTAAAGATTTCCATTGTTTCCTGTCTTACGTGACTTTCCTCCAGTTCGGAACCGCTTTTTACTTTATTTCATTCTCCCATCTGGTAAACTGCCTACCTCGGTTTCGCTTGCCATCCCTTGGAAACCATTCCCTCAATGCCTGGCTCCATTTTCCTTTTGTGTCTCGCATCAAGTGCCCTTCCCACCTCCGTTTTTGTCGGTTTATTCTTTCCATTATATCAGTGAGTTTTGTTTTTGTACAGATAACAATGTTTCTTATTCTATTTCTTCTTTTCGAGCCTGACATGCCAGCTCCTCGTATGATGCAATTTAGGATGCTACTTTATTGGTACCAATTAAATTATTTTTGCGATTAAAATCTACTGAATACCATTGGTTCATAAAAATAAAAAGGTCTGTTTGTGGTCAACACTAAATTGTATATCAATCTCTATTGCCAACTGCAAGTGTTGCCAATTTTTGAGCATTTGCTTCAAGATTCAATGTTAAACGAAAACTTTTTCGATAATAAATTAAAAACAGTAATAGATCACCCCGTGTATAGGCACGCTGTTGGCCTAAACCGGACGTGCCTCCTGCATCCAACGCGTTCGGAAAAAGAATAACAGCTTAAATAGTTCCTATTCTAGACTGATAAATAAATTGATACGCGACTTGACCAACTCGTTGACTGAGACAAACTTAAAACGGAATATAAAAAATACTTTTTGAGACATGCCGCTCGCTCACTGCCGCGACCGATTCAACTTATAAAATTTAACTACCTAATAATGCTTAACAATTAATTGTAATAATTACTGAATTTTTTCTTTGTTATATTATAACTATTATGTTTTATAATCTATTAATTAAGAATTAAATAGATTATGAACTATTTATTATTTTGTTATAACTCTTTAAACTAATTTGTTTTTATTGCTTTGAAGACTTGTAATTTATTAATTAAAAAAATATATGTTCTTATTTTCCAATGGAAGACTTATTGATGTGTGTTGAACACTTTCGAACAGGTCGCGTCTTCAAAATGATAAAAATTGGTTGCGCTTATTTTGAATGCAACCGCCCTGGTTTCAAGTGCTTTTGAGCGCAGTCCGAGTTGGTCAACTTCACTAACATCCTTTGAATTTCTTTGACGGTGTATGTAAGTTTTCTGACGATGACCCTCATCGTAAGAGCGTCGAATAAAGTTACGTATAAGTTCGAACTGGCGTCTCCTGGATGATGATAGTTAAACTTTTGATGCTTTTGCGCCATCGATTCTATGACACCGAAATGCTGATGTAAATTGTACGTTTAGATACATAATTCGTTCATCTTATCCTGTAAGGCACGTTTGTCTTTCTATAATAAGACCTTCGCACCATTTAATTGAAGTCTTCTATTATAATGCTTGGGTAAAATGCCGCTAATCACCGTTTTTTTAAAACGTTTACTTTTTCAATCGCTATTAACTGTGAGGTATTTTCTGTCAAGCTTTCAAATCATTTCAAATATCACTCTATTCATTTAGGTCAAGAAAATGACACTTATGAATCTCAAAAATTTTTCTTATTGAATCTACAGGTACTTAAAGGATTGAGCTAAGGAGAAGAAGTAGCAAGAAACTTATTACCACTCATTTAAATCAAGATTTACATTTTCAGCGCACAAAGTATGAAAACTTATTGTATTTCAAAACTCCCGTTTACTTGACGGTGCTTTAAAATAGCAATAATGTTTTACTTATCATTTTCTAATAACAGAGTATCGATGAGCCGCTCCATAGAAATATCTCGCAATACTTATTATTCACTGGCCTTACCTCGACTCAAGCGCTTTTGTATAGCCTGCGTAATAAGCGTCAAGCCACAAGGAATTACAATGGCTCTTGGCATGCAGAATGGAGCATGACTCGGCTATTATTTCACTATCAGTCAAGATGACAGTTGTATTTTTCGCGAGTCTAGCGTCCGACGGTTGGGCGCCAGCTCAGCGTCGGTTATCATCGATTCCACGGTGTCCAAGCCCTTACTTCGATGAATATATTGCGGGAAACGTAAAGTCACTCGTGCTGTATTAGCCCGACAGGACGGTCGTGATGTTTCCTATAAGTGAGCACATTTCAATGTGTGTTTGTTTATAATACTACGTTGCTCGTGGTAATACAAGAATGAGTTTGATTCATGTTTACAATATATGTTAAGTAAATTATAACATCATATCAATAAGTTCATATTATTCAATGAGAATATTATATTATGTAGATTTAACTTTTATTACTCTTTGATATTTATAGTATAAATTTGCGCTCGCCCGGGCTACGACTTTTTTATACGTTTAATATTCGCTTGAGTGCTCTTTGAATATTTTTTGCATTCCCCCTTTTCATTCCATGTGTACCAACCTAATGCAAACAGCAGCTAAACATATAATTAATATCTAAAGATAGATAAATCTGCTAAATTTCAAGATATTTACGACATTTTTATAATATTACATTTTGGAAAGTAACGCCCGCAAAAACTGAATTCGATTCGGTACATTTCTTACGAGTTATAAAGCGATTTATATAAATTAAGTATCATTTGACTGAAGCTTGAAGATTGCATAACGAAATTGCACCAATAAACCTTTGCATGTATGGGTAGTAATATTATGCGATTTAGTCGATAAGAGACGATGGGGAAAATTATTTGAGAAATATTCGTTTACCGTCAATGTACAACTACAAATGTACAAAAATTCTACAATATTTTCTCTTTGTGAGAATTTGTATTTAAATGGGAGCTAGAGACAGTCAATTTCGAATCTGAAAGTTCTCAATGTCCATCTTAATATTCTGCAATCGAAAAGATTATTTCGAAGATTAAAACATATTAACCCTTTATTAATACAGACTCCTATTTCTAACAAGAAGTAGTTGCGTATTGCGTATTGTGATATCTATAAGAATTCCAAAGTTTAAAAAACATAACATGTAGATTTTGTGTTTAGCTCATACGTGGGTTATCAAATCTACCAATAACAGGATCATGCTAAAAGATTTACAAACTGCATGATGTATATAAGAACTAATAATTATCACAAAAATCGTCACCTTTTTGCTCTAAATAGTGATTTTCATTAATGATTTCATTAAGGATTACTTGTAACTAACTAATTCTAGTAGGCTTCATAACTTACATAATAGCTATTAGGGTTATACACTTTTATAATAAATTTAAATTCTTAGTTAAAATATGGCACTGTCGTAAATCCACAGCTGAATATCTAAGTGATCGGAGTAGATTATGATTATTTTATAGCAATAGCAGTGATAGTACAATATGGTATATTTTATTAAAAAGAGCGCAAAAAAAGAATGCTGGGAGAGTTTTTTGCGTCGCTTCTTCTCTCTCAGAGCGCCATTTGTATCTGAAGTGGTAGTAGTATCTAGTGTATCAGAAATCTAAAGGAATCAATCTTGAGAACTTAAATGCCTTTTCAACAAATATTTGGAAAACTATGAGGATGTAAAGTAACATCTGCGCGAGTTCTGCATAACCGGTATTTTCTTTTTGCCGTGTATTCCCATCGTTATGGTACGCGGAACTAGCAGTAGTGTCAATTCGACAAGCATATTATCGTGTAGCTCCAGCGGTGGTGTAATGCATCGTGAGGAGCACGTGCGCCGCGCTCTGTCCCTCTCTTCATCACTCCAGTCTCGACTCGCGCCACGTTTACTATCGAGTGATTGCCTGTCTGCGTGATTCGACTTAGCAACTATCTTTCGATGCGATACGAACGCTCCGTCCAAAGATTAGCTTCTTTTATTTCCTTTTTATAGCCCGTCGCATGATTACGGTAGAGGTAGACTCCGTGTGCCGGGTAATTCCGCCAACTTACGTCGCATTGACAAAACGGCTGCCTAACAGCGGTACGAGTGCCGCGTCGGGGATAAATTCGATTTCGTCTCGCAATATCGATGTGTTGACGTTTCGTAGACATATTGACAGTTAGTAGGGAAAAGTGTGAAATGTCGGCGTGCGCGGCTTAATCGTTTTGCGTGCGATATTGGCGTTACGTCATGTTGTCAGCGATCAGAGAGATTGCTTCACTTTGCCCTCTTATTACTAGCTATCCCACGTGGGTGTGATGTACGACTCTTAATCATATGATTACCACGAACTACGTTAAGAAATATTTCACGAAAAGATGAGTATAATTATTTCTTTTATGAAAGAGGAGAACAAACCTCAAACTAGGCTAGTCGTCGAACTAACAACAATACCTAATTTAAAACATTTGCGTGTAAAGGTACACTTTAAAAAGTAAAAGCTTTCGTAGCTACATATGATACTAAGATGACTTCGTGAGAAGAATGCGAGCGAATCTTCGAGCAAATTATTTAAAACATTGGAGTGTAAACAATACGTCGTTTTTGTAGAAACATGAGATGTTAAGACGAATTCGGGACAAGAAAGCCTGCCAATATTCGAATAACCTACAGCATATACTTAAATACATTTACAATACGGTATACGGAATGAGGACATTTAATACATTCACTTTGAGCTCCAGCGAGTTTCACAAGAATATAGCCTTCGCCTTGCCCTCCGTATTTTATACAAATAGTTTCTGAATTAGCTTACGAGTACTTTGCATTAAAGTCTCGTAGCTACTAGCATATTTTGAATTTTAAACTCTTATCTATAAAGCATTAACCATGTCTTTTATCAATTTATTTTACGTATCTATACAGTTAATATATTCTTTTACATAATTCTGCTTTGTCTCGACAATTGCTAATTGTTTTTCTAAAATAGCTAATAACTTTCGGGTGAGCGCGTTGCAAAATACATAAACGATAAGTATTTTGCATCGCGCTCACCCGCCCTCACCAAAGAGGATGTAAATACTACACTATGAGAGGCAGGACTGCCTAAGTAAAAATTGGAATTTAGTATAAAACGTGTCGTCATTTGACAAAAGTTTGAGTTTGTAGTAATTTCAGTATCGCGATTGGACTCGAAGTACAATCTGGCTAAGTTTGAAAGCGACTAGTTGCTTAAAACGTAGTGGATTTCATCTAGCCATCCGTCACATGTCAATGTATCAATAACTGCACGTTTCATACAGTCTAATGAATCGAATTTTCTTAGAGAGTTTTGCTAAGCTGGCTCTCATGAGCATTGTGTAACTGTTGTATTCTAAATATTTTTTTACCTATTTATACCCAAACTAAAAGTGTAAGGTGAAATTGCACGCTAATGAAGAACGCAAATGCAAGGAGTATTAAATGAAAGAAAAACCTTAATTGTATAGATAACAATTATGCTTTTCTTCCATTATATAATGAACAAAGTCGTACAATAGAAAATAAAACTCATAGTTATTTAATTAGCTTATTACATTTACTAGAATTTCTCGCAACACTTAGCCGTGAAGCGAATAGCAACAACATGATATAATTTCCTTTTGTTTTCTTTGCCTGAAAGACAAGATCTGCGCATTGAGTAGCTTCCACCAATGATTAATACCGCGAAACGCTCCGGCCTATTCAAATACAGGCGCTCGTATTCGATTTATGATCTCGTAAATTCATTGTTACCCACCGCCAATAAGCGTGATGTATGTCTCTTTATTATCCACAGGCTGAGGCAGCTGTAGACCATATTATATGTACACAAAAATACCGTTCATCATGCTAGTATATTACACATACATTGATTGGAAGTATTGATAGAACCATATCTATAATTTGTATATGTAGGAGGCTGCTTTGCACAGGATGCCGGCTTATTTCTGCCGCGAAGCAGTAATTATTATTGTGTTTCGGTCTGAAGAGTTCCGTAGCTAGTGAAATTACTGGCCAAATGAGACTTAACATCTTATGTCTCAAAGTGACGAGTGCAATTGTAGTGTCCGCTCAGAATTTTTGTGCTTATACAAATGATTAAAGTTTTCTTTAGTCGTAATTGCGCCAATATTTGTCTTTAAACAATCGTGTGTTCGTGACACGTGTTTCGCCTGTACATGAGGCATCCACAGGACGTGTTGTCTCGCCAAAATCTGGCATGAGTCTCGAAAACTCAAATCATTTGTATAATTATGGATTTCCGCAAAGTAACGCCTACTTCAATAAATTTTTGTGCTTTTCAAGAATCCTGAGCGGCACTGCATTGCTATGGGCAGGGCGTATCAATAACCATCAGCTGAACGTCCTGCTCGTCTCTTCCTGTATTTTATAAAAATAAAATCTATACTAATATTATAAAGCTGCAGTGTTTGTTTGTTTGAACGCGCTAATCTCTGGTACTACTGGTCCGATTTGAATGATTATTTCAGTGTTGGGTAGTCCATTTATCGAGGAAGGCTATAGGCTATGTTTTTTTTTTTCAAAATTAGGGATCCGTAGTAAAATTGCTATTTTGTAACACAAGGTGTAAAATCGAAAACCTATTTTTGCGTGCGCTGCAAAAACTATTGACAATAGAACAAAATGATGTACAGGCTATAATATAGGCAATATTTTATTACTTATAAAACTATCGCGTGAATTATACTTTATATGGCAAAACAACGTTTGCCGGGTCAGCTAGTAATAATATAATTTGCCAGTTTGTAACGCTGGCTACTGTGATAGAAACAATACTTTCTATACTAGATGGCTAATATTATAAGATTTACTTTTATTTTCATAAACGAATTAGGGTTCGTTCGACAGTAATACATATCATAACGTTTTATATACAGTTTATTTGTCTTAATGATATATTTGATATGTATAATGCTTTGAAAATTTGTCAGTTTGATGCAGTACATTGCAAACTAGCTTGTCATATATAAGTATAAACAAATCTTTTTAATCATCTCTTGAGTAATCTTTAGGAACGTCAGAAGATTTTCACATTAGTGACATAACTCGTGAGTCGTTAGAAAAAGTTGGAAAGTGAATAAGAAAAAGGCGAAAGTAATGGTATTGTAGAGATATGAATGTAATATTATGATTGATGATGAGACAAGACACGGGACAAGTGAAAGACTTTGTGTATTGTAAATGTTTATTTATCAGAGATGGAAAGTTTAAAGGTGACATTAAAAGAAGGGTGAAATTAGGTAAGTAAATGTGGCCTTGCATGCGTAGCAACAATGTTACCAGGGCGAGGCTACTTTGCACAGGACGTAAATTACATTGCAGTGCCGCTCAGAATTCTTGAAAAACTCAATGTGGCACAATGTGAAGTGGCATATTTGCGTTTGTCACCTTGAGACATAAGATGTTAAGTCTCAATATCCCAGTAATTTCACTAGCTACGGCGTCCTTCAGACGGGAACACAGTAATGCTTACACATTACTGCTTCACGGCAGAAATAGGTGCCGTTGTGGTTCTCTTATAATCTAGCCGGCATCCTGTGCAAAGGAGCATCCCACTGGAAAAAATACTCGAATGTTCTTAGCGTGACCCCAATTTTTCAAAAAAATATTGATACATTCAGCAAATTAAATGAAAATTTAAGAAACGTTTAGTTTTGTCATTTGCCTAAAACTTTTTCAGCTTACATAGATGTTAAGGGTTTGTCCAGAAGAAAAAAGACATCTTGCAGAAACTTGCAAGATGGCACGTCCCAAATACCGCCCACGGATAGTATGTAATCATTTCCCGCGTAAATATTTAAGGATTTGAATGGACCCTCAATCACGTAGCTAAGTGACCGAGTGACATGTTTTATAAGTAACCTTTTTGCTGCTTTGTGTTTCATTACCACTTGCATGGTAGTCATGTGTGAAATATTTTAAGAAAACAAGTGAAGCGGAATAGGTGGGTCTCGTAAACTACATGCCGGCTTAGATTATGGGTACCACAACGGCGCCTATTTATGCCGTGAAGCAATAATGTGTAAATATTACTGTGTGTCGGTCTGAAGAGCGCCGTAGCTAGTGAGATTACCGGGAAAAAGAGACTTAACATCTTATGTCTCAAGGTGTCGAGCGCAATTGTAGTGCAGCTCTTTTGGGTTTTTCAAGAATCCTGACCGGCACGTAATGGGCATGGCGTATCGATTACAATCAGTTGAACGGTCTGCTCGTCTCGTTCCTTATTTTCATAAAAAAAAGGTTCCACACAGTCGTAGACCTGCTTAAAATGACAGCATTTAAAACTGTGAACAAAGTGATCTCTTACGGCTGATTTCTAAATTCAACCGTAATCCTAAAACGGCGATCGAATTTCATTGTTTATATCCATTTCCTGCCTTTGGCATATCTATAGGTTTTGAAGAACACTTTTTCCAAACATCATACTATGATGATGTATTAGTTTGATTATGTCTTCAGTTTGGTATTTGTATGAATATGACATAATAATCGTTTTCTGGACTATCTGTAATTGGCAACTGATGATGGATGTCATATAATCGAGATTATAAGAATTCTTAGCATTAGATCTTAGATTGGATCTTGTGATTGGCTGTGAGTCTTTTGTTAGCGAACCTTTTTATGATTTGTTTCTCATCAATGACTCATCATTCTGAAGGTCTATTTAAATTGATACCTATTGAAAAAGTATGTCGTTATTTGTAATTATTCGGGAGTTGCCGGTTCGATCCCAACTACATACAATTTTCTGTTAAAGAATTCAAATAAACGTTTATTAGACGTTCTACGGTGAAACTTACTAACACACTAACGAAGAGATTCATAGATTTGATCAACTCATTCTGGTCTTACCTAGTTGACTAAAACTAGACACTAGAGAGGGTTTATAAACCCAAGGCCGCTATCACGCATTTTTTTATTCGTGTAGTTCATTCCATTAGTACCTAAACTATAGAACTCTATCCGGAAATTATAATGCATAATTTTTATTTAATGTGCATAATGGACTTATCGCGGCAAAATCGGCGCCTTATCTTTCAGCGGTTGTTCAACCTCTCTTTTTTTTCTCCTATTTGATCCTTATAACGAACAGGAAAAAGCGGCTGTACTTATCTTATTAAACCATTAGCCTTACACAAGAAGCTTGTACATAATGTAGCTGGTTCATAAACGCTCACAGGATCGCATATGTAGAACGATCGAATTATTGAACTCGTCTACGATGATTGGCTCTATACAAGAACTATTAAATAGTCGTAGCTTTCTTTATTTTAGGGACGAGACGAGCAGATTTATTAAAAACGTAATTCTGTAATGCAAAATTACGTTGAGAATCATTGTGAGTATTAACAACACAGTTTTTAATTCACCCATCCTTTCGTATGTCTCGATTTTTTTTTAACATTCTGTCGAGCTTGCTGATATTGTATTGTCATTGGTCCTTGAAACGTGTTCAAATTTTCAAGTAAAGGCGTTGAAGTCTTTCTACTCTCTACTATTCGTTGCTATGGTTACTGTAAACATTTATATGATAACAAACGATAATTTGTACGATACTGAAAGTGTACTTGTTGTAAATACTTAACTAATAAATACATCTTCTAAATATAGAGCTAATATCTATGGAGCTGACAACATAAAAATCATTATGTTTCTTTTATCACGAAAAATTTAACAAAGCTCTAAGATTACGTCTTGAGGTGGATGATAATCACGTTACAAATACATACGTGGATATATAGATGCGATGACTGTACATATTATATATACATATCTGTATATATTACTAGCTGACCCAGCAATCGTTGTATTGCCATATAAAGTAATAAAAAATATTCAATGGAATAAAAGTTGTATGTATATTTTAATGCTGAATCATAATTAAATAAATTTAAAAAAAATGTCTAGGGTGAACAACCCTTATCACTTAGGGGTATCAAAAATAGATAGTAGCCGATTTTCAGACATCCCGAATATGCATATAAAATTTGGTAAAAATCAGTAAAGCCGTTTCGGAGGAGTAAGGTAACTAGCATTGTGACACGGGAATTTTATATATAAGATATACATGCAAACAAATCTAATAAAAATAAATCGTAAAAAATAAGCTATAAATTACTCTCACAAGCGCAATAATGACGTAACCCTTATTTTATTTCCCGTATACCATTTTCCACAAAACGAAAACTATTTTTCAAGTATTCAAAACCATTATCACACCATATTCCTAAATATACAAGAATACAATCAGCTTTTTAATCTCGAAACCACTGCGATATGAGCCTAACTAGTTTTAGTATTTAGCTATAGTAAATAAAGTTAAAAAATACAAATGTGGAAAAATGACGGAAAAACTCATTCGTTACTCGAACGTTGGCTGTTGGCTTAAATAAATATTGATATTGCAATTTGGTTCGATTATATTTCCTAGTGGTTGACTTTGGCGACTGAAACTAGATTAAGTAAAACCAAATAATACTTGTAGCGAGTAGCTCATGGTATCACCACAAGGTATATCAAATGAAGCTTCATTCAAAATAATTTTTTAAGATTTAATTTAACAAATGTATTAATTTACCGTGAAAAATAATGAACTTAACGCACCATACAAGAAATAGTAAATTTCCCATAAAAATGTGGCTAAAAACCATGGTGCGTGAAATGATTAATCTATACCCGCTTACAATTGTATTGTACCCGTGTATTGCTGCAGTCCATACGTAATTTTTAATCTTAGGTGCTGCTACACTAATATTGCCAACCTAGGCGTAGTAATCGTAGCGATACAGCGTGTTACGTAGCGCGCTCTACGTTCGTAGTACGTGGTGATCATTAGTTGAGGCACTTGCGTGATCGACGATGCTACGCGTGACAATTAACAGGGCCATTCATTAAACAGTACTTAGCGAATAGTCTTATTTTCAGAGGTGAACTTGGATTCGAGAAAACGATTCAAAATCATATTAAAAATGTTCACTAACCCAGAACATTACAGTAACGTAATTTCAGAATCCGTTTTATATTTCTCGTCGGTTTCTTATCAAAACTAAATAAATATGAGTGCTGTTTTTGTTTTGAACACCTTTAATTCAACGATGATATATATGCATATTCTATGCATAACATATGCATTAAATACATATTCAAATGACAAAGCACCGTTAGTGGACGACTTTTTTAAGAAAGCATTGACATTGTGCTCAAATAACTTTTTAGAAAAAAAGTAACTTGTAGACTTCAAACATATTTATGGAAAAAAAGGTGACTAAAATTAAAAAAAATAATTATACTATCAAATTGATAACGCTTTTTTGCTTTGATGTCGCTTGATTTTTAATGTGGTGACTTTTGTTACAAAACATTGTTACTAACTGAATTAGAGCAAATTCTATCTGCCTCAAGACTTTTATCCTCTAATACAAATAAGACTTATACTGCAACGATGACTACAAACAGTAGCATGTAGTAAAACAAATCCATTTGAAATTGCCTTTTTTACTACAGGTTTTGCCCTTTTTTTTGAGTTTATTAATATTATGTTTACTAGTATAAGCTGTTACTACTAGAATTATTATATTTTAATAAGTTATTAAATTTAAACTAACGATTTGTATAGTAAAAACAATAGACGTGTTTTATGTTACATTTAGTTAAGGTAATGATCATAGACTTACAACATACTAGCGTATAGGCAAACGACAAGAACATCTGTGACGACCCGTATAGCCGAGTGGTTAGCGACCCTACCTACTAAGCTAGAGGTCCCGGGTTCGAATACCGGTATGTGCAAGCATTTATATGATGAATATGGATGTTTGTTTCCGAGTCATGGATGTTTAAATGTATTTATGTATGTTTATATGAATTTATGTATGTTTAAGTAAGTATATTGTATTAAATATATCATTGTCTTGTAACCCATAACACAGGCTATATATGCTTAACTTGGGGCAAGATAATTTTTGTAAAAAGTGTGTCAATATTATTATATTATTATTATCTCTAACGGAGATATAGCAACATTGAAAAGGAAAGCGAATATATTGTTACTGTAACCGATTTGGATTGTACAATTGTATACAGTCATCCACGTTTGCCATTGGCTCCTTACTATTTTGAATATTTATACCACTGTTTTGGTAACGCACACATATGCACAGAAAATAATTTAACAAAAAACCGACTTCAAAAAGATCTATTACAAAAAAAGCGTTTTCACTACAATTCACAAAACAGTATTCACAAATTAATAATCATTTTATTTTTAGATTTCTCCTAAGTAAAATGAAATGAATGATATTAGACTACCATAACGACTACCATAAAGTTTATCAAATTATTACGACAGTATAAATGTAGTTCCAATTTTTGTTATTTTTTGAATCGGTGTCCTCCGGCTGGCTCCGCTCTCGCCTCGTCACGTCACGCGTGCAACACAAGCACATCTCACCTATAACTATGTATGTAGTTACAAACCTACCCTGTCTGACACTGACTCGAAAAACAACAACATCAACCAACCAATTGAAATGGCACCACACGGGTAGCACCACGTTTCAAATAAATAAAGAATCATTAATATCGGTTTACCCACTCGAAAGTTCTTAGGAAACAAACAATGAAAAAAATACAATCAAAATTAGAACCAAATTTTTTGAAGTTGGTTAAAAATTGGTTACTTGGCTGACACTGGATGCACCAGCATTAAAATAAAAATAAGAATCATTAAAATTGGGTTTACCAATAGAAAGTTCTTAGGTAACAAACATAAAAAATACAGCCGAATTGAGAACCTCCTCCTTTTTTGAAGGCGGTTAAAAATTGGGATATCAGGTCGTCCATACTGTAGTACATACCAAGTCTATGGTAATGTTGAATATTAAACTCTGTATTGTAGTACGCATGAGGTACTAGTGCAGTCGAGAGCGGCGTGCGGGTAATTGTAGTAGTATATTGTGGTCGAGTGGTCGGCATGGTCCGCGTGGCACAAGATTGCGGAGGCGCTGTTTGCTCTTTGGCGGAGTCCGCAACGGTCTCACGGTTCAGCGGGCCGAGCGCCTCTAGGGTCACGTCGCCGGCCAAATTGAAATATCCCCGCTGCCTCCACTCGCACATACAAAGTTAGTTAGTCCTTAAAGGAGAATCCGTGTGGGAGGAGAGACGCTGAGCCAATAATACTAGTTCTTTGTGGCTTGAGAAACTTTATTGCCGGCTTATTCGATTTTGCAAAGTTGTAGAAGTGTGCATCTATATTCTATGAACATTTTTAGTTTTTTAAGTCCCAAAGGAAACTTGCGAACGAATCGGAGACGCATATACTTCTTAACTATCTCTATCTTATAAGTGCAGCATGTATATTTTTTTTTATGGAATAGGAAGGCAAGCTAAACAGGAGTGTCGCTGGCCTTTTAGAAAGGTGTACGCGCTTTTTTTTAAGGTACCCTTATGTATCGCCCTGGAAACATCGCACAAAGAAGCTCATTCCACAGCTTGGTTATAAATGGAAGAAAGTTTCTTGAAAACCGTAAACTGTAGAGGATTGCCAAATATGCAGATAGGGGGGATGATATTCTAATTTGTGGCGTGTCATGCGAAGGTGGAATTCGGAGGTAGGAATCAGGTCAAACAGCTAAAGCAAATATATATAGTTAGACAAACTGTTTAGAATCGGTTGCATCAATACTACAGAGATTAGTTCTATTGATGATTTTGCTAATTATGTTGTAATTTTATGTAGTTACGGCTCCAAAAACAATAACACCAACCAACGAAATTGAAATGGCACCACACGGGAAGCACCAGCTTACAAATAAAAAAAAAAGAAACATGAAAAACGGTTTACCCAGTCGAAAGTTCTTAACAAACATAAAAAAACAGTCGAATTGAGAACTTCCTCCCTTTTTGAAGTCGGTTAAAAATAGGGATGTCTCGAGTGCTTTCGATTCATAGTGGTTAGTTTCGAACAAGAGACGTTTATAATTATAGTAGTTAAATAACATTCTTTATATGTGGGCATATATACTTGTCTATTATTTCAACTTTTAAAGGAAGCAAAGAAATTCCCGTTACAATAACATTGGTGAATTGAAACGTTTGTGCCATATTTCGCGAGATATAATATATTGTTATGGTTCGCGAACGATTCAATTTCCGTGCGCAGACAGCGCTGGAATTTACGTGCCCAGATTTACGTGCGAACGAAATAATTTCCAAACTCCAACTTTGTATCAATCTATTGCACGCCTTATATTTTAAAACAAAATTTGTTTCTGTTATATATGCAGCACGATACATTCTGCAAAACCGACAAATATCCAAGCGAAGTTAAATTAACAATGTAAATCCGGATTACGTTTCGATCGCACCGCGGTGGATTATAAAAATATAAAAATAATGGTTCTAGCGCGTGCACATAATGTTTAAATCGATAACCTCTGTAGAGGTTGCTTTACGGAGCCCCTTTGCAGGTAATCCTGCCCACTTGGAGTTATTGCCGCCGAGGGAAGGAAAGATTACCTCGCCGGGAGATAAGGAGGTCGACGGGGCTTCGAGTGCGATTGTCCCCGAGTCAGGCGTCGAATTGTGTCAAGTGAAGCGGCAAATTGAACGGCCGAGCCTTCCGCGCGCCCCGGCACTAATCGTCACATAAACTGCTGCCGTCCAGACTCTTAATTATAACGTATATACTATAATTTTATTACGGATTCATCAATCTATGCTTAACAATATCGGCCAACTGAACTAGCTACATAAATGATATCATTTATTCAGTCCCTAGCAATTTAAATGAAAATTTAACGCGAAACGTTGAATCAGCGAAATATTTTGAGTGACGTTAATGATAGGGCGTTTGGTAATCGTAGTCTCGTAGCCACGTAGCCACGTAGCGCCTTCCAATTACGAATGCGGAAGTGAAGGCAGAAAGCAATGGAGACGGCCCGTAGTTGGACTCACACTGCGCTCGGTCGTTACGTGACGTGCCACTCACATCTGCTCGAACCGTGCTCAAATTATATGTACTCTGCAGCAGTCTGCACATGGTCATATATTACATAATATGTTACAAATGAAACGAACAAGCCATTCTAAAATTAATAAGCGTAACATTTAAGTTATTGGGTCGTATTTTTGTACTAGATCGGTCCCCACAGTACCTAGGTGTATAAAATTTCTAATTTTCTCAAAATACATCGCCCGAATTACGTTGATAAGGTGAAACTTTCGCTTGTCGAGTAAAGAAATTAGAGTCTGAATTTAGTTGATAGAGTGAAACTTCGTCCAAATGTAATCACTTCTACAGTCTCGACAACATTTCAGTGTTTTACTTTCCGCCAAGTCACCCCATCGTGATTCGTGTCTTTTGGGACGGCAACTGGGAAAAGAACAAAATTGAGTTTGGCTTGCCTGGCTAATGCGCATTACGTTCAACTTTAAATTTTTAATGATGTAGTCTCGAGTGCTTTCGATCCATAGTGGTTCCTTTCAAACAAGAGCGGAAACATTTTTAACGCGATCTAGCCTGTCTAACAAACACCATTAACTGCGCTCATGGAAAAGTAATAAAGATTTCGGTGCAAATGGATTAAAGAAACATTTAATACGCGGATCCTGAACACTCGTGGTAATAGGAAAGTAGTGTGACACAAGCACATCTCACCTGTACCTATGTATGTAGTTACGGCTGACACAGATACCAAAAACAACAACACCAACCAACCAAATTGGTTGGCAAAATGGCACCACACGGAAAGCACCAGCTTTCAAATAAAAAAATAATCATTAAAATTGGTTTACCCAGTCGGAAGTTCTTGGGTAACTAACATAAATACAGTCGAATTGAGAACCTCCTCCTTTTTTGAAGTCGGTTATAAATTGGGATGTCTCGAGTGCTTTCTATCCGTAGTGGTTCCTTTAAAACAAGAGCGGAAACTTTTTTTTAACGCGATCTAGCCTTACAGCTGTCTAACAAACACCATTAACTACGCTTATGGAAAAGTAATAAAGCTTTCGGTGCAAATGGATTAAAGAAACATTTAATACGCGGAACCGGAACACTCGTGGTAATAGGAAAGTAGTGGTTAGCGGGAGAGCATTGCGCGGATCCAGCTCTCATATTCGAAGTAACGCTCCATTACGATATTGCCGTCTAAGTGAAATTTGTATTCATACACTTTTATAATCAAATGCTATATTCGCTGCGAGCTTTTGAAATTAAATTAGTTCATACGCCGTCAAACCGCTGAAACAAAACACGAGCATCTTTCCGTTTCACTGAACGTCGGCGTATAGTTTATGATTTCCAATATCCTTTTGATTACAATGCGTTAAATTGATGGCCGTAGACAAAACGATCATGTGTACGAATGTCATACAAAAGGCTCCAATCGGCAGTACGTGTGATTTCAATTTGAGTGCGCTGTCAGTGCGTCACAATACAGCCGGCTTCCGTGCACGCTCGGTTTAGTTGTCAGTCACGTAATTTACGACGTGGCTGTGCGATGACGTCACAGCCTCCGCGTTGGCCAATGTTACACGTACTTGTACTTGAAGAAGCGCGCGTGCCGATCGCCGCTACTTCTCTACAAGATGCTTTCGCTTATGCACTTATTGTATACTTAGCGTCTTTGGAGAGCAAAAGACTTCAATGATTAATTTTTTATCAGTCAATTAACAGATTATTATTCTGAGCGGCATTGCATTTTAATGGGCAAGGCGTATTAATTACCATCAGCTGAACGTTCTGCTCGTCTCGTCCCTTATTTTCATAAAAAAAAATACCAAAAAGTATTTGAATATCGTCATACCTATTAAAGCAAAAACCCGGGAACTCTTTTGAATCTACCCACATGGTTAGAGTGTAAATTTTTCATAATGGCTAATGTTCATTTGGATAAAAAAATCTCCAATTTATTTGTATGTTCATATAACAAAAGAGTTTTGATTAGAAATCATAGTTATGAATCTATATTCACAGTATTTCCAAATATAACTAGTTAGTGGCATAATGTATTCGACGATCCTGGTCGTATTTCCCGCATGTTTGAGAGCAAATAACATGCAAAACAGTGATAAACAGTCGCAATAGTGCTAGGATCAACATCATTTACATAAAGTACCATTTCAACAATTTTGATCCGGGCCGGCCGTAGTGACTTGTCTGTCGCACCTGATTTGCATTTCCCGGTACAAAAATTAGCGCGTCACTCTTTATATTCGCATAACATGAACCCTACATTGTGTCCGGTCATGTCTCTGGGGAACGGCCCTCGACCAGCGCAGGCCTTTCAGCTCTCGTGTCTGTTCATGTAAGGGCAGCACCGACACTCTTAAAAACTCATAATAATGCAAATTGGATTAATATCCCACTTTCCTTCCAGTGCTTTTGTTAGGTTTATCTGCAGGACAATATATTATGATTGCTTTAGTCTGCTTTGGTGTTTTTGGAATTAAGTGAGACTTTGTTAGATTTTGCTAGTGATTTCATCGAATTTGTACGTAAAGCAATTTAAGGAACAGTGGAGGTACGTTATGTAATGCGTTACGACTCGGGTTTGATAATGTAGTAATATGTATATTATAGTATGATCTGAGAATGTAGTAGTAGACAACAGTCAGGTGAACAATTTGCTGGTTCTGTCAATTATTCCCAATTATATATTATTAAAGAGTATGTAAATGTTTTATGTCTGCCTTTATAACATGTCATATCTAAGACGCAAAGAAGTAAAGTTCGAAACATAGATTTAAGAGACAAAACAAAAATAACTAATGCCACTTATGCTATAAGAAAGTGTAGACAAATGGAGCAAATATATCACAGACTGGTATTCCAGAAACCTAAAAAAGAAACGGGGGGTGGGGGGGTCACAATACAGGAGACAAACTAAGGACGATAGCAGGCTAGACATGGTCTAGGATAGTTAAAGATAGAAAAGAGTGGAAGAAGCTGGTAGAGGCCTGTGTCAATAGACAAACAGATAGTGACAGATACTTAATTAAGGGTAGTATATATATGTAAAATATAGGTATAATGAAGTTCTACTATCTAAATAAATGCTGATATTGTGTTTATTATTATATTATCAAAAAGGCGCCGAATCTACACAATAGACACTTAAAAAAGGACACTGTTAATTTATTTAGTTATTGTCTGTTTATCGGAGCGTTTACCGATTGTGTTCACTCGTTTTACAAACGACTTAATCATTTTTTTTTTATTCAAATAGTTAATGAAGTCTCAGGAAAGATCTGTAAATTCGACTTAACAGTTTGTAATTTTTGTGTGATATTCCTGACTTCTGGGATTAAATTTACAATTTTATTACAAAACCCGCGCCTTTTGGGTTCCTTCCGAGCGCTAATTGAGCCAACCGTGCGATTGACGCATTGACCGTAAATATTGGTATGTCCTATTCAACACAATTACATGGAGCAACATCCTGAGTATGCTTAGTCTGGCCAGAAATACTGCAACTATTAAACATAAACAAAATATTACATTTGCATTTGGAATTTGTCATTCTCATATTATGATAGCCGTCCATGCCGCTGTTGCACATGAGGAATGACACCCTGGCCCATACGGCAAAAGAGAAAGCTGATCTCCTGTGCACTCTTTTTGCCTCCAACTCGACTCTTGACGACAACGGAAAAACACCGCCGACCATCCCCCGGTGTCAGAGCTCCATGCCTGAATTACAGTTCCGACAAAAAACTGTTAGGCGAACTCTGTTTTCGTTGGACGTCAGGAAGTCGAGCGGGCCGGATGGCATTTCTCCAATCGTGCTTAGAACGTGTACCCCTGAGTTGACGCCGGTGCTAACGCGTTTATTCCGGCACTCTTATTCAAAAGGCGTAGTCCCTGATTCATGGAAGTCAGCCCTTGTCCATCCGATCCCAAAAAAAGGAGACAGTTCGGATCCAGCAAACTACAGGCCTATTGCTATTACCTTCCTACTCTCCAAAATCACGGAGAGCATAATTAACCGCCAGTTCTTGCTATACCTTGAGGGTCACCAGTTGATCAACGACCTGCAGTACGGCTTACGCCATGGTCGGTCGACTGGCGATCTTCTGGTATACCTAACACATAGATAGGCGGCGGCTATTGAAAGCAAGGGGGAAGGCCTTTGATCGTGTATGGTACAAGGCGCTCCTCGCAAAACTTTCATCATTTGGGCTTCCCGAGAGCTTATGCAAGTGGACCTCCAGCTTCCTCACTGGGCGCAGCATACAGGTCGTTGTCGACGGTTATTGCTCGAATCCCAAGCCCGTAAACGATGAAATGCCCCAAGGCTGTGTGCTATCTCCCACGCTGTTTCTTCTGCATATCAATGATATGTTGGACACCGCCAACATACATTGCTATGCAGACGACAGCACTGGTGATGCCGTATACACGGGCCATGCAGGTCTCTCTCGGGAAAACGTCGACCAGTGCCGGGAGAAACTTGTGTCTTCTATGGAGTCCTCTCTCGAGAAAGTCGCGGAATGGGGTAAGTTGAACCTTGTCCAATTTAACCCCCAGAAGACTCAAGTTTGCGCGTTTACCACAAAAAAAACCCCATTTGCCGTATCACCGCTCTTCGAGAACACTACCCTTAAAGCCTCGCCTAGTATCGGAATACTGGGTCTCGAAATCTCGAGCGATTGCCAATTCCGTGGCCATCTGAAAGGCAAAGCCAAATTGGCTTCGAAGAAACTGGGCGTCATAAATAGAGCACGGCAATACTTCAAGCCGGCCCACATTCTAGCGCTCTACAAAGCGCAGGTCCGGCCTCACATGGAGTATTACTGTCATCTCTGGTCTGCCGCATTCCAGTATCAGCTCGATCCATTTCCACCGCGTGCAACGCAGAGCAGCTCGAATTGTCGGGGACCCAGTGCTCTGTGAAGGGCTAGATAGACGCCAAGTGGCGTTGCGTAGAGACGTCGCTTCATTGTGTGTCTTCTACCGCATTTATCACGGGGAGTGTTCCGAAGAGCTGTTCAACCTGATTCCTGCCGCCGAATTCCACCTTCGCACGACACGCCACAAGTTAGGATATCATCCCCACCATCTGGATGTGTGGCGGTTTTCAAGGAGCTTTCTTCCTCGTACTACGAAGCTGTGGAATGAGCTTCCTTGTGCGGTGTTTCCGGGACGATACGACATGGGTACCTTCAAGAAAAGCGCGTACACCTTCCTTACAGGCCGGCACGCTCTTGTGATTCCTCTGGTGTTGCAAGAGAGTGTGGGCGGCGATGATCACTTAACACCAGGTGACCCGAACGGTCGTTTGTCCTCCTATTCCATAAAAAAAAAAAGTTCATTGAGTTTTCTCATTTTGGCACGAATATATTGTACAATATTTTGCGATATAAAAATGAAGTGGGGTGATACAGAGAACTGAATCGCTGTGATTGCATTACACAAAGTAGGTATGGAGCCAATGGCTATTTTTAAAACTCTCCATACGCTTGGTATTAATAAAATATTTGTGTACCGGGCTAATAATAGGTACAATGAGACCACCTCTGTTTGTGGCAGAAAAAGATCTGGCCGTCCATGTTAGTGTTCGTATGAAAAAGATGGTCAAAGCAGCAAGTGAAAGAATTCGTAGAAATCCTGCCCGAAATCAAAAGATTATATCTCGGGAGATGAAGATAGCACCTAGAACCATGTCGCGTACTTAATCGATTTTCATTGATGCATTGTGCCAAGCTCCCCGTTGTATTAAGTGATTGTTTGATTCCAATCGGGTCACAAACAAGTTTAGATCATTGATACAGTGGTGTGGTACTTCCACATGAGCTAGTACGCCGCAACCTACGCGCACAATGTCACGGTAGAACGCTCGTTAGTTATAATGATGGTTGTTGTATATCACACTGATATCGAAATATAATATATATGCCGTTGTTGTTTTTGCCGTTTAATTACACGAATAATTCAAAATAATAAATATTTATTGTTTTTTTTTTTTTGTTACAGGTAAGTTCTAGGTCTACGTTGAGGAAACGGCTTCGAAACTATTGTAAGTGTTGTATTATCAATGTATAAAATATATCTAAGTATTTCTATATTACTTTTACTATACTCGCGTTATAATATTGTTTGCTGTGTTTATGGACACTCTTCCTCAACACTTCTATATTTATTAGCTTGACTCTCTCATTGAAATTAGGACCTCTTAAAACTCCTTAGCTAAGACTATGAAAGCACAGCCGTGAATGAGTATTGAAAGATAGCCTCACAAAGTTAATGTCATAAAAAAGAGCGGCCAAGTGCGAGTCGGGCTCGCCCATGAAGGGTTCCGTAGCAGCAAGTAACATAATATAAATCTTCTCTATTAATAATAATAATAATATTTGATGATTGAATGAAAGATAATTGCGGTTTAAGATTTATGACGTATTAAAAGTGTCTCTTGTGCAAACTATTCACTTTAGAAAAATGATATTAGAAAAATCAATATTATTTTTGAAGATCTATCCATAGAGAGTTTGATGAAAAAAAATTAACTGTTAAATTTATGTTTTTTTTCTCTATTTTTGTGTAAAAATCTTAATGCGGTTTACAGAATACATCTACTTACCAAGTTTCAACAGTATAATTCTTTTAGTTTCGGAAAAATAAAAATTACAAAATATTTTAAAAACCTGATACAATTATATATTAAGATATCCGAATATCATCCGAATTATACAGATAAAGAGAAATGTCGGAGTATTTGTTCCCTGCCAACATTGAAACTCCGTCAAAAGTACTTAATAAATGGGTTTGTTTGTATGTAGGCGAGGGCACACTAGTTACGGACGCGCGACGCTGTCGTAGCTGGGAAACATTCGTCGGAAAGTTCGGAAAGAACGTAGCGGAGACATTTGATTTTAAGCTTCGCGGACTATAAGTGTTATTTCTTCGAGAGAAGTATTATTCTACAAGAGGAGTGCTGCTTCGGCGTCTCGAATGCTCCATTTAGTTGCGAAGTTTTTCTCGTTTATCACCGTTGGGCTCTCAGAGGCGGAGATTTTTCCTAGAGATTTGTTGTCGCGCCAGACCTTTTTAATGTTGCTACCTTTCTTATCGTTGTGTGATTAAGACTCGGCTTACTCAAGAATTTAACTTTCCACTTACTTAATAAGGTGCTCACACTTAAGTGATTAGCTTATACATATATTTGTTCCATTTATACGATTCCTATATCACATAGTCTAAATGTCATCCATAAAGAGACCTAGTGCTAAAGCTGTTATTTTATTATAACAAACAAAAACTATTTTTTTTTATATGTTTATGTTATAGGCAACACGTTAATTCTGTACTCGATACAGTGCCTAGGAAATGTACAGAATGCCTAAAACGTTCAGACAACGTTTGAAATATTATTAGATTTTAATTTGAGTACTCTATACAATACACACGCAATAGGCAGTCGGCACCATTTCGGAAAAGCTTGAACTTTTATGAGAAGAAATGACAAAAAACTCGTTGCCAATCTTTTAAATCAACATTCACAACTTCATCGTTGTATAACTTATTTAAGCTACAATATATGTAAAGTGATGCAGCACAATTCACTTAATGCCTTACACAATAATATATATACCTAGTCTTCACAAAAATATTGAAACGCATATAGAAACGCATGAGTTATTGAGTATAGTAGATGCATCAATCCATACACACTGTTAATAATTAAAGAGATTATGCGAACACTTATTATTATTATTATTAAAGAGGGATTTATCTAGTCCTAATGATTCCTAGTACCACCGCGTCCAATATTGAACTCTTGTGTTCGCCACTCATACTATAGCTCGTCGTCAAGCCCTGCCGCCTTTACGAACCACAGTATCTTCTTGACGCCAGTGTTACAAACACCATCTGGTAGCAAGGTGTAGTCGCCAAAGATTGTGTTACGCTTATGCGAACACTTTATTAGCGCGAATAAAAATATGTATGAAACTGCAAATATGTTAAATAACTTAATATATCGTCAGTTATAAGCATTTTAAGAGACCAGCGAACTACTTGAGAAATGTTACAGAGAGTAAGGAGAAGCATTACTACTACTATTATCGGTCTCAGCTGTGAATTTCTCCTCAATTCCCGACGTAAACAACCAATTTCAGATCCAGTGAACATCTGTAGAGCAGGATCACGCTCACCTGCCGATGTCTGACATTATAAATACAGGCAACCTGGCCAATAGTAAAATTGTATGATTCCTCACAATAGAAAGAAAGAAAAATCATATCTGCGCATCATATTCTGCAACTTAAACCAGTACACAAGTAATCTTATTATTAATTTATATTTAAATGCAGAATTGGAGTTCACCTCAGCATAATACCGATCATACCCATAGGTGATATGATCAGCGCTGGTCTTCCGGAGAAACCCACGTGGTGTAGCGGATTGCCAGATTGATCTTGGGTATATATATAAAAGCAACGCAATTTGCAAGAAAAATATTGCTTAATTTTATTATATTTTCTTGATTTTTTTTAAATTTTCTCGATTGGTTTTTATTTATGTACATAAACGTAAGTTCTTAGGAAATTTAGTATTTTAGAAAATAACAAATAACGTTAAATAAAAAAACGTGTCTCTTTATTTTTTTTTTTTCGACAGTATAAAATTACATAAATAATAAAAAAAAGTTTACTATTGATATAAGTATTTTTTTTATTTATTAAGTCTCGTCATTAAATTCTGTTGCTGAAACTATGGGCTAGTAGTAACTCATATAAGATATGTTTGCGGTTCTATTTTATAAACATATTTAAAAAAAACAGCATCAATAGTAGAACCACATCGCGTTGTAGATTCTTTTGGATTGTTGTTAATACGTAACTTAATTTTTTCTAAAAGAAATATTTTGTTTTCTCTCATCCCTCCTATTTCTGATCCCACATCGCCTCGGCAATACATAGTATATACTCATCAATGCATTTACAAGCATCGCTCATGCGTCATTCTTTCTTTATAGCACTTCTGTTATATGTTTTTCGTACGGTTTTAGTCTCATATTTTTTCAGTTTGGTCGGCAACCAAAATCCCTATCTCCTCCAAACCTGCCGTAAGAACCTTCGTTCCAATAATAATTATATTCAACAATACTCCAGTGTGTTATTGAGCCGCGCGCAGTCGAATATTATAAATACTACTACTACTACTAAAATAGTAAGCCAAGATTTTAATGATCACATGCTTACCGTTACTCACATGTTCCCGGATTCGAATCCTTGTCAAACATTTATATGATGAATATGAATGTTTGTTTCGGAGTGATGGATGTTTATAAGTATTTATGTATGTTTAAGTAAGTTATTGTATTAAATATATCGTTGTCTCGTACCCATAGTACAGGCTATGCATAGGTTGGGGCGAGATAATTAGTGTAAAATTGTGTCAATATTTAATTTATTTAATTTAATATTTTTATCCAACGCACACGTAGATAGCACACACAGACTTCACATTCTGCGCGCGCGCAGAGGCAACCAGTATCTTAAATATGATAGAGAAAATATTTTCAAAATGTCGCACTAGTTCGGTAGTGTAAACTAAAATTCAGTCGTGTTTGTGAGCCTTAAAGCGATGTAATAAGACAGACATAAGACAGAGCAAATATGATGAAAATAACTTCACTTAACCTACACTATTGCGTTTCTCTTAATGTGGTAGTATAAAGGCAACGACGTCTTGCTAACCTCATCAGCGTTGGTCCGCTGCCGTAACACTGATCTGAGCTTAAAGAGGTCCCATATACGTTAATTAAATAGTCTAGGTTTAAGTTATTGTTACAAGTCGGAATCTCCCGTTTAACAAAAGCAACAATAGGTAAATCTTATTACTAAATATAGTTTTAATTCAAAGCATATAAAGTACTAGCTGATCCGATAGACGTTGTTCTGTACATAATAAATAAAATACGTTTTTTTTTATGAATTTGTCAATAATATTTCATAACATTAACTATTATTTCGTAAAATATGCTCCCTATTGTTATAATGAATTTGTTTCATAGCAGAACTGTCAAATCGTGCGTCAATACATTCTCTCATATATAATATGTCCATACAAAACAAATATTGGAAATTGAAATAATTATGGGTCCCAAATTGAAATAAAAACTACTAAACTGCACTCCATGAAGTAATCCCACTTTAAATCCGTTCATTAGTTTAGGAGTCCATCGCGGACAAACAACGTGACATGCAATTTATATATATTAAGATATTTGAGCTTCATTCAATTCGTTACATAAAGGCTATTAAAATATATTAAATTCCAACGATAAACAGCTTCTATATTCATGAGCTGATATATAGATTATTCAAACTGCCAATAACTTACATTTTATATTGGCCGCTGTGCATCAATTTGTATTACCATGGAAAAAGCTCCAGAGCTATGTGTTTCCTCGTGCCGAATTTTATGCAATATCAATGAATAGAATGTTATTTTGTACGATTAAATATTTTAATGAATTGCGGTCATTATCTGCCGAGAAACAGTTTTGTGCAAATAAGATTGTATATTGCCTAGCTAATGAGATTATTAACTCGGCTCACAACTTTGGTTTAAATCAAATATCCTGAGCGGCATTGCATTGTAATGGGCAGGGCGTATCAATTACCATCTGCTGAACGTCCTGCTCGTCTTGTGTCTTACTTCGTTTTTTAAGTATTATAGATTGATGAAAAGGTCCTGTGTTGTGATGCTGATTATTATTATTATTATAATGATGAAAAATCAATGAAAATATCTGGATTCAGTAAAACAGTATGATTCTTTCGGGCCGTACTATTGTAGCGAACAACAGAAACTACAGAACTATCAACAACAAATGTCAAAACGTTACAATGAAAACGCAGTGATAGCACGGAAATATCACGACATGTACCCAATGGTGATGAAACTGCTATCCGTACTGACGCAACAGGACGAGCGCGAAGGGGTGGAAGAGGAACGAGACGGGGCTTCACGTTCCATCGAGTTTTTTTTTTATGAAAATACGGGACGAGACGAGCAGGGCCTTCAGATGAAGGTAATTGATACGCCCTGCTCATTACAATGCAGTGCCGCTCAGGATTCTTGAAAAATCCAAAACTTCTGAGTGGCACTACAATTGCGCTCGTCACCTTGAGACATAAAATGTTGTCTCATTTGCCCAGTATTTTCACTGGCCACGACGCCCTTCAGACCGAACCACAGTAATGCTTACACATTACTGCTTCATGGCAGAAATAGGCGCCGTTGTGGTACCCATAATCTAGCCGGCATCCTGTGCAAAGGAGTCTCCCACTGGTCTTAAAGTACCAGATATACTATGGCCGTGTGGTAGATACATATGAGACCGATTGTGGTCTTGGTATTCTCATCCCACATTCGCCTGACCTACAAGCGTTAATTAGAATGGGGTCGATAGCAATGCAAGAAAATGTCAGCCTTGTGGTTTAATACATACGGGTTATATAGGTATATATATGACACAATATCTTAGCGATGTAAACAGATCCGTAAATCACCAATCGCGCTGCTGTAGTTTCACTTCACCAGTGTTTGTGCCAATAGCATACTATTGGACTTATCTTAATATATATAAATCCAGTGTCCTGATGTTTGTTTCCAATAAACTCCTTAACTAATGAACGGCTTTTAATGGGAACTACTTCGTGAAATGCAGTTTAGTACAACATGGGAGCATTGGGACCCATATCTAATTATTTTTATTTCCAATATTTGTTTTGTATGCACAATTCTACAAATGTTTCGCCTATAAACGAGTCTCCCGCAAGAGTTTGGCGAGTCAACATCTCCTGAGGATGCCTCGTGTAGAGGCGAAACACATGTCGAATTACTTAAAGACAAAAATTGGCGGAATTAACACTAAACAAAAATTCAAAACATATTTACATATATTATTATGGATTTTTCCGCATAGTAACGCCTACTTCAATAAATTTCCTATCTGTTATATATCTTACAGTTATATTACTCTCGGTAATAATGCGTGTGACGTGTTGATTTAATAAGTATATCTTTGATTGTGGTATAGGATATAAAACAAAATATTTCATGTTAATTTAATTAAATAAAAAAAAAAATGTTTTAATTTGTCACATCAACATCTGCGCGTGTCCCGTAATTGTCATTTCCAATACCACCCCAGCACTTTGATCTTTCATCTTTGGCTACATTTATGTATTGAGCAATCTTCAAAGTTCTGTTCTAAGTAGAGCGAGCATCACAATAAATTCGTATCTAAATAATATTCACGTTGCGTTGTACTCCCGAAAGCAATATAGGGAAGTGTGTTTATCCGCTTAGCACCGCCTTCTTAACTTTGTAATAACTAGAAAACTATCAACGGCAGCTTTCACGGCTGGATAAGTAATAAAGTAAGTTGAAGAGGAAAAGTAAACTAATATCGCGTGGTGAGCGGCGTGCGACGCCCTCTGCTGGCTACCGGTGGCTCCACATCGCCATCGGGACGTGCGCGTCATACTCGCTACAGATTTATTACCTCAATATGAGCACTCGATCCGCAGCCAATGACTGTCGCCATTACTTTACTCGAGTGTAATAAAAATGGGCACGTTTTAGAATTGTTTCACATTATTCCAGAAATCAGAGCGCTCGAAACATTTGCAATTTAGGAACACGCATATTTTATATGCGAACAGATTTGATGGAACTAAATTATTATGTTTGTTTCGTAGAAGTTGTCGGAGTTTTAATTATCACATTGGATCTCTCAATCGCTGCTTAGTCTTGTAGAATAACATCGTGGATTTGGACCAAAAAAGAAAACAAAACAATGTTCATTAGCACTTCCCCCGACTTTCTCATTCCAGAAGTCGTTTGGCAGAGTTTCTTAAATTTGCGAAAAAAGTTTTTGGTACAAATTAAGAGCGAATTTTACTCCGTCCGTTAAGTCATTAGTAATTTCAAAGTTCTAATGAATTTTCTTATTTGACGTTGAGAAATGAATTTCGACCCTTGGCTCTATCGCGGGGACATCTGTAGCGAACCGCACTGGTCCCGCATCGATCCGGGGTTAGCGGTCACCGCGGCGATACCGCCCGGGCCGAACTTGAATTTACATATTACAGCAATGAGTTTATGTCACTTTCATAACATTATTGAATATATAGACAATTTTTGTTAGGATTAGTAACAACGTTCGCCGGTCGTCGATCAAACCCTAATTGTAATGTTAAAGTTCAGTAGGACGTTTCCGACCATAACTTTAGAGTGAAATAGGGTGGGTGGATCCTCGCCGCTCCCTTCGTTACCCTAACGGTGGCCCATTAGGCGCACGGGCCGAAGTATCCCGAACCCAAGTTAATCCACGTCCTCATTCGCTGTTATTTCGAAGGTTTGATCTAATCTAAACAGGGCTCAGGATTCAAGAACGATACAACGGCAGTATTTCTCGCCAGATGTCCCTTTTAAGTATTCGACTATCCCGACACCCGGGCTCGTCGCTCCGGCAGCGCAGGGCGTTCTGTAAAAGGAAATAACACTTCCAAAACTTCCGCCCTGATTTTGTGTTAATGGTTTACGTACGAAATTAATTTACTTTTGGATAATATGTTGCGGGTCCTTCCGCGTTCACGCCCCTTTTCGATGTAACACTGTAAATCTTAATATCTTGATTTATTAAGTGTTGTAAACTTATGTCATTTATACGTCTAGATAGACTGTGACAGCTATGAAACGGCGAAAAGATTGAGCTTGACTGTTAACCTCTATTTTGAGCAATGCACGCACTCTAACACAAAGTGACATACAAATCGCGTGTGTAAGACGTAGCTTGTCACGCACACTAAACTAATAAACCTGGCCTCTTTTTCTCGATTGTCTAAGAACAAGTCTGCGAGAGAGGTTGTAACATTTAAATATTATCTCGTTAAAATTTGGCGGGTGAATCGTGAAATATTTCGATAGTAGGTACTATACCAGAGCCATGCAGCGAATGGCTGAATGCAGACCGGAGTAGAAGGGGTCAATTTAAAGGCTATTATACGAGGGCCGGTAGAGGCCTACTTCCGGCAACTGCACTAAGCTACCGTGCTCCGATATACTCGCTCAATTTCAAGTTTTCTTACCTAACTCGCATCTACTGCCATGTTAACTGTAATGCATTTCGAATTCAGTTATATAACTTGGAATAGTACAATATAAGCGAATTCTGATATCGCTTCAAATTGCATTAAGACGTCGGCATTGAGGTAACTTATCCAATCAGACTTTAACGAATTGCTTCTTGGGAGTAAATGTATATATATATAGCTGTATACGATGTCTACGTACAGAAGCTATAAGCCGCTTTCGGATTACTTCTTCAATTTTTATGAACCACACAAAAGTTTTGTGAATTTTGATGAGTGCGATAATAACTTTGCGTATGAGAAAACCTAATAAAGAACAAATGTATGTGTTATGTTATTTTTTATTTTTAAGTAAAAACTTCTCTACGCGCGCCTTGCTCTTTAATTTGTGAGTATTGAATGACACTGAGCTGTGACGCTCGGCTGTTTATTATAATATCATTACTTTATGAAGAAAACACAAAAAAATATTGTAATTCGTTTCATTACGTCGCGTTTATACAGTTACTTTCGTGTGATATTTTAATTTTTTTTTCTATAATAAATAAATGATTCAACTAACTGTCGCTATTTTTCTGAATATTTGTTCAATTATTATTTACTAAGATCATTTTCAAACTTCTTCTTTGATGAACGCAAGTACCTATCATAAATTTACATATCAATTATCTTTATTTAGAGTTATTTATTACAAGCCTTAGAATCCTTTAAAAAACTTTTATGAAACGTCACGTCACACTTATTGAACGTCAAAATACTATCACCGATTTAAGATAGACTGCGTCAGACCTTAGAAGAACGGGCGCAAGAAACTCAGCGGGCTTTTTATTTCAAGTAGCATCAGTTTCGACGGATCCTTTTCTGTTCAAATTAAAGTTTATGTTTTTAAAAATTAGTAAAGTCATCATTAGATACTGTATATGAATTAGATTTCTTCACTCTTTTACATATTTTTTTAATGAAAAAAAATTGTCAAGACGACCGGGACGTTCAGCTGATGGTGATTGATACGCCGTGCCCACTATAATGCAGTGCCGTTCAGGATTCTTGAAATACCCAAAAGTTCTGAGCGGTACTACACCTTAACTCGTCACCTTGACACATAAGATGTCAAGTCTTATTTGCCCAGTAATTTTACTAGTTACGGCGCCCTTCGGACCGAAACACAGTAATGCTTACACATTACTGCTTCACGGCAGAAAAAGGCGAAATAAATATAAATAAGCCAGGCAGTATATTATTCATAGAACAAAAGGGTTTCGTAGTTGCGTACGTAGAATGCACGATAGGTCATAGACGCGGCGCATTGGTTTGGCAGCGCGCTAGTGGAAAAGCGCTGTAGCACATTGTAGCGGGGCACAAACGAGAAGTTATGACGGCGGCGGAGGATTACGAGAGTGGATGTTGTAATAAAGCTCGCGATGAAGCCGTTAACCGAAGATAAACGTAAATATCTCTGGGCGGTGCTGTCGGCTGCTTAACCGACTCGCTGTGAAACACGATCGCTTGGGCCTAACAACCTCCCCGCCTTCGTCTTATCTTTGTGCTTTCATTTTAATGATTTTGAAATTAATCAATTTACGGAGCTCGTGCGTAATCCTAGTATGTTTATAATTTGATCAATATTGATTTTTCTTTTATGACGAAGAAGATACGTAATGTGTAGTTGGTCTCACTTTAATGCTGGTTGCAACCCAGTCCATACGTAATTAATTATATATTATACTAGCTGATACCCCGGGACGTCGTTCGCGTACATATTTTTACAGCTTGGGTTACATTATTGGACTTTAAGTAGGGATCGGATTTTAGGGGGTAGCTTCCCAACAGTGAAAGAATCATTCAAATCGGTTCTGTAATTGCGGAGCCTATTCAATACAAACAAACAATCAAATCTTTCCTCTTTATAATATACTCTATACTAGAGTATAGATTTCGCAGCGCATGCTCATTATAGACATGTAAAGGCTTATGTATGATACCTTGGTTTACATTGCTGCAGTCTACATGGACATTACTAATATTTTGAAAACATGCCAATTGTTAAATATGTATTAATTAATAGCTTTCTTTCAGTGGAAGGATTTTTCAAATCAGGCAGTAGTTTTAAATTTTGATTTTCCCTATAACGACAAACGTCCAAATACTTGTTTTTTTTTTTTTTCATTATAATATACTAGCTTGTGCCCTTCGCTTTACTTAAACTTATGCATATACATCTTAGATACAAAATATAAAATATTTTTTGTTAAATTGTTTCGATTCTCTCTCTTCTTGTAATAAAATAATGTCACAGCAGATCTGTCATAAAATTATTCATACATGAAATAAAATTTGAAAATTAAAAATACTAAACGGTCACGAATCATCATAAAAAATGTGCTACCTATCAAGTTGGATGAAACTGCCACACAGTGTTCCAAATTTGATTAAAATTGCTTCAGTGGCTTAAGAGTATATCGCGTACAAACGAAGTGACACGTAGTTTTTATAAAGATTTATAATATTCGCTTGGATTATTTCAGTTCTGCTTGTTACATAGAATTAGCGAATGCTATTGTCTCAGAAATTAATTACATAAATCTTGTTTGCATAGATACGTCTTAAGCTTACAGCACTGAGCTATAATTCAACCAAGGGCTATGTTTACATATCTAACGAGAGGGTTACACATACATTACGCAGGATTAGATTATACTATTTTAAGTTATATAGCTTTATCTATAATTATGTGGTACAAGTTGCTTAGGCATGTACATAGGGAAACACTGCAATATCATTTTTTACTCAAGTGGGTTTACAAAAGCACTTTTGAATTGTCAATAATTTTTTTACACTATCGCCAATAGTAAAAATGCTTTGGTTTTGTAAGAAACTTAAAAGATTGCTCTTTTTATCTTTGCAATCCCTACTAATATTATAAATGTGTATGTAAGTTTGTTTGTTATACGTTTATGCCGGAGCTACTGAACCGATTTTGATGAAATTTGGTACAGTGTCAGAATAGAGCTTGGGAAAGGACATAGGCTACATTTTATCCCGGAAAGAAACCTTGGTTCCCGCGGGATTTGTGAAAAAATTTAATCCCATTGATGAGCTAAAACCGTTAGCCATAAGTAACTTCTTATGGCTTGGCTATATTCTTAACTCTATCTTTATCTTAACTATAGTACTTTTAATATTTTTGAATTTCTAATTTATAGTTATTATGATATATTATGCAAAATAGCATTCTAATGTACTGCTACGTATATTTGAATATCGGATCAGTAATACAGAAATATAAGCGTTCAATTACAGATAAGATAACTTCAACATCCGAAGTGAATATGAATAAATTTTCATTTGTAAGTTGTAAACAAAAATGAAAAGGCACTTTGTGTTTCCACACTATGATTTCCCAGGATGTTAGCTGTCGAGTGAAGATGACTACCTACACTGGATTGTAGTCACCAAGCAGAATACGTTGGTGGAATTTGATATTATCATATTTTTATCTGTCTCTCTTAATAAAATGCTTATCGTATACTTATGACACAGACAACTTTCAAGAGAAGATAATATAAAAACTCAAGATACATGTAAGGAGTTGTTATTAAAACTATTTTAAGTACAGGGCCACTTTCTGGCCATACGCTGGTATAGTTATCGAATTTGTTGAACACGAATCATTTTAGGTGTTTTGTATTCGTGAATATTGACTGTTTAAACTGCTGTAAATAAAAAATTCAGTAAATTTGTCATTTCAACAGAAAAGACGCTAACATTAATAATTGTAGACACTTAATGTATACAATTAGTAAAACGTTCATACACTTAATGACGCATCTCTTTCACTGTATTTGGTTATTTTTTTTATTGGGCAGAAAACCCTTTATTTGATGCCAAGCAGAGCATGAGCAGTGGGAGGGGCACATAGCTAGATAGATAGATGGCCGTTGGGGTAGTAAAGTCCTCGAGTGGCGACCACGTACCGGAAGACGCAGAGTTGGTAGGCCCCCCACAAGATGGACCGTCGATCTGGTCAAGATCGCCGGAATGGATGAGGGAAGCGCAGATCGTCATGATGACCTTTAGGGTGGACCTGCTGTGGACGTCGTCCGGCTGAAATGATGAAGCAGAGCTTGATCATCAAGATACTTACAATAGATTGTAAATCGTTTCATACAGTTGACAAATAATAATTCATTTTATTTAGGTACCTACCTACACCATTTATAAAATGAATTTCACTTGATCCTAAATGCATTACATGCTGAATTGATAGATTGCGTCGTTCGAAGCCATTGCGACGTGGATTTCAATCACAGGCAACGTTTCTGTGTCGGCGTCTTGAGAAGAGTAAATGTTCCAGCTTTACAGAAATCGTTGGAGTTCTGGCGCACGGTGGGGAAAGACGCGCGACACAGCGCGGCCCGTACTCGCGCTCTAATCAGCTTTTGTGCGCGGTAATTGGGTGTCTGAGCTGCCAACCGAAGCATTTATATCCGATAAATCGAGAAATGCTTTGTGCATTTGAATCATTTCAACCACGGACATACTTTCTTTACACATTAGTTCTTCCCTAGTGCTTTTCCTTATAATATTTTAATATCGGGAAAAAAGGGCTTTGCGAGATTTTTTGTGGATTATCCCGTGGCAATTGAAGATAAGATTAGATATTTACGCCGTAGTACCTTAGTACATATTCACTACTATAGTGCAAAAATTCAATTCATCAAAAAATATTTATAGCGTAAAAATCGCGTTTTAATTAAATTGATTTATATGTGTTGACGTTTTTTCGAAAACCTTGACTATATAAAAAATAAGCAAAATTTTCCCAAATACTTAATTCAATCAGAAAACAGATCAATAATCCAAAGTGATTGATCTATATCATTAACTGCAGTATCCGGAATACAAAAAAAAAACAAGAACAAGAATTGGTCCTGTTAATAGTATAAGATATAACAATCCATTTTTGGTTAAAACTTTTGTTATATTTCCATTGTCCTTTAATGTATCACTAATTAATCCTGGTTTCAATAATTCCACAATGCATTAGTATCGTTAATAAGAATTTCGTTAATGAAAGTATTGCATCGTTAACGCGCCCTCTCACGCATTACAAAGGTCGTCAGCGCCGTAACAAGCAGCGAGAGCGGCGTCATTTACATATTTTAATAAAATAATATCGCAAGTGAATCGTAACTGAGAACTTGATTTAAGTTCTTACCGCGATGAATGTAAATTCGCCACCGCCGCTGCCATCGCAATTCCAGATTTCAATTCTGGAATTAATGGTAGCCGCCGACGTTCGAGACTCGTCTAATATTTGCGTTACTTCCGTAGACTCTTTACCATGAATATGGAATAAATTAATGGCGTTCTATTACATTTTACGAATGTCCATGGTAGCGGAGCCAGCGGAAACAATCCGAGCTGTTGTCTCGCGCCTCGACCGCGCTAACCGAGATTGAGATGTCTTCATGTATTTTTGCAATATTGAGTAGGCAGTGCACGACGTCGCTTGGCCCCGCTAAGCGTGCATTAATATTGTCAATAGTTGGAGTTAGTGGAAGTGAAGTACGTGTTCCGCCTGCCGCTATCTACGGCAAGGCTTGCGCGGTGAATTCGAATGGCCTCTCACGGCCCCCTCTCGCTCCCCCACCCGCCTTACACCCCCGGCCCCTCTCCACGTAACGCCCCATAAACTCGCGTCTTAATTTTAACTTTATTTCTTACCGCTATTGTTTCAAGAAAATTAAGTGCGAACGAACCGCTGAAAGATTCACACGATTGTGCTCATTCGCTTCCGTGAGCATGATCCACAAAATAGCATTCGGCTTTAGATTCAACTTATAAATCATTGTTCCGCATTTTGTGCGCGACGGACTTTTTTAAATCCCAATCAATGCTATATCAACATCATCATCAGCCGGAAGACGTCCACTGCTGGAAAAAGCCCTCCCCACAGATTTCCTGTCCTGCGTTGCCCTCATCCAACGTATTCCGGCGATCTTGACCAGATCGTCGGTCCATCTTGTGAGGGGCCTACCAACACTTTGGTCGCCATTCATTACTAGGAGGAGAACTATGTGCCCTGCCCACTGCCACTTCAGTTTCGCAATCATTTGGACTATGTCCGTAACTTTGGTTCTCCTACGGATCATCTCCTCATCATTCGATGAAGGGAAACTCCGACACTCTCATTGCTATATAATTGAATTAAATCATAAATCCGTGTACAAAAACGTTTAATCTAATGTATCTACTACATAGGGATTGTATATAAACATCAGGGTTGCACAAGCTAACGTTCCTGTAAGCAGATAAAGACAGTAAAAGATCCATACATTAGCCTTTATGAGCGCCCAGCGCTTTGTTTAGGCACATATATGCTTACGTTTTTTATCCTCTTTATAGAAGGAACGTTTTAACACAGAGTATTGCATTAAGGGCCGCTTTTTGCAATGTTTAAATAAAGCCAAAGCCGTAATGTTATACTTAAATATTCTATCTTTATCTGGATTATCTTGTATTTACTGGTTTTTGTGTTTACTTATCCTTTGTTCCTATTTTTGTCAAAATATTTTTATTCTCTTACACTAAAATCTCTCACAGATATGAAAGTTGTTATACGACTACAAATAGCCAAAAACTTATCATGTTTGTTTTCCATGGCACGATTTATAGCAGATTTATCTCACAGTCTAATCAAAAACCCAGTCTCTCGCAGAATCTCCTTTATATCCTTAATGGAAAAGTGGGGTGTGCTTCAGTGTTGTAGAACAACGCTCCTCTTGAATTTTCCTTGTTTCTGTATACAAAATAACAAAATTAAATTCCATGAGCAAGAAAACTTTCATGGCCTAATTTAAATACGCTCAAGAATACACAAAGTGATGGAATATATAAATATCAATAAAGGAGTAGGTAACTACTGTTCAAAACAATGACTAATAATCACTAAACTGAACAAGTCACACGGCTTTGTCCGACAACATTCGTGTTACACAATATTTGAAAGTGGAGGAATTCTCAATTCAATTTTGTTCAGTTTTAAATGTTCATTGCTTCATATCTCCGCCGTTTATGGATCGAATTATTTTTCGTTTCAGAGAGTATACTTCCGAATCGGTTCCTTAAAATGGTTCCATGAAAATTAAAAATAAAATAAAATGAATGGCTCCAGGTACCCCCGTGAGGTTTTCGTTGCACTTATTTGATAAAAATGTTATGTATTTGTTCCGTATTGGCCAGTAAAATAAAAAAAATCAGATCTTATTATGGAATCTATGACTAATTGAGCGTTTTTGGTATTTCTCAAGAATAAAACAATCATTTACAAGTGGAAATAATAATGAATACCACGCATGTCTTCAGACTATAATATTTGATTGATTTGACAACTGACAGGTGTCAAATCTTAACTCGATGTTGTTTCTTAAACATAAGTGTATTGATTTAATTACTGTCGTTCTTAATAATTGGAATTGCTAATGAAATGATAAAGTAAAGAGGTGAGAACATCGTAACAGTACCTAGTTAGTAAGTGAATCACTAATCAAGTTATACAAGGAAAATTACGAGGTGAATACATCGTAACATGGTGTTGTCCCTAATTACAATTACTGCTTGAAGTATACTCGTATATATGCAAAAGCATACAAGATTTTATGACGATACGTCACTCGAACGGTTAGCTTAGTTGGTTAGAGCACGGGCACGGAACGCCGGAGGTCGTGGGTTCGAGTCCCGCATCGTTCATTAAAAATGTTGTTTTTCAAATTTTATTTGTGTATTAATCCTAGATGTGAGGGTTATCACTTTAAAAACATAACAAATATATTTATCATATTTTAATTTTGTTTTTTGATGGTTAAAATTAAGTTTGCGATTTTAACGCACCTTCAGAATGTCTCTTTAATGTTAACGATCTCTGTGAGTGAACAAATCATTTAAATTTATTATTATTACAGTTAGATCAAAAATTTAATTCTTAATTATTTATTTAAATATAGAAATATTCATTCAAAGTAAATAATAATATAATCGTATTGTGTAGTGTTAATTTATCTTTACAATTGTATCTTTTATGTTGCACTAACATAAAAGACAATTCGTATTATATACGGACATATAGTTACGGATTTACTCCATTTAACCATCTCGAAGACTGGCAACTCTAACCGGCCATTGGTCTTTTCTATACGATTGTTCCCCCACCCCCCTCTTCAAGAGCTTTGTAATCGTTTTTCCCATAATATACGCAACACTGCATTTAAAGTTAACGCATGTTTATTTTCTAAAATCATCAAAAGTTCATAACCATTATTCGTCCATAGTACATAACATCAGTTATCCTCACTGCTACTGAACACCTTGCAACTTCAGTGAAATTGCCCTAGCTTTGCCAGTCTTTGAGGAAGAATTTTATATAAATTCTATCGACATTGTTTATTATATATAATAATCCCTCTGCAAAGTCTGGCAAAGCTCCGCCAATTTCTCCGACGTAGCCAGGTACAGAGATCAGACACCATTACAATTTTGCGCTCGTTTACTTTTATAGAACGCATTATAAAAAAGTAAAATAATGTAATATTGACGCATAAAAGGCATTTATTTTCTCAAAATTGATTCCTTTTCCTTTTTGATGTCATTTCTAATAACTACTAGATACTACTACCGCTTCGGAAACAAATGGCGCTCTGAGAGAGAAGAAGCGGCGCAAGAAACTCTCCCAGCATTCTTTTTTTGCGCTCTTTTCAATAAAAATATACAATACTGTACAGTCATTTCTATCGCTATAAAATAATCACAATCTAGTCCCAGGCTGTCCGATCCTTTAGATATTCAGCAGTGGAGTAATAGGGTTTACGACAGAGCCATTTTTTTATAAAACATTTAAATTTATTTATAGAATATAATACCTGAACAGTGGCTGGGACTTTATTATAGAAGTTTATACATTTAGCCTTAAAGCTATTATGTATCTTATGAAGCCTACTAGAATTAGTTACAAGCAATCCTACCCTACCATACTAGCCTGAAACTAGGCATAGTAGTAGGGGAAAAAGACATCGATATATTTCAAATCAAAATCAAATCAAGTCATTTATTTGCATAGATTGAGTGGGTTACATTGGTGGTACATTATAATCATAGGTGCTCACAATCTGCCGCGTAGGCATGCAAAAATAACATTTTACAATTCTTACTCTTAACTTTACAGTGAAAACATACAACATAAAAAACTACATTATTATATATATATATTATACATTATATATACTACAAAATAATTTTTAACTAAAAATGTCAATTTGTAATATCTAAATTATTCTAATGACTATAGATTCATATCTGTTAAATACTCTTTATTAATTATTAGATTTAATACAATATACTTACTTAAACATACATAAATACATTTAAACATCCATGACTGGGAAACAAACGTCCATATTCATCATATAAATGTTTGCACTTACCGGGATTCGAACACGGGACATCTAGCTCAGTAGGCAGGGTTACTAACCACTGAGCCATATGGATCTCTGGAGAGATAAGATGAATGAGAGAGTATGGGCTGCGGTGATCACCTAAATCAGGTGATGATCATGTATGCTCGTTTGTCCATATTATTTCCTAATTTGTGTATAGCAATTCTGTAAAGTAGATAAAACAGTTTCAGACAGAACTCCGATTCAGAAAGCAACCGTGATCTATCACTGAAAGAATCACAGAGTTTATTGCCTACTCTTCTGGTCTTTGATCGCGTAATATAAGTAGTAATATTATCAATTACAGTTACCAAAATATGATTGTTTATGTAATACATTTGATGTTTTGACCATGTTATGCCAGAAGAACAATTATTAAAATTGTATCTGTTTTAATCTCCGAAACGGCTGAACCATAGAAATCTAAATAATAATGTAAAAAAATGTTATAAAAGTCATCTATGAGGTGGTATATTTTATTTATTTAAGAAGTGACATAATCTCTAGTACCTACCTACTAATTTAGGTATCTATGGCCTGGAACTAATTTGTATCGAATTTCACGGGTAGATAATTCGTAGACAACCTTTGCCCAATGCTTTTATTTACGAAAAAAGAATTAGACTTCCACCCTACCAAAAAGAACTTCAAATGATTAGCACATTCTCAATAAATTAATAAATTAAATTTTAAATTTGTATTGTACGTTATTCCATTATAATCCATTTTTTTGTGAAAAAATTTCGCTGAGTTTCTTACGCCCAGTCTTCTCAGGTCCTTCCTTAGCACACTATTTCGGATGGGTGGTAGTATTTGACGTTGAATAAGTCATTTTATATCCTATTTTGAAAAAAAATATTTGAATATGAATGGTCAAACTGCCCTCTAAATGATATCTTCATAGGCACTGTCGTGGGCGGCGTCTAGTTATTAATATGAATAAGCTGTTATGCTTTGTTGTAATAAAAATAAGGCTGGTAGTTTTTGACGTTCAATAAGTGATTTTAAATCCTATTTTCAATACAAATATTTTAACTTGAATGGTCAAAGTGCCACCTAAATGATATCTTCGTGGGCAAAGTCGCGGGCAGTGACTTGCTATTAATATAAATAATGTTTTGTTATAATTAATAAAGCTGGTAGTTTTTGACGATCAATAAGTGATTAAAAATCCTATTTTGAATAAAAATATTTGTATTTGAATGGTCAAACTGCCACCTAAATGATATTTAAATAAGTGATTTTAAATCCTATTTTGAATAAAATTATTTGAATTTGAATGGACAAACTGCCACCTAAATGATATCTTCATGGGCAAAGTAAATAAGTGATTAAAAATCCAATTTTGAATAAAATATTTGAATTTGAATGGTCAAACTGCCACCTAAATGTTATCTTCATGGGCAAAGTCGCGGGCGGCGTCTTGTTATTAATATAAATAAGCTGTTAAGTTTTGTTGTAATAAATAAAGCTCGGCAGATACGCCACTTGCTGCGAACTGCCCCTTTAATTATGAAAATGTATGCGGGGCACATGAAAGTTTCTGCAATTAAGGCGGCGGCAGCCCGCGCCCGGCCCGTGTGGTCACCAGTCGCCGACTCGTGCTTAACTACAGACCGCTCACCGCTTTGTGCGCGTCGCTATTCAATTACCTCATAACCAGACATCCGCAGATATTCACGGTTTGAACCCATTCTTGCGAGCCATTACAACATTTGAGAGATACATACTTTATTGCATACCATACAGACTTAAAAATAATTTAATATATAAAATTCTCATGTCGCGGTGTTTGTAGTTAAACTCCTTCGAAACGGCTTGACCGATTCTCATGAAATATTGAGTGCATATTGGGTAGGTCTGAGAATCGGACAAAATCTATTTTTCATCCTCCTAAATGTTAAGGGTGGTCCACGCCAATTTTTTTTTATTTTTTTTTTAAATTTGCTTGATTATGAGTCAGCATTAAAAAATACATAAAATTTCAAATTTTAATATCGGCAATACAACGTTTGCTGGGTCTGCTAGTAATTTATAAAAAAGATTTTATGCTAATTACAGTCTCATCCCATTCTTACTATACTTGTTCTAATATTTCTGTCCAATTGTTGTGAGTTTTCTTTAGTGTTAATTCCGCCAATATTTATCTTTTAAACAATTCTATTTCACGTGTTTCGCCTCTACACGTGGCATCCTCAGGAAATGTTGACTCGCCAAAATGGACTCGAGACAGATTTTGGCAATACATTTGAATAATTATGGATTTCCGCAAAGTAAAGCCTACTTCAATAAATTTTCTAATATTTCTGTTTAATTTTTTTAAAAATACCAGGCCCTTAATTTGGGATGTGGAATGGGAGTAGCGTTTTCAATGCGTGATTCAAAATCCAGTTTTGATTAGAAAAAGAAGCATAATCTGGTTCCAGAAGAGTTTTACCTCGAGCACTGTAAAAAGGCATAAAAGGCATTTATTTTCTCAAAATTGATTCCTCTAGAATTATTTTTGATCTCATTTCTAATATACTAGATACTACTACCGCTTTGGAAATAAATGGCGCTCTGAGGGAGACGAAGAGGCGCAAGAAACTCTCCCAGCATTCTTTTTTTGCGCTCTTTTTAATAAAAATATACAATATTGTACTGTCATCGCAATTGCTATGAAATTATTATAATCTAGTCCCAGGCTGCCAGGCATCACTTAGATATTCAGCTGTGGAGTAATAGGATATACGACAGAGCCAGTTTTTATTAAAACGTTTAATTTTTTTTATAGATAACGCCTTAACAGGCTGGGACTTTATTATAAAAGTGTATACATTTACCCTTAAAGCTATAATGCTTGTGCCTGCAGATTTCCTACAACCGTACGAAAACACTGACAGCTTGTATTGTTTTGGGGTGGTTCGCATGACGACAAAAGGTAGTTAGTTGCTTTTGTCGCTTTGCGGTGGCGATCCTTTTGAGAAAATTCATTGCGATGAGTTAACATTTTCACTGTTAGCCCTAGAAAGGTCAAGCATTATTTGTATGTAAAAACAGATATTATGTTCTTTTGTAGCAGTCAATGAGATCAGAGCAAATGATGTTGGTAGCTATCGTGTCTAAGATACTCTGTCTGGTCTCAGTACATCCCTAGTATTTTTTAAATGTTAAAGACTTTATACACAGTGACCTCGAGGGAAAAGTGAGGTGAATCACGCCCACATTATGCGGGCTATTCCTAATAACACATGCAATAGAAGGTGAGTAGCACTGTGCTTGATTAATTATTTACATACAATAAATAACTAACCCCGTGAGTCAAAAACAATTTGGTTTTAGCAATTTAAATGTAATTATTTTGCAAAATTATTAAAAACGTCAAGTTAGTTCCACAATTTTGTCAATTTAAAGGGGCACTTAGCTGAATTACGACACTCCATCCTTTTTATGTTTGGACATGCTGTTATTTGGATAGTTTTTCACTGAACACTTTGTCATTGCGTGGCGTTGTATTTAAAGCGCGGTCGAAACACAACTGAACGAAAACTTTGGCTTATTGACGCATAGGCAGAGTTTTGCTTGAGACATTTTTTATTGTTGCTACTGATTAATTTCCTTACAGGAAAACCCAATACTCCTGCTCAACGCAGGGATCCTCAGCCTACGCTATTGAGGGAGTCACACCGCTACTGCGATTCAGTGATAAACATTTCACAATGGTTCTCTGTTAGTTACAACGCCTTAAAACCTTGCATTAAATTCGCGACGTAACAATGACCATTAATACAGAGTAGTGTTAGAGTAGCCGGTGATTCAACAACGTTGCAATTATATTTCCACGTACAAATTGCTGGCTGCTCCGTTTGACGGATGGTGGGTAGTCTGGCGCCGGCAAATGAGCACACGATAAAATTATCGTTAGCGGTAACGACATGAATAAATGCAGCAGGGGTCCGCGATTGAGTAAGAATAAGACACGCGGAGTTATGTCTGAGCGAGAGAGTGCCAGGAACAATGTTGCTACATGGTCCAACTGCAATAAAGCCGAGCGATACTCTCTAAGAAAATAGCGATTTACTCGATTGTTTGAAGCGTGCAGTCATTGACAGATTGACAGATGACGGCTATAATCATGTGAAAAATGGAGATGCCGAAATCCACTACGTTTTAAGCAACTGTTCGCTTTCAAACTCAGCAGGATTGTCTTTCGTGGCCAATCGCGATACTGAAGTTACTACTAATGCAAACCTATGTCAAATGAATCCACGTTTCATACTAAACTAAATTCCATTTTATTACGAAGTAGGTATTTACCAAGGGCGTGCATACCATATAGGCAATACGGCAGTGCCTACCTCTTTAAGAGCCTACATAAATATAGTGTTAAAGTAGATTTAGTTTTATTTGGTTCCGTTATTCTATCACCACTTTTTAATTGAACAACTAATAATTTTTTTTTTCTTACGCCAGATACTAAGCACCTACCGTAGGCAGTCTCGGGAATATACAATCTATATTCGATATGCCAATTCAAAATTTGGACCTCAAAACCTAGTATGTACTGTCGGACTAAAACTCAACTACGACTAGTTAGATCTACAGTGCCTACCTTGCTAGAAAACTAATGGACGCCCCTGGTATTTACATTCTCTTTTCTGCAATACTGCACTGAGTCCTCGTGAGTACCGTCTAAGAAGATTACAACAATTCCACACACACTACCAAGTCTTCCCTTGATATTTTCTTCTTTTTTTCTAACATGATCACAGATTGTGCTTTTAGAACATGAGATACTCTCAGAAAATGTTCAAAATAAATGTGATACGAAATTTAAACGAATTGTTAAAAAAAGTTTATGTGGGAAAGGTTATTTATAAATGATTTTATGAACGATGCCACAGACTGGGAATGAAGCGAACACCCTCAGGCTCTTTAATTATAATTGTTTATTGTACGATATTACATTGTAATCCATATTTTTATAAAAAAAAGCCCGCTGAGTTTCTTGCGCCCGTTTTTCTCAGGTCTGAAGCAGTCTTTTATGAATGGGTGGTAGTATTTGACAAGTGATTTTAAATCCTATTTTGATTAAAAATATTTGAATTTTAATTTTGATATTCCGCTAGAGTCTCTGTTAATTACGTATATTGTTTCAGATATTTGTTTTGTAATTTTATTATTTGCTGTTTGCGACTTTGAATTCGAATATAACCTTACTTTGCTACGGTCCGGTCGGATTTTATTCATAATTTATTTTTTTTTATTTTTGGGCAAGAAACGCTCACTTGCTTTCTAAATTTAATAGCTTATAATGTGAGCTATCTGCTAGTGAAAGTCCCGTGAAGAAGGCAGTCAGACAAAACTTTAAAAACTCGTAGTCTGGTGTTAGTATTTATAAATCAATAAGGTATAACGACAAAATAGTTTAACTAGCAAGCTTACATTATATACATTCTCAGCTACAACTGGTAAATTAAAATAGCACATAACATATCATATTCCTAAAGAATTCCACAAAAGTCGCGTAGCATTGCGAAATATGATCCAGATAGTGCATGAATCCGTTTTTCGCTACAAAACTTCGTAGCACTGTATATAAATTGTAAGTAGCCAGTCTCACAAACTAGTGTTTACTTTGATTTATCACGGCCGCGCCGCCGCGTTGTTGGAAATTTTAAACGTCACGCATTTATGATGAATACTCGCAATTTTCTCGCGGGAGCACCGCTCTCTGATAGGGATGACGTTATTTTACTTTATACAGGTACAGTCAGTGCTAGATGCAAATACCGTTCCGAACTAACCGGTTGTAAATATTTCATAGGGAAATAGTTTATTTATTTGTTTTTAGGTCTACCAATAGTTATTACAGTAAATCTTATAAAAGCGGCTAAGTGCGAGTCGGACTCGCCCATGAAGGGTTCGGTAGCAGCAAGTAACAGATTATAAATGTTCTTGTAGTTCGTTATAAATTTGATCGATGTTTAAAATTGAAACGTATGGGTTTGATGAGGAACAATTTTTTTTGAGTTTCAGTGCTAAGTATGGGGCGCGCCCCCAAAGTTTATTGTTTTTTTTTTTTTATTTTTGTGTGAAAAACTTAATGCGGTTCACAGAATACATCTACTTACCACGTTACAACAGTATAGTTCTTATAGTTTCGGAAAAAAGAACTGTCGCATACGGGCGGACAGATAGACAGATATGACGAATCTATAAGAGTTCCGGTTTTATTGCCATTTGGCTACAGAACCCTGAAAAATGGAACAAAAGTATACAACTATTACCAAGTACTAATTAGAAATTAAGGAGAGAGACAAAAATAAAATAAATATTTATCTAATTTAACCTACCTACACAATATTAAATACAGCTGTGTGATTATACCTACTATTGTGAGATTGTGAGAAAGGTGTACTTTATTGTATAGAAACTCTTATATTCTTGCTGAAATTGGTAAACCAATCACTATTAATGCCAACACACGAGCTACAATTGTTTAACAGTTTGCTCATTCAATAAACTGGAGACAATTCTCCAGGACCAATGTCCCCAGAAAAGCTTTTCTAAAAAACCTTTTGGGAAAAATATTTATGTCTAGCAATTATAACATTGCAATAATTGTGGGCGTCTAACAATAAATATTTCCATCGAAATATTCGTGTCATCATGTGCAATCAAAATTTAAACATAGAATTCTATGTAGAAAGAATGCCAGTAATTTATTCCGAATACTCACCCAATTTCGTATTCTTACCTCAACGGTAAACGTGTGAAGACACCAATAACAGTTTACGAGCCGGTTGAATCATAAAATGCGGGATTCGGCTAAATTACGATCTGGAATACTTTGAAATTCTAACTAACACTTCCGGGCAAAAGAAATATTATATATATAAAAGAGAATGTAAGTTTATATGTTCCCTAATAATTCCTAAACTATTCGACTAATCTCAATGAAATCTTTTGTTATAGATTCGTTAAAGCTCCTATATAATTTATATGGCAAAACAACGTATGCCAGGTCAGCTAGTACCATAATATGATAAAATAAAATGAATAGTACTAATAATGATGCTTTTATTATGAAATAAATAGCAATAAAGTTCAAAAAAAATTTTAAAACGTGTTTTAATAGAAAACGGAACTAAAAGAAAAATAAATTTACATTAGGAATTGTGTGATAATAATGAGGTGCATAATTGTTATGATTATTTAGATGACTAATATTGGTACAAGTAGAGTCATTTTGAAAATGTCTTAAAAAGCAAACCACCAACATAGATACCTACGTAGATACATACATGGGGTCTTGCTATTATTATATGTATAATAATGTATAATGTATAATATTGACACACTTTTTACACAAATTATCTTGCCCCAAGTTAAGCATATATAGCCTGTGTTATGGGTTACAAGACAACGATATATTTAATACAATATACTTACTTAAACATACATAAATTCATATAAACATACACATAAACATACATAAATACATTTAAACATCCATGACTCGGAAACAAACATACATATTCATCATATAAATGCTTGCACCTACCGGGATTCGAACCCGGGACCTCTAGCTTAGTAGGTAGGATCGCTAACCACTCGGCTATACAGGTCGTCAATGTATATATATGTACGCATCTTATTTTTGAAGTGAAAACTTCTTTAGTGGCATTGAGCAATTTTCTTGGGATGGGTATAGAATTTTTAACTCGCGTCAGGACACGTGACCTGATCGAAAATTCGTAAGACAGTTGCTAAATTTTTTTTTATGACAGTAAGAGGGACCAGCAGGACGTTCAGCTGATGGTAATTGATAGGCCCTGCCCATTGCAATGCAGTGCTGCTCAGGATTCTTGAAAAACCTCAAAATTCTAAGCGGCACTGCAGTTTCCCTCGTCACCTTGAGACATAAGATGTTAAGTCTTATTTGAAATTATGGATGAAAGTTGATTTTTCTAAGAGATAAGCTTTTTAATGTTAAGTAATTGTAATAGTTATGAATTGTAATTTTTTTTTATGGAATATAAATAGTAGTTTTTGTGTATGCTAGCGCAATAAATGAATATTGTATTTAACGACATAAATGCTCTAGTACTTTGATACTGATAAATAAAGCAATTCGTGCGAAATTATTCCCTAACATCTATTCCAAAATATTAAAAAATGCACAACGTTAATGTTCAAGTTTTCACTTCTGCTGGCATACCCAGAGTGCAGCCCGTTATTTTTTTTTATAAAATACGGCATATACTTGTTAGTAATAATGTACCATTCGATCGATGAAATAATTTTTAGAATCGCTTATGCAACTTTTGAGTACTTAGCAAACAAAAAATATATTTTATAAAATTAGTATTGATAATTTACTTAATTCATATAATTGATAACTACAAGTACATATATACCAAAAAGACAATTTTTTAAACTATCTATTTTCTGATTTCAACAGAACATTTCGATTTCGATTACGAAAATCAAAATGCTGAAGCAACGGATAGATTGCCACATAAACGTAATATAAAAAAATGGACTCGCCCATGAAGGGTTCCGTAGCAGCAAGTAACATAATATAAAAGTTCTTGTAGTTCGTTGTAACTTTGATCGATGTTTTAATAAAAGTTTAAAACTACTAACTAGATCTCGTTCAAACTAATTTTCGGTGGAAGTTTCCATGGTAATGTAAATCACATATTTTTTAACCGACTTCAAAAAAGGAGGAGGTTCTCAATTCGTCGGTTTTTTTTATGTTTGTTACCTCAAAAGTTTCGACTGGGTGAACCGATTTTCATAATTCTTTTTTTATTTGAAAGCTGGTGCTTCCCGAGTGGTCCCATTGTAATTTGGTCCAGATCTGAAGGTGGAATCCATGAGAAAACCATAAAAGTCTTAAATTTTGCTATACATACGTATAGCAAAGTGGATGATAAATTTATGAATAACTCAAAATCGTGACCGATTTCGATGATTCTTTTTTTATTCGAAAGGATATACTTCAAAGATAGTTTGGTGAGAGTTTTGTTAGGTTCTGATTACGGAATCCATGACAAAGTATTGGAACACTGCCTGTAATCAAATTGCAAAGTACGTACATTCATTGCTGCATTGAAAAATTTAGTATTAAAATATACTATTTAGACAAATTGTTAGTTAATGTACTTCAAATACACTAAAAACCATCAAATAAAAATAAATTAACAAAAAAGACGACCGCCTTCCAAAACACTATTCCAAAACAATAGATATAATGTGCACTAAAACGTATAAAAATAATTGCGTATTTTTATACAATCTAATTAATTAATCTTATTCTAGTTACGATTATTGTAATTTTTGGAGTCCTGCGCCTGCTAGTCTTTACATGTAATATCTGTATATGTAATATTGTAAACGCGAAAGAACAAATACATTACAAGGGTATTAAATAACAGATCTTTCTTGTACTCTTCACGTAGCTTACCGCAGTAGGGTTAACACAGTGTGTTTTTGCCGTTGTTTTGTCGTTTGTCTCTCCCGCTCAGGCAGGCCACTCATCCTCGAGGATCTAATCGCGGCGTCATCGCTCGTAGGCCCGCTCCTGTCGCCCCGTTGTGGATCCGCCATAAATCAGTCGACGCTGTGTGATGGATGGCGCCTTAGATTAAACAGTAGCCGTATACCGTATATTGTAGCTTCAATAAAACCAGTATTTTATTATGTCTCATGCCTGCTATCAAGGGGGTTTCATAGGTTTTTAGCACTGAAAACTTGATGATGAAAGAGGAAAAAACGAGAAGAACACACTCGCCGGCGAGTGCGGTGATGTATTGTGTTATGTATGTAAGTGTGTATGTATATATGTATGAATGTTTGTATGTATGTAAGTGTAATTGTTTGTGTTGGTGTCTGTTTGTGGAGTGTGTTTGTGGTTGTGTATGTGGTGTGTGTCAGTCCGTCAGTCAGTCCATGTGCGATGATATGATATGCAGCTGTCACGCTCGGATATGTAACTCTAGTTCCGTTAATGTCGGCTCGAGTCGCCGAAGCGAGCGCGATTATTCATAGCAAAATAAATTATACACAATTATCTTTATAAATAGGAATTTTGTGTCACTTTGTTTATACGCAATGAACTCCTAAATTACTGAACACTGTTTGCAGTTTAATACAACTTGAGGGATACCTGAAAAAGCATCATGACGTACGGTATTTTCCTTTAGGCCATGCTGCTGATATTGAAATAGTGTTTGCTCTGCAAAAGAGAGCTGTTCGTGCTATAATATCAGCTTGGTTATAGACAGTCACTCAGAGAGAAAATTAAAGAAATAAATATTATGACTGTTCACTATCAGAACATTTATGAAAATATATATACGTTTACAAAAGTCGTCACCATTTTGTTCTAAAATCTATATATTGATTTTCATTATAAGAATACTAGAAATAAGGGATTGCTTGTAACGAATACTTGTAGGTTTCATAAGATACATAATATCTTTAAGGGTCAATGTATAAACTTCTATAATAAATTCCCAGTCGCCGTTCAGGCATTATCTACAAATAAATTTAAAAGGTTTTATTAAAAATGGCTCTATCGTAAATCCTATAACTCCACAGCTGAATATCGAAGTGATCGGACAGCTTGGGACTAGATTATGATATGATTAAATTTGTAGATATGAAGTAATTGTAAGAAAATTTATTGAATTTGGCTTTAGTTTGCGGAATACCATAATTATCCAAATGTTGTGGGTTTTCTTGAGTGTAAATTCCGTTGAGATTTGTCTTCAATAGATACGACACGTGTTTCGCCTCTACACGAGGAATCCTCAGGAGGTGTTGACTCGCTAAATTCTGGCACGAACTGGTCTCGCTAAAGATAAATCTTAGCGGAATTTACGCTCAAGATAACTTACAACATTTGGATAATCAGTAATTTTTAATTCAATATTTCAACTTTTAGTTTCTGTTTATTCAGCTCTTAGTATAAGACTATTCAAATGAGAATAAGGGACGAGACGAGCAGGACGTTCAGCTGATGGTAATTATTACGCCCTGCCCATTACAATGCAGTGCTGCTCAGGATTCTTGAAAAACCCCAAAAATTCAGAGTGGCGCTACAACTGCGCTCGTCACCTTGAGACATTTTATTTATTTATTTATTAGGTTTATTTACAATCACTTACAATAATACACACAAATATAAAAAGAAGAACTAAAAACTAGGAACTAAATGTAGTGATTACTTACAAATAAACACAGCACACAAGTTTCAAATTAAACATTTTTTTTTAATTAATAAATGGGTTATACATAGTTACATCAATTTTCCAACTATAACATTATTAAAAATTACCAATGATGCTGCAAATGGTCTGGCGGAATTTGGCTAAGGAATCAGCAAATATATCAATATCAGCTACGCTATAAGAATTTAAAATTTTACATAATCGAGGGACTGGGGAATTGGTACCTAGGATCGTTCGACGAACTGGAGGACAAAGTGGAGTAATAGCCTTACGTGGAATTCTTACTGGTACTCTTACACCAAATTTATTTAGCAATTCGGGACAGTCGATAAAGCCGTTAAATAGTTTATGAGTAAACAGAAGATCCAGAAGTTCTCTATGTTCATCCAAAGTGGTCATTTTAAAGATGGCCAGCCTTTCTTTGTAAGAAGAAATTTTCTTGGCTTTACCGGCCCTAAATGCCACATGCCACAGAAATCGCTTCTGAATACGCTCCAGTCTTAGGATGTGCATAGCGTAACATAAGATGTTAAGTCTCATTTGCCCAGTAATTTCACTAGCTACGGCGCCCTACAGACCGAAACACAGTAATGCTTGCTTAATGACTTTGATGCCGGTCGATCGTGGTACATACAGCACGACCACTGCTACAGCAGAGTACGATGAGTTAAAACCAGTATTTGTGTTAGGCGATATTTGTTACTTGACTTCTTAGAGTCAATTCTATCCTCTGCTTACATTTGAAGCTCTTCTTTTTAACAACAACTAATTATATGAATACTGTTTTTGAATGTTTTGATACTTTTTAATTCCACTGCTAAATCCATAAAAGGATATTCGTGTCATACTTAATCGGTACCTAATAATAATATACTTCTTCTTCTCCACAGTTGTTCCCTCAATGCTGATTTCCTCCCATCTGTTTCGGTCTGTCGCATGGTGGAGTGCGATGCTAATGGGTTGGTTAGTCTGCTCGGATATTTGGTCAGACCAGTCGTCGTGGGCTCCGGCCTCTTGGTCTCTTCCCCTCAATTTTCCCGGTAACCATCAGACGTTCTAGGTTATCCGCACCGCGTCGTGCAATGTGGCCAAAGTAACTCATGATCCGCTGCAGACATGTGGTGGATAGACGTGGACTGCTCCCTATTTTTAGCTGCTTAAGGATCGAGGCGTTAGTGCGGTAAGCTGTCCATGGTATCCTTAGTATGCGGCGCCAGCACCACATCTCAAACGCGTCAATCCGTTGTCTGTCAGCCGATTTCAGGTCCAAGTTTCAGCTCCATAGGGCGCTATGGGAAAGACAAGAGAGCGGACCAGGTGAATTTTCGTCCGATTGGTGATATTAATGTCCTTCCATACCTTGCTTAGCTGTGTCATTGCTGTTTTGGCCATTCCAATTCGCCTCCTTATTTCGATCTCCCAGTTACCTGTGTTCGTGATCACTGAGCCAAGGTAGTTAAATAATATACTAGTTTCTTAATTTAAATTATTTTAATAAATTTTCGTTCTTGTACAAAATAATTAATAACTTTGTTGACTCTCCACTCCTACTTAGTCGTATTGTCCAAGAATAGGTCATCGCTCCACCAATCAAATATTTTTAGTGCCATTCTTCAGAACTAATTATTTTAAAAATAAATTTCTGATCAGAGCTTGCAGAACACACAATGAATGTTATAACCAAATAGACATATTTCGATGTACGATTTTATATCTTTTTTTTTTTTTAAATAGGTACCTTAAGGTTATTTTTGTATCGGTAAGTAATTGGCTCTTTAAACTTTTTTTTGTAATAATTTTAAGTCTTAAAACTTCACTTTGTAATAAAATATATCGTTAGGAACTGTTTGGGCTAGTGTAATTTTTATTGTTTATCATACCTTTATGTAATATAAATAGCTGTAAGTTCCTTTTATTAATTAACTAACTTAAAAAAAATGCTGGGAGAGTTTCTTTCGCCGCTTCTTCTCTCTCAGAGCGCCATTTGTTTTCGAACCGGTAGTAGTATCTAGTATATTAGAAATGACATCATAAAGAATTGTAAAGGAATCAATTTTGAGACAGTAGATGCCTTTTATACCTTTATACAAATAATTTTTCGTAATTGTATGTAGTAAGTACAAAAGTGAGTCAATATTTTGTATATTCTGTGTCGGGACAGCAAGTGTATATTGAAAATGCACACCCCGCTCGTTAGTCCGGGCAGCGGGCGCGGGCGCTGCCCTGCGGTCCGACGCGTGACGTCACGTCCGGCGGTTCCGCCCGCCCTCATTACCATACATTATATTCAACATTATGGGCCGCGCCGCTTGTGGCTCTCTACAATGTTTTCGTTCCCGATGCCACGGGACAATATATTGCTTAATAGCAGTCGTTACAGTTCGCGTTATTTATAGCAATTAAAAAGATAATTTCTTGTGCAAATTTAAATTAAGCCGGCGATTCAATTTTAATCTGCCTTTTATCTGAGCCAACACTAGCGTAGCGAACGGCATTGCCTTCATTCGTATAATTGTTTTCACGTCAGCTAACTCCAAATAGATTGCTATCCGCTACTTCGTCCTCTTGGAATGTGATTTTATCGCTTCCTATTCAAATAAAATGTAGCCTATATTCCTTCCAAATACCGCACCCTACGTCCATGCTAAATATCACTTATATCGTTTGAGATCTTAAGTCGTGAAAGACTTACGTAACTTGAATAGTGTTAAAGGTATTACGTTTATTCCTCAAAAATATAAATTCTAATACCTACGTACCGAAGTCTTCTTTTGGTCGACTGTTATATTATAAAAATGAAACATAGACATCTTTGCAGCCATTGTAATATAGTCTTGATTGAAAAGAGTGGCCGTTGAGTTTCTTGTATATTTCTTCTCACGAGCTCAACTTTTTACGAACATAATATGGTAAATTCAGTAATTTAAAAGATATATTTATAGTGACTATTCAAGAGCGCTTAGTTTAAGCCTAATTTAATAAAGTTTATTTGACTTGGAAACAAATCTTTGAAAATTTTAAAAGTTGTGGTTGCTTGTGCGACCCGACAAACAAACTTACATTCACATTTATAATATTAAGTAGGGATATATGTAGTATTTCATCAGGGTTGCTAGCTACTGAGTGGGGGATGCGTCGTTAACGTAACCGTGCGAATAAAGGCTTTTAATTTTTAATAAGCAATCGTAATTGTGTAATTGAATGTCGCGACACGGCCCGAACGAAGCTAATATTTGCATATCGAGAGTGATGCATGCCAATCAATACTGCAAATAATGGAATTGTCATATAAAATGTACAAAACCCGATTGTACTCGGCTCGTTAATAATTAAACTAATTGGATTAAATATTGTCGTTAATAATGAAACGATTTTAACGTCTGACTTGCATGTTAACAAGATATTGGCGGAAATAAATTCACTTGGATTTTTATTAACACTACATGTACATAAATGCAGAAAACAGGACTGTCTGGTACTCAAGAGATAAAGGTCATAGGAGCCGAGGTTGCGTTAAATGTGAGAAGATGGGAGAACGAGCTGAAAATTACGTTACGTCTCCCTGGGCTAAGAATGGCCGTAGATAGAAAACCGTGGCTACAAAGAAACCTATGTATACTGCAATTCACATCCAGCAAAGAGTCATATTTACGGTTAGTTAGTCTCAACGGAAAAGCCTTTCTAAATACAACACCAAAATACAGTCATATTCAGTCAGCACATTGGATCATTGTTGATGGACAGATTGCCAAAACGCAGAATACAGAAACAAAGAAATAGTAATTCCTATGATATGAATTAATACAGATTGTAATGATACGAGTTACGGTTTATTAAACGAAACATCTTGGTCAATATCTAGTGTATATGTGAGAAAATCAAAATGCCTCTAACATAAATGTCCTCATGCTATAAATTGCAGCGAGGAATGAACAAGTAGGAATACCCGTTTTTATTTAAATAAAAAAAAAAGTTTTTTTTATAAATACATTAAAAGGAAACAATTTGAAATTTTGTGTCTACAAGAATTTTTTATTATTTTATATTTATCCTACGTTACTGTTTTCGTGTTGAATAAGTTTGAAGTTGTCATTTATACGAGTACAAATGAAGAATTATTAGAATATCAGTTTTCTATTTTCTCATCCCTGCTGGATCACTATCATTGCATTAATTTCCCAATGAGTTATGGTTATTTATCAGTAGTTCAGTTGTTGCAGTTGATGCAGGTATTCTCGTATACTATTAAATTTTAGCATAATCTCTAATATAAATATCTAACTGAACTTTCTCTTAAAGTTACTTTATAGCAAAAATTATACTCTACAAGGTACAATACAACTCAGCAAATACCCGCGGCGGCTAAGAACGCCAGTCCATATCACACCGCGGCGCGTACATTAAATACACTTTTTGATTACATAATTCATAAATTAGATTAAATACTAAAGTTTTATTTTAAAACTTATTCTATAATTTTGGTGTAAGAACCCCAACAGACTCTACATAAAGCAGCATTACCTGCAATTATTATTTCTTGCACCTACATAATCTATATATATGTAATGAAAATGGTCATTCTTTGAGGCTCAATCACGCCTAAACCACAGACCGTATCGATATGAAAAGACCACCATTCGATGCGAAGTTTTTCCTTGATGGCTTATGGCTACTTATTTTTCGAAATCTAATTTTCTTCCTTTTAAAATTTGCCCAGCAAAGCGGACGGGAACTGCTGGTATACAATAAATAGACTCTTAAAAAGTATTCGAACAGTTATGTTAATATAAACAGTCTGCATTGGTCATTATTATGTTTATTGAGACTGCGAGATCCGAGCTCGGTTCTGTTATTCAGTACAATAGAATATAATATCGGAGGACGAATACCGGCACAATGTCGTTGCACAAAAGCGACACAATCAAAATAACACATCGGCAGTGCGCGCCCCGAATTGCTGTGTCAAAGTATTCTCATCCTGATTGCGCCGTTCTGCTTCCGTGTTACTTTTGCCTACAGTACCTAGCTTTTTGTCCTTTTATAATCGATACAAGGAAAATTGGACGCAGTGTCTGAGTAAGATTTGGTAATTAAAAGCTAGGAGTGATCGCTCCCTTCCGAGGGCATTTTTATTTCGATTCTGAATCGAAAACGAAATTGGTATTTCAAATTAGAAATAAAAATCAGATCTTTTTTTAATGGGAATGAGCGTATGGATGGTGGTGGTACCTGGTGTTAAGTGATCGCAACATCGCTCACATTCTCTTGCAACACCAGAGGAATCACAGGAGTGTTGCCGGCCTTTAAGGAAGGTGTACGCCCTTTTATTATGTACCCATGTCGTATCGTCCCGGAAACACCGCACCAGGAAGCTCATTCCACAGCTTCGTTGTACTTGGAAGAAAGTTCCTTGAAACCATACTGTGGAGGAACGCCACATTTCCAGATATTGGGGATGACATGCTAATGTGTGGCGTGTCGTGCGAAGGTGAAATACGGCTGCAGGAATCAGCTCTTCAGAACTCTGCCCATGATAGATGCGGTAGAAGACATCATCTTAAATTCAATACTTTCCCAACAGCGACAAAAATAATATTCAGTTTGTTGTGGCTTACTTTAATGTCAGTGTCATAAACATTTAATATTATGTGTGTAATATTTCAAAAGCGTCTGTATCGCAATAGGTTGAACCGTTAGCTCTCGCCACGGAGCCTCTGTTCGATCCTCGCCCGCCACGTACTAATGTGTTTTCGGTTTTCAAATTCATATGTACGTTATTCAACAATTTATAAAGTCGGCAACGCTTCTGGTGTTACAAGAGTGTATGTGCTGCCGTGATCACATACCATATGCTCGTTTGTCCTTCCCTTCCATAAAAAAAAATACGGGTGTGCCGGCAGAAGTTAAAACTTGAACATTAACGTTGTGCATTATTGAATATTTTGGAATGGTTAGCGAGAGAGTATCCAAATAATCCTGAGCGGTACTGCATTGTAATGGGTAGGGCGTATCAATTACCATCAACTCAACGTCCTGCTCGTCTCTTAATATTTTCATAAAAAAATAGCTAAACTAAAATTATTTAGGAATATAAATCTTTATCCATAAAATCTTACGATTGTCTTACGAATTTTCGATCAGGTCACGTGTTTCAACGCGAGTTTAACATTTTATACCCATCCCAAGAAGCTTTCACTTCAAAATATCATTATCATGTACTTTGATAAAATATAGTTTTCATATCAATAATATACTAGCTGACCCGGCAAACATTGTTTTGTCATATAAATTGTATTGATCTTTTGCTTGCCCGTTGTATTCATTAGTAACAATCACACTTCTTTTATATTTTGTATAATTCACACTATAGTTTTATAAATTATAGCCTATTTGTTATTCTGGTGTGTAAGCTGTATTATTGTAAAGTTTCATCAAAATCTATTCAGTAGATTTTGCGTTAAAGAAGTTCAAACATACATCCAGACATACAAACTTTCACATTTATAATATTAGTAGGATTACCGTATATGATAGTCCCAATCCACTCTACATATTGCCGTGTTTTTACCTCACCTCGTTTCCCCCAAATGTGCTAAATATACTCGTATGCCATTTACAATTGTGTACATTGTGTGTTTCTTGCTCTCTCGGGCCATATTTAGGCCCCTTCCTCTATTAACCCAGAAAACTGAAAGTTTCCCAACAAATATAAAGGCTGTTTATCTTAATAGTTAATAATACGCGTCATGAAATACTTTTAACACCAAAATTGGCTTGAAAATTTATATTGAGCGCTTAAGGTGGGTAATTTGTAATATTTTGAGTACGAAATGATTTTACTATATATATTTATTTATTAGGCACTTCAATAGAATACTTATTAATACATTTACAAACATAAATTTAACATTATATACAATTCTAATATGTACACCTATAACAGAAATGCACAGAATTTACCAATTTTGATTTAGTCTTAGATCATTTAAATACGTCTAGATAGACTATGACAGCTGTGAAAACGCCGAAAAAAATTGAGGTTGACTGTTAACCTCTATTTTGAGCAATGCGCGTACACTTACACAAAGTTATAAATAAAAGTATAACACGTAGCTTGTCACGCACATTCAATAAATTTAATTAATATTTTTTATTTTCAATACAAATAGGTACTTTTAAATTGTAATTAATTTCCTCGCATTTTTCTGTGTACTATTTAATTGTGGAAACTTTTATCGGTCAGTGATTTATTTTTTAAGTGTATTAAGTTGAACTGTTTGTTTCCCGAATAAAATAAAATAAATAAAGTATTAAACCTGGCCTGTTTTCATCGGTTGTCTAGCAACTAGAGGCTCTATCTAGACATTTAAATTATCTAAGTTTAAAGTTACTGTTTTATAAATGACTACAAATTAAAGTTACATTGGAATAAATTTAAGTTTTTTTAATTATTTTTTCTACAATAATGCACTAACTTGGCCGGCTATAATTAAATAATTGCTGTGTCTCGTGTTAACAACCATCGGCTGAAACGTTCAGATGAACGGTCACGCCGCCACCTTTACTTCGTTACCAATGACGTTAAGTGGGCAATTATTGTGAATCCAAAGTTAGTAGGAAGGAGCCTAAGCTGGCAGGCTCCCGATTAATATTCAACTCACTTAACTAAAGCGATTCGATGTTTCTATAGAAACGTGTCGATTTTATAGTATTCAATGAATTAATATAGAATTAAAATTGGAATAGTCTGTAAATTGAGTAGTATGATATCTCTACGTATAGTTAAAACTTTTTTATTTTAATAAAAAAAGCTAACTTAGTTGTGGGTTGTACGTCTCAAGAGAACATTTTTATCTTTACAACTTTACGTTATACGTCTAGATAGAGCCTCTTGCTGTTAGGTTACGCATGAAAACAGGCCAGGTTTATTACTCTAGCGTGAGTTTTGATGATCGCTCAGTCAGCCAGTGAGTGACAAAAATAAGAAACTTTGACTAGTTATCATTCTTAAATTACTGGTTCAAATTCAATGAAATTTGAAATATACCATGTTTATACAATGCTTGCTTTGTCAAATTAAGGCTTCCAGTTTAAAATGGCCTGAACTGCTTCGAAAAAAGGGATGGTACGGCCGTGCCGCTTGTTTTTGATCGACTAGGAGATTATTTAGCATTACCATTGACTCATAACACTTATATATTTAGAGGATTCCGTAAAAATTTCAACAATTATTTAATGTTTTTAGAGTGATGTGCACGGTATATATTTATCTATCTAGGTTTCTGTCTATCCACGTGTATTTGTGAAAATAATTCGTAAGCAATATAGAAACTCTCAGCTATCTGTATTTTTAGCTACCTTTTAAACAATCAAATATTATCATTGAATTCAACTTTCAACAAATTAGCCGACATTTTTCTATTAAAAATATCCGTATTTTTATGGATCATGCAGATTTATATCTTTTTCTAAAGCATGATATAATGACAATTAAGTATAGATAAAAGTATCGCTTGTTCTGTCATCTCTTCTATTTGGCTAGAAACAATTTAATTTGGCTTCCTATCCTTTCAGATCGTATGTAACAATGGGTTTAATCCTATTAAAACAGGATACACACTGTGCCAGAAATGTAACGCGGTTGGCTTTGGTCTGTCGCAGTTCTCATCGGCTCACTAGATCTACTAACCGGAACCAGACCTTAAACAGAATTAAACATGGTTTAATTTCCATGTCGAAGTGGCGACGAAAAAGCTCCGCCTAGTTGAAACACAACTATGCCGGGAGGAATAAAATAGCTCGGGAAACGATGCGGGTGTCGCGCGACGGACGAAACGATTATGCAGTCGAGAATAATGGCCACTGGTCCGCCGTGCATGTTTTTGTTTGTGGTCTGTGACGCGATTTATGCACGTATTCCTACCATTGAATTACTCAAGTGAACACTATTCACAATTATTAGTTTGAGAACAAATTTTCGTACAATCTCTCGTCCCAAGCACGCTGCACGTTTCATATGATGGAGTGAAATTTATAACGATTGTTTGCGAGTGCGACTTCTATTTGCACCGTTACACTCAACGAGATGGATGTTGCGATCTGTGTAGTTTGATATTATATAACAAATAAGGGAATGTAGCAGTGTTTGCTATTTATTTGAGCTTCCATTTATGTTGCACATGAACGAAACTTTCTTTTCACCTTTCTATAGTTGGTTCTCCTTGATTGCATGTGTCTGTAAATCCGAACGGAAGTCGTAAGTGCAACTTTTAATAGTCTTATCAGCTTCAGCCAGAGCGCAGTTTCTTTCTCTTTCCTATTAAAGTAAGTCATGCAATGCCGCTGAAACAAACTTCATTAATGGGAAACATCCTTGTAGAAATTTCTTTTTACTAAATATAGACAATACGGTGACGCGGACAAATTTTGTAGACAGTAAATGTGGAAATGACTTTAGTGTATTGGTTAAAGAGTTCACTACCGCTAAAGCTGCTATAAAAATTTGCATTTATTGGTCGTCGTTGATATCGTAAATGTTTGCCATGAGAGCTGTCAACAACGTTGCGGATAAATTTTTGTTCTCTTCTGAGTACCGATTCTAGAAATAACAGTAAATAGTAATCCGAATTCAAAAGCACGAAGCCACGTGATATTATCTAGTTAATAATTAGCAATTTACAGACATAAATAAATGAACTAATGATATCTCAGAGTTCGAAATTCGACCGTAACTCATTTAATTTTTAAGATTGAACTTTAAGAGGATTATTTGTCAAAGATATATGTATGTGTGTTATATTTATTTCAATTAATTTAATGTATTCATGAGGCAGTAATCTATGTATATATAAAAATGAATTGCTGTTCGTTAGTCTCGCTAAAACTCGAGAACGGCTGGACCGATTTGGCTAATTTTGTTCTTGAATTATTTGTGGAAGTCCAGAGAAGGTTTAAAAGGCGAATGAATATAAAATGCTCGGAATTAAATAATTTAAATTTTGATTAACAGACTGTATCATAATGTGTGTGTCTATCAATATCAAATTGAAACCTTATAAATAGCCAGTATTTCAGGAAAACTCTGTATTGTAACTAAGGAATATCGTGTGATCGAAAATAATAATTTGTTTTTATAAAAAAGTTGTTTCTTTTATTTTACACAAAAGTTTAGGTCTTTTATTTATCGATTGAGGCAGTACGAAGTCTGCCGGGTCAGCTAGTAGCTAATAAACTTTAACATTGTTAAATTTCACGTTCATCCGTTCGCGCATTTTTTTCAAAAAGGGGTACATAGTTTTCGCTTTACGTATTAATAGATAGATTATGTAATTAATCTTAGCAAATAACAGTATACATAATATAAAGGAAAGCCTAGAAAGTTGAGACGAAGTTTTTAACTTTGACTAAGACTAAGTTTTTCCGAGATCAAGACATATCGTTGAATAGAAAATTATCGGGAAGGACAATGTAATTTAATGAAGTTGAGATAGTCGGCTATTTGGTAGAGGCAACAATGTGGAGCCTCTGGGGGCACAATGGGGGCGGTTGCGCAGCGACGGAACCGGATAGCGCCTATTGCCGGCAACCCCGACCTGATAAGAGCTGCGAGAACGGAGCCTCGCCCGCCACCAGCCACCGCCGACAACTCCCGACCCTGATTTATGTGCGACTTGTCTCCTATTTAATGAGTCCGTAAGAAGATATCTCTTCCAACATTACAATAAATTTTCCACCCGTGACTTACAAAAAGCCTTTCGTCGATATCTGCAAACAAAAGCAGTCCCATCCCGTTAATCTGGCAAACTAACAAACCGCGTAATATAAGTCGCTGTTATCGGGGGCAATGGCCGTCTATCTACTAGCTACTTGATCTACCGGTTTTATTTATGGCCATGTTTTTCTTTACACGCTCCGTCCAATTTGTGGAGAGTGAAAGGGATTGTTATGAGAATGCCATGTTTCATAGCAATAAACATGTGTATCAGAATAACAAACACTAACATTTCATTTGCTTTTTCTGTGCAAGCGTTACTTACTGTTTTCTTTTAGTTGTTTGCCTGTTTTGTTGATAATTTCCAAACTATTTCTCGCAAAGCTTACCCGAAAACTTGGAATACCACTTAACCGCTTCGAATTCAAACATACATGTGTGTAAGCTTTTGAATTATTATGTTGTTGTTTGCTGAAGCTGTATTTTTATTTTATATGTGTTAATATTGTGTTATGTAAATTTAATTTAGTTTTATTTGAGTGAACATTCGTATGTTATAAAGGAAAATGTTAAATAACGAAATGTGTATTGAATGTTTTTTTAAAGTATATATACGTATCGGTATTGAATAAAAAAAATATAGCGTCGGTAGAGAGTTCCTACTTATCCAATGTGTTTTCGATGTATTTGATATGCTACAGGCTTATATTGTCGCTATGATTTGATTGATTTTTAGGTAGTCTTTTTTTTATTTCATTTTACTTTGAAAAACTCTAAAAATAAGTTGATTATAATGTTGTAGAATAATACGCAAAACTTATAAAAACTTTTTAGTACATATTATATTGTTTAGAATAGAAGTCTTTTTACTTCAATATATGAGTTTGTCATTCAATGATGTGCTGTTTTTAAGACTATTCCACCACATATATGTACCAAAACTGAAATAGATCGCTAAGCTTTAGTTTGTGAAGATAAACCAACTCTACACATTCTTCGGTAAGATGGGCGAGCAATAATGATCTGTGAAGGCAGGCTCTAGTCAGGTAGAACAGTAATTCTTGCTTGTCCCTTCGCTAAGTAGCCGGCCGGCGAGTGGAGTCCTTGCGCGATGCGTAAGTAGTGCGCTCATCCTGCTAAATTTATTGCTGCTTTTATATCGGCTGTTACCGAAAGGTCCCCTCCAAGCAGTATCGAAGCCCGCGGAACCCAGCTTAGTGAAGTCGCAATTACGTTTTACCGGCTTTGACTCTGACGGGGGCGACTTTTGCCGTCCATCGAATCGTAATGAAATTAGCGTTCCGACGTTCTTTTAATTTGTGCTCTTTCCTTGTTCTAAACGAATCTTTTGCTGGAAATGTTCAGGTCGCTTTGTAGAAAAAACTCAAAGAAATTTACACTTTTGTGCAATAGGTCAGATCTATTGAGGGATTTTTAATTAATTATTCGAGTGTGAGATAATTTGATGTTGCAGAGAAGAAAGGTAATGATTTACTGTAAGTTTGTTACTGTGGTAAATTATCAATGTAGTTAAAGATTATAATGAATCCATATTTTATTTCATAATATCAGTCTCAATTTCCAAATCCATTGATTGAATATAACGTTTATCTGTCAGATACGTACAAATACCATTATTCACGTTTGAAAAATGATCACCAAAACATTCCATATATATTATATTCAAAAGCTTAAACCATGAAATGGAATAAAATATTAAACTCCGATCGCCAATTAAAGTGAGTCTTAGTACGTGCTTTAACACATAGATAATGGGAACTTATAATCTTAATATATATAAATTACATGACACGTTGTTTGTCCTCGATGGACTCCTAAACTAATGAACGGATTTTAATGGCGATTACTTCATGGAGTGCAGTATGGTCCAGTTTGAGAGATAGGATAGTTTTTATTTCGATTTGGGGCCCAAAATTATTTTTATGTTCAATATTTGTTTTGTATGGACATATTTTCTATGAGAGAATTTAGTGACGCACGGTTTGACAGTTCCGCTGTGAAACAATTTCATTATAACAACAGGAAGCATTTTTTAATAAATTTGCCTTTATGTTTTGAAATATTATTGGCAAATTCCTATAAAACAGTATTTTTTGGTATCTTCAGAACAACGTCTGTCGGGGCGGCTAGTATATTATATTGATTTAAGAAAGGAGTACTTTACTTCTATCAAATATTTTCAGAACTCATAAAAATTTAATTTGAAGCTCACACACACATGAACCTGTTTTGTAACTATGTATTGTTTGTATGTTCACTTGTTTTCCGCGATACAGGCATACCTAGTGTGGAAAGTATAATATATTATAATTTCTTTCTTTCTTTTTTATATATATTGTAACGCCCCATCAAAGGCAGACGTAGTAACCATTGGTCCTGCTACGACGTAGCGTCCGACTACGACACCTACGTCGACAATTCCACGTAACTAACAAATTGCGAACACCTATTAATGATTTTTCAAGGCATTACGTAATTTGATTAGATTATTAATATTTAAATGTCATGTTCGTATATGAAGCCAAGTTCCCACCCTCGTGTTTCTTAATAAGGCTCGCAATGTACGTACATTAACGGTCGTCGTCCGCTCGCGTCCTCTCAAATAACATAGGAGTCTGCATGCTTCGCTAAATCTGGCTTGTCCGACACTTTGCATCTCATTACTGCTGAAAATTACTAGAGTAAACTGTGCTTATTACATATGTATAAGTACACATCAAAGCAAATTTTAGCTAATTAAAAGTGCCCGTGGTAGAGCTACATGATTTTTGTAATTGTAAGCTACTAATCACAGCTACCTAACGTTTTTTTAATGAAAATAAGGGACGTGACGAGCCGGACGTTCAGCTGATGGTAATTGATACGCCCTGCCCATAAAAATGCAGTGCCGCTTAGGACTCTTGAAAGACCCAAAAATTCTGAGCGGCACTACAACTGCGCTCGTCACCTTGAGACATTAGACGTTAAGTCTCTTGCTAAGGGGACTTGCACGCAGCACACTGTCTGTATATACGATAGTAATGAATCTTATCAAAAACGATTCCTTATTATTTATTTCAATATCTTCTTACTACAAATAAAATACTTATATCTAAGATACCTACAACAATAATACATTAGTAGAGTCAGTGGAAGTAAGTATAAGAGACATAATATAACAAGAAATATAGTATACAAAAATCATAGTATTTATCAGCCTAGCGAAACTAAGAAAAAAGCGATTCACTCGATTGTATGAAACGTGCAGTCATTGATAAATTGACAGATGACGGCTACAATCTTGTAAAAAACGGAGATAGCCGAAATCCACTACGTTCTAAACTATTCGCTTTCAAACTTAGCCGGATTATACTTCGTCGCCAATCGCGATACTGTAATTACTACTATTTCAAACTTATGTCAAATCCGCCTTATGACAGTTCCGCCTCTTATTACGTAGTATTTACACCCTCCTCTTGTATTTATCTTTCTATGTGTAGATGTCTACCTCTAGATAATAATAATAATATTGACACACTTTTTGCACAAATTATCTTGCCCCAAATAAAGCATATATATCCAGTGTTATGGGTTACAAGATATATTTAATACAATAAATGTATTTAAACATACATAAATACATATTATAAACATACATAAATACATTTAAACATCCATGATTCGGAAACAAACATCCATATTCATCATATAAATGCTTGCACCTACCGGGATTCGAACCCGAGACCTCTAGCTTAGTAGGTAGGATCGCTAACCACTCGGCTATACAGGTAGATGGCAGTATGATAAGCGCATTAAAGTGTGAGAACGGTTTTGTGTTGTGAAATAGGCGCGGTCTTTCGAGAGTAAAGCGCAGGGCGGGCAGTTAAATATATTTTTTTTACTTTACTGAAGTAATTTAAGCCAATCTATTATTTCGTGGATGTATTTTCGGTGTAATTGTTAAGTAAAATCTTACCCCTAAACTGTTATTTAAGATCTATGTCAATAATGTGAAAATTTTAAATTTTCTGTTAAAAGCACACTAAAAATTTAAACGCAAACAGTCTGTTAAACGTTACACACGAGACATTTAATCTAATCTTATTTAGACGGGACTAGTTTGTATAACTATCAAAATAAAAGAATACATTATTTTGAGCCATGGCTAAAAATGTACGTAACATGTGAATGTAATAGTTAGCAATCGACTCGAGATAAGCACAAGCAAAAAGTTATTTGTCTTCTTTGACGTTTGAAAGAGTTATTGTCTTGAAGGTAGCATCCAAGACGTAAATAATTTACGACCGTTTTGTCGACGAATGAATATTCGACGACGCAAACGTTTAGCTTCGATACATTTTTCATCTCAAGGCCGTTCTGAGCATGAATTGATATTATGCACATTCTTATATTTTTTCCTGACGTGATTTTTTGATGTCCTAAAATTTACAATGACGAATTGGTCGTTGAATCTGGTTAATGCGCTTCTTGTCTCTATGTAAATAATCTATATTTTTTTTATGACAATGAGGGATGAGACGAGCTGGGCGTTCGGCTGATGGTAATTGCCCAGTAATTTCACTAGCTACGGCGCCCTTCAGACCACAGACACAATAATGCTTACACATCACTGCTTTCCGGCAGAAAAAGGCACTGTTGTGGTACCCATAATCTAGCATCCTGTACAAAGGAGCCTCCCTTTAGTAAAATCATCATAAGAAAAAATATATAATTATAATAAGACATTATAGGACGTCAAGTACTGCTTGATGATAATAAATTAAAAGTTAGCTTGTTTATACCTTTGACGATTTGACGACCTGTATAGCCGAGTGGTTAGCGATCCTACCTACTAAGCTAGAGGTCCCGGGTTCGAATACCGGTAGGTGCAAGCATTTATATGATGAATATGGATGTTTGTTTCCGAGTCATGGATGTTTAAATGTATTTATGTATGTTTATATGAGTTTAAGTAAGTATATTGTATTAAATATATCATTGTCTTGTAACCCATAATACAGGCTATATATGCTTAACTTGGGGCAAGATAATTTGTGTAAAAAGTTTGTCAATATACCTAACGCTTTTTCTATCCACCAAAACGACCGTCCTACAAAAATTCGGAATTGATTGTCATATTTCTTACCAAAAATCATCAACGTACGTACTTTGAGGCGTCTTCGCGTAAACGTTCTTAAATTACAATTATTATTAAAGTTAGGATAAAATTTTATGATAGAAGAGTAAAAGTTAGACGGCTTCACCCCTTTGATCTGCCGCCTGGCTCCTTAGCCAACGTGGTCTTTTAATAACACAGTCGAGTGCTCTCGTAACCAAGATTAAGATGAGTGCAAATATTACCGGCAACACGTTCGTATCGTCGCAACCTGACGCTCACATTTCCTATGCTACGTATCTTGACAGACACAATTTTATATCGTAAATTTAAACTGATAAATGGCACAGCCCCACATGAATTTAAGGTCGATTTAGAGGAAATTGAAAACATTTCCATTTCGGAGAAACGAGGTCGTCAATTCCATGTATATATTGGAGAATACTATTGCGAAAATTTTAAAATTATTGAGGTAAAGTTTTAAAATGAAATATGTATCTTTTGATTTACTTCTGAATTTCGTACTTTTTTCAGCAGCCAACCTTATGAATTTATAATTCCAATGCTTCTTTGCCCTTCGTCAGTTCCACTAGAGAAGAACAGATAACTTTGCGAGTATAATTATCACCTCGTAACATTAATATTGATCTGGACTCGCAGCGTGTACAAAGTAACTTTGGTAACCTCGCTTAGAGAGTTTGTAGAGTTGGTAAAGTAGCGTCGTAGCGGACGAACCGCGCCTTGATGCCGCGCGACGCTCTCGACCTCGTGGTAACTGTAATCCGTTGATGATACCGGGCTCAGGCATCTTTGTGTAACTCCTGCCGCAACTTGTCTGATAAACTTCAGCTTATTTATAGCGGACGTGTGCTTTGCTCGGCGCCGAACCCTCGCGCGCTCGTTACGTGATTATAATATTTAATCTAATTTTGTACATTATTTGTAACATGCGTCGCCCGCGACTTTGCTCGCTTTGATTTCGTTTGCCTCGCCATTGAGTCCTGGAAAATGATATAAAGTCGGTTATGTTACTCCTTAAGATTAGAGATAAATTACTACCTTCTACTGTCGGTAATGAGCTGTGAATAATCTGAAATTGTCGCAATATACCCGATAAGTCATTCTTATCGACTTATATTGGGACGCGTGAATTGCAATTTCGATACAAACTTCTATCGCTGGTAAGCTATACGTCGTCCCATTGACAGACAGCGTGTACGGATAAGGTGAGTTACCGTCGATAAGTTTATTGGGACAGAAAAGTCAACGATAGTTAGGATTTTTATCTCAAGTAAGAGATAGACTGAATATTGGGAACGGCAGTAAGACATGAGCTTACTGTCAGTATCAAGATCTAGCTGGTTCGGAGATTGGCCGGGTAAAATAGGCATTTAATTTATATTTGTAGATGAATTTTGACTAATATATATAGATAGTGAAAAGCACATATCCGACAGATATGAAATTTGAAAATATACTTCAAATACATTTTAAAGTATCGAAGGAAGTCGTAGAATACGCGGCCTCTCACTCGAGTGCGCCCGAATAACGCCTGGGCCCGTGTCGCATTATCAGCCGTCACTTGGCCCGACAGGTGTCGCCTCCACCCAACTCGAGAGTAAATTACTGGCTGCGAAGTCGATGAATCAACTCGATTTCTTAATCGATTTCCAATTGACTCCGGAGGTGGTGCGTCATCCTTCTTAATTTTGCAGTCTTTTAGAAAGAGTCAACAATAGAGACAGAAATCTAGTCCATTCTACTAAAATATAATACTTTTTTCAACACACTATTGGGCTATTAACCGAACTATAACACACACGTGCCTAATAATATTACACACTAGTGCATAATAGAATTATCCTTCCAAAGTTAAGATAGTACCTAACTGCAAATTATATGAGACTAAACAGAGCGCCTCAATTTAACCGGGTAAAACAGCTTTTTTTGTAGCAGCAAAGAGGTTTTATGCTGCTGAAAATCCATTTACATTTCGAAAACTGTACATCTACTATTTGTTTAAATAATTAAACTATGGTACTGGTAATGACACTAACAATATCCCGAGTGCGCAGGCTATTTCAAGTAAGTTTCCATTAGAATACCATAATATAGTAAGCACAGAAAAATCGATAGAGCCAAAAAAATTACAAACTTTATTTGTTTAGAAAATATGACACGTGTTATATTTTCCATTTTCTACAAATTGTTTATGTATTTTTATGATCATCACGGGACTTGGAACAGGCTATAAATTTTAAAGCGGTTTCGCACTTGAAAGGTACCATGGAATCATACATACTGATTCGCAGCTTCCTTTTCGGCCATTTTAATTTTAATTGCATATCACACCACATTTTTATAGTATTTCTTGAATTTCTTTCTTGGTTTGGCATCATTCATCAGCAGCATGGAAATAACAATCTTAAACAAATGTATAATAACTTTCTGTCTGGTGAGCCAATTGTCCGTTTGTCCCTCAAATTTTATGAATAAAAGAGTACAATCTAAATGTTTCATAATGGTTATTGAAGATTTAAATGTTTCAAAGCAAAACTATTATCTAGATACGTGATGAAAATATTGGCACCCTTTAGTAACCAATTTATGCAGACGGGTAAGGCTGAGATTTCGCATAATGAAAGTTTACATAGAAAAGAAGTGGAGAATGCTAAATCCAATAACATAGTAGCATGTATTACAAGTTAAGATATTTAATTTGTATAAAAGGATTGTCATATTGCATTCCATCGTAGCCACTGACCTCTACTATATACCACTGGACTAGCGACTGTCAAAGTGCTTTTGTGCCTGTTTGATATGAAAATATTCGCCATTTTGGCGTTGTTGGCCATGTAGCGAGAGTCTGCGGTACTAAAACTGGTAATGACAACCTCAGCAAACATTGATAGATGGTGGGAAACTATATTATACAAAAATATAATTGTGTACTTAATTACGTTGATTCTTCATTCAGAGTATTATACGTTCCTAGCTTCGCAGCCATTTGTATTTTACGACAAAATTAGTTCTCTGGACGCTCGCGAGTGGCGCTTCAAATATGTACAAAAAACTTGCTGTCAAAGATATGGAACAGCCTGTCCAGTGATCGTTATACAGGTCAGTGATCGTAGCGCTATTTCATACACATTAGTTAGTTATTATGTGACAGGTGTCTGTGTATGTATACGATGTGCAACATCTTGCATATACAAGCGAGATATTCTAGCTTGCGTATTTAAATAGGGAAATGGAAACAAAGTCACAGAGTCAAGTAAGCGACTAGCGACTGTAGCTTGGTATTGTTTTAATTAAAGTAATTGGGGAGGCGAGTAGAGTGGCGCCGCTCAGTTGGCATGATCGGAGCCTTGAGGATTTACACCAATTTAAGACCGAGCACAACGTAGCATCAATTAATACTGCGAAAGATACTTGATCACTGCACAAAATGCAAATTCTCATGCTGCTGTTTTTAATTGTCGACTGTGTTGTTGTAAAATAATAATTACGCTACCCTCTTTCTAACGAAAATTTTTCATTTTATATCAAATTCAAATATTTTTATTCTAAATAGGATTTCAAATCACTTATTGTACGTAATATAGTGTGCCTCGGACCTAAGCTGGCTTTTTTATCACAACCCATCAAAGGTAGCAATTTGAAGTAAAATTATAATCTAAGGATTTATAGGTGTAAGTACAGGTAAGGCTAGAACGACCCTCTTTAAAATAATAATAGATGTGTCTTATCACAAATCTATAAAGAACATTGGCCATTTTACCATACATACTGGACCTGCACTTATTTTTGCGCGTCCACTTACGAATTATAGAGAGACTCTCGATTTCAAATAGGAAATAATATTCACTTTCAATTTTATACCTTTAAAGCCAAGATTTTTCAATATCGTTAAAAATATTTTGAAGTTTTGAGATTAGGTTATGTAGATTAAAACATTATTTTGAACTATATATTATTATTATCAGTTCAGAATACAAAGCTATGTTAAAAATAATGTAAGCAAAATCACTCAAGAGCTACAGTCGTCACGCAACGAGAAAACTGCAATGCAATAAATTGCAAATTGCAGTGGCGGATGCTTGATGCAATAATGTGCAAATTGCAAAATATTTGTAGAGGAATACATAGAATGGCTGCCACAGATCACATGCACAGTTGACACTCAACAGTCAAAGACGTGTGTCAACATCCAAGCTGTGGCCTTGTTTAAATATAATTTTAACAAAAAAAAAAAATATTGAATAAGGCGTTACTTTGCGGAAATCCATAATTATACAAATGATTTAAGTTTTCTTTAGTGTTAATTTCGCCAATCTCATTTTCATCATCTCATTCATCTCTTTGAGTCTCGTGCCAGATTTTGGCGAGACAACAAGTCCTGAGGATGCCTCGTGTAGAGGCGAAACACGTGTCGAATTGTTTTAAAAACAAATATTGGCGGAATTAACACTAAAGAAAACTTAAATCATATTAACATTTTAAAAATCTGGACGATGTTAGGTACGATTTGGCCATACTCCTTTGTCATGAGGTAATTTTTAATTTTCTAAACATGTTCACATTATTAACATATAAGATACTTCTATTGTTTCAGATCATCTGATATATTTTATTTATATAAGGAGTATTTTCTTACTATTTTCTCTCGTATTTTATTATTCTGTCCGTCTGTCATCAAACTAGTCCTACTAGTAAAGTATTTGGTGTTGTTTTTCAATTAACACATATAATATCGTCTCTTGTCAGTCTCTATCTAGATGTATTACTCTGGTGGGTACAAAAAACAATAAAAGTTGAGGAAATTTTCGATAAGATATTATTTTCTAAACTCTCCAGGGCCTCAGTATCAAATTAATTAAAAAGAGATTAATTTTACCAATTGACTTATAAGATTTATATTACTCATATACAGCTAAAAGACGCCGCCGCTTGGTGAAATTTTATACTTGCTATCTCATTTATATAATTGCTGTACGGTAAAGCCACACCCCTAACGCTTTTTAATGTGTGTCCCTTACATACAGTCACAGTTTTGTAAAAGCATTACCTCATTTTGTCTTCTAACAAAGCAAGCATTCCTTCTAAAATTGTTTAACGGAGAACGTCCAATCGATAAGAGCAACGACGGAATATAAGAAAAGAAAACAACGAAATAAAAAGAAACAAAGATAAACGGAAACACACTCGCTCATAGAGCAATGTAGAGACGCTTGTGCTACGGAAAACTTTGTGGGCAGACTCCTTCAACAATCCCATGTAGCTTGTGTCGCTAACAAAATAAAGTTGAGCTTAAATGTAAGTAAAATGGATTCTTAAATACCTACACGTAGTCTGAAAGGAAACTTATTTATTATGCTCTTACTGCTTGCAATAGAAGATCGTTTCGCAAATTAATGGAATTTGTTGAAATTGTTATTAAAACCTTTTGTTTATAAGATTGTGTTTTGTGTATCTATAAAGTGAACGATCGTATCTAAAGATTGATCTACGTTCTAAGATTATTGCTTGATAATGATACCTCATATGACCAGTAGGAGGCTCCTTTACACAGGCTGCCGGCTAGGTTATGGGTACCACAATGGCGCCTCTTTCTGCCGTGAAGCAGTAATGTGTAAACATTACTGTGTTTCGGATTGAAAGGCGCCGTAGCTAGTAAAATTACTGGTCAAATGAGACTTAATATCTTATGTCTCAAGGTGACGAGCGCAATTGTAGTGCCGCTCAGAATTTTTGTGTTTTTCAAGAATCCTGAGCGGCACTGCATTATAATGGGTAATGCGTATGGATTACCATCAGCTCAACGTCCTGCCCGTCTTGTCCCTTATTTTCATTTAAAAAAATATATGATACAGTTTAATAAAGCCAATTTCTTTATAGACGTCGGCATAGTTATCGACTGTATTGTACACGAATAATTTTTGGTGTTTTATATTCGTGAATATTGGGTTTTTAAATTGCTATAAATAAAACACTCAAAGAACTTGTCATTTCAACAGACAAGGCGTAAACATATTTTTTTATTGTAGATACTTATGTATACAATTACTAACACGTTTGCGAGTATGTTTGCGCATAGAAACCTACAGGCACCTTAAAATACTGAACAGTCGTAACATTGACAACAGTGCTACGATGATCAGTCATTTCGGTCGACAGCAATATAACATAGTCATTAAGGATATTTCGAACACATAAACGCGTTAATGGTAACGCGTAAATGTAATAAAAAAAGCTTTTGCGCATCAAGATTCATAAAGATTTTAAAATCAATGCAAAAATATCAGTAGAAACAGTTTTTATATAAATATTCTGCTCCCAAAATTAGCATTATTGTCATTTAAATAACATGTCTACTGTAGTATCTATAATCTCATAGAGTATGACTGATTAGTGATCTGGAACGTCCATTATTATCTTAAAATACTAAATTAAGTAATTACAAAATGCATTTACCATGTATGTCTACGTCAATTGTACTTTTTTAGCCATGTCCTCTAATGTAACCGTGAAAAATTTTTTTTTTCAATTAATATCCAATCATCTCGTTCTCAGATTTACCATAAAAGCATATATTTTAGAAAGAACATTAGAGAACTCGCAAAGTGGCAAAACAAAATTTAATATTCGTAAAAGGGTTTAGCTCGGAGCGGACAGCACGGCAGTTGACGCGTGCCTTTACTAGGAGTTTTTTTGGCCACATTCCAAAATCAATATCTTCGAATATACAGGCCGTCGCACATTTTGAACTAATCTCTCCGAAATGGTTACATTTAGTTCGATAACAATCTTTGTGTCTTTGTGAACATGACATTTCAACAATACCTATGTATCTAAAAATATAAACTCTTTCAAGCTTTCACACAATTTGATCTTTATCTTCTAGACTAGTGCAGGATTGGTGGATGCTATTTATCCCGTTGGTGGAACGGTTTTTGTGCTTCCGCTCCTCGTGTTTTATGTGTATTTTATTTTTAAGTTTGCTTTAAAGCGAAATATTTTAAGAGAAATTTCTGTGAATTAAGTTGAATGATGGAGAGTACACTGGAGATTCAGTACATCGTTTGGACGATCATTTGAGTGAAATACTTCCGAGAAAATGGCCGCTCAAGAGCGTATTTACACAAGATCTATAAGCGAGGTCTATTTTATTTGATGGGTTCTAAATATCACTGTAAAGTAATGATTTTTTATTTACTGCGAGTGGTGAGTGATAAATGAATTTATTATGTATAATGATTCATCATCATTACACTATAAATTCATCGAAATTATATAAAAAAAACAGTGGCACTCCGGGAGTGCCGACAGGAGTGAAAACTTCAACCATTCCTTGTGTACTTTTGGAATCAGGAAATAATATATTGTGCAGGAAATACTTATTTATGAAATGTTTTTGATAACGATAACAGTGTCGAGAGTTCCATGGTTTTTTTTAGATCTCAAAAAATGCCAACATCGATGTGAATTTTACACGTACATATATAAAGGTGTCCTTACGTGAGGTCCTCGAGTTGACCTCAGTCAATGGTTTTTAAAATCTCAAAAAATTCTTAACGTGCCTTAAGAAATTTTCACAAAAACGAGATTTGATCTTTAGAACTAAAGCTATATCTTACTACGCATACTCTGAATAACTATTACTTACTATTTAATGGGATTAAATATTCAGAATACTAATAGATATTCTTAAATAGAACCTGCAACTTTTCGTACGTAGCTAATGTAATATATGGTTGATTAATTTTGATAAAAACGCTTAGGAGAGAGTCATACAAATCACTTGTCCTCACTTGGAAATTATGGGGAATCATGTTTAAATGAAGCAAGCTCTCGACTGCATCCCTTCGCATGAATGCACCCTTCCCGGCTTCCCGTCGTAACGTCGTTCCAACTTTTGCGTTAATTCGATTTCAAACGGCAACCTTTTCAAATTGCATTAGTTCTTTTAGCAATTATCATTTATTATTATTATTATTAGAACGTTTTATAAGCACAGAGCGCAATGGCTAGCTCCAAAGGGCCGTTGCCTCTCATCCAGGAGGCGTTGCTTATAACTGAGAATCGTAGTAGGTTACGTTCCAATGTGATTTTTTTTATAGAAAAGTACTAGCGAATGAGCGTCAGGGTCACCTGGTGTGAAGTGATCACAGCAAGATTCTCTTGCAACGCCAAAAAATCACAGAACGTTGCCGGCCTTTAAGGAAGGTGTACGTGCTTTTTTTGAAAGTACACATGTCGTATCTTCCCGGAAACACCGCACAAGGAAGCTCAATCCACAGCTTTGTGGTACGTGGAACAAAGTTCCTTGAAAACCACACTGTGGAGGAACGCCACAGATCCAGATGGTGGGGATGATATTTGTGGCGTGTCGTGGGAAGGTGGAATTCGGCGGCAGGAATCAGGTGAAACAGCTCTTCGTAACACTCCCCGTGATAAATACGGTTGAAGACACTCGAGTAACTTCGATTTTCGAATAATATTGTGTACTTTTATGTTCTTACGTAGAAGGAATACGTTTTGAGAAATTCTACATACACCTCCAAAGAAATAATGGTTTTGTTTGAAGTTGACAAACTAACATTGGGCCAATGTGGTCGAATAAACAACGGGATCTAACGGGAATTTGCTGGAAACATTCGTAACTATAATGTTAACACCAGGAACAAACATAAACTTATAATGCCTACTACTCGGCTTAGTCGATTTAGTAAGCCTTTTGTGGGGCGTTGTATATGCCTTTGACAACAACATCCCAGAAAATGTTCAAAACAAATGTATTACGAAATTCAAAAGAAATGTTAAAAAATGTTTGTGTGGTAAAGGTTACTATCACATGAATAACTCTCTTCGTTATACCACAGATGGGGAATTAAGCGATCGCCCTCAGGCTATAAAATAATAAATTATATTGTACGATTTTACATTGTCCATATTTATGAAAAAAAAAGTCCTCTGTGTTTCTTGCGCCCGTTCTTCTTAGGTATTACGATACTACCAACCATTCGAAAAATGAGGCATACTTTCTCGAATGGTTGGTAGTATTTAACTATCAACAAGTTATATTATATTAAATATAATTATTCATATATAATAAATACTTTGGGGTAGATATATGTATATTAGTTTTATGGTAAAAGCATTTATTTACTTAAGGTACTAAATTAATCTATGACACTTATTACATAACTATAATTAATGGTTCTACTTGTGAGTATGCGGATCTCTACTATTAATTGGTTAAAATGGTTACTCTGGCCGGTCCTGTAATGGTTAATGGTACCTAGGACTGGACCGATCAATGGTTACACGCGTATTGCCTTACTGAGGACAAAACATGGTTATAAATAATTAATTTTATCTACTAAGCAATATTTGTAATACAATGCTGTTCGATGGATTTACTTTGAAAAATATTAATATTAAAACTAATAAATTATTAGATTTTGCTTAATTTGATCAAATGGCCTTTAACTAGGGCCGTATTCAAGCTAAATAAGCGAGCAGTAGAGCTCAAGTTGCGGAAAATAGTACGCTTTTAGATAACAAAGCTCGTTAATTTTGCATTGAGCCGCTATTCCTGTTGTTAACATAAAAAGTATTTACCTGCTGCAAATTCCACTCAAAGAAAGAGACGTATACGAAGGAGAGATTTATATTCATGTATTATTCATTCATGTGTCCTCGAACGTTTTCATTTCCACGTGATATTTCGGCAGGGCGATAATGACATTTCTCGTAAAAGTCGTTACGGTGTGTTTGCATACAATGTGAAAATCAAAGTAATACTTTATGTATACTATAATATAACAGGCTCTTAATGTTTCGCGCGTTCGAAATAGGCCTTGGTTCTTGTGAAATCTTCTAGGCATCATACTATTTATACTTATAGGAGTAAATTTTAATTTTAATCTGAAACTGTAACAAAAGTGTGCGTCAGAATTGACACACGCAATATTTTTATTCAATTCTTATATGTTTTTTTATGGAAGAGAAAAACAAGGAAGCATACGGGTCAGTGATCACCGCAGCCCATATTTCCCTCGCTATAGTCTCTTGTAACTCCAGAGAAATCACAAGAGAGTTGCCAATGTAACTATGATTTTTTTATGAAATTAAGGGACGAGACAAGCAGGGCGTTCAGTTAATGGTATTTGATACGCCCTGCCCATTACAGTGCAGTGCCGCTCAGGATTCTTGAAAAACACAAAAATTTCTGAGCGGCAATACAATAGCGCTCGTCACCTCGAGATTGTTGATGTTAAGTCTCATTTGCCCAGTAATTTCACTAGCTACGGCGCCCTTCAGACCGAAACACAGTAATGTTTACACATTACTGCTTCACGGCAGATATAGGCACCATTGTGTTAGGTACCCATAAACTAGCCGGCATCTTGTTCAAAGGAGCCTCCCACTGGTACTCTGTACTGGTACCACTCCCTTCTGCGAGACAGGCGTGGTTGTATTAGTAACGTATTAGATACATAAACACTAAAACGTTGCGACTGTTAGCGCAAAAGTACACAACAAAAGTTCTCGGAACGTTAAATAAGAATGCATTCTTATCTTTAGAGCCCTGTGCAACAATTATTTTACGTCTTGCAAAAGCTATTCTAAGTTAGTTAATAGCAATCGCAATAAATAGCTCGGGCGGTACCGCTTGACCCACTTCCTGTTACATGCCGAAACGCGAGCGATCTAATCGCGACCTACCCTCCCTTTCCGAAGAATCGTTGCTTTGCACCGCATTGTGCCACTAGATGATTACACAAAGGTAGTATTTGTTGGCCGCGATTGTTCTGTAACATTATCAGTTATCAGTCGGGTCACAGGTGTAACCCACCCCTATCTTCTTTAACCTGTGTGTATTTTTACTCAATATTTACGTTAACATATTATATATTTTTGCTGTTTTTTATAGTTAGATGCTTAGATCATTTATACGTCTAGATAGACTTTGGCAGCTGTGAAAACGTCGGAAAAATTTAGAGGTTGACTGTTTTGATCCTCTATTTTGATTAATGCACTCATACTAACACAAAGTGACATTCAAATCGCGAGTGTAAGGCGTCGCTTGTCACGTACACTAAAGTAATAAACCTGCCCTGTTTTCATCGCGTGTCTAGCTGCAAGAGGCACTACCATCATGTCCACACAAGGCACCTCTCGAACCTGCTTCATATAATGGATGCATAACGAGCTTTTTGCGGCAGCAAAATGCTTCTGTCATTACGGACGAAATCTTCTACCCATCAGAATCTTATCACGTCTTATTTCAAAACCTTCCTATTTTATCATAAAAAACTTCTCTTTTGAATCAAAAAACTCACAATTAGGTAATTCAGCGCTCGTAACTAAATATTCAATTAATATTGGGCAGTAGAATTTATATTCATGAATTTAAATCTACAGCCCATTTAAAAATACTGCCTAAATGACTCAAACCTGAGAATAATACAAGGGCACATAAAACTCAGCAGGCTTTTGCAGAAAATCCTGGCGGCTAACGCCCACCTTATAGATTTGCGTCTTTCATCGGCTACCATGATGACATACCAAATGACATTTGATAAAACAAAATTATTTAAATGGCCTTGATTGGCCTCTTTGCAAATAATTATACGTGAATAGTTACACAAATAAGCATCAACCTGGCGGATTTAAATTAGAAGTCTTATGTAAACGTATTAGCTCTGTACGTTCACATTTTGTGAATTATATTCCAAGCTACGAAATTCATCAGGTAATCACAACGTTTCTTCACTGAATACTAATCTGTGAATACGACGGAGGAAATGATTAACTCTAGATATTTTGTTGATTTTGGACTAAATAGGGCTTAAAGATTGTCTGGTATTTTGGGTTTATTAATATATAGTTCATACTGGAATTATCTGGATTCTATTAAATAGACTCGGATTTTATCTTTACATATATATTATTTTATAAAAGTCATACGATTTTGTAATCTTAGCCAAATCTGCTAATGCATTATCATAGAAAGGGACTATTTCCCGGACTGTGGGCTGGCTTTTATGACAATCTCCAGTCACTCACCGTCGGTCTTCAAGCGACACTGCTGCATCTTGATTTCCCGAAAACAGTTGTCACAATTTTCATACACTGGCTTCGAATTTTCTTATACTTTGTTGGCTAATTTTCTATTTTGCCGAAAAGCTTTTCCGTTCCGTCCCAATGATGCATACCCAGGTTCATCACCTTTGAGGGACCGATGTCAACACGAATCAGTTAAATACTGGAGAAAATTAGCAAGTTTTAGCCATTGCAAAGCACTGATTAAGGCAGATAATAGCAGGAAACGAAGCTCTAACAGTGAACCACGATAACACCCACGATCACACATAAAATATATTTATGACTAACTTTTTTTACATGTCAGGTGACATTACATGCCAACAGAAGCTTAACGGTCTTACAATTAAACTTTGTATAAAGTTATAACTGAGAATAAACCAAGGATATGCAAATTTCGCTAATGATTGGTTTATTATTCGAACGTATAACGTTTCCCGCGTTTATTTGCAATGCGTCAATTTATTTATTTAATTAATTCATATAGGAAGGCCAACAGCGTGTAAACGTTTTAAATAAAATCTAATAGTGACAAAAAGTCAATTAAAGGTCCTCACGGATAGCAAGATATTAGTTTAAAATAGTTACGAACATTTAATACTGTCAACGATAGTGGTAGATATACTTATATCATACTTACAATACTTATGCTCTAACAACTTAATCAATGAATTCGTTACTCAACATGTGCCTGGCCGATGCTACGCTTGTGGAGAATAGATCTAAGCCTACTCGCTTAGCAATTTTATTAAAGTAACTCACTCACTCGCCACAAGTAGGAATTTTGCCTGTATTGATATAATTAATGGTGTATGTATGGTGGATTGAAAGGCAAAAGACTAACAGCAAGCAGCCAGTCATTGGGAAAACTTCAGAATTATCATTCTATTGACAGCAACAGTGTTATCAGCAGCGATATTGTCATCATTTTGCATATTCGTTGTTTATTCTTAAGTATAACTATATAGCAGGTTTATTTGTAAGGTCATACACCTCTACCTTTATTAGCAAGCCAGTTACTCATTTATTTTAACCGTATTTCTCGATAAACGTGGTCGTTCTTTATATCTTTTAGTTTCAGTTCAGTAGCTGGGGTTGTAGCGTAGGTCGTTGCGCCGTACCGCGTGCCGTCTGATAGGGAAACGGAAATTGCACAGCGCGTCCACACTCGTGCGTATTACTGGCGTGCATGCAACTCTTATGTCTCTATTGTTTTATTTTGCGTACACTTCTAACGTTTTTGCTTTCATTTGGCATTCGATTCATAACAGACACGTATAATACAACAACACTCACGGAATATTATGTAAGATATTAAAATAAAATTTGCTAATATTTACTTTACGCAGAAATCGAATGTAAAAACAAATTTACGAATACAAGCGTTTTAATCCTTTAAAAGTGTTTTATTTTAATGTGTATCACTCGCGTTAATCAAAGGACATGATATTATGTAAGATAGTAATGCAATCCGGGAAATATGGTTCTAAATAAGTTGTGGTTTTTTTATGAAAATAAGGGACGAGACGAGCAGGACGTTCAGCTGATGGTAATTGATGCGCCCTGCCCATAACAATGCAGTGCCGCTCAGGATTATTGAAAAAACCCAAAAATTCTGAGCGGCAGTACAACTGCGTTCGTCACCTTGAGACATAAGATGGTAAGTCTCATTTGCCCAGTAATTTCACTAGCTTCGGCGCCCTTCAGACCGAAACACAGTAATTCTCATATATCTCAATTGATTACAATAATATTCAACACGTTCATAGTGCTGGGCAATGAGCTGCCTCGCTGTTTTCAGGTAAATATGACATTAAGGTGAGCAACACTTAGTCACTTGTCTGTTATTGCGAGTGAGTATTGGTCGCTATTATCATTTACCCTCAGGTGACCCGTATGGTCGTTAATCCTGCTTTTCCCTTACAATTAATCATGGTTGTATTTTATTAATCACTTTTTATTCCTTTTTTACTCGAGTAAGTCAAAATGTTTGAGTAATTTTGGTGTATCACTGAACATACATTGTTTAAAATATTATGTATAATGCTGAAACTGTTAATATTGATATAAAAGAGCGGCAATAATGAAACGCTACTTCTTCTCATTACAGTTCAACTTTTCCAAAGTGTTGGTAAAATCTTTGACATTAATAAGTGTCATTTTGACGTAAGTGAATAAATAGATGTTTTTTCTTTCACCAATTCTGTTATACACCCGTGTCCTTGCAAGTTTTGCACGCAATTAATTAATGAAGAATTATATATAAATATTGCATCAAAAATGGATGTTATCTAAGTATTTGCCAATAATTTTCGTTCAAATTCGAAATATATATAGCAACGTAGTCTTCGGTGTTCATAACAAAACAGCCGCGAGCACGCTCACAAATATTTTTGCGAAAGTTTCATGAATATATTAGCCATAAATGTGGCTAAAGGAATGTACGCCCTGCTCTGCGAGTAACGGCCCACCATGATTTGCAATATATTACCTATATACGTCATAACGGAACTGGTTATTCCCAGGGCACTACTTGAAATTGTTTGCCCATTTTCCCATGAGAGATCCAGATAATTAATTATTGTTTACGGATATATGATATATAGTTACTGCATTATATAAATCTTTATACCTAGTCTGGCCTTGCATACTGTTACAATTAAAAATATAAAGAAAATATTACGTTTGAATTTGGAATCTGTCATTTTTATATAATTGTTCATTGAGTTTTCTCATTTTGGCGCTAATACAAACTAATAAAAAGAACCGAATAGCTGTGATTGCATTACACAAAGTAGGTATGAAGCCAAATGCAATTTTTAAAACTCTCCATACGCTTGGTATTAGTAAAATATTTGTGTACCGGGCTTTTAAGAGGTACAATGAGACCGAAAGAGGACTACAAGAACAGAGGACTGTTTGTGACAAAAAGGAAAAGATCTGGCCGTCCGAAAGAGGTGGTCAAAGCAGTAAGGGAAAGAATTCGATGAAATCCTGTCCGAAAACAAAAGGTTTTATCTCGGGAGCTGAAGATAGCACCTAGATAATGATGACTTAGGACTTGCAGCCTATAAGAGACGTACTGGTCATTTCATAACTGATAATTTAAAAAAGAATAGGGTGGTAAAATCGAAACAAATACTGAAGCAGTACGGAAAGGTAGGTCACAACAATAGGATTAGATTTTTTTTACAATTGAGCAACATTTTAAGAAACGAAATGACCGTATTTATGCTCAAAGCTCTAAGGAAGCTTCCCAATTAGTCGACAGAGTGCAACTTGGGCACTATCCAACTTCAGTGATGGTGTGGTGGAGTATTAGCTATGTAGGAGTGACTGAGACATACTTTTGTGAAAAATTTATCAAAACGTTGGCACAGGTGTATCAAGATACCATTCTTGAGAAGGTAGTGAAGCCCCTTAACAACACCGGCACCGAGCTTGCTGTAAGAACCATGAATGGTTCTTCCGGTATTGGTTCTTGGTTCGTAAAGCTCTGTCTACGCATTCTTGGTTTGAAACGAACGTTTCGGACTTCATCAGAGCTTAAGACTGGCTCGGCTAGTCCCGATCTTAAACCGCTGGATTACGATTTATGGTCAGTTTTAGAGAGTACGGCTTGCTCTAAACACCATGATAATTTCAAACATCTCTGAAAAACAAAGAAATTTGATTTGACCTCTATTCTAAATTCTAATATCATTCGAAATGACGTTTATTGTCGAAATGAAATGTCAATTTTCCAATCAAATTTGACCAATGTTGCACGTAAGTAAGATATCGAACGATATGATAGTTAGGGCCGACTTTAGTTTGTCTCTGAATTAAAAAAAAACTATTACAGCTGCCGGAAAACTTTTCATTACCGCCATTACCGGAAAAAAATTATGGTGGTCATAGTATGCGGCTCCTGAATACATCATGGTTGCTTATGAAACCAAGAATATACAAAATGTTGACTATATCTCTGACAACAATGTCAATAAAATGATAATTCTGAAGTTTTCCAAATTTATTGAAGTAGGCGTTACTTTGCGGAAATCCATAAATATCCAAATGTTTTGATTTTTCTTTAGTGTGCCAGATTTTGGCATTATTGATAGTATAGTATATACTTGATAGGTTTCCAATTGTCAAGCGACCTTGCAAACTATTGTAAATAAACGCGGGAAACGTTATACGTCCGAATAAACCAATCATAAGCAAAATATCTATTTGTAAACATTTTTCATATTCTTGTGTCGTTCTCAGGTATACTTTATTCCAGTTGTTTAATGCTCTTCATTATTTACAGTCATATAAACGTATATTATTAGCTGTCGCAAAACGTATTAAGTTTTATGTAAGGTACACATATACAGTCGGAAGTTCCTTTACACGTCTGCCTTAGAAATTGTAGTGACGAAAATTCTTAGTGTATGTTTCTTTATTTAATATATTGTTGCTTCATTATTTTGAAGTAACTTTACTTAAGAAAAAACGCGTACACCTTGCTAAAAGGCTGGCAACGCTCCTGTGATTCCTCTGGTGTTGATAGAGAAAGTGGGCGGCGGTGATCACTTATCACCAGGCGACCCGTACGTTCGTTTGTCCTACTTTTCCATAAAATAATAACTACGGACCGTCGAGTAACCATACATAAATCTTTCTTGTATCTATTTTGTTATATTGTTAGAAGGGAAACTAAAATAATAATATAATGTAGATACACCAAATATAAAATTACTTAACCAATAATTAATAACAATAAATAAAATAAAAAGTTCACTGCAGTATATTTAATTACACATTTAGATTTTATATTATGCTAACTATCAGTTAAGAAATAACATACACTCCGAGGACGTTTTAGAAGTATGTTCTATTTATAGATATTAATTCTAATTTTAAAATTGCACTTAAAAATTGTAATAGACTATTCGCTTGAGCGTACCTCAAAATTTTCTAATGGTACGTTTTTACTATTTTCTTACATGCTTACATCATCGTTGGTCATCACCTGCTAACCAAAGAGCCCCAACGTCCGGTTTTCGCACGGATACTGCTAATATTTATCCCACAATATTATTATAAATGTGAATTTTAAATGTAAGTTTGTTTGTTGCGCTTTCACACCTAAAACAGTGAACTGATTTTGATGAAATTTAATACAGAGATAGAATAGAGCTTGGAAAAGGACATAGGCTACTTTTAATTGCGAAAAATAAATGGGTAAGTTGAAATAAGGGATGGAAGTTTGTATGGAGATAAAACCATAAACTTTGTATTTAGGCATTTGTTAAGTAAACATTTGTTCGAGCATATTTGAAACTTTGACCTACATGGAGATGAAATAGAAGTTTAACGTTCGTAGGGAAATACTATTAAAGAGACTGTCCACATTAACAAGGGATACTCCCACTGTATCATAAAAGAGCGCCACTAGCAGCGGAAAGAGCAGTTTGTATGTGTATTATTAATTGCAAAGTATCCTAAAAAAATTAAAATGCTGCCCGAAGTAGCTTTAGCGTAATTTTTTTTAAATAATATCTGTCATCCTTTGTACTAGAAGGCGAGAATAACAATAAAATTCTAAATTTAACAATGATTACTGGCAATGATCATCAACATCGCTGGGAGTTAATACAAATTCATTTTTCACCGTTTTTGAATTTCTTTGCAGATATGTGTAGGTTTCATTATGTTGTTTTCATCGTAAGAGCGTCAAATAAACCTATATACGAGTTCTAACATCTTATCAATAACTTGCTGACCCAGCAAACGTTGTATTGCCATATAAAGTAATTTAAAAAAAATTTTAGGGATGCATCCAATTCTCAGACCTACCAAATATATCGTACTACAATTGTTGTATTCGATTGCCATCTTGCAACCCTATTGCGGATCTGTGCTCGATACAAAAATAGATGTTGATTGTAGAGGGGTGTATGTTGTTGTTGTAGGTTGAATTTTGGGTTGTATGTATATTTTAATGCCACATTATAGAAAAATAAAATCAAATAATTTAACCCTTATCACTTAGGGGTATGAAAAATAAATAGTAGCCGATTCTCAGACCTACTGAATATGCAGATTAAATTTGGTCAAAATCAGTAATACCGTTTCGGAGAAGTAAGGTAACTAACATTGTGACACGAGAATTTTATATATAAGATAATTGTGATAATTTAGTGATTGGTATCAGCCCCTCCCGCCCCGCCCTCGGTACTCTGCCTCCCCATCCAACAAGAAATTTTGCCAATAGATTAACTTCTGTTATCTTTTCCAATATTATAGAGAGAAGCTTACGTAAGGAATTTTACGCGATTCAATTTGGTTTAAGATGAGGATGGGTAACGGGATTGCGAGACCCCTTATCCCGATTACACATCGCGGTAGCAATAATTATTGCGTAAGCCTTTCGATTAAATGGTCTGACTAAATACAATCTCACCCCTGATAAATGAACCGAGCTGCCACGTTATTGTACTGTGTTCTATTATATTTGAACAAGACATCGGGTTTTCATCTATCTATACTAATAAATGGAGAGCCGTTTTATCCTTACGTTATACTGCGAAAACTACTTAACCGATCGAAATAATACTTGTACCTTAAGTTGCACTGTGTGAAGGTTTTACTTGAAGTTTTATAAAAAGGCATGTAAGGCAATTATTTTCTCAAAATTGATTCCTTTATTATTGTTTTTGATAACATTTCTAATATACTAGATACTACTACCGCTTCGGAAACAAATGGCGCTCTGAGAGAGATGAAGCGGCGGAAGAAACTCTCCCAGCATACTATTTTTGCGCTCTTTTTAATGAAATATACAATTTTTTTCTGTCATTGCTATTGCTATAAAATAATCATAATTTAGTCCCAGGCTGTCCGATCAGTATTCTCTGTGTTGTAGTAGGATTTACGACAGAGCCATAAATTTTTAATAAAAAAATTAAATTTGATTATAGATAATGAACAGTGGCTGGGACTTTTTTATAATTTATTGTGATTACTTAACCGGAACATATATATTTTGAGTGAGAAATACCTACATATTCATAATACAAATAATTCAGTCAATGATATTTCATTACATATGACAATTCATAAAAAAAAATTAACAAAAAAACAACCGACTTCAAAAACTCTATTCCAAAACAATAGATATAATATGCACTAAAAAGAATAAAAATAATTGCGTATTTTTATACAATCTAATTAATTAATCTAATTCTAGTAATAATTATTGTTATTTTTGGTATCGGTGTCCTTCCGCCACGACCCGCTCTCGCCTCTCGCCTCTTCACGACTCATGCACATCTCACCTATAACTATGTATATAGTTAGAAACCTATCTTGGCTGACACCGACTCCAAAAATTAATAAATAAAATAAAGAAAGAATTATTAAAATCGGTCCACCCAGTCGAGAGAACCATTGAGAACCTCCTCCTTTTTGAAGTCGGTTAAAAATGAGTGGGCGCCGTGTACTTAATTTATGGCAAAGCTAGGTTTGCAGGGGCAGCACTTGTTCGCTATAAATCAAACATACTCGTTTTCAAAAATTGTTGGATCTTAATATTTTCCACTTTAACCGTGGACTTAAAAATTGCATCCCCACTTAGACCTTGGTGCACAGTCTTAAAAACAGGTATTCCGTCATTAAATCATTAAAAACCATTTACCTTTCCAAATTTGATTCATTGAGAATTATTTTAATGATTTCATTACCGCTGCTTCGTAAACCAATGACGCTCTCAGAGCTAGGAACGACGCAAAACACTTTCCCAATATTCATTTTTGTGATATTTTAATGATATTACAATTACATTATACTAACGACAATCATAATCTATTCCTATGCTGCCTCATGGTTCAGATCATCTGCAGTTGAGTAATTAGATTTACTCCAGACCCTTTGTTTAATCAAACTTTTAAATTTATTCAGAAGCAACGTTTGAACCATAGATTTAAGATAAACTAGCGTACACTACTACCACGATGGTATATCGTTAGTCTATGGTTTGAACACAGGCCGGTATACTTTGTGTATCGTCTACCGCAAATTTTATTTCTAGAACACCACACACGGGTTATTATCATGACCCGTTTTATCAATGCCCAATGGCAATGTTTTAATAAACATGTCCCTATTATAGCAACCGTAGTCCCGAGATTTTCCAACCATCAGCTGGTCTAAGAGGAAATAATTACGCACTTTACTGGGCCTAATTTTAAATCGATACGAGAAACCTCATGCTCGCTCATCAAAAATTGGCAAACACTTTTTCAAAGCACCAATCCAGTTATGCATAATATTCTGTCCGATAACCATCATAAACATAAAGGAGCTTTAGAAAATCAATGACAATGTTTTTAACTCATAATCGAATAAAAATTCGGTTCGTTTAATTAATCCAACCTTGTTTAGTGCATTTGTATTCTACAAGCGGGCGCTCAGACACAGAGCTTTAGTTCTGTGTTAAAATTTAATTACAAATACTTTGGCAACAAGGTTTTGTTGTATTTTTAAAACAAACATTTTATTATGCAATCAAAAGTACTTATGTTATGGTTTAGTGATGTACAAAAGTTGGATTTGGATGGTTGAATTACCGAGGTTCGACCTTATTTAGGTTCAATCGACAATCAAATTAAGATGTACTGAAAATAATCTCTCATCTATATTATTATATAAACATTTACCCCCTTATTCATAATAGTCTGCTAACTTAAAGCATTGCTTATTCTCACTCTGTTTTCTTCTATTGACCTAAGTCAGAATGAGAAAAAACACTCCTTCATTATGAATAAGGGGGTTACTAAGTACAATATATCAGGGGCTTGATTCGGCATCTCGTAAGCATCTTTGTATGGGGCATGACAATCAATGACTTTCCAGACATTCGCTTCTTATTTCATCTCGCTGGACTTTTAATTTCCTCCGAGTCCATGCAACAGAATGTATGAAGAAATAGTGAGCTGTGTACTTGTATGATAGTACTTCCAATAAATCATGAAAAATGAAATCAATATCATTCTACATATATTTGATTTGAGCATAAGTTTCAAAATTCTAACCGTAGTTACAGACTTAGTAAATAATGCAACGTACGATATAAATATAAAAAGCAATTGAAGCCGTCAAAAATAGTTTCATATGAAATTGTATCAAACGATTCAGTAGTATGATTCACATTGGAACTGAATGTTGTAATCTAGGTAACTCGTGTTGCTGAATAGCACTCAGGTAGGGCGGATGGAGCCGCGCTGTGGCTTGTTTGCATACAAGCGAATTCCATTAGATACCAACTTGCGTACAACAGCCTCCACGCTTCATTCATATCCCATTAGCTGATCGATTCGCAGCCTCTATCATCATTCACTTATGCATACATTTGAGCTTCGCTTGCAATTTCACTTGTGCCGGATTTTGGAGCGACATCGCGGTGTCAGATCGTGCCGAGTCAACAACAATCGTTGTGGCCACTACAGTGTTGCTTTACGTTGCAAATGTCCGGATTACAGGTTGGAGTTGTGCTGCATTATTTGTTTGTGAAACCAAGTAACCATGTATTAAAGCGGTATCATAGTGATTGTTCCTCGTGCATTGTTTCAATACTTGTACAAGTTTTGTCATCGTTCTGCAGAGCTAACTAAAACATGTGCACGTCTTACAACAAAGTCTTTACCAGCTTTTGCGATAGTAGATGCATAATATACATACAAATTAAATTTGTAACCAAAATTTACGGTTACGCACCAGCGCTCTACCTACTGCCAACTGTTCGCATGCCGCAAATATGTAAATCTTAGTATGTTTGTTCAACTCTCGGTTGTGGCTCTATCTACAGGATCTACTTTACATTAGATAACCTGCTCAACCCCAATGTCGCTTTTCATTACTCATTTTTTTATATTAAAGTGATATCGTCACTTCTAGGATTAATTATACAAAAAAGGACAAATTGTTAATGTATAGATATAAAGAAGTGTCTCTCATGTTATAAGTTGTAACACAGGCTAGTTTTAATTTAGCAAATGAATTTGGGATCCCTGCAAAAAATGTACACCCCTAATTTTTGACTCGTTTTGAATAAGCAGTAATTATGATATTATGCTGCATACAGTTTTTTAGTTGTGTTTGAGGTTGAAGGTTTGTAATTTTAATATATTGTGTGTGGAAATCCAGTTGATTATTTATAAAAAAATGCCCTCCTTGCTTTGCTGAAATTTTATAACACATCATCCTCAAGAGTGACTGAGCCATACTTTTGTGAATAAGGTACCAAAACATCCGCACAAGTGTATCAAGATATTACCGCATTTATCACGGGGAGTGTTCCGAAGAGCTGTTCAACCTGATTCCTGCCGCCAAATTCCACCTTCCCACGACACGCCACAAATTAGGATATCATCCCCACCATCTGGATGTGTGGCGGTCCTCCACAGTGCGGTTTTCAAGGAGCTTTCTTCCACGTACTACAAAGCTGTGGATTGAGCTTTCTTGTGCGGTGTTTCCGGGATACGACATGGGTACATACAAAAAAAGCGCGTATACCTTCCTTAAAGGCCGGCAACGCTCTTGTGATTCCTCTGGTGTTGCAAGAGAATGTGGGCGGCGGTGATCACTTAACACCAGGTGACCCGTACGCTCGTTTGTCCTCCTATTCCATAAAAAAAAAAAGATACCATTCTTGAGAAAGTAGTGAAGCCCCTTAACAACACCATGTTCAAAAACCAAGAATGGTCCTTCCACACCTACACAGTCACAGGTTGGACTGGCCGTCGTGTAGAAACAATTTTTAACCGCTGGATTATGATTTATGGTCAGTTTTAGAGAGTACGGCTTGCTATAAACGCCATGATAATTTGCAGTCCCTAAAACAATCCTTTCGTTTGGTAATGAAGAATTTTCCCATGGAAAGAGTGCGTGGTTCTATTGATAAATGGCCTCAACGTTTAAAGGAGTGTATTGAAGCCAACTTCGAATAAGCTTTTTATATTTTAAATTGTTATATATTTATGTATTAAACTAACACATTGTAAAAGTAATAAATTTTATTTGTAATAGATTTGTTTTTTTGTTTGTATTTCCGTATATAAGAGATTTTCAGCAATATATTGACTCATCACAATATCTCTGAAACCATAAGGCGTAGAGACTTGAAATTTGGTAGAAATATTTCTTTCGTGGAGGTCAGCTAAGAACCGAAATTAATTAGAGTTTTTTTACTATAAACAGATCAACGTCTGTCAGGTCAGCTAGTACATAATAATAGAACAAGAATTGGAGGCGCATGATACTAACATAAATGATTCTTAATATCGTGGTGGAGGTTTGCGTTGAAGTAATCATAATAGCACAACGCGAAAATTAATTTAATAGAGCACTGAAATGTATTCAAGCTTTCAGAGATGTGTTGAAGTGTGCAGTGCGGCGGCTAAACAATAATTAAATTTTCCCTTGGCGGGTTGGAGCGGCGCGCACTGTGTCGCACCATCAACCTGCTCTCCCGAAGGCTCGCCCGCGCTGCCTCAAATATTTAATTCCAACCAGCCATTGTACCGTAATGCACCGGAAATGAATTCTCGGGACATTTCACTTGTGTACAAGAATATCTCGACCTTACTTTATGATTTAGGTTCATGAATATTCAGCGGTGTGGGTCTGTGTGTGTTCGTTACGTAACGAGACTGCGACTGTTTGGAATGTTATTTTTTAATGTTAGTTTTTTGTGGGAGTTACCACATGAATTACCGGGGGAATGTTACCAGTGGGAGGCTCCTTTGCACAGTTCCTATTTCTGCTGTGAAGCAGTAATGTGTAAGCTTTACTGTGTTTCGGTCTTAAGGGTGCCGTAGCTAGTGAAATTACTGGGCAAATGAGAATTAACATCTTATGTCTCAAAGTGACGAGCGGAATTATAGTGCCGCTTGGAATTTTTGGGTATTTCAAGAATCCTGAGCGGCACTGAATCCTTATGGGCAGGGCGTATCAATTACCATCAGCTGAACGTCCTGCTCGTCTCTTCCCTAATATTCATAAAAAAAATGCCACTCAATACTTAGTGACCGCCGATATAGCGGAGATCACACGAGAGTTATCCTTTGAGTAAGATGTGTGAACGCTTTTAAGCCGACTTAACAAAAGCAATATGTTATGATGTTGTGCATGTATCTCAAGGTATTTTAGGACTTATAGCTAATGTTATGAAATGCATTACTATTATTCAAATATATAAAGAAGGTAACTAAAATTAGGCTTAGATCTTTAGAGCGTACTCAGACTTTACTTACGTAAAACTTAGCTGAGTGTAAGCTTAGCATAATCTTTGGATTCTTTTTTATATTCATTTGACACCTGACATTATGCTGAGCTTAATATAAGACAACCCAATATAAAAGTCAAGTTTGCATTTAATCACAGTCATCTTAGTTTTACGTGAGTAAAGTCTGAGCAAAATCTGAGTAGAATGTATAGATCTCGGCCTTAAAGTAAGTGGTATTTGCTACCTGAGATATAATATATTTCACATTAACGTCATACATAATTTGATACATTGCTCTAAGAGTTAACATTTTAATGCTTACAACAGCTCTTACCTTTTTTTTGTTGACTTCAAGAAGCAACGTAATAACTTCTCACACAGGACTGGACAACATGATATCAAGCCCATTGCTGCACAGGACATACAAATCATGGTGTCTTGTGAAAAATATTACGTTATATCGAGTAAAACATTTAACAACGTAATTGGAACTAGAGGAATCAGTAAGGCATCCCACAGTCATAGTGTGGTCATAGTCATCATGTAACGGCCGTTCCCAATATTCAGTCTATCTATTACTTGAGATAAAATTCGTTACTATCGTTGACTTTTCTGTCCCAATAAACTTATCGACGGTAACTCACCGACGGTTACACGCCGTCTGTCATTGGGACGACGTACAGCTTACCAGCGCAGGAATTTTGTATAGAAATTGCAATTCACGCGTCCCAATATAAGGCGATAAGAATGACTTATCACGTATATTGGGACAGCTTCAGATTATTGACAGCTAATTACTGACAGTAGAAGGTAGTAATTTATCTCTATGTGTAGATAGTGTATGAAATGTTCTTTAAGCCCGCTGAGCTTTTTTAAATGTGCAGTAAGTTATACACAATATTATAAATCATATGACATACTGTAAATATTGATATTAACATCGTCTTGATGAATTTTCCACTACTGTCGTGTCGCTGTTGTCTTAAGTAGATTCAAATTCAAATATTTTTATTCAAATTAGGATACGATATCACTTATAGAAAGTCAAAAACTACCACCCATTCGAAAAAGTATGCCTCAGACCTTACAGGAACCGGCGCAAGAAACTCAGCGGGCTTCTTTTTTTTTCATAAATATATGATTACAATGTAATATCGTATGATACAATTATTTTTTAATAGCCTGAGGGTTGTCGCTACATTCTGTCTGTGTGTGTGTGTCATTAAGAAAGCCTTTTATGTTATAGTAATCTTTTTCCACTGATACTACATACATACATTGATAAATACTCAAAAATTCAGAGTGGCACTACAAACTGCGCTCGTCACCTTGCGACATAAGATGTTAAGTCTCATTTGCCCAGTAATTTCGCGCCATTCACACCGAAACTCAATAATGCTTACACATTACTGCTTCACGGCAGAAATAGGCACCGTTGTGGTACCCATAATCTAGCCGGCATCCTGTGCAAAGGAGCCTCCCACTGCTAAGTAATAAAAAATACGACGCAAATGTAATCTAAGTAGAGTGTTAATTCATGATGTTTCATCCGATGTATTTAATAGCTTTATTTCCATCTCGGTGCCGACATCGGAGCAATATTAAAAAGGGCGCTATATATCGCCTCCCGTGACTCCGCCCTGTCTTTCGCCTCGTGAATTAGGTTAATGGCCTGCCAGGTGATTTCCTTCTGAGTCGTATTTCGAGTAAGGCGCCACGGCCTCGGCACGCCAATGTCACTGAAACAACTCCCAAATATTCAGCTTTAACACGCGTTTCAATAATCATACGGTTTGTCATTCACGCGACTACGCTATTTCATAAACATGCACATACAAATGAAATAAATTATTTATTATACGTCTTGATAGAGACTCTTGCTTCTAGACAACCGATGAAAACAGGCCAGGATTATTAGTTTAGTCTGCGTGACAAGCTACTACACTCGCGATTTGTATGTCACTTTGTGTTAGTCTGCGTGCATTGCTCAAAATAGAGTATAACCTTCAATATAATTTTTTTCGACGTTTCTACAGCTGTCATAGTCTATCTAGACATATAACGGCCGTTCCCAATATACTATCTACAGAAAGAGATAAATTACACCTTCTAGTGTCAGTAATTAGCTGTCAATAATCTGAAGCTGTCCCAATATACCCGATAAGTCAATCTTATCGCCTTATATTGGGAAGCGTGAATTACAATTGACATACAAACTTCTATCGCTGGTAAGCAGACAGCGTGTACGGATAAAGTTAGTTAGCTTTGATAAGTTTATTGGGACAGAAAAGTCAACGATAGTTACGATTTTTATCTCAAGTAAGAGATAGACTGAATATTGGGAACGGCCGTAAATTATTTGAGAAATAAAGCTTTCATAGTCCTATGTTATACATCGGTACAGCGTTGGATAATTTAACTTCTATCAAAATATTTCATTGTTTCATAGTTGGTCGGAACAGTCTCGGGGGTCTTTGATTTATGGCATAAAGTCTCACCGCGAAGCGCCGCTCTTCGCCGACGCCTTCGGCGTTTTTGCAACCCTCCCTTTCACAACTACCGTCATAAAATCTCTATCTCTATATAATATCGGTATTGTCTGTTGGGAATTAAAAGACAATATTTTAAGAGACTTCCATTAGTATTGACAGTTTGTTTTTATCTAGAACTTTTCTATGAATGAATGGTATCCGAGTAAACAATTTACTTATTTAATATTTTAAAAGAATGCTAAGATTAAATATTAACAAAAACGTTAATGGAAACCACTTAGGTATTGTAAATGCTAACATTTCAGCTCTTCTATATCTAAAATTTTAAAATCGAAAATATTATTTCATCTTACACAGTGTTGTACCTGAACAATAGAACCAATTATTTAACTACGTTGTTGGTATAGAGTTAATGTTTTAAACAAATGAATTAATTAATTAATGAAAACTTTATTGATCAAAATATAATTTATATAATGTTGATTTTCCTAATTCAATAGTACTTTTCAGAAAATTTATTGAATTAGCCGTTATTTTGCGGAAATCCATAATTATTCAAATGTTGTGAGCCGTCTTGAGTGTAAATTCCGCTAAAATTCGTCTTCAATTAATTCGACACGTGTTTTACCCCTACACGAGGCATCCTCAGGAGATGTTGCCTCGCCAACCTCTGGCACGAGACTCGTCAAACGAGCCTCGTTCAAGAAGGCTCACATCATTTGAAAACTTTGAAGCTGAGTCAGCATAACGCTGCATTGGCATGATAACACAGCTCTGAATTTCAGCAGACCCCTGGTGACCCATGAAGCAACTACTGTTTTGTGAAAAAAAAATTATGCTCGTATCAATAATTTTATATTTAAATCAATTGATAATAATTTCACTTTTGGTCAAATATTTGTATAAAAGTATGTTGTTTTCTTTAATTTTCAATATAATTGAGAACATAACATATATATATATATATATATATTATATATAAGTACATATATATTATTCTAATATTTGACAACGACCTTGGGTTATATGCCCAATGGTTAGTCACCCTGCCTATTGAGCTAGAGGTCCCGGGTTCGAATCCCTGTACGTGCAAACATTTATATTATGATTAATATTGATGTTTGTTTCCGAGTCAAGGATGTTTCTGAGTACTTATGTATGTCTACATAGTACCGGCTATGCCTAGTTTGGGACAAGATAATTTGTGACAATATTATTATTATACTGTTGAAATAATAGTGAACAAGGGCCGATTCGTTTAGATAACAATTAGTTGATTACACTAATGCATAACTAAAATATAATGAATATACAATAAATACAAGATACAGACCAATTAGAGACGGCTTCATAAACTAACGACCAGTAAAATTGTCAAAATATCATTGTCTGACAATATCACTATAGTGTACCCGTGACATTACAATGTCACTAAAACTAGGCCGTTTATTTGTAAGAAATGAAGTTGATTGACAATCTACCATTTAATAATAATATCACTGGTGAAATTGTAATATCACGGCTTTGACAATATACCTGCCACATATATAACTTATAACGATAGAACCCCTTTATTAAGGAATTTCTGTATTACCGTTTTGAGCGATTTAAATTAATTTCATGGAATTATGTAATCAATCCGAGAACCGTAGGACAACCAAAGTTACCGGCATATTCCAAATGATTGCGAAACTGAAGTGGCAGTGGGCAGGGCACATAGTTCGACGGACAGTTGGCCGTTGGGGCAGTAAAGGCCTCGAATGGCGACCACGTACCGGAAGACGCAATGTTGGTAGGCCCCCCACAAGATGGACCGACGATCTGGTCAAGATCGCCCGAATACGTTGGATGAGGGCAGCACAGGACCGATCATCGTAGAAATCTTTAGGCCTTTGTCCAGCAGTGGACGTCTTCCGGCTGATGATGATGATGATGTAATCAATATTAATTGATTTTGTTTGATATCATTATTATTAGTACAATATTAATATTAAAAATATTAATCAGTAGAGGTTTTCATTCCTCAAGTTTAAACTTTTGGAGCTTCTGTTAACTTCTTATCTTCAAACAAATTGTTAAAAATAAAAGTATGCCATAGTTTTAATAGAATGTTAATAAGCTTAAGAAGTATCATTAAAACCAAAAATTTCTTAGCGTTCTTTAATTTATATTTCGGAATTTATTTGATTTTGTTTAAAGTCCCATTTTAAGAATATAATACAATTTCCTCCGAATTGAAAATTATGAAACACAATAATTATTTGGTGAGAACATTAATATTTTGTTGACAGGCTGTATATTTTTGATTACTTTAGCTCCATAATAAGAAATTAACTCTTACTTATATTTCAATAGAAAAGTAATTATTATCAGTAACAAATATTTAAAAAGTCAATCTTGCTCTTTTTGATTTAAACAACTACATCAATCAATTTTAATTTTGTTTAATGTATATTTTTTTAATAAGCTATTTTTTTTTTAAATATACATCGTTATGCTTTGAGAGTGATGTTTTATTGTTATTAAATTATATTGTACATCACCATCATCATCAGCCGAAAGACGTCCCCCAAAGATACATAAACTTGATAGAAAAAAATTGCTATCCCAATACTTTACCAAATATTAATGGAGATAATTAACTGAAACATTCTCGTAGCAACAGATCCTTGATCGACGGAAGGACACGGCCTAATTGTAATTTCTCAGTATCCGCCTTAACTTGGAGTCCTGAAGCATTACTTGAATAATGTTTTATATTGTATATAAGAACATGAGTGTTCTTACATTTAATAACAATTTATTATAAGCCATTATATGAATAAGTATTCGACTGTTCAACTTAATTTACAATATTTAATGGAAATCTTTTATATATTTTAACATAACATGTTTAAAGTTACAAAACTTAAATATTATTATTTTCTATTAATATTATATTTATTATCGACTTAAAAATGAGGCTGTGAGTTGCTTGGCTACTTTTCTTACAATTTTTGTAAATATTAAGTATCTACGTGAAACTCTACGATTTGATTTAAATATATTAAATCTTTGAAATACTCTCCGGTGTTGATTGGAGGGTAATTTTAATGTGTTTTTAGTTTATTACATGTAGAGTATACAACAATTAGTTATATATGTTCAAATATAACGTAAAATGTATAAAAATTGAAAGATTTATTTAGGAAGTTCTTACATCTCTGTTAATTTCATAACGAAGAGTACATACATCGTAATCTTACCCTTTGCCCCATTATCATATAGAATGCCTTGCAAAATAGTACAGTATGTAGTATTATTATTGATATGACAATGTTTCTTCTTATAATCTTCCATTGGCGAAATAGAAAGTGAAGCAGATGTCAACTACAGCTGGTTGAAGGGGACCAAATGATATAAAAGAACAATTTGACCCGAGGTCAACCAGCTAAAGCGAACATCGCCAACACTTTCACAACGGCGGCCTCCGGGTGTCGACTCGAAGTTCTTCTCAGACTTGGCTCAGTTATAATTCTCATCTTGTGAATGGTCGTGGTGCCGTTGTCCTCCTTTTATTTTAAATATACAAAGATTCGACGCGAAGACGAAATCGATGAAACTCTGTAGGCGGAATCAAACGAAGGCGAAGTTATATTTAGCGCAGTGTAAAATTGAGTGTGTTTAATGAGTTCAAGAATAGAGGCGTGAGGTGCGAGAGGAGGAGAAGCGGCGCCACATATAGGCTGGTCGCGTGCGGCGCGGCGCAGTGTAGGCTTACCAGCGGCCACGCCGAGCGCAGAAACTGAACACGACACTATTTCGGTCGCGGCCGCTGCACTAATTCGGGCAGGGTTACCACCGTGGCCTCCGCGCCCAGCCGCCGGCTCCACACTTCCGTCTTCCTTCTTCGTGACACACATACGATAAAACAAATTGCCTCGTCTGGAGCCCCTCGCTTCTACCGCACCGGCACTGGCGAGCGACGAACGCGAGACGCCGGATCTCAACTCGAAATCTCTCTGCGATGTTAACCCGATGACCCCGGCGTCATCGACCTACTACGGACCGGACGAGGGGTTCGTTGACATCCGGCTGATGTGACCTTGTATCTTTGATTGACCCAAATAAAATTTTAAATTTAAAGAAACTCTAGAAAAATCATCGGGAGAATGTTATCGTTGGAACGTTTCCCGAAGACTGAAATTTTCAGATGAGGGGTGACCGACCCCAGGTAGAGGACCCGACGACACCTCAGGTCGCTCTTAACGCCCGCGAATGCATTCCAACCGCCGGCGACGCGACATCGCGAACCTACTAACCCCGCGCCGCAAGGGGACCTGCGCCCCGCGCCCCGCGGCCCGCGACCCGCGACCCTCCCTACCCGGAGACCCCTCACCCCTCTTCCGGTCCATCCGAAAGCTTCGAAAATACTCTAAGTGCCGCGCGCGGATATACCTAGTAATGAGAGGGCGAGCCTACGAGAGTACTAGAAGTCACATTTTGTTATAAGTATAGAAAGCGACGGTATTGAATCGCTGGCAACGGAAGGTTGTCAATGAGAGCTGACTGAGATCGGAGCGCGGGGCGGGCGTGTCGGGGCGGCCAGGGCGGGCGGGCCTCGCGTCTCGACTGAGAGCGCGCAGCATCGCGGCGACGCGGCACCCGCCCGCCCCGCGCCCCGCCCGCCCCGCGCCGCACCGCCGCGCGCCGCTCGCCTCCATCCACCCAGCCGCGCTCGCTCCGCCAGCCACTGAGCCCTCCATCCAGCCAGCCAGCCAGCCAGCCAGTTCACACCACGCACACGACTCTCTGATATTACGAGCTACTTGTTTATTTTATCTTTTTATTTATTTATTCAGGAACAAAACAGTCTTCTACAATAGTAAGGTTATAAATATACATAAACTAGAAGAAACAGTTCCATAAATTAAATACTAATAATGTTCACAATTGACAATAGTAAAAATAACAACAAAGATATTTTAAACCAAAAGTGAAAACTACAAAATTACAACAAACAAAACGAAAATATAAACAGTTATAAGAGTATAGTTAAGATCAAGACAAAACAACAATGATTTTATTATTTACAGTTAACAATTATATTGAGTATAATATAACGTACTATTTTCTTATATTGAAGTTAAACTTCTTTAGGCGTGACTTGGGGGTAACCCAGAATATTTTTGACGGAAGTAACGTTAGTACTTCCGGCAGACAAAAGTCAATTGACACAATTTTTAAACATTATAATTTAATGGATTAAAAAAATTGTTTCAATTTGCTCGGTAATACTTTTATTGAAAATCACCAAGTGTATTTGTTTATTTAAGACTACTTTTATAATAAATAATAAATAAAAGTTCTCAGTCTGACTTTTGCGACATTCGTTAATTTTTCATCGACCATTGGACAGGCAAAAGGTTCGAGCCCATACAGCCATATTCGTTAATATTCAAAAACAACGTTCTTCAATTTCTTACTATTTTTATTCAATTATTTATTAATAACACGGCTTTAGTTAAAGTAAGTATATAATTATTGGTATAAATTAAATCTACTTGTCTTTCAACTTTTTAAGAATATTTGTTATATACTGGAGTCCTAGAATAGGTGGGACAAACAAGGGCAAACGAAAATAACATATTTTGTCTATGAGCTTTCAGATAAGCAAAAAAAGTTTATATATGTATCTGTTAATTATTCCATAAGTTAATTATAATTAAGTTTTACTTCAATCGCGCGTAAAGATTACACGCACTCACTTTTTTTTTGGTATATTTAATATTTACTTATAAGGTTAGGGCAGCAACGAAGGGATAAATAAATAAAACAATTAACACTTTTCTGGGTGATTTAGTTAATAAAGTATATGTTAGTAATGAAGCTAATAATAACTAAATAAGATTTACTTCTTAATCTAGCCAATAACTGTCCTCAATAACACAAGTAATTTGAAAAGAAAATTTTATGAACGATACTAGGTTCTCGCATTCCGTGCGAGTGACGTATCGTCATGAAATCTTCTATGCTTTATTCAACTCTCAGGTGGCTTTTTTCTACAGGATCGACTTTACAGTTGATAACCTGCTCAACCCCAATATTTGCATATTAGGAAATTGACTTGAGATGTCGCTCTTCTGAATCTAAACAATTTATTATGTTTTAAAAGGTTTTTAATGTGATAACCCTCAGTTCAAGGATTAATACACAAATATCCTGGATAAATAACTTATTCGTCATAACAAGCGAGAAGCCAACCTCGTACTACGCCCGAAAACCATTTTCATGTTAATCCTTTAATACTTCGAAATAAAAGTTGATTACCCCTCGAGTAACCTCAGCGTTATAAGCTGAATAAATGATTATACCTTTTAGGGAAAGTTATCACTCTCGCCGCACTCGCGAGCTATATTATGAACAATTTGTTAGTCTCAGTAACTAGTATATTATATTTTCTCATAGCTAAATGTGATGTTTCATTTGAGCTTGATATGGCTCCATCATCATGGTCTAGAGAGATATTAGATATTATCATTGTGTGAACAAAACTTGTAGTGCACTAATTGGGTTTGATCCTCGAAGCTTCTATCACTCGGAAATCATCATATTGTGTCATCAACCGAGGCCTAAAATTGTTTTGTGTGTCTGTTTTTTTTTATGAAAATACGGCCTACCCATAACAATGCAGTGCCGCTCACGATTCTTAAAAACCCAAAAATTCTGACCTTCACTACACTTGCTCTACTACGCTCGTCATCAAGGAGACATAAGATGTCAAGTCTAATTTGCATAGTAATTTCACTAGCTACGGCGCCCTTCAGCCCGAAACACAGATCGGCGCCGTTTTGGTACCCATCATCGAGCTGGCTTCCTGTGCAAAGGAGCCTCCCACTGGTGCACGCGATTGGTTTGTGCACGCTTATCTCACAAACGGCTAAAACCGATTTGAATGCGCTGTAACTTATAAATTTTGGCAAACTCCCCGTCATATTGTTTGTTTCATTCTAATCGATTCATCGTGAACTGAAACAATACGGCGTAATCTCAATACTGCTATACATAAGCATATTGGACGAACCCATTATCTAAATTGTAAGTGTTTGTTATACGTGTTCGCCTAACAAGTAACGGGTTGCAGGTTCGATCACCTGTACTAATATAGAAATTATCTTCTACGTTTAGATATATATGATATTATTGTCGTATACGATAAGTGAAGCAGATTGTGTACTTGGAGCCTCCCACTTTAACAGTAGGAGGCTCCTTTGCACAGGAAGCCGGCTCGATTATGGGTACCACAACGGCCTACTTCTGCCATGACGCAGTAATATGTAAACATTACTGTATTTCGGTCTGAAGAGCTCCGTAGCTAGTGAAAATACTGGGCAAATGAGACTTAATATCTTACGTCTCAAGGTGACGAGCGCTGTTGTAGTGCCGTTCAGAAGTTTTGGGTTTTTTCAAGAATCCTGAGCGGCACTGTATTTTAATGGGCAGCGCGTATCAATTACCATCAGCTGAACGTCCCACTCGTCTCGCTCTTATTTTCATAAAAAAAATGCTAAAATAAACCTCAACCGGCGGCGCGTTGTTAACAATGTAATGGGCGGGTGTAATCACCCACCATTTAGTTAGCATGTTCGTTGATCAGATCATAAAAAATAAATAATCTTTCCATGTGAGTACATGAGTTCATTTTCATGCGCCCGTTCTTCTCAGGACTCCTTCAAACAGTTGGTACCTACTGCCCTTCAATACGTGATTTAAAAATCCAATTTTGAATAAAAAATATTTGAATGTAATAAAATTGAATATTTTGTTGGTTGTGATATACCTTCAACTAGGCAAAATTTGTAAACGCATAATATTGTCATTGTAATTACATTGTGGGAGAATAGTTTGGCTTGTTTTCATGGGTTATTTATGAAGGAGCTATTACTGACAAAAATATTTAATGGAGGATACGAGTCGTCTAGATATAATTGTATATGAAAATTTATTGAATTAGGCGTTGCTTTGCGGAAATCCATAATTATACAAATGATTTAAGTCTTCTTTAGTGTTAATTCCGCCAATATTTGTTTTTAAAACAATTCGACACGTGTTTCGCCTCTACACGAGGCATCCTCAGGACGTGTTGTCTCGCCAAAATCTGGCACGAGACTCAATTTTGTATAATTGTATATCATATTTTTATTGAAGAGCGGTGGACAAACGCTTTCGCAACACCAAAGGAATCACAGGAGCGTTAACGGCCTTTTTAAAAGGTGCAGGTATGCGATTTTGAAGTAAAAACATCATTATTCATATCGCGAAACTGGCCCAACAGTTCCGGGATGGGGAGGAAGCAATCGCGTGACCGTCACGCTATATACGGTATGTGTTGTTTATATACATGGTGCATTTTTGTAGGGATGAATGACAAAAACTGAGGATTAGCGAAAAGTATTCAAAAAAGTCTCGGCCTCATTTTTGATAGAAAATTAAAACAGGTTTTTTAGATTTTTGTAAAATCAATATTCCTGCCAAGAACCCGTTGGTTTGAAATACCTGTTTCTTATATTACACCATTCGATAGTGACGCTGATAAAGATCCAAATTCTGCTTGGTGACATACGGCTAACTTATGTAAAATGTTGGATTTTAATAAACTACTTCTAATTTAAATATAACACCTCGTTCGACATTCTGCTCAACATTTTAACTAACTCACACCCACAATCTTTACAATATTCGAATTTTTTATTTCTCTTCGCGGTTAAAGGCCACAGTAAAAAAATGAATTTGGGATTTAAAGCAAAAAAACATAATAGGAGAGGAAAAAAAAATAAGCCATATTTTCAAATTTAGCCATCCACGCACATTTAAAAAATTCACCTGTACATCTTAATGTATATAAATTACGTGATACGTTGTTTGTTTTTGACACGATTTGAATGGGGATTACTTCATAGAGTGCAGTTTAGTGTAACTTTAGAGATATGATAGATTTTATTTCGATTTGGGATCCATAATTATTTTCATTTTCAATATTTATTTTGTGTGGACATATTTTGTATGAGTATTATTGGCAACCTCCTATAAAACAGTATTTTTTTTTTGTCTATAGAACAACGTCTGTCGAGTCAGCTAGTATTATATATATGACAGAGCAAACAAAACATAAAATAAATGTATTGCTTACCAGTGACCGCTCTATATATTTACATCTCTATGGTGTCACTCATTTCACATTGGCGAGATATATAATAGTTAATTCAAAATAATTCTTTTTTTATTGTAGTTACCATCAGTCAGTTTTTGAATACATATAATTTGAGTATTGTTGTAGCTATGGACGAAAATTGAAAGTAGTGTTGAAAATGCAATCAATTATTATTTATAAAATTGTTTTGTATTGATACATTTGTTTATATGTAATAATCATTCCTTTGTGCATCAAAACAGCTCAAAAATTATCAACATTTACACGAGTAGATAGTTTGTCAATATGTTGAAATGTTTTGAAATAGAAACACTTCCAATGTAACAAGTAAACGGTATGTTAAGCTAGAAGTGCAGTGCTACGAGTGGCAATTTTTTTTAATATATTCGTATCATCACAGAAACACTGCCCAAGTAAACTCATTCCACAGATTGGTTGTACGTCGCAGACAGTTTGACGACCCCACTGTACAGACGCGCCAGATGGAGTATCTTCCACGTACAACGAAGCTGTGGAATGAGCTTCCTTGTGCGCAGTTTCCAGGACGATACGATATGAGTGCATTAAAAAAGAGTGCGTAGATTTTACTAAAAGGCCGACTGTTACTGTGATTGCTCCGGTGTTGCAAGAGAATGTGGGACCGTACGCTCGTTTGTCCTCCTTGTCCATAAATAAATAGAATATGGTGATGCCGATACCTAAGTGTGTCGCGTGTGGTTGGAAGGTGGAATTCAGAGGATCGACGACATTGACAGTAGACTCAATGAACACGCGTGCTTAAATTATTTTACTAGGAAAAGTGCACCATACCTACGACAATTGAATAAAGTTCATTTGACTTTGATAAATAACAGCAAAACCCGGTAAGTATTAGGTATATAATCAAAGTAGCAGTAGTATATAGTCAATTGAAATTACCAGAAAAAAGTGATAAATACCAGTCATGTGCCAGTCGGCCTCGTACACGAGCCTACCATCTTTTATGATAGCTTGGTATATTATTTTTAATTATATTATTATCATCATTATATTTTGCTTCGTGGTGATATTTGCCATATGTTTTGCTGCTGCATAATAGTAATACATACCCGGTGAAAAACAGCTTCGGCATTCTAACTATTTCGGTTAAAGAGATGCAGCCCGCTGACAGACATGTGGACAGACAAGAGGCTAACGTGATGGGAACCGGTTAAGCAGCCCTCCATAGACATCCGCAAAACCAGGGGTTAAGAGACACGCTGCCGGCATTTAAGTTGGGAGTATGCTCTTTATGATATTCTCTATATTAAAATGCAGTGTCACTCAGAATTAAGTCGGCATCGAAATGTGGTTGTCTCTTTGACACATAAGATGCTATGTCTTATTTGCCCGGTAATTTGACTAGCTAGCTGGCGCTCCAGAGACCTCGCACATGACTGCTTCACGGCAGAAAAACAACCCACGTAGTCAGCTTCATGTACAAAAAAACCTCACACTGGAAAATATTTTTTCTACTCTCTTCTTTTATCTGTCATCTATACAGCCACGATCACTAATATACATACTTTATTGAGTTTTTGAAAAAATATACTCTATGCCTTAAAAAAAGCATTATTTCATCATCATCATCAGCCGGAAGACGACCACTGCTGGACAAAGGCCTCCCCCAAAGATCTCCACGACAATTTGTTTGTCGTGCTTTAATGTTGTCAAAAAAGCATAGTTTTTTGTGGTGCCATAGACAACTAAATCTAGATTAGGCATTGTAGCTTACATAAGATTTCAATTTTTAAATCATTCGACTAAACAATTTAATGTCAACTTAAGAAAAAAAATATTAACATAATTTTGCCCCTTGTTGCTTGGTGTATTTTGTAATTTTCACTTTTCCCGCGTTGGCTGTATGTGTGTACCTTTACCATGTACATTTGCCATTCCTTGAAGTCAAAATAAAACCACTCACAAGAGATAAGTACGCATCCTTCTACTACATTTTTCGCCTATTTAACCGGCAACTTAGAAACTTGTGGTTATTGTTTGTTTAAGTTTTCTTTAAAATTACATAATCATAGAAAAATAATTATTGTAGGGTTTCTTGCGCCCCTCCTTATCTCTCAGAGCGCCATGTTTCCGAAGCGCTACTAGTAGTATCTAGTATATTAGAAATGACATCAAAAAAAAATTATAAAAGAATCAATTTTGAGAAAATAAATGCCATTTATGCCTTTTATGTATGCGACGTTGTATAACTAGGTCAAAAATACGCTCGCGGCGTCATTCATTGCGAACCCACTCCTCTTGCGTTTTTTGACCCTTCTTAGACAACTGTTACAAAATTGCTTGGATTACAAAATCCTTAAACCTATTTTGATGTCAGTTAAAGCATAATCACTGTTCTGGAAATACATGATACTCTATATTCTAGAAGATAGGCGAGATGCACGAAGCTCACCCAGTGTTCTCTTTGCGTAGCAGCTGTTTGATTTACGAACGTACAACGTAATGATTGGGAAGAAAGAGTGACATTCGCTACAGATTTAGTTGTTCTATTTGCTTGCGTCCATGTTCTGTGAGAGTGCCTGTGATTATTTCGACATGAACGCAATTAGAGAGGAGCGGCAAGCCTCCTCCTGTTTGTTTTAATTACGTCGAAATAACGCCGCGCATCGCCCCCGCACCGATGCCCCCGTTGTCTCCGCTTTGGCTGCACCCTCCAAAACCATTTATGATTTGGGGAAATAAAGAAATTATCAGCCATCGTATTAGTCATTGTTCAGTAGTGGTGAGGAAAACAGATGCGATGTATACTTTGTTATTTGCATAGTATTATGTCCTATGGTATATTGCTATGGGGCAACGCTGCTGATATTAATACAATATTTGTGCTGCAGAAGAGATGAATTTAATACTATTCGCGATATTTATAACCTAGGTCCTAAAGAATCATTGAGAGCAAAATTAACAAAGAAATTAATATCTTGACTGTTGCTTCTCAATATATTCTTGATAATGTAATGAATGTTCATAGGCACATTAATAAGTGAATTTGCTAGAAACTGTCATAACCATAATGTTAACACCAGGAACAGACATAAACTTATAATGCCTACTACTCGGCTAAGTCGAGTTAGTTAAGTCTTCTGTGGGGCAATGTATATGCTTTTACAACAAGATCCCAGAAAATGACCAAAACAAAAGTATTACGTTATTCAAAAGAATTGTTAAAAACATTTGTGTGGTAAAGGTTACTATAACATAAATGGCTTTCTTAATGATACCACAGGTTGGTAATGCAGCTACCGCCCTCAGGCTCTTAAATAATAAAGTTTAATTGTACAATATTACTTTGGAAACATATTTTTTCGATGAAAAAAAAAAGCCCGCTGAGTTTATTGCGCCCATTCTTCTCAGGTCTGAGGCATTCGTTTTGGGATGGGTGGTAGTTTTTGACTTTCAATAAGTGACGTCACATCCTATTTTTAAATAATATATTTGAATATGAACTATGAATGAACTATGATGACATTTGAATGATTTTATGAATAAATCATGTGTTGACTTTAAATGCAATGTTGCGTATATATTTCGTGAGTAATAAGTACAAAGCCTTAGGAGAGGGTTGCGGGGGAACAATCTTATACAAAAGACCAATGGCCGTTTAGAGTGCAGTATTACACTGTAGATAAATCCCGAGTTTAATTTTAGATGTCGTTGCCAGTCTCCAAGATATTTAAATGGAGTAAATCTGTAGCAGTCAATTGATTGCACTTATCAGACTCCGAAGGTCACATTTTAATCCAGCAGGCGAATAAGTACTTTTAAATTTTTATAATTAGAAATCAGTACCCTTCTTCTTCCATAAAAAAGCTTAGCTGAATTATTTTTTTCCTTATTTCTTACTATGTAATCGGCTAACAGCTCAGGTTAATTAAACACCACTAAAAAGAAGAATTTTATACGTTGTGTTTAAGTTTTTCATGATAAACACCTCAGAACTCTGTTGGAATTCATTGGGATTAACATGAGACGCACTCTTTATAAAAATTGCCTTTTTATATTTTCTAATGGTCATATCTCGCATTAATAATAAGCTTATCTAATAAAGTAGGTACCAATTGATTATATATGAATGACTGAACTTAATTCAATAGCCTTTTTTATGCAAAAGAGGTCAAACAAATGTAAGGATCACGATTGTTGTTAATTGATCACCAACGCCCACATTCTCTTGCAACACCAGAGAAATCACAGGAGCGTTGCCGGCCCAATAGAAAAATGTACGCGCTTTTTCTGTCTCACTAGCTCTACCCATATTCGGTCCTTAAAAGCTTAAAGTTAAAAACTCCCATCTTGGTGACTTCCTATGCTGAAAATCCTTCCTCTATTTAATACATTTTGATATTATCATCACAATTTGAAGAAATCTTATACGGTGCTAACAATCTACCTTAGCTTATAAGTATTCTATTCTATCACTGAATCATACTTTTTTTAAGTTACTCTATGGTACTTGTAAGCTGTTCTGTTCAATGTATTCTTGCACCCGTACTACGGCAGAATTCGCCTCTAGTTCAGTAACACGCTTCACGATATTTTTTAGTCTCGAACCGCTTTCTGAAGCTCTATGTTTCGATACGAATGAGTTTTATTTCCCGGACTAGCGAGGTCGATTCCTGCTCCTGTATCCAAGTAGATGGCGTCGTCTTCATCTCGGTCGCGGTCAATGTCTACCGTTCTGCAAGGCTTAGAGCATAAACACATGGTCGGATTTGGTACGACCGCACCATTGTACGCAGCCTGGTGGCGGACCGTATTCGATGGCACCATGTCGCATTGTCCATGGCACAAAATTATTATTACCGTCTGGACCGTCCGATGGTCCATCAGTACCAAATCCGACCATGTGCTTATGATTTTAAAGTGCAAATTTCGCGCGGCATACCATCGAACATGAGTACGGTAGTGCTATCGCTGCCCGCTGTCTGTTTTTGAGACCGCATCAAAGGACTCTGGAGCTTCTGACGTTTGCTTGCGCGCAGTTGGGACGGTTGTAGTTTTGGTGAATTGGACCACGCGCGGTGAATACGTAAAAATGGACAATTTATAATGAAATTGACTGTTTTGATACTTTTTTTTATGGAAAAGAAGGGCAAACGAACGTAAGGGTCACCTGGTGTTAAGTGATCACCGCCGCCCGCATTCTCTTGCAACACCAGAGGAACCACAGGAGCGCGTTTAAGGAAGGTGTACGCGTTTATTTTGAAGGTACCCATGTCGTATCGTCCCGGAAACAACGCGCAAGGACGCTCATTCCACAGCTTTGTAGAACGTGGAAGAAAGCTCCTTGATAACCGAAATGTGGAGGAACGCCACATATCCAGATGGTGTGGATGATATCCTAATTTGTAGCTATCCAATATCAATACTCGATAAAGTTATTGCAGGCTAGTATAGAAGTCTCCAGATGCCAGATATTCTAAAGTTATTTCTAATTTGGTTTACATGAATGAGCTGGTTTGTCTAGTTGCCGCGGCCTGTTGTTCTACTTAATTTATTCCAATATATTGGCTCGCGCGGCGAATGAAGGTCAACTCGAGTCCAACATGGGCTCGTTATTTGTACCCACCCTTAGGCTTACACATCATTCATATCCACTGCTTATTCTTTCTTGGATCGAGGCCTCATTTATATGTTATTACACCTAGCACCATCTGTGCTGGCGATGAATTTGCCACACGTGTTGCATTTGTTCGCCATTCTGAAATTATTTACATCGAATGATGATCGGTCGTGTCGACCCAATACCAAACAGTTTGCAAATAATTCACCAGATGGCAGTATGTAGCAAACTTCAGCATATTAATATTTTTATTTATTTAAAAAAATAGGTTTACAAATTTTTCAAAATAAATTAAACCTACAACATGTTAAATTGTAAAAACTTCAACTTTCAATCCTTGAGGGTACTTGTATCAGCTGATCGACTACTGGTTACTTTAATCACTTTTTTCCACACAAAAACACACTGCTTAAAAAGATAACACATCATCATATTAGATCCGTTAGATATTCTCAATATTTGCAAATTTTGTTAGGCTGAGTAGTATCAACTAACTTTATCAATAATAAACTTGTTAAAGTACCGATGAAGTACAAAATAAGTTGCACCATTTGGCAATTTTTAGATTACGTCATAACTTTAACTGTTAACCGCAACCGTCCAATCTTCGACGGGTTAAGCTGTTGTTAATTTTAATCAGCTGAATCGAAGTGACCTGTCAAAATTTTCAAATAAATAATATATTCGATATTGACTTAATATTTCACTTTTTAGCTTTAACTATGTCAAGGAATACGATGGTGTAACACATTCCACAGTCTATGTTACAGTCAGCGTTACTGTTGACCTTAGATTTGACTTAAACCTTAACTATAACAATTAATATGAAGCAACCCAGCCTAAATGTTATTGTTGTTTTTAATTATTTTAATGTCAAGTTAACTGGGAAGTACGAACTGTCACTTCAACTGTCACTCCAACTCTCGCTCACAAATTGCTTGTTCAGTCAGTTAAATAATTTCATGTCTCCCACGTAAGACCGTAGCACAATAAAACAAGAATAACTGCAATATAAGTATCAATGTCACTTGTCCAGACTCCAGACGTTTCGCTCTTAGATTAAAGATTGGTCTCCGCTGCGCTTCAACCGTGCTACCTAAGAACAATAGCTTTTTTTATACGCTTTATATTAGCTTCACCTGTAAGTTTGTATGTTTGTACCCGACTTCTTTGGGCGCGATTTTGACCCACTTTAAACGGCTAGATTTCGTTCAAACTTTATAGATTTATCGAGGACCGATGACATTACACTAATTTGACTAAAAAATGAAAAATAAATAAATGTTAACAAAAAACTAAAAAGCACGCTTTATATAAAATTCAACTAAAAAATAGAAAATAAATTTAAATTGAAAATAGTGTAAAAAAATATATTTTATTGTAAAAAAAAGCGTGGGGTGTAGAAGAATTATTAGTTTAATAATATCTTAAAAAGCACCCCACCCCACCCCATAATTTTATATAAAGCGTGCTTTTTAGTTTTTTTTAACTATTATTTATTATTAGGGCCACTCAATGGTATCTTTCAAATTTTGTAACATACGCTTCGTGTTATTTTACATTGAAATTAATCCCAGCGTCTTTCTTATTTCTTATAGTATTATTTTTACAAAGTCTTACTACGCAACCCGGCATTTTAGTTTCAATTATTAGTTTTTAATTAAGTTTAAGTTGTATTACGTCCAAAACTACCATCTAATGAGGCCTATGCTTGGCATTTTAGATGTATTACGTCCAAAACTATGATCAAGTGAGCCCAGCTCGCCAGTCTCTATGTCAGATAAAAATAAACATCTCATTTCATGACAAACCTATGCAAATAGGGTTGCAGTGTGATCAACTAATTAATACAAACACAATTATTTGCTTTACATATTGATTATTGTGGGCTGCTTCCGTTGGTATTGATTTCAATTTATATATAAGCAGTATTTTGTGTTTTCATAATAATTATACCTTTTTCAATTAAAGAATAGACATACATTCCTCTTATAATAATTTACTTATTTCTTCTGGTGATTCATTCTATTTAGAGAATAGATTTTTTTTTATCCAGGAGAATTAATTATGCGCTTACGGCCGTTACCAATATGCAGTCTATTTGCGGTTGTGGCCTACTTGAGATAAAAATCGTAACTATCGTTGACTTTTCTGTCCCAATAAACTTATCGACGGTAACTTACCTTTATCCGTGCACACTGTCTGTCAATGGGGCGACGTATAGCTTACTAGCGATAGAAGTTTGTATGGAAATTGCAATTCACGCCTCCCAATATAAGGCGATAAGAATGACTTATCGGGTATATTGGGACAGCTTCAGATTATTGAATGCTATTTACTGGCAGTAGAGGGTAGTAATTTATCTCTATCTATAGATAGTATATCGGGAACGGCCGTTAGATATCCTTTGCATTACATATGAGATACCTTTAAGACTAATAAATTTAGGTACATCGATTGAAAGATTTTTAAGCTGAAAGTAAGTTTAAGCTGAAATACAAATTCAAAATTTGTGTATTACTTTATGTCTCGTTTCGTTCCTAAGGAAGTTATATATTATTAAGTGTCAAAAAAATATCACAGATATCGTCTGTGGTATTTTTTTTGACACTTGTCCGTAACGTTTTTTTTTATGAAAATAACAGTCAAGACGAGCAGGACGTTCAGCTGGTGGTAATTGATACGCCCTGCCTATTACAATTCAGGATTCAGGATTCTTGAAAAACCCTAAAGATTCTAAATGGCACTACAACTGCGCTCGTCACCTTGAGACATTAGATGTTAAGTGTCATTTGCCCAGTAATTTCACTAGCTACGGCGCCTTTCAGACCGAAACACAGTAATGTTTACACATTACTGCTTCACAGCAGAAATAGGCTCCTAAATGCATGCTTTTAAGCACACGTAATGCCGGTTGTATACCCATGACATCTCATTGCAAGATATGGGTGTCGTGTCGAAACACCATTCATTTCTCGGGCTACTATAAGTGTTTATTATCACTAACAATCAGTTTTTTTATGCATTTTAGTTTTATTTTGTAATTCTGTACGGCCATATTCAATATAATCACTGGGCAAATGAGACTTAACATCTTATGTCTCAAGGTGACTTGTGAGTTGTAGTGCCGCTCAGAATTTTTGGGGTTTTCAAGAATTCTGAGCGGCACTGTATTGTAATGTGTAATGGGCAGGGCGTATCAATTACCACCAGCTGAACGTCCTGCTCGTCTCGTCCCTTATTTTGATAAAACAAAAAATGCCTACTTATACTCACTTTCTTGAAATAAAAATTGTAACTCTATGCTTTGGGAATGTACATTTCATTCATATGTATTATTTATATGTATTTATGTATGTTTAAGTAAGTATATTGTATTGAATATATCATTGTCTTGTAACCCATAACACAGGCTATATATGCCTAATTTGGGGCAAGATAATTTGTGTAAAAAGTGTGTCAATATTATATTATTATTATTTAGTGATAATATTCATAATAATGTACTGTATTCGAAAATATATTCCCTTTTTTACGCAGATTGATTTTGATTAAGGCTTCCATTGCCACGCGATTGTTCGCAATTGCGAAACTCATAGTATCTATTTATCTATTTATGAAAAATAATAATATAATATTGACACACTTTTTACACAAATTATCTTGCCCCAAGTTAATATAGCCTGTGATATGGGTTACAAGACAATGATATGCTTAATACAATATACTTACTTAAACATACATAAATACATATAAACATCCATGACTCGGAAACAAACATCCATATTCATCATATAAATGCTTGCAACTACCGGGATTCGAACCCGGGACCTCTAGCTTAGTAGGTAAACACTCGGCTATACAGGTCGTCATAGTATACGGCGCTAGTGTTGTTATCAATTTGTCGATAAAACATTTGAATTTTAATATACCTAGTAAAGTTCTATATTTACTTCGCCACGGGGATAAAGTAAGTTTCAAGCAGAAATATTTTCTTATTACAACTTCTTATAAATTATTGTTTCAACATTAAAATGTTTATGTTTTTGAAGGAATTCTTTGGGTAAAGAATTTTTTTCTTCAAACAAACAGAGCGGACAGTACCGAGAAAAATTTTTTGTATGAAAACTTTGCTTATGGCTATATCTTAATATATTTATTTCTTTTGTGTGTCGGTTGCAACTGAACTAACTCCTCCTAAACGGCTGGACCGATTTTGATGTTTTTTTTATGTTCCAGTGAATTTGAGATTGGTTTAGATTCTCAATTCCGTCCATATAATATAATTCTCCTGCTCATGTGTATGTTAGTGTTATATAGTATATATATAGTTAAATTTTAAAAAAATCGGTTCAGTCGTTAGGAGGAGTTCACTATATATATATACTTATGGACCCAATATATAGTTCTATACTAATTAGTACGCATACTAGGTAAGTTTTGAATATTCTGATAATAATTTTAGAATTGTTGTAACTACATATAGTATTGATGGAAAGTAATGTTGTTAATTCGATTGATAAGCTTTAATGTTTTGTATTCAAGATGGATACATAAGACATAATACTTCTTTTTCATGTTAAACAGTACATTAAATAAAGAAAAATATATCATATCAAATCAAAATCACTATGCATGTAGATCAAAGACTCTTATGAATGTCAAAAGCTTTCTTTTCTTCTTATATTTACCGCCACGGAAAAGGTTCAGCTTTAATGAGAAGAAGTGGCAAGAAACTCATTGCGATTTTAAATCAACATTTACAACTTCATCGTTTTACAAATCATTAATATAATATGTTAAGTGTTGCAACAAAAATACTCAAACGCCTTGCACGAGAAGTAAAAAAATAAATGTAAATTAATACGTAAAAAGTAAATTATTAATTAGCAAGTAATTAGATCATAATATCGACATATTTTCAAATACTAACTTTTATAAAAAACAGGTGTCCTTGTCATTAAAAGGCTTAAATATAGATTAGTAACTATGTAATTAGTATTAGTAGTAAATTCATTATTGTTATTTTTCTAATTTGTTTTTAGCATTCGTTTTTTAGTTTAGTAACGATGTGCATACCTTTAATTCTGATATGTAAATAGTAACACTTATTAATGTTTATCTTATTCATATAATATGTAAAATGATGTATCTAGTTGGTAAGTCTTAATAAATAAATAAATAAATAAAAATAACAGTTATTAAGTACAATAGATGCATCAATCCATACAAACCTTAAATAAATAATGGTATTACAATATTATTAATACATTGATAATAATTTTATACTACGTGTGTAAAATATTTCTTAAAAACCCAAAAATCATGTTTACAAATTTTTGAAGATAAGAAAATATGACATCTATCCTATACATATTGTATAAGAATAATTATATTCAGACCACTATGAAGATTTGCATCTGTATGTATTTTTTTGGGGAGAATTTTCGTTATTTTCTTGTTCTAGCTCCACACCAAGTGGCACTGTAGCATCCAACTTCTAATCGGAACACCATCCCGGTAAAAAATGATATCCTGCTATATTTGAACATGGAGATTGGCTTTACTATACTCATGGCAGGACAACGATTGCCGGATTTTTAACCGACTTCTAAAAAGGAGGAGGTTCTCAATTCGTCGGTATATTTTACTATCTGTACTATTATGATAATAGATAAGGTAACAAGTAAATGATATGTTAATGTTCACGGACTAGTAAAAAAATAAGGACTCCGTTTCAACTTACATAACAGTGTAGCACCAAAACAAGCCGATTAACGTGTTAATACATAGCCCCACGCACACACTTACTCTACTACAGGCCGATAGGCGGTCAATATGAGAATTGTCATCGTCTGTGACAGATCAGTTTGCGTCTCAATAAAATATTATAAAAATGCCGTCGTGCGTTGTGAAAAAGTGTAAAAACGATGCTATATAAGTATTTGTGGCCATATATGATTATTTAAGGGAGAAAAAATTGTGTAACTAGTATCCCCGTAACCGCACACACTAGCATAAAGGTGCTTCACTTGCTAATATCACGGCGCGGAGTCCTTCTTTTTTTACTAGTCCGTGATTCATGTTATATAATATGTATTTGTCAGTTACCTATTATTAACATGACTTCAGATCTAATAATGTAATTTATAGGTAATTGAGGAGATTTTTGGAGAAACTTGCGTTATTTTTTTTGAATTTTAATTTATGTATGTTATGTTATGTTATGTTCATTAGTCATGACGTTTGAGTGTTTTTGTTGCATTACTTCACATAATTTGTGAACTAAAAAGCTGCAAAAATAGTGTATGCAGCCACTTCCGTGTCATTACAACGCACTTTCCGAAGTGGGGCTAAATGGTAAAATGACGTGTAACTATTAATTTAACTAATTATTTTGAAGTAGATACTGATATTATGTCATATAGTATATTCTTAGTTTTCTCTTAGTTATTTATAACATGCGACGAGTGTAGTACACGGTAAAATCCAAATGGGTTTATATTTGTACTTAAATTTAAGTAAATTGTAAAATACTTTTTTTGTGTGTAAAATAAATAAATAAAAAAAAAATAAACTTTTGACATTCACAAGTATTAATTGTTGGACCTTAATCTTACCTCAATGAATAATGTGATAAATAACAAAAACAATGAATTTATTTTATACTGATCTTTTTTATACGTGTACATTGATTACAATCATAAGATTTACACATAAGTTTAAACATTTTGATTTGAGAAAATTTATTGAAGTAAATTTTGCGGAACTTTGCGGAAATCGATAATTATCCAAATGATTTGAGTTTTCTTCAGTGTTAATTCCGCCAATATTTGTCTTTAAACAATTCGACACGTGTTTCGCCTCTACACGGGGCATCCTCAGGACGTGTTGACTCGCCAAAATCGTGGAACTCGTGCCAGATATATAGATAGATAGAAATATTGGCGGAATTAACACTAAAGAAAAATCAAATCATTTGGACATTTTGATTTGATTTGATCATTTATTAGCAAAAATACAATGTTTATTTCTATAATTAATATGATTGTATAACAAAATTTACAAGAGACATTTTCTTTCCGTGTGCTATTGTGATAATCTTCCAAGTTCACGTCCCCTGCTCCCGAGTTTCGCGTTGGGCAGTGTCTCTTTTGTTCTTTCATTTCAAGTTTCCTTCCGAATAGCGTTACGGTTAAATTGTCGCTTTTATTATTATCCTCCTCGCAGCCCGGCTCTTCGGCAAACTTTCTAAATGAACTGTGGCAATAATTCTTTTTCAGTTTCCCTGTGTAAAGTCTACTTATACACGCCCGCCATAGCTTCGAGCTAGCTTGATATTATTATTCATGTATATTTATTGTCTGTATTAGGGAGAAAGTTGCTTCATCTCTTTTCAAAGTTATGGTTTCAGTTAGGTCGTGTGCGTCTACTGGAAGTTAACACAAAGATATATTTTATTCTGTTAAACAATATTCCGATATTGGATCTTACATAATTATTTATCGAACTTGGTCAAGTCAACTAATAGGAAACATTGATTAACTTAAGGCGAAGAGTATATATATAGTAGAGTGCGGTGTTTCCGGGACGATACGACATGGGTACCTTCAAAAAAGCGCCTACACCTTCCTTAAAGGCCGGCAACGCTCTTGTGATTCCTCTGGTGTTGCAAGAGAATGTGGGCGGCGGTGATCACTTAACACCAGGTGACCCGTACGCTCGTTTGTCCTCCTATTCCATAAAACAAAAAAGAGCAAGCAGAAAACGCAAACATGGTGTTTTTAGACAATTTTTATGGTGAAAGTATAGCATTTCGAGCTATGACTACTTATCTATAACTACTTAATCCTTATCCTTTAGCCTTATTTGTAGGTTGCTAATGCTTGCTGTTGGTTATAGTTAACACTGCCGAGCCTAGTCCAAAGTAGTAATAAAAGGCATTTATTATCTCAAAATTGATTCCTTTAGGATTCTTTTTCATGTCATTTCTAACACTACCACCGCTTCGGAAACAAATGGCGCTCTGACAGAGAAGAAGGGTCGCAAGAAATTCTGCCATAATAAATAATAATAATAAACTGGTACCATATAAATAGGAAATGAAATCGAGGCAGGCCTAATAAGAGATGGAGCGATGAGATAGTAGCAACAGCAGGAACGATGTGGACAAGAATTGCAAGAGACAGGAACGTGTGGAAATTAATGGAGGAGGCTTTTAGCGCTAAAGGCAGTCCTTACATTAAAAATAATGACTAACAATACTATTAAAATACATTATAACACCATTGATTGAGTATATTCTAATATGATTGATAAATTTTACATTCAATGAATAAATAAATTGTACATATATGTGAATAATAATAATATATTTACGTACATAAAACATAGTATGCAATTGTGCTATAATACAATAATGAGCTTATTATTACGTTTTGCTAACACTATCCCTAGCATGCAAATCTTTAACTTAACACAACTAACAAACTTACTATAGATAGAAATTATAAGCACGAAGCCAATTATATAGCTTATTTTTAAATTATCTAGCATTTAAATATTTAATACTACTCGGTAGTTTAATATAAATACATACATACTTACATAAACAACTTTTATTATATTTAGTACGTTTGGAACATCGTGTAGTGGATCATGCCGGTCTCGCGGATTTAAATCATTAGCTGATTTAATATTTCTGTAGATAACAAACTGATCCAGTTGCTAACCTGTGAACAGGCACGTCAATATTGGAAAAGTTGTCTATATAATCACGTTAATGTATGGAAGTGAGTATGGCAGAAGAAGCATAAAAGCAGAATTAACGCAGTTGAGATGCGATCACTGCGTAGTATGTGTGGGGTAAGACTGACTGATAGAATTCCGAATGCGGTAATTCGAGCGCGCTGTGGTTTGAAAGAGGATGTTGTGACAAGGACTGAAAAAGGAATGCTTAAATGGTTTGGACACGTGGAGCGAATGAGTGAAGAAAGAATGACGCATCAAATATATAAGGCAAGTGTGTGTGGGCAAGCCGGTCGCGGGAGACCTCGTAGAACATTCGTCGATCAAATTGGGGACGTTTTGAGAAAAGGAGAGGTCCGAAGCACCCGCAACCGGCGATCATGTATGAAAAGAGTAATGAATGTTGAGGAAGCGCGTGAGGTTTGCAAGGATAGAAGCAAATGGCATTCTATTGTCTCTGCCTACCCCGACGGGAACAAGGCATGAGTATGTGTGTGTGTGTGTCTATATAAAGTTATCGAGTCAATATTAATAACATACATATTTATTGAAGTAGGCGTTACTTTGCGGAAATCCATAATTATACAAATGATTCTTTAGTGTTAATTCCGCCAATATTTGTTTATAAACAATTCGCCGAGTCTCGTGCCAGATTTTGGCGAGACAACAAGTCCTGAGGATGCCTCGTGTAGAGGCGAAACACGTGTCGAATTGTTTTAAAAACAAATATTGGCGGAATTAACACTAAAGAAGACTTAAATCATTTGTATAATTATGGATTTCCGCAAAGTAACGCCTAATTCAATAAATTTTCATATACAATTATATCTAGACGACTCGTATCCTCCATTAAATATTTTTGTCAGTAATAGCTCCTTCATAAATAACCCATGAAAACAAGCCAAACTATTCTCCCACAATGTAATTACAATGACAATATTATGCGTTTACAAATTTTGCCTAGTTGAAGGTAATTGGTATTGTTTAAAAACAAATATTGGCGGAATTAACACTAAAGAAAACTTAAATCATTTGTATAACATACATATTTCAACCGAAAAGGTGACGAATACAACACTTAACCCCTTACTCCGACCGTAATTCACTTTAAAAGATTTTAATGATTCGCCCGAACGTCAATCGCACAGAAATGAAACGCAGCTCAAAGCGCTAATGAACGGGAATAATATTTTACTTTTTTGGCGGCGCGCTGCGCTAACTACGACACTCAAAGCCTCTCGAATTGTGTTGCAAATTGCAACGAGCGAGCACGCAATGATAACAGCCGCCGTGTTACGCAACAGCGGGTACACTAATCGATTTACTTTATCAATTACCAACTACCCTCAATACACGAATACGTAATTGCACATTATCGTATATATATATTTTTATGTGAAAGGGAGGACAAACGAGCTTACAGTTCAACTGATTGGACATCTTCCAACACCAAAGGAGTCACAGGAACAGTCACTCTTTAAAAAAGTGTACGCGCTTTTTTTTAAGGTACCCAGGTGTCGTATCGTCGTCGCTGGAAACACCGCACAAGGAAGCTCATTCCACAGCTTGGTTGTACGTGGAAGAAATATCCTTGAAAACCGCAGTGTTGAGGAACGCCATACATCCAGATGGTGGGGATGATAATCTAAATTGTGGCGTGTCGTGCGAAGGTGGAATTCGGCGGCAGGAATCAGGTTAAACAGCTCGTCGGTACACTTCCCGTGATAAATGCGGTAGAAGATGTATATGAAATGTAAGGGTCGTTTCTAAGGTATTTGCGAGGAAAGCGGTGACTGGTCCATGCGTCATGCTCGGGCGCTTCTTGTGATGGCTGGTCAATCCTATCTTCGGGGATTTTTATTTTTACATTGATAATTTACCATTTAAAGTTATTTGTTTAAATATATATTTGTTCGCATAATGTAAACCTTTACTTATTTACAGTGTATGCGAGTTGATACATCTACAGCACTCGTTTTGAGTTTTTTTTATGATTAATTTATAACCTCTTTTTCTTTTTTTTTGACATACACGAGTAAGTCATTTAACATTTGAGTAATTCTGGTGTATCACTTTATATAGATTGAATAAAATATAATTTAAAATGCTCAAATATGTATAGTTTAAAAAGAGTGTCAATGAGTTTCTTGCGACTTCTTGGAAGTGGCGGTAAATTTAATTAGAAAATATTTTCTTTGACACTCATAAGTGCCATATCCGTGACCTACATGAATGAAGTGATTTTGATTTGATTTAAAATAGAATAGAATCACTTTATAAGTAATACAAATCACTCACACAAAAACACAACAATTCACGATATTAATTAAAATTTTAAAATACTAAATTTAATGAGGTAACAAATATTATAAGAATTAAAAATAAATAAATATAAATAACTGTGTGCGCGGGATTCCCTGCTAAAAGGAGCTGACTCCGTATATTGTTGGTCGGTGCAGAAGACACCAACACAACACTGGTTTTCAGCAGCCCCTCGTGACATTTGGAGTAGACTGTTGCTGTAGTTTTCCCATTGTAATTAATTTTTGTAGGTAGGATTTGAATTGCTACCTATTTAAACTTGCCAAATCCGGAATATTATACTGGGCATTGCTTTCGTCGATCTTCAACGACTTTTCTTGATGACACAGGTGCGATTTTAATTACACTTAAAAGACATAAAAGTAACATTACACGTAAAATCAATGAAAGTATTCAAACTCCACCAACGAGGTACCATCAAAGCTTGGAATATCTCAAGCTCAGAATCACACTGAAGAGACTACTTTTCAACGAAAGATTTAATCTTATATCTTGTACGAGTAATTCTTGTATATATATATATATATATATATATATATAATCTGAATTTCGGAAACGGCTCCAACAATTTTCATAAAATTTAGTATAATACAGTGGATTTCGGGGGCGAAAAATCGGTCCAACTAGGTTTCAATTTAAAAAAATGTAGTTCTTGTTTCTCATTAAAACAAGTATCCTTGTTTTAATGAGAAACAGCTCCAAAAACATTAGAATACAAAGGTAAATTTCGCCACTATTGGTATACAAGACTGCAATAGCTCAGATGGGATATTGGGTGATCCGGAAAGCAGAAGATCCCGGTTCGAATCCAGATGTCCTATTAGTTTTTATTTTGTTCAAGTTTTGTAAATTCTTAAAAATTTCAGCAAGGCTCGATCGTCCGGATATTTTAACATTTTTTGAGAAAAGTCCTTGGCCACAACTAGGCATTGACCCCTTTTCCACTTAGATCCATTGAAAAGATCCATTAATGGAGATTTTTCCACTTCTATGTCCACTTTGACCCATTAATCAAGACTGTTGTTGATAATGGGATGTTTGACACTAATTTGTGCACAAAAATGTATAAGAGTCGCGATTAATGGATAAAAGTGGACAAAGAATTGGAAATAGATCCATCAGTGGATCTTTTCAATGTATCTTAGAGGACAAAGGGGCATTGATGGGCTTACGTATGTGTATTAACACGTTCGTCCATCAATTGCTGGCCACTGTAGTAATGTACCAATAATTCTATATTATAATATCGTAAATGTTGTATTCATACAATGTCATGTTCATGTAGAAACGAAAAAAATGTATTTCGTGTAGTATTTTCATTGATTAAGGTGAGTTTAAAATCACTTTTAAGGGATTAAAACGCATGTAATTGTAACTGTGTTTTTATATTCGATTTTTGCAGAAAAGGTACATTTTTATTATTATTTTATCAGTTTTTTTTCCATCTTTGCCAGGGCTTAGCGAGTCAACATGTCCTCAGGATGCATCGTGTAGAGGCAAAAGAGGTGTCGAATTGCTTAAAGACAAATATTGGCCGAATTAACACTTAAGAAAACTTAAAATATTTGGATAATTATGGATTTCCACAAAGTAACGCCTACTTCAATAAATTATTGTTTTAGTTAATCCGACATTTCAGGACCTTTCCTGATCTCGTTTTCAGGAGGATATGTGTTTCGTACCTAGTACTTTTCATTTCTATCGTGTCTTGTTAGGTACGGCATTAAAGGTACTTATAATAAGTCTCTATTTGTGTTGATATTTTTTATTAAGTTATCATGACAAATCCAAAGTGAGGAAAGTCTTAAATTGATTTAAATAACCTTCAATTATTACTATACTAATATAAATACATGTGAATATATCATATTCAAATTCAAATATTCAAATTAGGATTTAAAATCGCTTATTGAACGTCAAAAACGTTTACTACCCATTCGAAATAGTGTGCCTCAGACCTGAGAAGAACGAGTGCAAGTAACTTAGCGTGCTTTTTTTATATAAAAATATGGATAACAATGTAATATCGTACAATAAACATAATTAAAGAGCCTGAGGGTGTTCGCTTCATTCCCAGTCTGTGGTATCGTTAAGAAAATAATTAATGTTATAATAACCTTTCCCACACAAACGTTTTTTAACAATTCTTTTAAATTTCGTAACAAATTTGTTTTGTACATTTTCTGGGATCATGTTGTAAAAGCATATACGACGCCCAATAACAGAAATAATAATACATAAAATGAATTTCAGAAAGTCATTGATAAATGACTATGTCAGTAGTTGTAGTCCGAACTAACTTAGTTTACATCGAGGGTACAGGAGATAATACAGCCTTAAAACATTTAGAAGTAATCACATTTAGCGCTAGGTTTGTGTAGGTGCAGATAGGATTTGGCTTAGGATCGAGTTTGGTTGAGTGAGGGGCGTTTAACGGGCTAATTATCAAACGGCTAATGAAGTTTGTATTCAGAGAGCTGAGGGGGCGGCGGCGCTCGAAGGCTCTACGTGCGCCGACTGGCAAAGTGACCCACCTGATAGCGCGCCCGCCCACCCCGTTACTAACCCCCACACAAAAATTGCAGACAAAAAGTTTCATCGCAAGGAAACGTGAATGAAATGAAGAATTGTATCGGCCGCTTTCGTAATCATTCTTCTCTTGCAATACAACAATTTATTTTCGTCGATTTGACTAACCTCATTAAGTTGTTTAAAATGGCCGTTGTGAATAAATTTGAAGTATAAGTTAATTTGGTGGCGCGGCGCGGCGACGAGACATTCGCCAACACACGTATGTGTTCGCTGTTGTATATTTAGCCGTATCGCAGAGTTGCCGTGACTTGACACGGTAATTTATGGTTAGTTAGGTAACACGTACTGAACACGAGTTACTACTACCTATGTATCTTGTTAAGCGACATGAGATTAATTAGTACGGAAATTATTGCGGATCCCGCCTGCGTGACGAACTTTAAATATTCTGCGCGAAAACTTTCGATGTCAGCCTGATGAGTCGCGATTACATACGTGTGCTTATCAATACATTATTCATGATGAATTATCGGAGGCTTAAAACATTGCTAATAGACGTTTGTTAAAAAATGGTATTCATAGTCGCATATTAGAGCTACTTAATGATGATATACTAATTTAAAGCTAGGACTCTTCTATAAACCTATTTTAAGCCCTCTATAGCAAAAAACATGGCCAACATCGATCAGCTGTCTCGTATTTGACGTTTTTTTTTTCGATGTCAGTCAGTTCTTGGTCAGTTCATAGATGTTAAAAGTTATCGTTACATACCGTGATATAATAAATATTGAACATACATACGTTGTTATCTACTAAGCTGCCATTGTTATTATCAACTCAATACATAATTAACATTTAAAAAAAATATTCAATGATATTTTTAAATTTATATTATCAAAATGCTGAAATAGTTTAACACGTGGAACGAATGAGTGAAGAAAGAATGACATATCAAATATATAAGGCAAGTGTGCGTAGGCAAGTCGGTCGCGAGAGACCTCGTAGAATATTCGTTGACCAAATTGGGGATGTTTTGAGAAAAAGAAAGGTCTGAAGCAGAATTAAAGATTATGATTAAGATGTATTAGATATTAAAGAGTAATGAATGTAGAGGAAGCGCGTGAGGTTTGTAAGGATAGAAGCAAGTGGCATTCTATTGTCTCTGCCTACCCTGACGTGAAGGTGTGAGTATGGTGTGTGTGTGTTTGTGTGTGTGTGTAAAAATATTTATTTTTGCTTTGTTTGAAATATGCAGACTAGGCTCGCTAGTCACAACTTTGATTTTTGAAGTTTTACTTATTTCGACATAGTTTTTTGACAACTGATAAGCTATTGACATTGAAAAGATGCCTGTTTCCAAATACAGTTCCTCGTTAAATCAGTCAAAATCATGTTTTTTTACGAAATGGCATGGCATACTATAGAGACGTATTTCCGAAGTTTTACTAAACGATTTTGAAGAAGGAATATCGAACGTTCGATAGGCTTAAAATACGTGCTAACTAATATACGATTATACATTCGATAAGCGTTTTATTATGAATAAGGCGGTAAAGCTTTACATCAAATACGGAACCATTAGGCGATTTTAATTGTTGTGTTATCCACTCGAGTTGTACGAAAATGTGATGTTATATTAGAACATTAAGCAGTTTATTGCTAGGCGATAAAATATCTCGAAAATTGCCAATAAGAATGTAAATGTCCATAAATTTAAAAGTGAGGTTAATTGTTGTTATAAAAGATAATTTTATCGGTCTGCTAGAAGCAGTCCCGAGCACGCGGCGTGTTACTGATGGCGCCGGGAGGCGGCACTCGGGACCGCAACCATGTGCCGCTAATTACTTTAGCATTCACATAGTTATTTTATCAATTAATTTGCCTCTTGTTGGTCTTGGATTAACTTAATACTGAAGCTTGATCTATGCAGGAATTATTTTCATGGTTGGTTGCTTTATTATTTCCCGACACTTGAGCCCTTTTCCCGTTTCCCGCTCTTATATAAAAACAAATACATGAACGGCGATAGTAGACTTTTTTTAATCTCTAGTCTCTACATAAAAAGCATGACGACCCCTGTAGCTCAGTGGTTAGTGACCCTGCCTACTGCCTATTATTGTATTGAATATTTTATGTTTTTATTTATTTTTGGGAAACAAACAGTATTTAAATAATTCACAAAAATACATATAAAATTGTACAGACACCAATAAAGTTTCCACTAATATACATATCATGTGAGCAGTCAAAAAAGAGGACAAACAAAATAAAAAACCCACAAAAGTTTAGAAGAAAAAAAAACAAACGGCTTATATAACTTATAGCTAACTTAAATAAAATTATTTATACAAATATTCTCTAATATCTTTCTTAAATTGTTTGATCGAACTAGTATGTAAATCAATATTATTAAAGTTTATATTATACTTATTACATGCCCGATATATTTTTTTTTTGCGGCCAAACAAGGGAAGCTGCTACTAAGGGGTTACCCTCCGGGATAACGACGGGAGGAAGGTGGTGAATACTCATGCATACCAACGCAGCCTAAGTCTGCGTTGGTTATGTGGGACTCACTTAAAACATAGGTGCCTACCCACTAAACACCACTTGAGGTTGGCTTTGGGCAGGTGAGCCTCTAAGCCTTCATTGAAGGCGATCTTCTCTTGGGGAGAGAGAGGCGCAAGCGGCACTCCCTATGGAGTATCCGCTGAGTTGGTCCGATATTGAAAAGTATTTTGAACATATTTAGTACTGTTTTTTGTATTTGTTGGTGGAACATAAAACAATTACTTATTTCTAGTGTCAAGACCTTTCCAAATCTCCTTTTCAGGGGGACAAATTTTAAAATTTCATCTGCAGTCCCTTGTTATAGTTAAATGTCGGGTTAGCTAAAATAAAAATGTAACTTTTACGCAAAAATCTAATGTAAAAACAATTACAATTACAGACGTTTTAATCCTTTAAAAGTGTTTTATTTAAAAGAAATATTAATATTTTAAAACAACAAGAATGATATAAATCAATATATATATATATATATATAGGAGTCATTCTTCTTTGCGACAGAGCTTTTACGTTATAAAGTGGAATGTCTCGGAGACTGATTGTGTCGATGAAACAGAATAAATATTGCAGAGTCGTGCCAAGTGATTCGGCGAACTCTTGCTATTGACTGCACGTCCGTATGTACTCAGTGCTGCTGGTGTGTGTGTGTGTGTGTGTAAAGCGGGATTGTGTACGTCACAGTGACAGCGATAATAACGCGTGTCACAATTTTAATTGCACGTAACGATCTTTCAAACGCTCGCATTGTGCAATTTGGTATACTTAGTATATATTATTAGTACGTTCTAAAACATAACTTCTTGGATGGGCTTCAAGTCTTTACTTACTTTAATTTAAAACGTGTTATGTATACATATAAGTTAAAATTACAAAGCTACCTTCGCTAGTCGGAGAGGCACACGAAGAAGAAAAAGTGTATATTTCTTTATTAATTAATATTTTATTATCTTACAAGTGTTACGTGTTATATGATAAAAAGCGGGTGCTACAATTCTATAATAATCTCATTCACCAGTGGGAGGCTCATTTGCACAGGGTGCCGGCTAGATTATGGGTACCACAAGCGCGCTTTTTTCTGCCGTGTAGCAGTAATGTGTAAGCATTATTTTGTTTCGGTCTGAAGGGCGCCGTAGGTGCCGCCGTCTCAAGGTGAAGAGTGCAATTGTAGTGCCGCTTAGAATTTTTGAGTTTTGCTCGTCCCTTAATGACATAGAAATTTAAATCTTAATTTATAATTTCATTTTTCATCCGTGTGTATCAGGTAATGGCACAAATACCAACATTTACCCGTGGAACCTTCACGTAAAGAACTTTCAAATGTAAAGAACTATAAAGTTTATATTGCAACAACCTCACGCCAACTTTTGTGCCATTAAGTATTGATTTAAAATACAAACTCGGAAAGTTGTTTGATTAGTATAGTGTTTGCTCAAAGCTTCAAACGAAATTGGCTTAATTAGTTTTAGAAGTATTTTGTACTAGTTAAACTTAAATGGGGATTATTGGTTCGGTTGAGTGTGCTTATATACAGGCGATTTTAATTGGGTAATTATTGGATTTACGAGTAGTTTCTGTGACTGAAAGAAATTCTTAACGATTTTCTTCTGAACATAATAACAATTACTGGTTTTACGTTCCGGGTAAAATTGTAGTTCATAGTTTCAATATAATTGAAAGGTTAATATTTTTTTTTCATACAGAAAACCCTAAATTCTATCAAACATCAATGTTCAAATTTTTATTATGGGTACCGTGTAGTTTATATTTCTTATAGGACGCCATCGCGTTTCAATAAATATCTTATCAAACTAGACCAAGCCGGCTTAAGTCTCTGGCAGTCATCAACTTAAAACCAATCGCCGATTGAGTTTGTTTTATTCTTACGTAGAGCTTATTACCTATATATTTATCTATGTATTTATTTTTGATATTTTATACGTCTGTGTCAGTAACATCACTTGTCTTTATTTTTCTGTGTTTTGATAGGCCAACTTAGCGTATGGGGTCTGAATATAATAGTTTGGGTACAGTACCTTTGTCAGAAAAACACCAACGCTTTTTCACTATTTATAATATTATAATTATATTAATAATAATATTGACACACTTTTCACACAAATTATCTTGCCCCAAGTTAAGCATATATAGCCTGTGTTATGGGTTACGAGACAATGATATATTTAATACAATATACTTACTTAAACATACATAAATACATTTATAATACGCCATTTTAAGAAGGAGTACATAAAATATAAATTATAAAGAAGATACAACAATACTATGGAAATTAATTAAGAATATTATTTAAAGACATTACAATAATGAGATGTGTGAGCTTATACTTTCAATGGAATACATTTAATAAATACTTGTTTGTGTAGTATATACATATGATAAAATACATATACTAAAATAATGTGTGTTGCCACACGTCTATATAGAGCCTTTTGCTTTAAGACAACCGTTGAAAACAGGCCAGATTTATTACTTTAATGTGCGTGACAAGCTACGTCTTACTAGGGACGCCGTACTGCTCCAAATAGAGGTTAACTCAATTTTTTTCGACGTTTTCACAGCTGTCACAGTCCATCCAGACATATTTATGATCTAAGTTATTTATATTGAAGAACAGACCTTAGTCGCTGTTTACAAATATTCATTACCTAATTTATTTATATATTTTACATACCCTTTTTCTTGTGTATTGCATCAAAACCCAACATCCTTGAATCGAAACGTTTCAGCGCTCTTTGATATATTTTGCAGTAGCGCCATCTAGTGATTTTATTTATAATTTGTTAAGATACAATGTGTGATTGTAGTTACTACTTCCTCCGTTCCGATGCTTGTGTCGCTGTGTTACATTAAATTGCTCTAAGGAATGGTTGAACGAATTATCTTTCTTGTATTTTGTCATGTGTTTCGTATATATTGAACATTCATTTAATTGAACCTGATGGTTGGACACGTTCATTGAATACGTATCGCGAACTCCTTAAAAATTTCAGGAAAATATTTCATTTTCTGTATTCCTGACAAGATGTGTACTAAATTTCAAAAGGATTTTTTCAGCCTATCGCAATTTTCTAAGAAAAAAGCGATTCAATTTGGATTCAATCGATTTTATCAAACATGCAGTCATTGATCGATTGACAGATGACTGCTATAATCCTGTTAAAAACGGAGATAGCCGAAATCGTTTATAGCTACGTTTTATGCAACTGTTCGCTTTTAAACTTAGCCGGATTATACTTCGCCGCCAGGCGCCAACCAACATACTGTAATCATTACTATTTCAAACTTATCTCAACGCACGTTTCATACTAAACTAACATTCATTCTATTTTTAATTCTATTAATTTTTATTTTTTCTACTTTGGCTTCTGTGGAGGATATACCACAATTTAGCCAATGTCATCGGTGTTAAAGATTGAAACAAACATACATAATCTTGGACTTTAAAGGATAATTACTTATACTTAGTATTAAATATAAGTACTTAGTGATATTTACAACTCAATATTATTCTTTTTAAAATATATTTACATAAGGAGTGTAAACTAGGGAGAGGAGACATTTAAAGGAAGTTGGGCGGGGAACTAATTGTACAAAGAAGGTTGCATTAAAGTACAATTGAAGAACAAAAGATCCAAATTTCACTTATCTAGGCCACAATCACAAAGGAAATTTAGCAGGGAAGTTACGGAATCCAAAATTTGGAGAAGTAAGGTTTTTGAGGGATTTCCGGTTGGAGTTCTCCATAAAATTTGCCTTTTGAATTTTTGGAAACTTGCCATATTATGTTTCCAACTCTCATAACATCTTGAGTTTCAAGATGATGCACAGGTCATAAGAGAACATTTAAGAATGTTGGAGGGAACCTACGAGTACTAATAAAGATACAACTTTAATCAACATTCCAATAAGAGAGATGAGTGACGGTCAGTTAACTAACTAGTTGTGATGTCACATCATTTCATAGGATGTTGATGTGATGATTAATTTAATGAGAGCTATCGTCAAATAGGAATTTCTCATCTAAATTGAAAATATACCTTAGTAAAAACTGCTTATATTCATTAGACGAATATTTTCAACTAAAAACTCGACTATATACTATATAATACTGCTAATAATCTTTTGTTAAATTGATATTATTGTTACTAATGATTTAGAAATGTATTTTATAAAATTGCACGTCATAAATTTGGCAAACATGTACCTTATAATATTTATGTAACATCAATCTAACATGTTTATGCAAATAAAAACTTTGACTTTGACTTTAACTGTTTAATCCAACGATCTATTTAAATCTTAAAACTTATTAAAACCATATATATGTCAATAATATTTCATAACACCAAGAATTATTTCGATAAAATATGGTCCCTGTTGTAATGAAATAGTTTCACAACAGAACTGTTAAACCGTGGGTCAATATTCTCTCATAGAAAATATTTCCATAGAAAACAAATATTGGAAATAAAAATAATTATGGGTCCCAAATCGAAATAAAAACTAACCTATCTCTCAAGTTGGACTAAACTGCACTCCAAGAAATAAAACCCATTAAAATCCGTTCATTATTTTAGGAGTCCATCGCGGACAAACAACGTGACACGTAATTTATATATATTAAGATATATATATATCTTAGGTATACAGTGTGGCGATACAATGGCGATATTAAAAACACAGGGAGAGTTACTTAACCGAAATCATAAAAAAAATCATAAATAAAATACAGTAATTCGTCTGAATAAATGAATTTTCTATTATATCATTTCGGAACACCTGTAAGTAATCTAGTAGCCGCAAGCTAGCGTAGGCACTGACAGCTACTTCTTCCACACCGCGCCATAGCAGTGAATTCGTAGGTGCCATGTAAGGGTGATCAAAATATTGTTTTCTAAATTTAAAATTCTAATGTCAATTTTTTTTTTTAATTATTTCGGTTAAGTTGGCCTTATAGCCATGTGTTCACTTAATGTCGCAATTATAGCGCCAAGATTTATGTAATAATTTTGTGTACTTTCTTTCTTTTTTCGTGCCTAAACTGTTCTCTGATTTAATTTTAATTAATTTATAAATTTCAATATCTGTTGGGCTTTAGATTACCTTGGCAGAGGGACAGCCAAGCAGATTTAAGAGTGATCCTATATGGATTCCGGGTTCTTTCACTTGGACGTCCGGACTCGTAAAACATACTATATGTACATTTAGTATTTATATCGTAATCTTTTCAATGATTTTACACCGGCTAATGGCGGCTACTCATACTGAATGTAGGTTATGTTATGCATTTGTAATTCAAATCGCGGCGGCCATCTTGGATATCCACACTTTTGCATTGTCAATTTAATGCATCAGTCGTCTTGGATTTCAAAATGTTCCAAATTCTTTGTCTGCTACCAATGTCGTTCCAAACATATTGATAGTTCACGTCATATAGAAAGTCGAAATATGGCACATGAAACATGTAACAAATACCACCATAATAAGCTTCGACTGCATTATACATTTCTGCGTTTACTCTAGTTGTTTAAAATATTATTGGTCAATAGGCAGCAATGTAACACTTTTTCAGTTTAGGCTGCGTATTTTGAATTTAGAACCCAATTTGGGCAGTGACATCAGTGGAGTAGCAGTTAGGTATTTTTTTAAACCCTGACGAAAAAGGGGGTTGCGATAAGTTTTAGGTTTGTCAGTGTGTCCCGTTTTTCTGATCAAGATCTGTCCAGTCGGGATTTTTTGCATTTTAAATCAAAAATCACACTCATATTATAATAAATGGATTTTGATCTAATAAGTTAAGGTAACCTATAATGAGAGAAACAAATACTGTATATAAATTTTTTATTTACATAAAATGGTTCTGTAAACTGGTATATATTAAAATGTTAAGATCCCTGAAATAAATTTAATTTGTTAAAAACTTGTCTTTAAGACTAAGACATCTTTTTCAAGGTATATTTTTGGCATACGTACTGTAAGCTTTAAAAATTCTTCACATCTCTCTTTTGCTACGAACTGGCGCCAATTCTCTTTCATTGTCTCGTGTACGGGAAAGCTGAAAAAGATTAGCTTTTACAGATTTTCGGTGTAAAGCAAGTATCAAACGATACGTCTGTTCTACCATGTAAATTGCACTAGATTGTAATTGTTCGTGTTCTTGTAAGCCGCTTACATTCACCGGCAATGACTTTTTGTACACAAAATACAATATTACTAATCATTGTTCTCTGGGCCTTTTAAAAAAGAGCGACTCTATAGTTTTAATTTCTGACTGCGTGACGAAGTGTGTGCTTTCATTGTCTTTAAGCACACTTTCAGATTGCGAATGATATGTTCATCTTATAATAATAATAATAATATAGCCTTTATTAGGATCTTAACTAACTTAGCTTATTAACAATACTCTAAAACAAACATAAATTTTTTAAACAAATTAATTTTTTTACATTACTTACATTCTGTTGATCTTTTTACCAATCGGCAAAGGCCTCCTTCAACCTTTCTTGAGCCACTCTGTTCCACGTACTGCTGCCACTTCTCTCATATAATCATCTCATCTTTTCTGGGGTGTGCCTCTTTCCCTTTTCCCTTCCCTGAGATAACATCTTGACCTCATCATGAATTCAATCTACACACTATAAATAAAAGTATTATGCGAACATTTTATTAAGATGTTTTCAAAGAAAAATATGTTTCTTCCCGTAAGCCATCTTAAATCATTGGTATATTAATTAAACTTTCAATAGATGGCGCTGATCGTTAAACCACTGCGGAGGCTTGATGGCGTAAGAGAGTATACACATATAAAGAGGGGATTGTATGATGACCTTACATTATAACATAACACACACTTTATCGATTTCATGAACAATTTACCACCCGTACCTACCACGAAATGAAAAAAAAACCTTATGTAAACCGTCATGTGAGTACTACGTTCGAGATTTCTTTTTATGAAAATAAGGGACGAGACGAGCAGGATGTTCAGCTGATGGTAATTCATACGCCGTGCCCATTACAATGCAGTGCCGCTCCGAATTTTTGGATTTTTCAAGGAGCACTGCAATTGCGCTCGTCACCTTGAGACGTAAGTTGTTAAGACTCATTTGCCCAGAAATTTCACTAGCTACGGCGCTCTTCAGACCGAAATACAGTAATACATGACTGCTTCACGGCAGAAATAGGTACTTCGTTCGAGATCGATTTTTCTTGACAATCCGGTGCATTAAAAATATGCAGTAATAAGGAAATGTGTGGATTTTAAAACTTGAAGGTAATCTTTGAACAGTAGTATAATGATAGTTGGGGTGATCCCATACTGTCAACAGCTGCAATAAATATTGCATTGCTTAGATGTTCAATTACATTAAGTTCAATTAAAGTTGTACTACTCTGGTGCTTGCTGTAGGTATTAATTAAACTTGATTTATGAAACGCACTCTCCGACGAATGATACGTAGTGTCAGATTGTAAGCTTAGATCATTTATAAGTCTAGATAGACTAGGAGAGCTGTGAAAACGTCGAAGAAAATTGTGTTTAGAACTAACCTAGCTGTGGAATGAGCTTCCTTGTGCGGTGTTTCCGGGACGATACGACATGGGTACCTTCAAAAAAAGCGTGTACACCTTCCTTAAAGGCCGGCAACGCTCTTGTGATTCCTCTGGTGTTGCAGGAGAGTGTGGGTGGCGGTGATCACTTAACACCAGGTGACCCGTACGCTCGTTTGTCCTCCTATTCCATAAAAAAACTCTATTTAGAGCAATTCACGCACACTAACAAAAAGTGTTATACAAATCGCGAGTGTAAGACGTAGCTTGTCACGCATACTGAATTAATATTCCTGGCCTGTTTTTATCGGTTGTCTAATAGCAAGAGACTATCTTGACGTATTCATTATCTAAGATTGTAAGTAAGGCATTAAGTGAGTATTGCATAATACCTAGTCTTGCCATAAATACTGGAACAAGGAAAAAAATTCGATTGCAAATAACATTTATTACTTTTACAATGTGTTAGTTTAATACATAGATACAAAACAATTTAAAATATAAAAACTTATTCGAAGTCGTCTCCATTGGCTGCAATACAGTCATTTGAACGTCGAGGCCAGTTATCAATAGAAGCACGCACTCTTTCCATGGGAAAATTCTTCACTGCCCATCGTAAGGATTGTTTTAGGGACTCCAAATTATAATGGCGTAAACATTTTAGAGAGTACTCTAAAACTGACCATTCAAATTCAAATATTTGTATTCAAAATAGGATGTGAAATCACTTATTGAAAGGAAAAAAAACTACTACATAAATCGTAACCCAGCGGATTAAGATCGGGACTAGACGACGGCCAGTCTTCAGCTCTGATGAAGTGCAAAACGTTCGTTTCCAACCAAGACTGAGTAGACGAATATGAATCAAGAATGGTATCTTGATACACTTGTGCCGGTATATTGATACCTTTTTCACAAAAGTATGGCTCAGTCACTCCTTCATAGCTAATATCCCACCAAAACCTCACTGAAGTCGGATAGTGCGCACGTTGCACTCTGTCGACTAATTGGGAAGCTTCCTTAGAGCTTTGAGCATAAATACGGTCATTTAGTTTGTTGTACGGTCATGTTGCTCAATTGTAAAAAATCTTATCCTTATACAAAATTTCTTATCCATACCTCCTTTGTGTAATGCAATCACATCGCCGAATTGCGGTTCTTTTTATCACCCCACTCCATTATAATACCGCAAGATATTGTACAATGTATTGGCCCCAAAATGACATTAATTTTTACAGTATTTATGGCCAGACTAAGTATATTTCTTTGAACGACTATCTATAACCAAGCTGATATATAGCAGGAACAGCTTCCTTTTGCAGCGCAAAAACTCTATCAATGTCAGTCTGACCCCACAGCAAAATACTGTACGTCATGATGCTGTGAAAATAATTGAAGTACACTAATCTAGCCGTAGTAACATTCGTGTAATTCTCTAATCTTTCTAACGGCGTATGCAGCAGAGCTGAGTCTACCAATACAGTCACTACCTAACATCGCTCTCTTCGGAATATATCTTAATTTGATTCGCATAACTTCGGAATGAGCGTAATAAAAAGTGGTAATAACTAATTGCCAAGCAAATGGCAATCGACAAATTGATACCTCAGTTCCAAAGAGTAACAATTTGGAAAAGGTTTTCAAAAGAAAAAAAAAACACCTCCATGTGTAAGGAAGAAACGAAAATATTCTAGACTTATGAGGAAATATTGGAAGTTACAACTAAATTGCATTCACTTGTCGACTTCTTTCTCTGTGGTAATAGTAGGTTATCGTTTATGGAACAATTTCTCACACACTTTGAAAGTATCGAAATGTATCAAAATATATCCAGTTTCCGATTATCAAATACAGGGTGCGTAGTGTCTGACTAACATAATGACTTAAGAGATAAGTTAACACTGCAAACGTTACAACTTACATATTATCTGTTGTTAATTTCAACTTGCAGACTTCATTATTTCTTTTAGAAGTAGTGCACCCTAAAAGTATTTGTTAATGACAATAAATAACATAACAGTGAGTACTCACCTTTTTCTTAGAAGTATTATAATGTTTTATATATTAATATATTTAAATGAATTAGTATTGGTATTTTAATAACGCAATGTAATTAAAAGAAGTACCACCCATATTAAAGGCCGGCTACATTCCTGCGATACTCTGATGTGTACTCGTTTGTCCATCTAACTCGTGAAAAAAAAAAGTTCAAAAGAATAAATTTTGTCATACTTAGATAACTTTAATATTAAATTAAATTATTTCATCTCGGTTGCTAGTGAGACATTTACGAAACAAAAGAAGGAATTGTGGGTACAATAACCTACTCAAATCAAGGAATCTATTTTGCAAGATTTATCCGTCGCGCTCAATGTCATATTCGTGTCCTTTTCAAGTATTCACACTGTCTCAGTTTTTCCTGCATATCAATATATTTTATGTGGCGATATCAGCGCCCAGCCGCGCTACCGTACGCATTTATTAAAAATGAAATAAGCGATTTGTCACATAAATCGAGCCTTCTGTTGTACGAACAGCTCAACTCGTATAAAACCACGTTAATGCTGGCAAGTAACAAAACTCACAAGTTGTACCGAACTCTTCCCACTGCTTGCTACCTGCTTTAATTCTAAATTTTATATGCATTACATTTTACAGCAGTTTCACGGCAAAGTTTGCGGTTTCATAACTGTATTATATGACGCTGTTTAGTATCCGGGGAGTAATTTGGAAAATGTCTGTGTTATCTTGAAACTTTATGCGTTTTCGTGTTTACGTAACATGACCGTATAATCACGTTCGATCTATTAGAAATAACAGCTATATTTAGCACGGTTCAGTTTGATTTTATGTGTGATATCGTGAATGAGCTTCGTGAAGATATAAGAAAGTAATAAATCAGTATGTATACGAGTTGAGTGGCGGTCAGTCAGAGACTTCCACGGGCCTCTGGATCGATGCCAGAGATTTGTTTGTGAGCTATTTTTACGTCATCCAAACGTGTTCCTTGACACTAACATTTTTTTTTGATTATTCTATAATTTTTTATTTAATTATTTAATGGATCACCGTACATCCAACATACGGAATAGTTGTTACAGTGTTAATACAGAAAGGACCAAAAGTCCGTTTATAATTGGTATGATGATTAAAAAAAACTAATTACAGTAGATCAAAATTGTTTATTGTTTTCGATAGTAAACAAAAGGGGAATTTATTTCTTAAAAATCACATCATCCATATGCAATGATTGTTTTGGATTTCTGTGCGAATACGATCCTTTAATTCGTCAAGAGTTACTGGGTTGGTGTCGTAAACTTTAGCCTTAAGATATCCCCAAAGAAAAACATTATTATATATATATATATATATTTATTAGTATTACATTGCATTAAATTATAAAATCTAACTTTTCCTACAATTAAAGGTAATCATGCTTTGTGTTGTAAAAATTATGAATAAGGAGAAATCTAGAAAAATATTGTTCAAATTAGTAAATTACGAGTTATTTATATTAATTACAGTTCAGTGAATGCAATATTCCAACCAATTTATACTTAAGACTACCTAAGTACTATATTCTGAGGCTGTAGATAAGTCACTTTATGAGCTTTAATTTAAATTTGTTAAAAACTATCAAAAATAATGTCGATATTTGGACTTTTCTTTGTATAGTCATTATAGCGACGAGAAATGCGTACCACACGGTGAATCACGTCCTAGATTGGTTTAACAGAAACTTGGCTCAAACAAATAAGTAGATGTCATGGTATTCTGGCAGGATAGAATAAATAATATAAATTTAAATTAAAGTAACACAGCCGGACAATCAATGTTGCCGTTTATTAGCCTATGGAGAAATAACATGTCGCGAGGATAAAGCTGCTGTAATTGAAAGTGCTCCATTTTGTCAGCATATGTCCTGGCTGTATTTGGAGTCTTGAATCGGTACGATTTTTACCTGAGCGACACGGGATTTTAATAATTCATCACACGTTAAGATTCAATAGTAAAAACAACATAAATGAATACAATTTTATAGTTACCCTATTAGCATATTCGGACAAGGTATCAGTAAAGAGAGATAGTAACAAAACATTTCTAGGATTGCTCGGTTTCAACCCCTCGGATCACGGAGCCACCATTCACTATTGAATAGTAAAGCGAATGGCACGTAAGTAACTCTATTAAAGCTCTCTTTGACTAGCATTCATTACGCCCCTGTCTAGTTTTACATTCTTTTGTGAGCGATGCTCGTTGCACGGATGCATGAATAAATTGTTTTTCAAAGTGAATTTTGTGAGTCGAACTGGAAGGTCAAGATCCCTTTCTCATAGAAAACGCCTTTGTGCGGCGGTAAACGACAGGAGCTTTGAAAGGGTGAGGATGTAGTCGAACCAGGATTCAGAGCTTGCACACGAATCTTTCTTACCATAGACTTAAGATATATTAACGTATAGACAACCTGAGAGTCCGATAATACGTGACCAATTTTGATTTCTCAATGTGTGCGTTAGCTAATATTAAAAATACTAAGGAGCTAACGCCAAGCGTGGCTGACTGATTAAGACCTGTCAATCAAAATCGATTACAGTAACAATAGATTGGCTTACCTTTTCTTTCTTGCTGAATTTCCGTTAGAGATGTTCTTTTCTCTGGGAGGCTCCTTTGCACAGGATGCCGGCTAGATTATGGGTACCACAACGGCGCCCATTTCTGCCGTGTTTCGGTCTAAAGGGCGCCGTAGCTAGTGAAATTACTGGGCAAATGAGACATGTCTGATCTTATGTCTCGAGGCGACGAGCGCTATTGTATTGCCGCTCAGAATTTTTGTGTTTTTCAAGAATCCTGAGCGGCACTGCATTGTAATGTGCAGGGCGTATCAAATATCATCAACTGAACGTCCTGCTCGTCTCGTCTCTTAATTAAAAAATATATATATTGTTAGTCTATGGTTTTTACTATTTCTTGACGTAAACGCGAATTGTTAGTGAAGAAGCGAGGCTGCAAAATGTAAAGCTACGTAAGTGAATTAATATGAATGCGGCCACATTATAATTGTGCTGTCTGGGATCTAGATGTGAGTGTGTGTAAGCAGTGTGTTTATCTAAACCGCCGACTGCAGACAGACAACCACGCCTCTTGCAGTTGTTCGTTTGAACTGCTTATACTGCTCGCTGTAGAGTCAGATCCCCCCGTAGATGCAATCAAGATATCTTCATCTAAAACAATAATAAGAGCATTCATTTGTTTATTTAAATAAGTCTCACAACTGGCCGTGATTTCACATTGAAATTTAAAAAGTTATTAATAATAAGTATGATGTGTATAAAAATTAACATCGGTTCAGTGATTAACAGACAGGGGCCGCTTTATGGTCCATTTGTCGTAAAACAATGCGCGACGAAAGTAAGGATGGGCTACAAAGACAATATGGTATAGGAACCGTCTGCACCGCCATCCAAGTGAGACCGCCGCGCATAATGAGATGCACTGTTTCACCAGATGTGGCGCACCCGCCGAAACCATTTTTTTGTCTTCGGAACTTTTTTGCCACCACACGCAAGATCCCGACAATATTACGACCTTACACATTTTACACCAGTCTAAAAGATTACATTTTAACAAAATTATATTGTTCTATTGTTTAACTAAGGTTTTCAAAAAGACTGTAATAAGTTATAGGTATAGAAGAGATTTTATCAATTTATTTGTAAATCGAAACGCGGCTCGATCTTTCTGGAGCTTTCTTTGGAATTGTAATTATAAATATAGCTGGCTGGAACGGCTCAAGATGTGTTCGTCATCCGGCCATACTTTATTTATGTTTGTGATCCAACACATTGCCAGATGTCAGGGAGTGTTTAACAATAATGTCCTAAGCAAGTAGTAATAATTAAATAAACAGGACACCTCACACTATAATTGTAAGTACGGTTTCGAGTTCCACTGGTATTATAATAGTTTAACACAATTCTTCAAGTTGATGGTTTCTTCAATTCTTCAATAAGTAGATCAGCCGGCGCAGCTCCATACTTCTTTACATTCCATATGAATTAAAGCACTATGGGAAGTAAGGAAGCACGGAACTAGCGCAAGGCCAGGATATCTCTTCTGTCGCTCTTCTCTTCTCTTCTTGATCACTAAAGCACTTACTACGAGGATATTGTCACGACCGGTATAGTTTACGTTGTGTCGCGTCGTTAAAGTATCGATTGATCACTAATGAACGCCGGTCAGTGTGCGCACGCGGCGCCAGCGCGCGACGCAGCCAGCCGGGAGCCGGTGGAGCACTGGCGGCGGCGCACGGTGCGCAGGCGCAGATCAGGTCTAAAAATGGAGTCAACCGATGGAGTTCGCTTACGAGTCGCGAGTACCATCCATTCCAAATTAGTATTTTCCGAAAATAGCCGGGCGGCCGCCCATCGGATCGGTTACCCGTGCAGCGGCTGCAGAATGCGGCCCCGCCGCCGGCAGCCTGCGCCCGTCGCAGGACTCGCGAGGGCGACACCGTGCCGTACGCCGACCGAGGTGGAAATAAACGATCGCGCGGCCGAGCGGCTGGCCACATGTGCGGCGCCCGCTGGAGGGGAGCCTATTATTAGGAGAACACCGACTACGGGTGTCACCTCCCGCGGGCACCCGGGCTATACATAGTGCACGTCCTAACTGACGATCCTTCGCGTTCACTGACCCCCACTAACAATACACATATCACTCAATTTATAATAAACCTATCCCTTCATAATACCATAAAACTATAAAAATCTGTGCCAAGCATTCTTTAAATAAATGCAATAACGCAAGTCTCACACGAAACGTAGAGAATATTCCGTGTGAGAATTGCTTCGCTAACCATAAAGCACGCCCGAACGTTCCCTCGGTCAATAAAAGAATTTGGCAAACTTTCGTAGACAAACAAGTGGGACAGCGGCCAACTCATCTTTTGTCTACTTGCAAGCACAGCTTTGTTAGCATTTTGATATTGTCATGTTACGTACTGTAAGTAAACAGGAAACGTTTGTGTACAAGTCGAAACATCGACTGTAGAGATATATTTTAACTATACTCAGCGCTGAAAGCAATGAATGATTTTGTAAAAGATAGCCCTCGTGATATCTTCCTTCACGTATCGCCACAAAGGAGAATGGTTTCCTTTGAATTTAATGACATTTTACGTGATCAGCTGAGATGTGCTAGTGTAGTGGGTGAAGAATAGTGATGCTGTGGGGAGACTGTGGAGTATGAACGTCCAGTGAGCGGCGACTGGCGAGCGCCCGTTGAATATTAATGTGACATTGTTATTGGCCACAGTTACCCGCGGCCGACCCACTCGCACATTTCCATAACTTACTATTCGGGATCTGCGGGAAATCAGCTCGCTTTTGTAGTAATATGATCGCTCTCAATATCTCTGTATGACAATCGATCGTTAAAATCATGATATTTTAACGACTTTGATTTAAAAATAATAATATAATATGGACACACTTTTAACACAAATTATCTCCAAACTAGACTTATACACAACGATATATTTACTATAATATACTTACTTAAACATACATAAATACTTATGAACATCCATGACTCGGAAACAAAAATGAATATTCGTCATATAAATGTTTACACGTACCGGGATTCGAATCCGGGACCTCTAGCTCAGTAGGCAGACTCACTAACCATTGGGCTATACGAGTCGCATATATATATTAGAGTAATAGAAAAGATAAGTCATATTACAGTCTAATTGGCGATATTAATAAGTCAGAAAGCAATGCTATTATTTTTTTAACATCAATTTTCTACGAACACATCTTAGTATTTTAAAATCGATATCAATAGATATATAAAAATATTATTTATTATACACGTTGTACTCATGTAAGCGAGTCCAAGAAATTGTTTTTACAATTTTGTCTATTTGTCTGCCAGTTTATTTCTCAAACGACTATAGCGATTTGAATGCGGCTTCCGCTGTTGTAGTGCGGCAAGATTCCTGTGACGTTTAGTGTTTGTTTCATTCTAATCGATTAATAAACAGACAATTTAGATATGTCCTTTATTTAAGTTTTCGTTGTGTATTGCGTCAAGGCTCAAGGCACATTTCACTTATTCTTGTAATTCATCGTCTCAAGGCTAAAAATGAAGATTGAAACTTTAATATCTCTTATTTTGTCCGCTTAGAGGTAAAAATCCTTTAATACTAATCACGATGAACTTGACTTTTGCATTGGGCTGTCTTATCTTAAGCTCAGTATAAATTCAGCTGTCAAATGACTATAAAAACAAAATCAAATATTATGCTAAGCTTACAGTCAGCTAAGTTTTACGTCAGTAAAGTGTGAGTGCGCTCTATAGATCTCAGACTTAGACTCTGCGTTAGTGAATTATATTATATTGTACTTGCTGACCCAGCAAACGTCGTATTGTCATAATTATAAAAAAAAAACAATAATTAAAATTTTTGGGGTATAAAAAATAGATGACGACCGATTCTCAGACCTACCAAAGATATCGCTCAATATTTATTGTACTACAATAATCATTATATTCGATTGCCACCTTGCGACTCTATTGCGTATTTGTGAATGGAATATAATAATATTAAAATCGCGATACAAAAACGAGAATTTTATATAATAATGTTAAAATAAAGTCTTAAATTGAAATATTTCAAGATTTTTTCCTCTTATCATATCAGAGACTAGCTATTGCCTGTGTCGTCAGCTTGGACGCTTATAGGAGCAATAATACTATGCCTGCATGTACCGTAACAATATGACGGCGACTGTATGTCGTTCCGGCCTCTTGTTAATATTTTTATGACATTAAGGGACGAGACGAGCAGGACGTTCAACTGATGGTAATTCATACGCCGTGCCCATTTACAATGCAGTGCAGCTCAGGATTCTTGAAAGACCCAAAAATTCTGAGCGGCACTACAACTGCGCTCGTCACCTTGAGTCATAAGTTGATAAGTCACATTTGCCCAGTTATTTCACTAAGGCGCCGTTCAGACTGAAACACAATAATGCTTACACATTAATTGCTTCACGGCAGAAATAGGCGCCGTTGAGGTTCTCATAATCTATCTAGCCGGCATCCTGTGCCTCCCACTGGAGAATATAACGATAAGAATATTTATAGAACATTTGATTTAAGTCTATTCAGTAGTATTTGCGTTTTCACCGGACATACATACAGACATAGATAATCGTACTTTAGAACTAACCTCTATTTTGAGACTATCTAGATGTGTAAATTATCTAAGCATACAGACTAACGGGCAAACAGACAAAAATTACATATATACTTTTATTTAATACGCGATTGAATGCAGAATATACAGCTAGTGTTCTTTTGAAAAGATATTCGATGAACAGTTTTTAATACTATTTATTTATATATTTTATCATAATATTGTATAGTTAACAATACGCGTATTGTCAGTCTTAGAACACTGACTTTCACCTATGTTTCTTTTTAATCCTCTCTTAAAGTAGTTTTATTTTTCTGTGCGCACGAAAGTCCAAACTTAAATATTTTAAGAATATGGTTTCCATACAAGCGAATTACGTAAATAAGTACAATACTATAACTAATTCAATTTTATAAATATTGATTTAAAATGTTATTTCAGAGTGTTGAGGGAAAAATATATTTCATAGAAATATATTAAATACTCTTCAAAAACCGTATACAAATTATTTATATTCATACTAATTACTAGCTGACCCGACAGACGTTGTTCTGTACATAATAAAAAATTTTTTTTTTTTATGAATTTATCAATATTATTTCATAACATCAAGAATTTTTTCGTAAAATATGCTCCCTGTTGTTATAATGAAATTGTTTCACAGTAGAACTGTCTAACCGTGCGTCAATCTCTCTTAGAAAATATGTCCGTACAAAACAAGTATTGGAAATAAAAATAATTATGGCTCCCAAATCGAAATAAAAACTATCCTATCTCTCAAGTTGGACTAAACTGCACTCCATGAAGTAATCCCCATTAAAATCCGTTCATTAGTTTAGAAGTCCATCGCGGACAAACAACGTGTCACGTAATTTATATAATATACTAGCTGCCCCAACAGACGTTGTTCTGTAGATAATAATAAAATACTGTTTTATAGGAATTTGCCAATAATATTTAAAAACATCAATAATTATTTCGTAAATGCTCCCTGTTGTTATAATGAAATTGTTTCACAGCGGAACTGTCAAACCGTGCGTCGCTAAATTATCTCATAGAGAATATGTCCATACAAGACAAATATTGAAAATAAAAATAATTATGGGTCCCAAATCGAAATAAAAACTATCCTATCTCTCAAGACCTAGACCAAACTGCACTCCATGAAGTAATCCCCATTAAAATCCGTTCATTAGTTTAGGAGTCCATCGCGGACAAACAACGTGTCACGTAATTTATATATATTAAGATTAAGATTACGCTGTGTAAGTAGAGCTATAAGAAATTATTGTACTCACTTCGGCTATTCTTAAAGTTAATTTCTAATAGTTTCAAATTCAAATATTTTTATTCAAAATAGGATGTGACATCACTTATTGAAAGTCAAAAAACTACCACCCATTCCAAAATGAATGCCTCAGGCCTGAGAAGATCGGGCGCAACAAACTCAACGGGCTTTTTTTTCATCAAAAATATGTTTACAAAGTAACATTGTACAATTAAACTTTAATAAACTGAGGACGGTCGCTCCATTCCCAATTTGTGGTATCATTAAGAAAGTCATTTATGTCATGGTAACCTTTACACAAACGTTTTTTAACAATTCTTTTGAATAACGTAATACTTTTGTTTTGAACATTTTCTGGGATCCTGTTGTTAAAGCATATACATCGCCCCACAAAAGACTTGCTAACTCAACCTAGCCGAGTAGTAGGCATTATAAGCTTATGTCTGTTCCTGGTGTTAACATTATGGTTATGGCACTTTCTAGCAAATTCACTTATGTGCCTAGGAACATACATTACAATACATTTCTTAGTAGTAAATATCCATTACAACTAAGATCATTTATACATCCAGATAGATAGTGGTAGCTGTGAAAAAGTAGAAATAAATTGAGGTTGACAGTTAACGTCTATTTTGACCAATGCACGCATACTAACACAAAGTGACATACAAAAAGCGAGTGTAAGACGTAGCTTGTAAGCTATCACGCACTCTTAAGCAAAAAAATAAACCTGGCCTGTTTTCATCGTTTATCTTGCAGCAAGAGGGTCTATTTAGACGTATAAATTATCTATGGGTTATAACTTATAACTATAAAAGGCACACATGTACAGAGACGCGATATATAGCTATAGCGTCCCTTAGTGCAATTCAAATGCCGCCAGGCAACTATTTAAGGTTAATTTACGATGGCCGCGTAGCGTGTGTACAAAACAAATTTAATTCTAAATCATTGTCTATAATGAACGCTTTACGCTGAGCCGCAGTACAAATTAGCGCTCCCCGTTGTAAAACGGTGCGGTTTTAAACTAGCTGCGAGTGCGACTCTCAACTCAGTTAGCAACTTTACAAGTTTCAGTGGAGCTGCAGCCTCGCTTAGAGCTCGTGCTAATTGTGAACAACCACTAATCATTGTGTTCACTACTTATAAAATATAGACCGTACATCTAATATTATTATTAATGGTATAAAATTCCCATGTCGCGGTTTTTGTAGTTAACTCCTTTGAAACGGCTTGACCGACTCTATTCTTCGATCCTTCTGTTTTTCATCCCCCTAAATGTTAAGGGTGGTCCACGCCTTTTTATTTTTTTGATATTTTTTTTAATTTGAAATTAAAATACTTAATTAAATGAGATAAATTACATTTCTTTTTAATATAAAAAAAAGAACTTGGTGCGTAATTCCTTGCTATAAGGAACACCAACATGACCCTGGTTTTTAGCAGTCCCTCGTGACACTTGGAGTGGACAGTTGCTGTAATCTTCCCATAGTATTTATTTTTGGTATCAAAGGGAATGAACTGAATGATATTTTACAATTAGCATGACCTGTAGGTATCTATGTAACGGTATCTTTGGACATGATTTTCACCCATAATGTCGGATTGAATTGAAACTTTTTTTTTATGTCAATAAGGGACGAGACGTAACTCCCTACTCATAACAACATAGGGCCGCTCAGGATTCTTGAAAATCCCAAAAATTCTGATCGGCACTACAATTGCGCTCGTCTCCTTGAGACATGTTACGTCTCTTTTGCCCAGTAATTTCACTAGCTACAGCGCCCTTCAGACCGAAACACAATAATGCTTACACATTACTGTTTCATGTCAGAAAAAGGCGCCGTTTTGGTACCCATAATCATTTTTATTAGCTTTGTATGTTTGTATGTAACGGAATTTTGAACGTAGTTTTCGAATCATTCAAAAGTCGGATTAATTTGAAACTTTGCACACTGGTCAAGTATTGGTATCAATTTAATAAGTTTGTCCTATTTTATATAATTCCTTTCCAGGAATTATCTTCAGTATAAGCGATTTTTATATTCGATACCCGATAGTGTTTGCACGTGCCATAAGTCTTTGTATCAAAGACTTATGGCACGAGCAAACACGTACACAGGACAGAAGACTTGATCATCATTTACATTCTTTAGAAAAACAAAAAATAATAGTAAAACTAAAATAAAAAACATGATGTTATAGAAAACCAAACAAAAATGTAGAAAATAATTTTAAACAAACATAAACTATGAACGGTGTGATTTTTAACATTAAAAATGTATTGGATTAAAAAAAACCTGGCCTGCATTTTAAGATATTTTCAAAATGACACTACTTCTACCAATATGTATCAGTAGCAAGTTGTACTTAAGCATCCCTTGCTTTTTAACAGACCAAAAAGGTGGTTCTCAATTCTATATATATTTTTTTTTATATATGTACACCGATCCTGAAGATTTATGATCCGATTTACGTGATTCTTCTTTAGTTTGATGTCGCGACTAGTATATCCATAGTATTATGTCATATGGTATACCATACTTTACCGACTTTAGTTATATCCATAGTATTATGTCATATGGTATATTGCTATGGGGCAACGCTGCCGATATTAATACAATATTTGTGCTGCAGAAGAGGGTTCATATTCATGCTATTTATAACCTAGGTCCTAGAGAATCATTGAGAGCAAAATTCAAAGAAATTAACATGTTGACTGTTGCTTCTCAATATATTCTTGATAATGTAATGTATGTTCATAGGCACATAAGTGATTTTTGCCAGAAACTGTCATAACCATAATGTTAACACCAGGAACAGACATAAACTTATGATGTCTTTTGTGTGGCGATGTATATGCTTTTACAACAAGATCCCAGAAAATGTTCAAAACAAAAGTATTACGTTATTCAAAAGAATTGTTAAAAAACGTTTGTGTGGTAAAGGTTACTATAACTTAAATGACTTTCTTAATGATACCACAGATTGGGAATGGAGTGACCGCCCTCAGGCTATTAAATAATAAGTTTAATTGTACAATATTACTTTGTCAACATATTTATTCGATGAAAACAAAAAAGCCCGCTGTGTTTGTTGCGCCCATTCTTCTCAGGTCTGAGGCATTTATTTTGGAATGGGTGGTAGTTTTTTTTTGACTTTCAATAAGTGATGTCACATCCTATTTTGAATAAAAATATTTGAATTTGAATTTGTGGAATAGTTGTAATTTGGTCCTATAAAAATTTTACATTGGTTTTCCCAGTTGTTTTCATAATATGAAGATTTTCTGTTACGTGGATAGTATAACTGTAGTTTTTTGGCACCGACTTAAACCCTATCAATATACACAGAAAGAATATTATTTTATTAATATTAAAAGTATTAGGTTTGCATAAGAGGCTTACTAAATTCAATCTGTATTGAGTTATTTTATACTTTCTAGTTTTTGAAGTCGGTTTTTTTTTCTATTTTATTGTTGTGTTTTCTATAAAAGCAACATGCTTTTATTTTTTTTAGTTTAGTTTATTTTTTTACCTACAATTCTTTATTTTGTATATCAGAGAAAGTAAGATTCCTTGAGGCTCTCGTGTTGATAGTTTGAAGTGGTAGAAAGATACAAGATATTTACGAAAAACTTATATTTATTGACACAATAGATCCTATTTTTGAGTTTTAGTATGTGCCGCTAAATTGAATGCATTTATTGATTGTTTTAACATTAATTGGGGAAATATTGTCACGTAGATCTGGCTGAAACTTTAGCAATAACAAACATTTTAATGTTACGGTTAAGCAAAGAAAGTGTTGCACCATTTGACAATTTTATTGTAGATGACGCCATAACTTTAACTGTTAACCGTTAATGTCCAATCTTCGCCGGTTAAAGCTATTGTTAATGTTAAATAGCTAAATAGCGACCTGTCAAAGTTTCATATAAATTTTCGATACTGACTTGATATTTCAATTTTTAACTATGCCTAGGAATACCATGGTACAATACATTCTGCAGTCTATGTTAAAGCCAGCGTTAGTGTAAACGTTAAATTTGACTAAAACCTTAACTATAACAGCTAATATGATGCAACCCACTGTAAGTCTATAAAGTGCAAGCGAATAGAATCCCGATCACCGGCTGCTGCAACATATTTTAGCTTTTAACGATTTGTTTCACAGAACGTGTCAGTACATTTGGATTGCGTAACAATACTGCTGGTCTGTGTTTGTGCCGTCTTTAAAAAATAACGATGTGTGGGTGATGCTAATAATACGTATTACAACAACTTTCTTTTTCTATATTCGTCATTTCATTATATATTAAGTTTTGCTCTGAGTTTTTGCTCTTCCTAGGAGACTATTCAATTTAGCGTAACATACCTGAGCATGATAGCTCAAACTCATTCAAAACCTCAAAATAAAGTGGACTGCTTGTCGTAAATTTTCACCCCCAAAGTTCTTAGCTAGTCTTTTTTTTATGAAAATAAGGGACGAGGCGAGCAGGACGTTCAGCTGATGGTAATTGATACGCCATGCCCATTACAATGCAGCTCAAGATTATTGAAAAACACAAAAATTCTGAGCGGCACTACAACTGCGTTCGTCACCTTGAGACTTAACATGCTAAGTCTCATTTGCCCAGTAATTTCACTAGCTACGGCGCCCTTCAGACCGAAACACTGTAATGCTTACACATAACTGCTTCGCGGCAGAAATAGGCGCCGTTGTGGTAGCCCCATAATCTAGCCGGTATCAAAGGAGCCTCCCACTGGTAAACAGTCTTAGTGAAGGACCGCTGACAATTTAATAATTAGTAAATAGTCTGTCCATTTTTCTTACCACGAGCTTCAGGATTAGATTTTTAAATGTCCAATACTGGGTCGCTGGTGGTGTCTTTGCGCCAAAGGCTAAGTCGAGTGCCAATACAATATGTGCACAGTGTTCACCAAGAATCGTATACTCGTTGCTACGAAATTAACATCTTTTTGAGATTTAAAAGAACACGCCTTAGTAGAAACATAACTTACTATAAAATAGTTTTTCCGTCTATCACCCTGTTTCTATTTAAAACTTACTGAAAATTATTTTTTACTTTGTATGTTTTTCTTTTTCAAACTTTCAATTATTTATATTCAGTGCAAATTTGTCGCTATAGAAGAAAAATAAAGACAATCTTCAAAGCACAGTGTTGATAGAATGTTGGCAGCGTTAATATATCGGGTTTATTTACGTTTCATTCAGTCGCGTTCCTTTATTACTTCCACTCCATAAAATATTATTGAGTGTGATAATTAAAGAACGTTTAGTATTTTGAATCCAACACTGGAGTCTGGGGCAAGAATCTGATGACTCAAGTCGGTTAATTTAGCGTACTATGACGTCACAGAGCATGCCCAGGCGCGTGATCTACCCAATATATAAATTAATAGTTGTTACCCGCAACTTCGTCCACATTTACGATATTTTTTTATTAAATTTCATAAGTAAGTACACTTTTAACATAATAATATATATCTTGTCAAACTTTAACAGTATGTTGGCAAGTTATGACGCTTAGAAAACATATAATTGGACGTAATCCCAGAAAAACGTTCCAAACCACAATCATGTCGAAATTGAGTTAAGAACACAAAACTGGTCACGTGATTTATATTAACGGACTGACAAAAAATGGCAGCCCTACTGTTACTCGTTAAATGAAATCTTGACTTAGTAGCCCAACCCACATGTATGGAATACACTAATATTGATTAAACTTTAAACACGAATTTCTTAAAATGTGATGAAGGCCTGGAACGTTTTTCTGTAATTAGTCCAATTATGTGTAGGTACATACTTAACTACTACTTACTTTAAACTATTAGACGTATAAAAAAGAAACGACATTACATAAGCTATCCTAAATTGCTTTTGGCTGGTGTTCCAATGCAAAACAATCATATATCTCTCAATATTAAGGCAACGTTCGTAAGAAATATTTACGTTCGATCGTTTTACTTCCACTAACTAAACAAAGCAGAATACCACGAAAAAGTCTTTTCATTTGTCGGTTTAATATATTCTCACAATTAATGTGGCTTTCTAGTGGTAACAGAATTTTCTCACTACATTTTTGATAATGTTCTGTATGTTCATAAGCACATCGAGGAAGTTTCTAGAAACTGTGACATTCATAATGTTAACACGAGGAACAAACATAAACTTGTTATGCCTACTATTCGGTTGGATCAAGTTAGTAAGTCTTTTGTTAGGCGATGTATATGCTTCTACAATATTATCCCAGAAAATGTACAAAACAAATGTGTTACGAAATTTAAAAGAATTGCTAAAAAACGTTTGTGTAGGAAAGCTTACATAGCATAAACGATTTTCTTAATGACTCCACGGACTGGATAAAAAGTGAACACCCTCAGGCTCGTTAATTATAAATTTTTATTGTACGATGTCACATTGTAATCCATATTTTTATATTAAAAAAAAAGCCCGCTGAGTTTCTTGCGCCCATTCTTCTCAGGTCTGAGGCAGTCTCTTTTGGTAGTTTTTGACTTTCAATAAGTGATTTTGAATTCTATTTTGAATATAAATATTTAAATTTGAATTTCAAAATCAAGAGATTACAACCTGCAAACTGGAAAACTTTACCTCTTTATAACCTCATTATAGACGTAAAGTTAGTTCTGTGATGTAATGAGGTGCAACACCGAGTTCATTGCTGATTAAAATACTTCCAAAATAGCGATATCAATTTAAGTATCACTGTCTCGACTGAATGAGTGTAAAGAATAATTTGAACTCTTTTTCACTTATTTGCACACAAAGACAATTAATTCCATGTCGATTATTTTTGAATAGAGAACAATTCGAATCATTAAATGTCATATCCGTAAACCGATAAAACTTTACCACTGGTCATCGTGTCGGTACACTGAATCTAAACAGATTTTATATTAGTTTCTCATGTATAAATAAATATATTGAACGTATTGTATGACGTTGCATGTTTCAATGAATACATTTTTGCCGCGGGTTATATTAATTGCGCGCGCGACGCTGCCGCGTTCTCCCGTCTCCAGGAGTCGAACTGGTTGGTATACGGCGCCCGCACTTGAGGACCTCGGTTGACCTTATTTAATTAGTCGCTTCGTTATTACTCTTTCAATTTAAGCAGGCATATTAAAATGTATTCCGCTGTACGAGTGTTGCCATACACATTGTTCAAGCAGAACGCCCGGACCCGAGCGCTTTACGGTTTTACATTTTAAATATATTCTTTGAAGCGTATGTTTATAGATCGGCTGTAGTCGTACAACAAACACCTACAGACGCGATCTTGTGCTCTATTTCTGTTTGGAAGTTCATCCACCTCGTGACGAGCACGCTTTTCTGTTATTAAGACGCCATTTCGTTTAATTTCACTGAGATTGCGTATCATTGGGCATCTTAAAATAACTTATCGAACTGTCCCTAAATTGATAAAAAAAATCTAGAGTTTTTTTGTACGTATTGGGTTCAATATATGAATAGTAGAATATTATATTTTCGCATGTTTAGTGTGGTTAATTTAGAAGAATCTGTTCTTTTCACATAATCTTCTTTATATATATATATATTTATATTGAAAATGGTCTTTGTTTGAGGCTCAATCAAGCCTAAACCACTGGTTGTATCGACATGAATACCACCATTCGATGCGAAATTTATCCTAGATGGTTGATGGCAACTTTTTTTTTATTGTATTTGTAATAAGATGAATAAAATTTAATTTATTTCCCTTTAAAATTCGCCCGGCGAAGGAAGCGGGAACGGCTAGTAGATTATATGTATAGATTATTCTATTATTAACTTGACAGAAATATTAACAGAAGTAGGATTTTATCTCCACTGAATCCATGCGTCCGCCCCAAACCTAATGAGGTACTGTGTCACTCAGTTCCATGAAACTTATTTAATTTTAAATTAAGATTAAGCTATAAATAAATTCTTAGCAGGGGTCTGACCCCGTGGAGCTGAACATGGTTCAGTCGTTGTATATGATTCGAAAACTTATAAATATCTTGCTAACATTAATTCATCACCCCAAACTATTTAATGTACATTTATCCGTGCAAGCGGTGACATTGTCGGGACACCACGGTGGCGCAACCAGTAGCCACTACCAACAAAATGTACACTAACGGCCGTTTTCAATAAGCTATCTATCATTTAACTTACTAGAGGTAGACAAATCTATTCTTTTACGGTCACTTACATTTCAATAACCTATCGACGTAAAGCATTGGATATCGTGATGTCACCGTTTAATGATAAGATCTTATGTATACATAGTTGTGTCCAATATAGTTATAGTCCAATGCTTTATAAATAAATAATGCGTGGATAGGTTATTGAAATGTAAGTAAGCGTAAAAGGATAGATTTGTCTACCTCTAGTAAGCTAAAAAAAGGATAGATAGGTTATTGAAAACGGCCGTATAACTATATTGGACATAACTATGGATAGATAAGATCTTGTCATTAAACGATGACAGCAATGTATCCGTAACTAGAGATACATTATTGAAAACGGCCGTTAATGTATATTGTATGGTTGCACAAACAATTTGGTGGTGCGACCAGCTTGGATGTGTCTAGACTCTGGTGTCTGTATGGTGTCTAGTTTTGCTTACGGTCACCACGATGGCGCGCACTAATGTAACTATAATGTCGTCCTTTGTATGTGTGCAAAGTTTCATTTTAATTAACGGTTCTAGAGTTTGAGAAGGGCATACATAAACACACACATTCTCATTTACACGGACGAGTAAAAAAATAAGGACTCCGTGTCACGTTACATAACAGTGAGGCACCAAAACAAGCCGGTAAACGTGTAAATACATAGCCCCACGCACACACTTACTCTAATACCAGCCGATCGGCCGCCATTATGAGATTTGCCATCGTCTGTGACAGATCAAATCAGTCGCAATAAAATATTTTAAAAATGCCGTTGTGCGTTTTGATAAATTGTAAAAAAAAAAAACTATAAAAGTATTTGTATTTTTTGTTTGGTTATATGATTATTTAAGGGAGAAAAAATTCTGTAACTGGTATACCCCGTAACCGCCCACAAACTTGCATAAAGGTGCTTTACTTGCTAATATCAAGGCGCGGAGTCCTTTTTTTACTAGTCTGTTCTCATATAAGTATACAGTAGTGTGTTGGTATTTAGACAATTTTATAACATATTAGCTGACCCGACAGACGTTGTTCTGTAGATAATAAAAAAATACTGTTTTATAGGAATTTGCCAATAATATTTTGAAAACATCAATAATTATTTGGTAAAAAATGCTCGCTGTTGTTATAATGAAATTGTTTCACAGCGGAACTGTCAAACCGTGCGTCACTAAATTTTCTCATAGAAAATATGTTAATACAAACTCGAACAAAAACTATCCTATCTCTCAAGTTGGACCAAACTGCACTAGAAAATCCGTTCATTAGTTTAGGAGTCCATCGCGGACAAATAACGTGTCACGTAATATATATTAAAATTTTGCATGCCAATTGATGGAACATATTGGATTAAAAAAAAATATTAAAGTAGGCGTTACTTTGCGGAAATCCATAATTATCCAAATGATTTGAGTTTTCTTTAGTGTTAATTCCGCCAATATTTGTCTTTAAACAATTCGACACGTGTTTCGCCTCTATATGAGGCATCCATAGGACGTGTTGCCTCGCCAAAATCTAAAGTTAACACTAAAGAAAACTCAAATTATTTGGATACATATTGGATTATCAATAATATTATGTCAACATCTTGAGTACAATTGATGTGTTGTTTCAGCGCCATGAAGATAATGCTGTCGAAGCTGCCGCGCGCGTGGATCGTGGACGACGCCAAGGACGACGGCTACACGGCGCTGCACCTGGCAGCACTCAACAACCACGCCGAGATCGCCGAGCTGCTGGTGGCGGGCGGAGCGCGCCCTGACCTGCAGAACGCCAACCTGCAGACGGCGCTGCACCTGGCGGTGGAGCGCCAGCACACGCAGATCGTGCGCCTGCTCATCGCCAACGGCGCCGACCTCAACATCTGCGACAAGGTGACGATGAGGGGGCTCGCACACCTACCGCAGACCCAGCAACACGTGGTTACAACCACCCACACACCACAACCGCCATTATCGACCGCGTGGGTGAAACCGGCCACATTGCAACCACCAGTCCACCAGTGGAACGTTTTCACAGGAAGCCGGCTAGATTATGGGAACCACAACGGCGCCTATTTTTGCCGTGAAGCAGTGATGTGTAAACATTATTGTGTTTCGGTCTGAAGGGCGCAATAGCTAGTGAAATTACTGGGCATATGAGACTTAACATCTTATGTCTCAAGGTGACGAGCGCAATTGTAGTGCCGCTCAGAGTTTTTGGGTTTTTCAAGAATCCTGAGCGGCACTGCATTGTAATGGGTAGGGCATATCAATTACCATCAGTAGAAAGAACGTCCTGCTTGTCTCGTCCCTTATTTTCATTAAAAAAAACCAGCGACACCGTGAACCAGTCGCCGGCCACATCGCAGATACAACGTTGCGTCGGCGCAACGACAGTACGAGACTACTTTTACCATTAAAGTATATTTATTTTACTTTTAATATCTATGGCTAACTAAACACCAACACTGCCGCCACCATTAGTAAAATTGATAGAGAATAAAGTGTAATTAAAATAGGTATAAGTCAATCATACATATTGTGCCCAGAATCTTAATTAGCAGGCAATGATGTGGAAAATTTTAAAAGTACTAACTAATAGAAACTATACAAATTAAACTTATCAACGATATGGATTTCGAACCCGAGCCTCTCGGGTTCCGTTTTTCAACTCTCAGGTAGTGGCTTCATCTACAGGATCTACTTTAAAATTGATAACCTGCTCAACCCCAATAATTGCATATTAGGAATTGAGACTTGAATAAGACGTATCAAAATTTACGATCCATGCGTCACTCGAATGTTTGGCTCAGTTGGCTTACCAACTGAGCCAAAAACCGCTCTTAAGCGCTCAGACGGAACCCGAGACGCGCGACTTTTCGCATCGTTCATTAGTTTTGGTTACAAATTTTGTATAATTAATCCCAGAAATGAGTTTAAAATAACAAATTGTTTAAATACAAACCATATTTAATGATAAAATATTGATAATAGGACGGTGACACACCTCTCCACGAAGCCCTGCGTCACCACACGCTGCAGCAGCTGCGCAGACTGCAGGAAGTGACCGACTTTCCTTCACTGGGCGGAATCGCCAACACGCACGACAAGAAATCCTCTGCCTCCATCGCGTGCTTTCTTGCGGCGCACGGAGCCGATTTGAACGTTAAAAACAAGAAAGGTTAGACGCATTGTCTTTTTTTTAGAGAATAGGAGGAGAAATTAGTATATGGGTCCATTCACTGGCCTTTTAGGATACACCCGAGCTTAGTCGAATCATCTTCGTACTCACTTTTTTTGCTCGATGTTCTTTACTGCCACGTATTTATAGATTTTATATGAAAGTGAGTAAAGTTGCTAGAAATCTGTAGCATAATAATGAAACAGTTCTTAGGAACACTTCTGAGTTAGATGATGTAACTTCTATCAAGCTTGCCACAACACACACCAACACAACCCACAATTCGGGAAGGCTTACTGTGTTTCTTTATTTATATCACTGTGACGTAACGTGATCCTCCTCTGCTTGAAGTTATATTTAGATCGAGAACGATCGGATTTTAGAGCATTCTGCTGAAGTCAAAAACCTCTATAACCGGTGATACTTCGACGGCATGGCTGTTGTCGGAAGTTATTTATTATGCGTTCAAGCTATTTCTCAGCTATTTTGAGCTGAATTGCCAGTTCTTCTAGTAAAGAACTTAGTGATTTAATACACACAATAGAATAGAATATATTTTTTCGCCATGAGGAGGGACAATAATTTTTCAGATTGCAATAGCACTGGGTAAATGAGCTTTGACATGGTGAGAAGAACTGATTAGAAAAAAGTCCTAGTCCCAGGCAGATGAATACAATGAAAGCTCTAGAAATTAGAGCTTTTGTATATATAAATATATATATATAGGTTTTAGTTACTGAGACAGATTGAGAAAGTATAGCTGTGAATGCAGTTATAGAGCGATGCATGCAAAATGCATTTTTGAGGTAATTTGATGATCAAACAAGAGAAAACATATGAATGTAGATTATACAGTGAATGTGGATGAAGTGTTTGTAAAGGTGGAACAGATTGGGGAGGAAATGACTTATGCGGCAAATGGAAATACGTAATCAGTGCCTGGGATGGATCTGGGTGAGGTGTGATTACTTACTCGGCTAAAGGCCGTTCCCAATATAATATCCACTTCTACTGTCAGTAATTAGCTGTCAATAATCTGAAGCTGGCCCAACATACCCGATAAGTCATTCTTATCGCATTATGTTGGGACGCGTGAATTGAAATTTCCATACAAACTTCTATCGCTGGTAAGCTATACGTCTTCCCATTGGCAGACAGCGTGTACGGATAAGGTGAGTTACAGTCGATAAGTTTATTGGGACTGAAAAGTCAACGATAGTTACGATTTTTATCTCAAGTAAGTCGGCCGTAAGTCGGCCGTAAGTCGAGTTAGTAAGTCTTTTGTGGGGCGTTGAATATGCTTTTATAACAAGATCCCAGAAAATGTTCAAAACAGATGTATTACAAAATTCAAAAGAATTGTTAAAAATTGTTTGTGTGGTAAAGGTAAAAATATAAAGGACTTTCATAATGACACCACAGATTGGGGATGGAGCGACCGCCCTCAGGCTTTTAAATAATAAAATTTACTGTACAATTTTACATTGTAACCATGAACCAAACCAAAGAAGCCCGCTGAGTTTCTTGCGTCCGTCCTTATCAGGTCTGAGACATTCCTTTTTGAATGAGTGGTAGTTTTCGATATTCAATAATATTATATCTTATTTTGAATAAAAATATTTGAGTTTGAATCATATGTGTTGTTGGATTACAGGTCAAACACCGCTGGACCTGTGTCCGGATCCAAATTTGTGCAAGACGCTAACATCTTACCGCAAGGACGGAGAAGGTGCAGCTAGTGATGGCACGCCGGACAGTGACGGCGGCTCGCTGGGGGCCACAGCGGCCACCCCCGTGGCCTCTCCCGAGGTGGGCACCTGCAATCTGGCCGGGGTCGTCAAGAGAACTGACCCCACCATGGAGGAGTGTCTGGTGTGCTCGGACGCTAAGCGGGACACACTATTCAAGCCGTGTGGACATATTTGCTGCTGCAACGTCTGCGCTTCAAGAGTGAGTATTTTGCATCTACCCTCCTAACTACGTTATAGCAGATAGTTCTTTATAGCAGGCGATTCGGACAGTTAGACAACTTCGTCAGGGATTCAGATTTAAATACCTTAAGAAAATAATAGTTAATCAATTTCATGTATTACACTAGGTAACGATTTCATGATATATTATTCATGATTATATGTACCAGTGGGAGGCTCCTTTGCACCGGATGCCGGCTGGATTATGGGTACCACAACGGCGCATATTTCTACCGTAAAGCAGTAGTGTGTAAACATTACTGTGTTTCGTTCTGAACAGCGCCGTAGCTAGTGAAATTACTGGGCAAATGAGACCTAACATCCTATGTCTGCAGGTGACGAATGTAGTTGTAGTGCCGCTCAGAATTTTTGGGTTTTTCAAACAATCCTGAGCGGCATTAAATCGTAATGGGCAGGGGTATCAATTACCATCTACTGAACGTCCTACTCGTCTCGTCCCTTATTTTCATAAAAAATAAGATGCGCAAGATTTTAAAACAAGTAAAATCGCCGAAAAGGAGACCTTTTTTTTTTTGACGCCTCAGCAATAAAAAAATATTCTTTTCGACTACGTTTAATGCAGGCCTCTTATCTGGAGACGAATCTATGCCTTTACCCATATGTCTGTAGTTATCATTCCATTTTCACAAAAATAAAAATTCTTGATAAGACACCCCCCACCAAACCACGACTGAACCAGGATGATGACCACGTCACACGTTTACACTTGTGAATCTTTTTGGAGCTTTGAGAGTACACTTTGTCATTTCGCTTGATATAGTGCATCAGTGAAAAGGATATTTTTGTACTTTCCACCCGCGTATCAGGATGGCAGGCTTTTTAAATTTTTTTTCGAGAGGAGGAAAATACATTTACGATTTTAGACCCCGAAACAGGGCCCATTTGTCGGGCTCGGGTGTCGTGTAGTGGGTAGGCTCTACAGACTAAAAACCTCCTCTATACTGGTAGCTCGAAAAGCTTATCCAGCGAAGCCTGGCGAGGCCTTGGAGGTCATGTATCTGTCCCGTCCCGTCCCGTGCCTGAGAGATATATAAATGTATCTCTCAGGCACGGGACGTCTCGGAAGAAGACTCGAACCCCGTCCGACTTAGTAGTAGGCTAGATGGAGAGGTAGCAAGTATTATGATCAAGCCCCTCTTTTAAATTATTGGTTAGGATTTATTGGTTGTGGAGAGTTTTCACAGTTACATATATCGAAGTACACCATATGTTTTGGGCACTACTTACTCGCTGGTGGTCTATAAGTTACTTGTGAGTAGGGTTACCATTTAGTAATTTATAAAGTCGTGACAAAAAGCCTGTCATAATAAGTCCGATAAAAGTCCGGAATTTTTGGTTGGTAACGCTATTTGTGAGGCGACATTTTTAACGTGTCTGACGAATCAAATCTAAAATATTTTATTTCTTAGGTTACACATTACACTTGAAATATTAGTTTTTTTCATACAGCCCATTCGGAAGGCAGATTTCCTTAGAGAAGAACGAGCAAGAAACTCTAAGGTTGCTTATTTCAAAACAGATTGGTATTACAAGTTCTTATTTTCAATTAAATTTATAAATCATTATTCTAAGTAATTAAGTGTTCCCAATTAGTCGACAGAGTGCAACGTGGGCACTATCCGACTTCAGTGATGGTTTGGTGGTTATTAGCTATGAAGGAGTGACTGAAACAAACTTTTGTTAAAAAGGTATCAAAACATCGGCATAAGTGTATCCTGATACCATTCTTGAGAAGGTAGTGAAATCCGTTAACAACACCATGTTCAATAACCAAGAATGGTCTTTCCAGCAAGACTTGGTTGGAAACGAACGTTTCGGACTTCATTAGAGCTGAAGACTGGCCGTCTATTAGTCCCGTTCTTAATCGGCTGGGTTATAATTTATTGTCAATTTTAGAGAGTACGGCTTTCTCTAAACGCAATGATAATTTGTAGTCCCTAAAACAATATGTACGATTGGCAGTGAAGAATTTTCCCATGGAATAAGTGCGTGCTTCTATTGGTAACTGGCCTCAACGCCAATGGAGACGACTTCGAATAAGCTTTTTTATATTTTCAATTGTTTTATATCTATGTATTAAACTTACTCACTGTAAAAGTAATAAATGTTATTTACAATACAGTAGATGCATCAATCCACACGTACCGTGAATAAAATAAAGGCATTATGCGAGCATTTTATTATCTTTTATATAAAATAAATATAATAACATCAACTGTCACTTCTTATTTACATTTCATTGATCAAGAGATCCAGGATTAGCAACCTTCAATCACAATAAATTATTCGCCACCTTTGCTTGAAATAGATAATTTAGAACAGAGGCAAGGTGTAATTTGATAGCATTGATGCATGATTGACGCAGTCCCCGCCAGATTTACGTCACTTCCTTCATCAATCATCGTAGGATATTTTATTCGCATTTATTTATAGCCTCTTTCAAAAATTTATGACTTACTATGAATACTGAATATACTATCTACAGATAGAGATAAAAAACTACTTTCTACTGTCAGTAATTAGCTGTCAATAATCAGACGCTGTCCCAATATACCCGATAAGTCATTCTTATCGCCTTATATTGGGACGCTTGAATTGCAATTAACATACAAAACTTCTATCGCTGGTAAGCTATACGTCGTCCCATTGACAGACAGCGTGTACGGATAAGTCAACGATAGTTACGATTTTTATCTCAAGTAAGAGATAGACTGAATATTGGGAAAGGTATATTGTAGGATTCATTATTACAAGTGGACATTCATACAATACCGAATAAGAATTAAGAATAAACATAAATTTTAAACCAAAATATATTAGAGTGATAGTTAGCGACATTGGTATCGTTAGATTGATTCTGAAAGCTGCACAGGGTACGGGGGCAGGAGGAAGGTGGCACGCGGCCAAACGACACGGCTTAGTCACGCGAACCCACTTGGGGTTATAATTTGTTTAGAACTATACTTGGACACATAGAAGTGTTAACATTGAGTATAAAAAGGTTGATGCAGCATTCGTGTGCCCCGTAGCACATTTTCATGAAACCATTCATTACATTTTTTTTTATGATAATAAGGGACGATCCGAGCAGGACGTTCAGCTGATGGTAATTGATACACCCTGTCCATTACAATGCAGTGTCGCTCAGGATTCTCGAAAATCCCAAAAATTCTGAGCGGCACTACAACTGCGCTCGTCACCACGAGACATAAGATGTCAAGTCACATTTTTCCAGTAATTTCACTAGCTGCGGCGCCCTTCAGACCGAAACACAGTAATGTTTACTCATTACTGCTTGAAGTTTGAAGTAACAAGGAGAACACTACGTTAATCTGATGTTAAATTATACGACCTGCTCATTATATTGCAGTGTCACTCAGGATTCTTGAAAAACCTATAATTGTGAGCAGCACTGCGGTTGTGTTCGTCACCATGGGACGCAAGGTGTTAAGTCTCAATAGCACAGTTATTTTCCTCATGGAAGAGGAAGACAAACGAGGGTCACTTGATGTTAAGTGATCACTGCCGCCCACATTCTCTTGCAACATCAGAAGAATCACAGGAGCGTTGGCAGCCTGGTTCTGGTTCTCAAACAGAAGCTCATTCCACAGCTTGGTTGTCGTTGTCCGAGCAATTATTATTGATCGTCACTGTCGCACAGTTTAAAGCTGCATATTCACAAGCACACGCACCACTGACCTGTATAAATATCACTGGACAGGCTGTTCCATATGTTTGACAGCAATTTTTTTGTTCGTATTTGAAGCGCCACTCGTGAGCGTCCAGAGAACTAGTTTTGATGTATAATACAAATGGCTGCGAGAGAAGCGTACAATCCTCTGAAGTATTTTTGCATTTTGGATCAATTTTCCGTGTTATTTATACTACGTAATAAAGTACAACTTTTTTTGTAAATAGTTATCCTATCGATGTTTATTTAGCTAATATTGTCATTACTGGTTTTAGTACCGTAGACTCTCGCTACATGGCCAACAGCGCCAAAATGGCGACTATCAAACAGGCACAAAAGCACTTTGACAACCGCCAGTCCAGTGATATTCAGGGTGTCCCAAAGTTATGGGACATGAAGGGAAAGTACCTTAAATATCGAAGATAGGCTATTTTACTGAAAGAAGACTTTATGTTATTTTTAAAAGTTAGTACTTCTGCATTCAAAGATTTTCTAAAAATTGCTTGCCTCGTCTAGGAATCGAACCGACTGAAATGTAAAAAAAAAACCCTTACTTTAATAATGCCAATCGAAAAAATGGCCAAAAACTAATAACTCTTCTTAAGTAAGAAGTATTTTAAAAGAAAGGAACAACGTAAAATGAATGTTTTCCTACTTGGATGGGTACGAATGGACCAATTAGATGGCCGGCCAGATCCCCGGACCTTACACCATTAGATTTCTTCTTTTGGGGATACGTGAAAGGAATGCTATACAAAAAACGATACGAGAACGTGGGCGAATTACAAACAGAATTGTGCCATATCATATCGAGTATTCACCATAAAATGATAAGAAAATCAACAGTCCGCTTACTCATTAAAAGATTGGCGATTTGCGTAAGACAAGAGGGATCACATTTTGAGCATTTAATTAATTAATTTACAAAAAAAATAGCCACTTAATTGACTACTTTCTTTTAAAATACTATGTTACTTAAGAAGAGTTGTTAGTTTTTGACCATTCTTTCGATTAGCATCATAAGAGTAGGGGTGTTTTTTTTTACATTTAAGTCGGTTTGATTCCCAGATGAGGCAAGTAATTTTTAGAAAATCTGTGAATGCAGAATTACTAACTTTTAAAAATAACATAAAGACTTCTTTCAGTAAAATAGCCTATCTTCGATATTTAAGGTACTCTCCCTTCATGTCCCATAACTTTGGGACACCTGTATAGTAGAGGTCAGTGACATGCACACTTAGCCCCGCGCGTCAAGATGACTTTAAGTATCTGTAATTAGTAAAATTATCATACAGACAGGTCACGAGCGCCTGTCAACCGTGACGCGAAAAAAGACTTTCCTATACCAAAAATCGCACAACCAGGTCAAAGAAGTTTCCACTTCAAAAACTCATCTAGAAGCATCGTGGTAGCTGTTTCACGATACATTCACACACATTACATAAATGACATTTAGATAAAAGCTTACCGTACCGGCAATATTCTGCAATTCAAATTGTTTGACCGCCAATTTGTCGTGCCGCATAAATGTTTAGCAAATGTTTCTGCCTCGACGCGAGCGAGTCCTTGTCGTTGAAACCTTCTATTGACCTAAGTCAGAATGAGAAAAAACACTCCTTAGCGGTTGTTTTAATTACCATTATGAATAAGGGGGTTGGTAACTAATTTAATATATGCTTAGTACAAAGTTAGCAAAAAACAGAAAGACAAGCTCAAAATAAATTAAATTTAAAATAGGGTTTACTAAAATATTACTAAGGTATAATTATTATAAAGCATTCAACTTTACAATAAAATACCAGACAGTATACATGCTTAGATAATTTATACGTCTAGATAGAGTCTCTTGCTGTTAGACAACCGAGAAAAACAGACTAGGAATATTAGTTTAGTGTGCGTGACAAGCTACGTCTTACACTCGCGATTTGTATGACACTGTGTTAGTGTGCGTGAATTGCTCAAAATAGACGGTAGTTCTAAAGTCTATTTTTTTCAACGTTTTCACAGCTGTCATAGTCTATCTAGACATATAAATGATCTAAGATAGAGTGAGTGAGTGAGTCCTAGCTCACTGAGCACAAATTCAAGAAATATATTAAAGCTTCTTTGACAAAGAAGACATACTATAGTATAGTAGATTATAATTAGAGGATAATGATACATGTTTCTTGTCTGGTTCTGCGTAGGCCACCTAAAATTGTAAAATATTATATAGGCTAAGTTCTTATATGATTCAAAAGATGGGGTGGAAGTTTCTTATCAGTTCTTCTTCCCATGTCAGAGCACCTCTACGAATTTATGTAGCTTCATGAAGTTTTCCAAGTGTTGTTGCAATATGTTATGTTATTGTCACTCCCAATCGTAAGTAAATATATTTCTGTTAATATTTTTAAACAAATTTTATAAGTAAATAACAATTCGAAGTTATTGTACGTACTCTTTGTCATTCTGCTTGCTGTAGTTAAATTGTGAAAATTTTTCCATCATTGGAAAGGATATTTTTATACCTTTTAGCCGCGTAGCGAGACAGTAAGCATATTTTATAAAGCCAGTCTCTTTTACTGTAGGAATTTATGTATAGCATGTCCTGTATATCGACGATAAGCAACAAATTTCATTCAGGTCTTCTTTTATGATACGCGAATGCTTATAGCAGTATACCTGTAGGTATACTGCTGACGTATTTTGAAAAATTAGTGCTGTGTAAGTATATACCGTGCATTGTTGAACTAGTGTTGTTGTTTGATTAATATGTTATTGAAAATAATTTTTTAATAATTTAATTGTTTAAAAACGATATGAAATGCCAAATTGTAATACTAAAAGTTTTATGTTTGCACTTCTATCGGCAGTCTTTACAACTGCCAATTTTTTTTTATTTTACGCTGTGGACTTGAGAAATAAGAGAGCAGTCTCAGTTGGAACGCAAAAAATTCGATTTCGGTCTTGAGACTTAAGATGAACATCTCAAGTGCATGTTTCTAATTAGGTTCCCCACTATATTTTAGTTGCTTATTTTGCGTTGCGGAAAATGGAGGAGGCCTTCACCCAAAGAGGGGCTCATACTACCGATTAAAACATTAATTATTAAGAAAAAGATAAAAAACTTACTAACATAATTTTTTTTAAGTTAAGTTTACCAATAAAAATTATAAGTTTTAAAATTAGTTTAATTTAATTATGTTTTTTTCTTATGAAAATAAGGGACGAGACGAGCAGGACGTTCAGCTGATGGTAATACGCCTTACCCATTACAATGCAGTGCCGCTCAGGATTCTTGAAAAACCCAAAAATTCTGAGCGGCACTACAATTGCGCTCGTCACCTTGAGACATAAGATGTTAAGTCTCATTTGCTCAGTAATTTCACTAGCTACGGCGCCCTTCAGACCGAAACACAGTAATGTTTACACATTACTGCTTCACGGCAGAAATAGACGCCGTTGTGGTACCCATAATCTAGCCGGCTTCCTATGCAAAGGAGGCTCAAACTGGTAATTTTAATTTAGTATTGGAATAAAAGGCCTTTTTATATAATTTGACTATTGTGCGTTGCAGGTGAAGAAGTGCCTGGAGTGCCGCTCGTGCGTGGTGTCGCGGGCCCGCGTGCGCGAGTGCGTGGTGTGCTCGGAGGCGGCCGCCACGGTCGTGTTCCGTCCGTGCGGCGACGTGTGCGCCTGCGCCGGCTGCGCGCCGCTCATGCGCAAGTGTGTGGAGTGTCGCTCACCGCTGAGCCCGCACCACGCCATACACAACATGGACCGTCAGTATACCACGTGGTGTTGCTACACGTGCAACAAGCCTAAATTTAAACATTTATTTTTTTTAAAGTGAATACCCTCCCTTCTGGGAGTAACTCTACAAATTAAATTTGCAACCAAAATTTACTACCCATGAGTACTCGAACGGTTGGCTCAGTTCGAAAGAGGGCACGGATGGAACCTCAGAGGTCGCGGGCTCGAATCCCGCATTGTTCATAAATTTTGGTTACAAATTTAGTATGAATATTGAAGGAGGCGTTACTTTTACGAAATCCATAATTATTCAAATGTTTTAAGTTTTCTCTAGTGTTAATTCCACCAATATTTGTCTTACAACAATTAGACAGGTGTTTCGCCTCTACACGAGGCAACCTCAGGACATGTTGATTTGCCAAACTCTGGCACGATACTAAATTAGAGCCGGAAACCGCTATTTTATAACCTCGTCCCATGGAATGACGCGCTGTGATTGGTCGACTTTTGTGACGTATTACCCCCGCAAGAGATACGTAACAATGGTTAAGGGACCAAATTTGTTTGTTCATTCAACAATGTAAATAATTAGAAATAATAAAACACAAAAATTGTTATTACTCTAACACATTCAAACGAAATCCTTTTTTACATGTATGCAAAATATTAAAAATTATTATTGTTTCCGTGTAAGTGAATGTTTCGCGAAGTGTGATTTTTCCGGATGGTTACTTCTAAATGCGGCAATGTGTTCATTTAATCTAATTTTGAAATTTCGCCTCGTTTGACCTATATATGGGGTATATATGTAAGTAATATATATAAGTGTCACAACTTAATTAATTTTTCACACGGGTCTCTCTAGGGAAATCGTCGACAAATACCGAGAGAAACTTGTGTATTCTATTGAGTCCTTGAGAAGGTCGCCGCGGAATGGGGTAAATTGAACCAATTAAACCACCAGAAGACTCAAGTTTGCGCATTTACCACTAAAAAAAACTCATTTATCGTATCACCGCTATTCGATAACACTTCCCTTAAAGGCTCACCTAGTATCGGATTACTGGGTCTCGCAATCTCGAGCGATTGCCAATTCCGTGGTCATCTGGAGGGCAAAGCCAAATTGGCTTCGAAGAAGCTGGGCGTCATAAATTGAGCACGGCAATACTTCAAGCCGGCCCACATTCTAGCGCTCTACAAAACGTTTAGCTGGTGGTAATTGATACGCCTTATCCATTACAATGCAGTGCAACTCAGGATTCTTGAAAGACCCAAAAATTCTGAGCGGCACTACAATTGCGCTCGTCACCTTGCGAAATAAAATTGTTAAGTCTCATTTCCCCAGGAATTTCACTAGCATCTGTTACAGCAAATTTTCTGTGATGATTACTCTATAGTTTTGGACGTCCTATCAATTACTGACACATATTTTACCTTGTGCTTGTTCATAGACATAAAAAAAGACTTACACTCACACATACCAACTTTTTAGTGGATATGATAATAGTTTCGTCATAAGCTTTCGGAAGGACCTATCCTCTGCAACACAGGCTATCCCTCTGCGGTAGCAGAGGGTAGGGCACACATCTTTCTGTAACTATATCTCGGAGATTTATTTGGATTTAAAATCGAGCGTCACGGTGTTCGTATCCACTATGTTGTTTTAAGTCAATCAGTGCGTACAATCGGCGCGGGCGCTAGCTTGAAGACGAATGCGACTTCTCAATGAGCGCTCTACTGATGGACAATAATAACTAACTTCAATCACGTCACCGACAGTGACGTACACAGTGACAACTTCAAACACATTTTGAAAGATGACGTTCGCCATCAGTTCAGCCCAATACACAGAGTAGAATATAATCATACAGGCCATATTACTTTTATATTCTAATTCTCCGACATATATATTTTTAGACTTGATTATTTTTATTATTTCAGTGGAGAAAGAGAGCACCAGCAACCTAGCCATGGTGCAGGTGAACAAGGGACAGCCGGCGCCTGCGCAGGCCGCGCCCCACCTCATGAACAACGGCATACGTTCGGGGAACACGGGCCCCGCACCTGTGGGCCCCGCCCCTGTGGCCCCTGCCGCTGTGGCCCCACCGCCTGGGGCCCCGGGCTCCGCGCCCGCCGCCGCTGCCTCAGCTCCTCTCCCCCAAGTGGTCTCCCCCACCCCCTCCCCCGCCCCCTCCACCGCCCCCTCCACCGCTCCACTCCCGCCAACACACAACCTGAATAACGCGCCCTCCACGGCAGAAGTGCAGAAACTACAGCAGCAGTTGCAAGACATCAAAGAACAGGTATGTCTTAGCCGACTTCATTTGAAAGGTGGTGCTTCCCGTGTAGTTCCCATTGCAATTTTCCCAGATCTCACTAAAACTAACCAACTATTTAGAAAACCATAAAAGTCTATAATTTGCTAAAAGTATGTGCGAACAGATTTCAATAAGTCGTAGTCAAATACTCGTATGATGATCAATGGAACTACTTACAGTAGGGTGCGATCTGTGGCAGAATTTCTTACTGTCTGTAATCAAATTGCAATGCGCTTACGTTCATTGCTGCATTGCAAAATGATGTAGATCTACACATATTAAGACAAATTATTAGTTAGTGTAGTTCAATAATAAATGAAAAAAAAATTAACAATAAAATAACCCACTTCAAAATACTATCCAATACATTAGATATAATATGCACTAAAAAGTATTAATATAAATGCGTATTTTTATACAATCTAATTTATCTAATTCTAGTAACGATCATTGTTATATTTGGAGTCGGTGTCAGCGAAGGTAGATTTGTAACTACATACATAGTTATAAGTGCGATGTGCTTGAGTCGTGAGGAGGCGAGAGGCGAGAACGGGTCGCGGCGGAAGGACACCGATTCCAAAAATAACAATAATCGTAACTAGAATTACATTAATTTATTAGATTGTTATAAAAAACGCAGTTATTTTCATACTTTTTAGTGCATTTTATATCTATTGTATTGGAATAGTATTTTTGAAGTCGGTTATTTTTTGTTAATTTTTAGACGGATGATGAAAATATTAATATAATCTCCCCGTCGTCCTCTAAACTCCTCTTAATGCCTCGCCTATTTTTCGAAACCTTAAGCTGGATTATAGGATTAGCTATTCCGCGGTTATTTGGAAAGTTAGGCATAGAGCACGGCACTACTTCAAGCCAGGTCCAACCACGTATGGATTGCTGTCATCTCTGGTCTGGCCCACCCCAGTACCAGCTAGATCTGTTTGACCTCGTGGAATATTGAGCTGCTGGAATTTTCGGAGATCCAGCGCTTAGTCGAAATTATTTAAACGTTGATTAAAGTAAATAAAGTTAATTACAGTTATTATTTATATATTTTGTACTCGTCTACTTTTATCTGTCACTTATACAACCACGATCTCTAATAGACTTTATTGAGTTTGAAAAAATCTTATAAGTACTCTATGGATTAAAAAAGCATTGTTTATGGTACAGTTTTAAACACTGTATTCGATTTAAAAGATTGGCAGTTGAGTTTATATATGTATAATATATATGTCTACTTTTTTCGAAGATAATATAGTAGATTCAGTAATTTAAAAAAAATATAGTGACGATTGAAAAACGCTTAGTTTAGGCCTAAGAGCTCTTTCGCACTACGTCCGATCCGAATCCGATCCGTACCCGTGAAAACACGGTCCGAAGTAGTCGAAGAACTCCCACACCCTCAGACTCTTTAATTATAAATGTTTATTGTACGATATCACATTCTAATCCATATTTTATATAAAAAAAAAGCCCGCTGAGTTTTTTGCGCCCATTCTTCTCAGGTCTGAGGCAGTCTCTTTCGAATGGGTGGTAGTTTTTGACGTTCAATAAGTGATTTTTAATCCTATTTTGAATAAAAATATTTGAATTAGAATTTGAACTATTTGTAACGGTTGACGGAAAGAAATCGGATGATGGAGGCCGGATGTAGTGCGAAAACTACCTAGAAATAGTTCTACGAGTACTTCGGACCGTGTTATCACGGGTACGAATCGATTTCGGATAGGACGTAGTGCGAAAGCGCTCTAATTGAATAAAGTTTATTTGACTTTGACTTTGATTGTACTCTTACAGACCATGTGCCCCATCTGCTTGGACCGCCTCAAGAACATGATCTTCCTGTGCGGGCACGGTATGTGCCAGATGTGCGGTGACTGCATCACGGTGTGCCCGATCTGCCGCAAACAGGTCGAGAAACGGATCCTGCTCTACTGAGACACCAGACCGTACCCGAATCTACTTACTTTATAAATCTACCACCATCGATTAACGCGACCAACTTGTAAAGGCTATGGTCTCCTATTTTACGCCGTACGCGACGTCTCTTTATGTACTGTTGTGGTCTCTTTCACACGTCGACGCTGGCGTGTTGACGCCGTACGCGGCATTCGAGCACCGTGCGCCGCGTCTCTAGTCATTTCGAACCATTGCAGCGTGAAGTTCGCCGCTCGCGTCACACAAAATGATCAGGTTTGATAAAGGAAAAGACGAGTTGATTGATTGTTGATTGTATCAGTACAATCTTATAATGCAGTGACAAGAATTATTAAAACAATATAAGCATCAATGCTAGCTCGCGAGTAGCCAGTGATCCACCTGCGTCACGCCAGATGTATTGACCACTGACGCTGTGCGTTGCGTCCAGACGTTGGAAGCCACAGAATTGAACGTTGACGCTAACGCCAGACGCCTTGTGGCATAAAATAGGAGACCATAGGCCATAGGAGGCCTTAACTATTGAAACGCGTGAAACTAATAAACTGTCTTACTAATAAATGCAATTATCCAAATGATTTGAGTTTTCTTTAGTGTTAATTCCGCCAATATTTGTCTTTAAACAACATCCTCACGGTGAAGATGCCTCGTGTAGAGGCGAAACACGTGTCGAATTGTTTAAAGACAAATATTGGCAGAATTAACACTAAAGAAAACTCAAATCATTTGGATAGTTATGGGTTTCCGCAAAGTAAACGACTACTTCAACATTTTTTTTAATTAACGCAATTTAAGTCACTCCAAATTTAAAATTACTTGTACCTGTCATGTAATTCTGTAGCGACAAAGGTAATATAAGTAGATATGGACAAAAAGTTTTAAACTTGGAATAACTTTACTTCGCGTTTATAAGTAACACATTAAAACTCTAAGATAATTTGTACGTCTGTCTCCGATGAAGACAGGCCAGGTTTATGTTATGTTTACTTTAGTGTACGTGATAAGTTACGTGTTACGCTCGCGATTTATATATGTGTCTCTGTGTTAGCGTGCGTGCATCGCTCAAAATAGAGGTTAATTGTCAACCTCAATTTGTTTTCGAAGTTTTTACAGCTGTCACAGTCTGTCTAGACGTGTAAATGATCGATGTTAAATTATTATGATTTTGAATACTTAAGCACTAATAGGTCGCTCCGTGATCAAACAACGAACGGGAAACTCAATTATCCTGAAATTGTGGTGAGTGCTTATAGTATACTTGTTATTTGTGTCTACGCTAGACGTGTCGAGTATTAATTGTGTACGTACAAACGTACAATAAACAACTAGATTAATCGCCTATTAAAAGGACGACAAAAATTGTCCAAGCGGCGTTGTATATACGTATACATTAACTTATACAGATAACGTTAAAACATTCATTCAAATTAACACTTTATTTCGTTGCCGCAATGTTCAAAGTCTATTATATAAGTTCGTATACGATCATTAGGCTCGGACGCGAACACAAGGTAAGAACATTTTGTTTTAGCAAATGTAGTGTAATTATTAGCAAAATGATTGAAAACGCCATTTTAGTTACACAGTTTTATTAATTCAAATGGGCACTTACCTGAATTACGACACTCCATCCTTTTTAAGTTTGGATATGCTGTTATTTAGACATTTTTTTACTGAACACTGTCATTGCGTGGTGTTGTATTCTAAGCGCGGTCGAAACGCAACTGAACGAAAACTCTACCTTATAGACGCGTAGGCAGAGTTTTGTTTCGGATATTTTTTAGAGTTGTTTATTGTACGTCAATGAACACTACTGAAAGTTTGAATCCAGTGACGTCACTGCTCAGTAGATTTCCACTCGGCGCCTCTAGCGGTCTATAGTACTAACTTCTGGTTAACAGCAGATGAATTTCTAATATATAATATAGATTTATATGTTAATTGATTGAATATGCCAATGTTTATTGTAAAATAAGAGTATGATTGTTAGTTTTAAAGATTTTGCTATCGATGTAGTTGACTTGATAGTTCTTTTTCAACAAAAACACACGTGGCGGTGATACAACGTGTTCAATTGATTGAAGTTTTGTTTTACTGCTTAAAATATTTAGCTTTATGTGTTACAATATATAACTTAAACTATTAATATATTTCTAGGTAATTGTTAAGAATAGTATTGAGGCACAGTTATATGCCAATATTATTTACAATATGCGTTATTTTATTTAAGAGGCTAAATGTTGTATAACATGTAGACTGTTTTAAAAATTTCAAATTTAAATATTTATGCTTGTTGTACTCAGTATGGCGAGCCACCGCACGCAATATAAGGTGCGAATTCCGTCTCATATGGAGTACTGTTCTCACCTCTGGGCAGGTTCTCCCCAGTACCAGCTTCTTCCATTTGACCACATACAACTAAGAGCGACTAAGAATCATAGAAGATCAAGGGACACTGTTGATACCAGCAGTATAATTCCACTATCGGAATTATTGTTCGAGGCGCAGCCGTAGTTTGTTCGCGAGTCCGACACATCGTACTGTGGCTCGCACCAACTCACCTATACCGAGGTCTCTCTGTGCTCTCAACTCTCTCAACCCTGCTTGTGATATAGTTGCGGATGGAGGAACGGCATTGGATGTTTATGTATTAGTTAATTACAGTAAATTTTGTATTTATTTACTATTACTTTTGTAATATGGAATTTTGTTTGTAATTAGTTACGCCCTTAAATTTTGTAACTGGCTCACGCCGTTTTATCTATTTATATAAAAGAGACTATATGTTTGCATGTTCCCTAATAACTCCTTAACTATTCGACCGATCTCAATGAAATCTTTTGTAATAGATTCGTTGAAGCTCAAGGAATGTAAACATATATAATTTATATGGCAAAACAACGTTTGCCAGATCAGCTAGTTAAAGTATAAAAAAAATACGTCAATATTCGTTTAGCAAGGAACTTCTTGCCCCGCACAGCCCCTTTGTGGAATGAATTACTTTCAAGCATAGAGCATATTCCCAACCCGGTTGGCTCAGTTGGAAGAGCCCTCGGACGGAACGCGAGAGGTCACGGGCTTAATTCCCGCAGATATCATAAATTTTGGTTACAAATTAAATTTAATAGAGATAGGTTTATCATCATCAGCCCTATAACTAGGGCCGTTACAATTTATGCATCGACCTGAATGACGCATATATTTTTCGACTGAACGTTAGCAACGTTACTAGGGAGGACCAACGGAGGGCAATACACACCCAGTGAAATTTATTTCCCCAATTAAATTACTTACCTACTATTTAATCGCGTAAAATTTTTGGTTAAATACCAAAACTCTTGTAACGTTAGACAGAGCCTCTTGATGCTAGACAACGGATGAAAACAGGCCAGGTTTATGTTTTTTTACTTACTTTTTACGTGATAAACTACGTGTTACACTCGCGATTATATGTCACTTTGTGTTTGTGTGCGTGCATTGCTCAAAATAGAAGTTTACTGTCACCCGCAATTTTTTCGATGTTTTCACAGCTGTCACAGTCAATCAAGACGTATAAATGATTTAAGTCTTAGTTACGCTGGTTGTGAACGGTAGCACAAAGTTTGAGGTGTGCCCAATGTGATATACGATATATATACCTACATGTCGTAGATTCTCGCTGTACACGTGATAAACATGCTTGTGTAAACGGTACCGCTGCCGAACACCGTGTCGCAAAACTGTACACGCTATGTTGAAAGCTCAGAGCGATCGTGCCGCAAACCCGATGGGGTTCGGTGGCAACGAGCACTAATGAAGTCTCTTAGCCCAGATTTCACCAATGACACTTGAAACTGAGTTCAAATGACAATCGTTATTTCGATTAAACACAAATCGATTTATTCGGATTATCGAACTAAAACTGCTCGAGTATGTGATCACCTTCGTATATTCCACGGGCAGCGTTACGACGTCCCAGAGAGGTCCGTACCGTACGACAGCCCGATCACGAATGCCGCGAGTGTCGCTAGCGTGGCCGTTATTGGGCTCGGCGCACGTGCACGTGTTTTCAATTCGTGTTTTTTAACAATAATTTCACTATTTATGAACTAATTTTAACTGAAATTGTAAAATTGGTGTGTTGTTTTACCTTTTCCCTATACCTGTCAATATATGAACAAAATCAAAATTGTTAAATGTCATTGTTTCTATTACGAAAACGACAGTGACAGCTCTTGAACGCGATCAAATATATTGAAAGTCCAAAATCGTCGGCGTTCAGCATTTAAACTCGTTTAGGCTATAATATTTTAATACTTTGGCTATAATTATTTCTGCGTTTCGTTTGTATTGGTGATATCAGAATTGAATCCGTAAACTCATTTGCAAGTGTAAGCTTGTTTCAGTGTTCTAATATCGTTCTACTTCAGTGGTATCAAAGAGGGTGTAAAATCTCTTATTTTACATCCTCTTTGATACCACGGGACTGCCTAAGTAATAATTATAGTATATTGGCGACGAAGTATTATCCGGCTAAGTTTGAAAGTCTATGTCCGGCTATCTCCGTTTATTAACAAGTTAATATCCGTCATTTGTCAATCTATCAACCACTGCACGTTTCATACCATCGAGTTTCACTACACACTAGGCTGGCGTATAATCCGGACTAAGGCTATTGAGCGGTGTCAATTGTCATTAACGGCCGTTTTCAATAACCTATATACCCTTTAGTTTAACTTACGGATACATTGCTGTCACCGTTTAGTGACAAGATCTTATCTATCCATAATTATGTCCAATACAGTTAAAGTCCAATGCTATCTGTCAATAGGTTCTTAAATGTAAGTAAGCGTAAAAGGATAGATTTTTCTTCATCTAGTAAGTTAGATAGGTTATTGAAAACGGCCGCATTTCGAGTCTCACTGGCGCGGGCGGTGTGCTCTGTAATATCGATTATTAGGCACGTTAAGTCTCTACAAAATCGCACAAAAGAAATCAACTAATTTTTAAATATATCCATGAAACTACATTTTTTTTAATATTTAAGTTATATCTCTAAGCTTTGTACGATTCAATGTTTGGTTTTTTGTAGTGAGATGTCTTTAACTGATCGGTATCTTGTAGTTATGAGATTATTTCGGTTTTGTATAGGTGATATTTGACAAAACTAATTTTAAGTCTCATTACAAATTAACCTTAAATTTAATTTGCTGTAAGTGTGATGTGTTAATGAATTATTGTATTATAATGCATTTATGTTATATAATAATGCATGTTTATTGTTAATATTTATACTGTATCTTGTGGATGTTACATTATTAAAATTCAATAAAGAAAGTCGTTTATTTAAAATGTTTTATTATATAATATTTATTAAAATTAAAAGAGAAACGTCAATAATTATTGTAGAGGGCTTAGATAATTTATGCGACTAGATAGAGCCTCTTGCTGCTAGACAACCGATGAAAATAGGCCAGAAATATTACTTTATTGTGCGTGACAAGCTACTTCATACACACGCTATTTGTGTGTCAGCATTGTACAAAATAGAGGTAAACTGTCAACATATTTTTTATCGCCGTTTGCACAGCTGTCATAGTCTATTTAGACGTATAAATGATCTAAGGTAGAGGGTTAATGAAAGACTCAACCAGAATAGTTAGACATGAGTGTGGCCTCGATGGAGGGTTCAGCCACGTGGTCGGTGTCAGGACGCACGATGCTGTAGTCGTAGTTGGGGATCCTGTCCCGCAGAACGTCACGCACCAGGTCCTGGACCTTGAACGACAGGTGGGTATCCCGCGCCAGCTCGGATTCCTCGCAACGAGTACAGTTCTTTATGTAAAACGTTGTCACATCCTTCAGGTCGGGCGAAGTGGCACAATAGGTCACAGCACTGGCCGCTTGAGGCTGTCGAACAATACGTCGGCTTATTAATAGCTATTATATTATTATGTATTCAAATAGCATCGTAATTTTTTTATGGAAGTGGAGGTCAAACAAAAGCACAGGTCACCGCCGCCCACATTCTCTTGCAACACCAGAGGAAGGAAGACAGTTTCTAGGCGCTAATTGTTGAATAAAATACATAATATAAACTCAAATGTTTTGAGTTTTCTTGCGTGTTAATTCCGCCAATATTCGTAAATTAAAAGTTAGTAAGATTAAAACAATTCGACACGTGTTTCGCCTCTACACGAGGCATCCTCAGGAGATGCTGCCTCGCCAAACACTGGCAAGTAAGTCTCGTGCCATCTCAGACAAATATTGGAACTCAAAACAGAAATAACGCCCACTTCAATAAATTTACATATAAACTTACCACTGTTTTGGAAAACGGTAGCATTGAAGTATACAGGGCTTCGTAGACCCACCAGTTACGAGGAAGACGAGTCTTGATGAATGAACCAGGATGTGCACAAAACACAGATCTTCCCGTATACAGCCAACGGTAGCCTAAATAATGCATCGCTAAGAGACCGCACAGCTTTGATATGTTATAAGATTTAATCGTTGTGTACTCCTTCTGGGGTAAAGATAGGTCTTCTATGGTCGGCGATAGCCGTTTTTCTATTGGCCAATTAATATTTCTGAAAATTAAATGGTTGATAAATTAAGATATGTTAGTAAGTTCTACTTAGGACAGAAGGCAAGAAAGTCTTAAATCGGATCATTATCATTCATCCTTTTTCTTATCAAAATTCTATTTTATTACCGAACTAGCTGCTGAATGCGATGTCGTTTGCCCGCGGGGATGTTATAGAGCAGCAACTATGCCACGACAGTATAAATTATATATACGCTAAGGTACATGGAAACTACATACAAACGTTTGCAACGACACACGCACACAGACGCAAGGTCTCAACAAGGCCAATAAGCGGACGTCGCAGTGCTGTTAGTCGCGTTGAGGTATCGCATACATTAGGTATCTGCTTATTGTGTGCGTGAGTTATATCTAACATTTGTACGTAGTTTCCATACTGGTTTAGCTGATATTATTATGTATAATTACATACAGCCACAGTGTAGTCAGTATATATGATATACTGACTACACTATGGCTGTATGTAGGAAGTTATAATATGTACCTATCCTTTATTGTTGTTCCGACTTCTTGTTAATATTCACGCAAAATTTGAAGTTTTCGCGTTTTGCCCGCACATATAAAGTATATTATTGGATTTATTATTGTTTGTAGAACAGGCAGAAATTATTCTTTATAAACATTTTTCTTTGCAATGATTTTATTACATGTAAGTATACAAATATAGATAATTGATATCTTTTCACCACTAACAAGGAAATATATGGCCGCGACCAACGACTTGTTTACAAAAAAGCATCCAGGACTACTTAGTTTACAAAAAATTGTCATGCCATGTGTATTCAAATATTTAATAAACTTCCCGATGCTATTAAAATGTTGAATATCGGTCCTTTTAAAACTCAATTATATCAATGGCTAATTAATTACAATTTTTTTGCTGTATCTGACTTTTTAAATTTGAGATTTTCTTTTTTATAATCTTGTGTTTAACTTTGACTTAATATGTATGATGTATATGACATGTATTTTTGTGTAGATGCTAATATAATCTAACAATGAAATATTATGTGCTGTAATCTTAGAATTTTATTATTATATAATGACGTGGAGGTAATGTAATTTGTATGCCCTTTTTGGCTGATTCGTATAGGATTTTTTTGTTAACTTTTATACACACATTATGCAAATAAAGAATAATTATTATTATTATCATCCTGAAGCTGTACTTTTTGAGAAGAAAATTTTGATCTCTCGTTAAGTTAAAATATAATAAAATCAAAAACAACACTAATCAACTCAGGGTTGCCTACAAAACTTTATCTAAGAATGACAAGGATTTTTTATAAATTTATTACGTATATTTCTTTTTAATTTAGCATTCTAATGAAGAACTTTGATTAGTCAGTCATAGATGAACTTATAACAATGAATGAACCAAACGTATACCTGTGCGATTCCGATGATGTGAAAATGACTCTTGCATTTGGAGAAAGTAATTCTTCCAGTCGCAAAAGCAAAAAATATTGACTCAGGAAATTCACTTGAAACGTTGTCTCCAAACCATCTTCAGTAAGTGACCATGGTAAGCCAAAAGTAGCAGCATTCAATATCAAAATGTCGATATTCCTGCAAGATGAATTGTTCGTTCGAATTCATGGTTAGAATGAATAGTTTCTATACCAATCACTGATTTGCTCTATTTCAGGCTTTATTTTTTAATTGAAACCATTACCAACTAAAAAGTCGTCTGTTTGTTATATTAGACGGTCAAACTGGCATGTGGCTCACCCAATGGAAAGTTAATCAGCCGCCAATCAACCTCTGCAACACCGAAGGTCAAGAGGTGCATTGCCGGCCTTTAAGGCAAGAGTATGCTAGACTTGAAGATATCAAAGACATCTAAAGTGAATAGACCAAAAATTCTAACATAAGAATGACGTCCGCGTCAATCAATTACGCGGGGGCATGAGCGTGGCATCCATGACGCGATCAAAATTAACCAATCACTTCAATTCCCGCCAAAAGCGGTATGATAGAAATGTATATTAAACGATCAAATTCTAACATAATTGTGTTGTGTAAATGCCCAGAGTCGGCAACTCTCATGATTTGGTAGAAACACAATCACATATTTTATATTTATATGTCAATTCTGCTCACTGGTGATATATAATGTTACTGTGAGCGTTTTTGTCGGTTTGCACGATCTGTATGAATGCCGATTGAACGCGCATCAAACATCAATTTGTTATAGAGTTCACTTGACCTCTGCGCAGCTTAGCGGCCTGGTTATTGTTGGTATATTTCATTTAAATGTCTTTGGTCCCTATGTTCTATCGGTTCGAGAAAACAGCTGGTAGCAAATGATTCTACAAAGTGGCTGTGCGATTAAAAGTTGCGGTTGTGGATTGCCAGACGTCCACGTGATTTGTATCATTCGATTGCAAAAATATCAGTGAAAAAAAGGTAGCTATTGACATTATTGTTGACTGTACTCATTTTAAAATCATAAATACATTCTATGTGGCTCTCTTAGTCCCATACTATGTAATGTATTGGTCTATTTTGGGTTCAAGCAATGTGTCTACGACTTAACACTAACTGCAAAATATTTTAAAAATGATATTTTTTTTTCTTATTATTTCCGTGTTTGAATATATTAAACCTATTTGTAGTGGGTATTTTTGTTTAATGGTTATTTTTAGATTTGGCATGATATTGCTTTATTTTGAAGATGCGATTTCTAACTTCCTATTTAATTGTGACTTGAGCTAATGGTACCATTTTCATTAGAACCCATTTAGTTCGCCGCCGTCGAAAAGGGATTGGCCATTGGTTAGTCAACTTTGACAAACAGACGATCTTTTCTAAAAACATTCCGTTATTTTTTGTCAAATATACAATAATCGCTAAATGTTTGCCTGCAGAGTTTGAGATTTTTCAATTTCTCTAAGAATGCATAGGAACCAGATTTTTATTAATCTTGAAATAGCCATTCAAATAAAAAAAAAAACAAATTGCTTCAAAAACGACGGAGTTTTAAAACAGTTTGAATAAGGTTGAAAATAAATGAATACGTACTTCTCCTGCTTGATAATATTTTCCGAACATTTTTCCACAGACGCCAAAGATGCAAGATTTATTTCGTACATCTTGAGATTGTTTGGTTTCTCGCATACATTTTTGGCCACGATTCTTGCTTCGTATGGATTACGACAGGCCATGAGAACCCTGCAGTCTCGTTTGTTTAAGCAACGGGTGACCTCAAGTCCGATACCGCTGTTGGCCCCAGTAATTAAGCATGTTTTATCCGACAAATCAGCATCTCCCATGACCTTAAATTAATTATACATGCATAATCATTGTGAAAGGAAGCTCCGTATTCCAGAACACGTCTAAATACAAAAAGCCGTTCAAGTTTGTTGCTCTCACTGTCTTCATGACAGTACATGAAAAAGAAAACAATAGGAAGATACCTACACTTTTTCGTAGAAACCACATTGAGACGGCCTGCGTCCTGAAATAGCGAAACACAGCGTTGATCCCAATGGACCAATTATTAGTAATCGTTACATTTATGTGACCGTTACGGTACTGATTACTTGTATCTAAAAGGTAGACATGTTCTTATTTAGACTATATTTAATAGGTACGTAAGCGATCTCAGTTTGATCTGAAGAAGTTGCTTCAAAAAAATCATATCCTACAGATATATTATGAATTCTTCGTCAATTTTCCTAGCAATGAGATATTTTAAAGAACTAGAGTTATAAAAGAATTTATCGACCCAGTCTCATGACAGAATAGAAAACTGGGTGATGTTTTGTTACGTAATTAGATAAAAATAAGAGGAATTATAAAGCGCCTTTCTAACACCTGATAATAAAACATATAACATGCAGGTAACCTCGTCAGCAGTCGGTCCATGAATCCTTACGAATTGCACTTCTTGTAACGCTCCTTTTATCAAATTCGATACTTTTCTGTATGTTGAATATTGCCTGAAATTTTTTGGTTCAATTTAGGTAACTGAAAATATTTATTTCCTACATCATGCATTATGGACAAGAGCTAGCCATATTGTGATGTACTAGCTGGCCCGGCAAATGTTGTTTTGCCATATAAAGTATAATTCACGCGATAGTTTTGTAAGTAATAAAATATTTCCTATACTATAGCCTGTACATCATTTTGTTCTATTGTCAATAGTTTTATAGTTTTTGCAGCGCACGCAAAAATAGGTCTTCGATTTTACACCTTGTGTTACAAAATAGCAATTTTATATACGGATCCCTAATTTTGAAAAAAAAACATAGTCTATAGCCTTCCTCGATAAATAGACTACCCAACACTGAAAGAATCATTCAAATCGGACCAGTAGTACCAGAGATTAGCGCGTTCAAACAAACAAACAAACACTGCAGCTTTATAATATTATAATTAAAAAATAGTATAGATAATGAGATTACATGGAAGCATACTGCTCCTGCTCCGCGGGACCACACTAAGTCTAAGCGTATGCTGAGTAATTATTGCGTTGTGAACCTTGTTTGTATGATAATAATCATCCAGAATTTTTTTTTATTGCCGAGAAATTAAAACTTTTCATATTAAGTATGTTGAAAGAAACCTACTCGTAGAAGTGACTTCTTGCAACCGCCTCAGCATGCCAAGAAACTGTCCCGTATGTAATGAATTATTTTTTAAAACGACAACGCAAAACTGTCTCGCTACGTCCCAGCAATCGCTCGTGGCCTATGTCTGCCTCACCTGCCCTGCTCTGCAATATGTTTACTGTGCAGTGCTGCGTCACCTGCGTCTCAACATACGCTTAGCCTAATAAGTTACTAATTATTTATTTTATTTGGTGAATCGCTATACAACTCATGCATTACTTTCAATTATTGTATTATTGTTATTTTTAATGTGTGACAATATTGTTATTAATGTGTGACAATCAAAAGTGCCTGTCATGGTCTAATTGAAATAAATAATTTGGATATTTTGAATTATAACGGCCATAGTTTAATTTAAATTTTCACCGTCAAAGACACCTTGCGAAGGCTTTTGATTGCCTGGATTTCAGTACTCTTTTACTTAAGTTTTGCGGTCTTTGCAACAATTTTTTTGTCAATATTTATGGTATATAATCAAAAGACTCCAATGTGGAGATAGGTGTGCCAGAGAATTTCATCCTTGGCCCGTTCCTCTTTATTTCTCATACTTGCGAGGGCAGGATTTCTTTTCTTTATTTGTCTCCCAAGCTTGTCCCAGACATGCTCTTTAGGGCTTTAGTCGGCCGAGCGTGCTGGACACCTCATAACATTGATAGCCACATCGCGAAGGTAATCACCATCTACGTCCGCATTATCATTCATAAAAATAAATCCATCTCTTATTAAAAGGGCTAATAGCACTGATATGGAAGTCAAGGTTCTGTTTTCTAAAGCTGCTGTTAATGATAAAATGGTCATTTCTGGTCATAGTTTTCCATTTAAGTTCCTTCCCTTCTAGTCCGTAAACTGTCCGTTCTGCCGATACCTCTTGTTTGTAATGCCCACTTTCAAGCTTTCCTCGGAGTTATTTCTTCAAGACAAATGTCCTCTATGGAAGCGAATAGACAAAAACACTGTGACCATCACCCGTATCTTCTCCAAACACAGCATCGATATTGCGATCTGTTGTTTCTGCTGCTTTAGTTTCGCGACAAAATTCGTATTGATAGAAAAAAAAAATTGCACTTTAACCAATCCAATTTTTTAAGGATACCTAAACGAATGCAAGCTGTGGTTGCGACAAGAATAGGTAACACTTCATTCTACAAATTTGTTTTTTATTTGGTCCCCCTCGGGGTTCATTCTTCAAGCCAGTTTCTTCAGGTGCGTTCATTAGCTAGGCTGTTTCCTCTCCAAACACACAAACAACATTAATATTATCACCTGTTCCGTTAGTTCCTCGGCTTTGCTGCATTAGTTCTTCGCCCGAATAAGTGTCGTCTGATAACACTACAAGACGAGGATTTCCTCTTGCATAACGTTTATTATCAAATAAGAATTTACAATAAAACATCGTTAGTTAACAGAAAGTACGATCTTATGTAAGATGTAACGATACAGTAGGAAGTAGACTGCCAGAGTCACTCTAGCAACATGTTATATTATGCAATATTGTTAAAATGGATGGTGGTTGGCAGCATTAAGCTTGTTTTAAATATTAAGATCATATAATAAACATAATGACTACTTGATAGAATGGGAATAGGAGCACTAACCGTATCATTTGCCAGTAAAACATTTTGATAAAGTACTAAAATTGCTTTTGTTATATAATGATACTTAAATACGTATCAGGCTAAGGAAAAACAATTATCAATTATTATCAACATTGTTTTATGGCTTTGTCATAACAGTGACGCAAAAATTGGATTTTTTTTATGAAATTTGTATGTTATTTAACTAAAAAGTTTTTACACCTTTGTACGTGTTGAATTGGTGTGTTGGTTATATCTAGTTTGATTAAAACAACAACAAAAAAGAATAAACATAGGTTTTGTTGTTGTTGTTGTGTAAAGAAATGTTACTTATTGTGCAATTGTCTCCAAAGTGGAAGACTTTCGAATCACATGATGCGTGTTCTAATAAGTAGGTAACAGACATCAAAATCATAACTCTTAAACAAAACCAAGTCTCGTAACTCAGTAATTCTTCTACCGTCATTGTATTTATTTTAAACATAAAATATTTTTAATATTGTTATGGTCACATGTGATAGTGCCAGATTAGCTAATTACGTAATAACTTAAGACAGAATGACTCCTAAGTCGGGACTGAATAAATTCACCAACTTGGTATTACATCTTTGTTTGCTAGAAGTGCCCTAAAGTTTTGATGATCGGTCAGGCAGTCAGTGAATGATAGAATTAAGAAACTTTGACTAGTTATAATTCTGAAAGTACTGGTTCAAATTGAATGAAATTTGAAATATACAGTGCTGATACAATGTCAGCATGCTTACTGAAATGCAGGCTTTCAATTTTATCACCAACAAAGTTATAGGGAGTGAACAATGGTCTGAACTACTTCGGACATCCTTTCCCGATGCCGTAGTCCAGTCTGAGCAGTCCACCGTTATCGAAAATGAAAAATAGTCGATTCATCTGAGATGCATGAACAAGAAATAAAAGCGATATAATGGACGTGTCCACGGGAGTGTGTTTACTCTCAGGGTGCGGCTGTTTTGTTGTTTTTCGAAACGAAACAACCACTCGTTGTTTTTAATTTCGCTCTAACCACTGCGTTCCAAAATCGCAATTTGCATCATGCAACATTGTGGAGCGTGATAAAAATAAACAACAATATGTTTCCTGTAGGAAATAGAGAGGTACCTATAGACAACAGACGCATTATTATCTGATTGGCTGGTGATGACTTATGATGTTCTTTATCATTACTTATTTTATTTATTTAGAGCATACATTTCAAAAACCAAGATACAATAAAAGAAAAATATAAAATATAATTTATCAATATACTCAATTGCAAGAAAGCTCCCGTTAGGTTTATGGGCAAAAAATTCTTGGTGTAGGTTAGAGTTTAGACCATAGCACAGTAAAAGTAGAACTCGGCTCCATCAAAACCGGAGCTATCGTTTTTTAAACTAAAGTACTATAGTATATTATTGATATTAAGAATGATTTATTGTTGTATTATTATTATTATTATAATTAGTAGGTATTTTAATTATATATCGATTGTAATAAATTCGTGAACATATTTTAAAACTTTAGCTAAGAAGGCGGCTGTAATATTTAATATCAAGTTTTTTTTATGAGTGTTTGTTAATGCTTTTCGAGAATGTTATATTTATTTATTTTGGACAAAAATAGTTCCATGTGTTTTGTCATGGTTTACGTGGGTGTTGAAACCAATAGCAGCTAGTGCTGTCAAAATGAAAATTCAAGATGGCGGCTGCAAAAAATTATCAACTTTTTCTTCATCTGGTTTTCGAGGGTGCTGAAATAAATAGTGCTATCAAAATGAAAAAATCCAAGATAGCGTCTGCATGAAATTGGCAATTTTTGCGTCATAGGTGTCGTTTACATGGTTTTCGAGGGTACTAAAATAGACAGTGCTGTCAAAATGTAAATCCATGATGGCAGCTGCAAGAAAATGACATCTTTTTCATCATGGGTGTCGTTTTCGGATTGTGGATGTTGAAACTGAAAGTGCTGTCAAAATGTAAATCCATAGTTGGACCTACATGAAATTATCAACTTTTTCTTCATGGGTGTTGTTTTCATGATTCTTGAAGCTGATAATGCTGGAATTTTGAAATAAAATTGTGTGTTCACCTTTGTCCGAGTTGTAAGAAACGAACCCGAGATTGAACTTTTTGCTCATGCAAGCCTAAACACCTTTTCTGATGAAAACGACTAAGAGTATGTTTTGTTATCTTTATCAGACGTTTGCAATGGCTTTGTCTTAAAGTCACATATTGAATCTCGAAATGTTGTATTTGACACAGAAACACCGGAAAATCTCGAAAATGATACCCATGTTATTTTATTGAAAATGTCACATCCACTACCTTGGATCTCGAAATGGGTGTCATATCTGTGATTGACACTCCCGAAATTCTCGAAAATGATACCCATATTGATTTTCTTGAAAATGTCATATCTGCCATCTCGGATCTTAAAATGTGTGTCATATTTGCAATTGACACTCCCGAAAATCTCGAAAATGATTACCCATATTGATTTGATTGAAAAAGTCCAATATCCACCATGTCGAAATATATGTTAATAATTGCTCTTAACTGACACTCACGAAACCGATAATTGCCCCGTCTAGACATGTTCGTGGGATGATTCTAGGGAAGAGTTTCTTAAGACTTTCACTAATTTCTAACAAAGTTAAAAAAAAGTGAAAGTTGTAACTTTTTAAAGTTAAGTTTTTATAAACTTTAAAAACAAATATTTCAAAGATTCCCGTCAATATTTCAACGAAAAATTAAAAATAAGTATTCGGGAGAAAAACATTCAATAAAATGTTTGTTTTTATATATTACAGTCATTATATAGACTATAATATTACATTAGATACTGTGTAGCCATCATACATAGACTATACATAAAAATCTTACGCTTTTTACTTTTTTACGCTCCCCAACACCCCTTAAGGAATATCGTTCCAAAAATACAGTCGAACTGTGAACCACCTCCTTTTTTAAAGTCGGTTATAAAATAACCTGATAACCCTATTGCTGCAATGAAGTGTCGGTACGTTTAGGTAAGTATTTTATCAACAAGGCTTAATTTCCATACTGTCACATATCTCTACTGTGACGATAGTCTAGTATTATTGTTGACCTCCATTTTATTACTTTTGACCTTTCTTGTGTCAAAACTATCACATTGTCATAAATGTCAACTGTCAACAATATTTCGGTATAGTGTCTATTATACTCTCGAAATGTTTATTGTTAGTTTCAATAGTTTGTAGTTTATAAAAATTAAGAACTATCAATATATATTTGTAACTTTGTAATAATTTTATTAAAACCTTCCGCTCATAACAAGTTATATTTAAACCGATTTTTTCTAGTGGATATATTTAGTTTTCATCTACTAAGATTCTCCTTTTTTTAACCAGATTTTTATGTGTACATGATTGATATTATGCTGCAGGAAGAGCTATTATCGGATGTTTATTAATATTTAATGAAATGGAAAAGCGAAGTAAACGACAATACTCATCCTCGGAGGAAGATAGTGCTGAGGAATATCGCAAAAAAGATATAAAAGAGCGCGATGAGTTTGCAACACGATTGCGAAAAAAGGATGAAGAGAAGGTGAAGAAAGTAGCTGAAGCTCACAAGAAGACATATGAAGAAGCAGCTAAACGACTTAAGCTAGAGGCCGAGGATCGGGAAAAAGTTTTGCCCAAACTTCGAATCCAATCCCGCAGAAAATACTTGCAAAAGAGAAAAGATGACAAAGTTGTCGAATTAGAAGATGACATCGCAGATGATGAATATCTTTTTGAGGAAAATGTGTAAGTTATGCAAATAAATATAGTGTGCATCCATCAAACTGTAAATGTGAAATAAAACTGTTTAGTTATGGTTATAGAAACAATGCAACCACCAACTATTTGAAAACATATTTTCCTGGGGATTTTCAAATATATGATATATTTTCAAATAAATAAAAAATTTAACAATAATTAATGAACTTAATAGTATGATTGTTTTTTGGCCAATTTTTTGTTTTTTTTCTTATCTGATCAGTAGTGGAGTCTTATTATGTCATAATAGCAGTAGGTTTTTATTGTCAGTCAGCAAGGGAAACTTTTTCAGTTGGTTTGGTTTTTCATTACTAGTTTATTGATAGATATTTATATGAAGCTATAACTATAATTTATCTATGTATTTTAATACTATATCAATAATATTATAAAGAACTTTCATAATTTTGTATTTATCAAGGTTAACAGAAAGGGAGAAGCGAGATAGAGAACACAAGAAAACAATATTGAAACTAGCCAAGGAACATGAGAAAGCTAGAGAATTGGAGAATATCCAAAGATATCACATGCCCCAAGATCTTGGGAAAGGAGAAAAAGGTAATAATTATGTATTTATATTTAAATAAATCTAAGCAGGTTATGAACAAGATTCTTTGATCAATTAGTATAGTTAATTATATCTCAAAGATTAACCTTTTGACTTTGTATTTCAGGGGAGTACATTGAAGTTGATGAAAATGAAAAGTTGCCACATGCAGATCAAAGGAAATGGGAACAAGAGCAGATAAAATCAGCCTTCTTTAAGTTTGGTGCTAAGGATGCCAAAGCCCAAAATGAATATGAACTACTATTGGATGAACAGATTGATTTTATACAAGCCCTTCAGCTGGAAGGTAATAAAGAAAAAAAGGAGGAGGAAGAAATTTCAGAACATCAAAAGATACGAATGACAATTGAAGAAACTAAAATATCACTGCCTGTTTATCCCTTCAAGGATTCACTTATTCAAGCTATAAAAAATTATCAAATTTTGATTGTGGAAGGTGAAACAGGTTCTGGTAAAACTACTCAAATTCCACAGTACCTTCACGAAGCCGGTTTCACCCAGGATGGAAAGAAAATTGGCTGTACTCAACCAAGAAGAGTAGCAGCTATGTCAGTAGCGGCTAGAGTATCCCAAGAGATGAATGTAAAACTTGGAAATGAAGTCGGTTACAGCATTCGTTTTGAAGACTGTACATCAGATAGAACAATAATAAAATACATGACAGATGGTACTCTACATAGAGAATTCTTATCCGAACCTGACCTTGCCTCATACAGTGTCATGATAATTGATGAAGCTCATGAACGCACATTACATACTGATATTTTATTTGGTTTGGTTAAAGATATTACAAGGTTTAGACCAGATTTAAAATTACTTATTTCAAGTGCTACATTGGATGCAGAGAAATTTTCGACCTTTTTTGATGATGCCCCTATTTTTCGAATACCAGGAAGACGGTTTCCTGTAGATATTTACTATACAAAGGCTCCAGAAGCAGATTACATAGACGCCTGTGTGGTGTCAGTGCTACAAATTCATGCTACACAACCACTTGGAGATATTCTAGTTTTCTTGACTGGGCAAGAAGAAATTGAGACATGTGTGGAAATGTTACAAGAAAGAACAAAAAGACTTGGAAAAAAATTAAAAGAACTCCTCATATTACCTGTTTATGCTAATTTGCCAAGTGATATGCAAGCTAAAATCTTCGAACCAACTCCTGAAGGAGCAAGAAAAGTAGTCTTGGCAACAAACATTGCAGAGACTTCTTTAACAATTGACAATATTATTTATGTTATTGATCCCGGTTTTGCAAAGCAAAATAATTTTAATTCTAAAACTGGAATGGAAAGTCTCATGGTTGTACCAATTTCAAAAGCATCAGCTAACCAAAGGGCAGGTAGGGCAGGGAGGGTTGCACCAGGCAAATGTTTTAGGCTTTATACAGCCTGGGCTTACAAATATGAACTAGAAGACAACACTGTTCCTGAAATACAAAGGATTAACTTAGGAAATGCTGTTCTAACATTAAAAGCATTAGGAATTAATGATTTAATCCATTTTGACTTTCTTGATCCTCCCCCTCATGAAACATTAGTTTTGGCATTAGAGCAACTATATGCTCTAGGTGCTCTTAATCATCATGGAGAATTAACAAAAGCTGGAAGGAGAATGGCTGAGTTCCCTACAGATCCTATGCTGGCCAAAATGTTATTAGCAAGTGAAAAGTAAGATAATTTTTTTAAATGTTGATATATTATCAATAATAACATCAAACTCAATTTAGTCAATAAATTGCAAATTATCTAATAATATTTAATTTGTTGCAGGTATAAATGTTCTGAAGAAGTGGTGACAATAGCAGCTATGCTATCAGTTAATAGTTCTGTATTTTACAGACCAAAAGATAAAATAATTCATGCGGACACAGCTAGAAAAAACTTCTTTCATAGAAGTGGTGATCATTTAAGTTTAATGAATGTTTATAATCAATGGGTGGATTCAGACTTTTCTGTTCAGTGGTGTTATGAAAATTTTATTCAATACAGATCAATGAAAAGAGCAAGAGATGTGCGTGAACAACTGGCAAGTCTCATGGACAGGGTTGAAATAGAAATGGTGTCAAGTTTGTCTGATGACACCAATATAAGAAAAGCAATAACTGCTGGTTATTTTTACCATATTGCAAAATTTTCTAAAGGAGGCCATTACAAAACTGTCAAGAATAATCAAGTAAGTATTTACTAGACTTTGTCATATAGAATACAAGCAATAATGGTTTGCTCCTCATTGAAATAAGACAGAAATTTTAGTCTAGATAGTTGTCAAATTCCAAAAACATGTTATTATCAAATTTATTTCATTTCAGACTGTAATGATTCATCCAAATAGTGCATTATTTGAAGAACTTCCAAGGTGGGTTATATATCATGAACTAGTGTTTACCTCCAAAGAATTTATGAGACAAGTTACTGAGATTGAAAGTAAATGGCTATTAGAAGTTGCCCCACACTACTATAAGTCAAAAGAATTGGAAGACTCAACTAATAAAAAAATGCCTAAAACTGTTGGAAAATCTGCTAAGATGTAATAAAAAAATATTTCTATATATATTTAATATTTTCATTTATCTATCATATGTTTAGCCAAGTTTATACTTTATACCATAAATTCATAATGATCAGTAGCCAAAGGTGTGAAAAATTTATAGTATAGTATCATATTTAAAGAAATAAATTGAGCTAATAAATTACATTTATTTTTCAACAATCTCTAACAAAATCATTAATTATATTTGAAGCATTATAATTTAAAAATCAGAAACCCGGCCTTTTCTTTCCCAGTCTCCATATCTAGTTGGCTCTGGACCTCTGGGCCCTCCAACTTCTCCAGTGTTAGGATTTGTATCATTTGGCCAAGCTGGTAAAGCTTCATCTTTTGGTGATTTAAGTTCTGCTTGTTCTCCTAAATCTTCAATTGGTGTAGTCTCTCTTAGTTTCTTTCTGAACTCGGCCAGTCTTTTAGACTCCATTTTAGTATTATCTCCGTCATTTTTGGATGATGTCGAATACGTAGCAAAAGTGTTACAATACTTTGTTATATCTAAAATAGAATATACTTATTTAATATATTTAAAAACAAATAATGTATAATAATAGAAATAATCGTTTCCCCTACTTTTAGACATAAATATTCTAACTGAACGGTATACATTTAGGGACTGCATCATTAAGGTTTTAAATAAAGTTAGTTCAATTAAAAATCATAAGTCATTTTGACGTTAAGTTTATATAAATATTGTATGAGTTGGTAGAGTTTCCGTATAGATTTCGCCAATTTTTAGTGTAAATGTAAATTACTTATTACACAATAAAATACACAAACACTCAAATTCAAATTGCTTACAAATCGGAATATATAATTCACAATATAATTATTTACGATACGTAGAGACTACAAGAAGTTTGACTTTTGAGTGATGTCAACTGTCAGTTTCTTTTGAATTATTCTACAACAACAGAGTATAGACTTGCAACTCAGTTTATAATTATTTTTCCGAATTATTGTAATACTGTGCTCTAATGACGTGCCGAGTCGCTGTTTTGGTGGATCGAGTCGATTTATACGGATTCGAATCCGCGGTTCGAGCCCAGTTCTTGAGTTTCTGAGATGACTCGAGTCCAAAACCACGCGAAATAGTTGTACTACTGCACTGCAATAATTTTGAGCATGTGTGAGTGTCCACTGGCTGCTTGTTGCGTACGCGGCGAGAACCGGGTATAACGGGTTGACGATCACCCAGAAAACGGACAATTTCAGGGCTACCGCGACACACGTAATGTTTTCAATGTTGCAAGCTTGAATATTTTAACACAAGAAATCAATGATGTTCCATGCATATAGACAATACACCTCATACAAAAAAAGCCGAAATATGGCCACAAATGACATCATACTACTTACGAGTAAATTCGTCTAGATTTTATTTTATACAGAAAACATCTCAGGTATTAGTACATTTTTTTTTCTTATTACAAGACATTCCAAAAATCAAGTGAATGACGAGCTAGTTTTAATGTTATGGTTGCACATTGTATCTCTAAAAAGCATGCATACCTTCTGAGGTTACATGCCTTTTACAAGCTTGCGAAGCTTTTTAAATCTCCCCTTCAGTCTTTCCAGAAAATCGTCAACCAGTTCTTGATCTGTTCCAGCCAAAAGCCATCATCTACATGAGAGAACCACAATCAGTTTCCGGTGGTCTTTCTCTCTTACAAACAGACAGGTATCTGCTTCACTGATCTTAAAACCAACTTCTTTAGCCCATACAGACATCAACTCCGCCCACAAATATTGAGGTAACTCTTCATGCGCATGCATCATTGCTCTAGCTGACTCTGCGATCGTACGGTTTTCTCTTTCGCTGTCCTCCATGTTGTTCGGGCGTATATGGCATTTTTAACCTTTGGTGTATTTCGAAAGTTCCTTACGGACTAGTTCGTTTCCGAATACACCACCATTATCACTAAGGAACTCCTTTATTCTGTGTCCTGCTGTGATTCGGTCAGCATTTGCTTCAGCTTTTCAGTTACTTTCATAAAGTAGACATAAGGAAAGCATCAAGGGTGAATTCATCTTTGAAAGCACAAAATATTCGAGGAACTTCGAGATTGAAGGCGGAAAAAGACCACAAACATCCAAATGTATTCGTTCTCCAGGCATTTTAGCTTTATCTTTAGTGCCAAACTTCTGTCTGCGTGCTTTTCCGAAAATACATGCTTCGCAAAATATACCATTATCCTTTGCCTTAATATTGAGCTCTCTCTCTATAAGACGTTTTACATGTCTTTTATCCTGATGGCCCATACGTTCATTGCTGCAAGGTATCTACCGCATTGACCGATGCGGCTACCTTTGGTTTCACTGCTACACAGTTCAATTTTAAATAAGAGTGTGTGTACTTATGTACACGCGTTAGAAGTTATACTTCTTTGCCGTATGGAAAATTAAATCAAATTTTAACAAATCGTTAAGATCAAAGATAGTATAAACACTCAGAATTTAAGGTATAAACAATTATAGATTTTTTTTTATTTATACACAAAATTTGTTAATCGTACTCTTACGAAACACGTGTTCTAAATATAAAAATACTAGAAAATACAACTTGAACATAGTTATCGATTTTTATGCCACTTAGAACTAACTTCACGATATAGAATTCAGCTGTCGGTGTGCGCGCGCATCGTAAAATTTCACTCTCATCATTTTTCTCCATCGCGCCAAAAGAAGTGTTATACTTCTTTCAATAAGCCACCATACCTTTTCCTGCTTCCTGCTACGGCGATAGTTCCATTTATCTTTAAAGAACATATAGTTACTCGTGACTCAAACAAAGTATTTGTATTCTTATCCTGTGTCGCTAGCACCGAAAATAGATTCTTGCTAATCAAAAGACAAGGAACAAGCCAGACATCACTAAGAAAAAACTCGTCTCCATTATCAGGGTTTATTCTAATTTTCCCTTTTCCTAAAGCCTGCACGTCATTTTAATTAGCCGTAGTAACTGCGTGAGGTTGAATGAAGTGCTCAAAATTCTCAAATAAATCTTTTGTCATCGTTACATGTTGTGTAGCTTCGGTATCTACAAACCACCCTTCACGATTCACTGCATTCAGTCATTTATTTATTTTATTTATTTATTTAATAGGAAGCCCACGTTGCATACAATGTTACATACCTTATAGTATATTTACACATTAATTACTTATATTATTTAACATCGTATACCCCATTTACGGGCTAACTCGACATGCAATTAATTACTTAATTAAATTACAAGTACTTAAAAACATTATTAACATAATATGACAATTTCTTCGTTTACTTACTACTTATCTAATTTACTCAATAAATTGGTTACCTAAACAAAAATATAAAAAACTTATCACTCTAAACAAAAAAAAAACTAAATTTTATATAAACTAAATTTAAAATACAGCAACTATTATTAAATACGAAAAAAAACGAATGATATTATTTAATTAAATGATTTTTAATTTTGCGCTTGAAAATCGATGCAGAGTTCCAAAATATGTCCAACTCTGCTATTTTATATATATTGATAAAGGACATTACAATTCTGTTAATAGGAGCGGTCCTACCTAGGTTACTCTTTGTAATTACTGGCATAAAAGTAATTTTATTTTTAATATGTGACCGTGCATTTTGTCTTGGAACTGCTAACCTTATTCTGTTTAATAAGTTCGGGCTATCAATAGCTCCATTTACAATTTTATGCAAAAAACAGAGATCTATTGAGTTTCTACGATTGCATAGTGATATAGTTTTATAAAGTTTTAAGAGATCGTTGGTATTATTAATTTCTTTTAATATATTGTCCTTGTAGGCTAAGTGTCGTAAGAATTTTTTTTGTACTCTTTCTATTCTGTCTTTATGCACTTGATAGTTAGGATTCCATACAACAGAGCAATATTCAAGTTTACTTCTAATCATTGAATTAAACAGCGTTAATTTTGTGGATGATCTTTTAAATTCTTTTGTACTTCTTATTATGAAACCTAAAAGTTTAAGAGCATTACTCACCAGATTATCAATATGTGGTATGAAACTCAACTTACAATCTAGAATGATCCCGAGATCATTTATTTGATTGACCGTTTCTAATATTTCTTATTTTTCTGCTGAAGGTGATACTGTAACAATTAAAATGATTTAATTTTAGATTATTTTCATTGCACCAAACCGAAAGTCTATCTAAATCCTGTTGCATATTAATCGAGTCTTCAATATTATTTATTTCACTATACATCTTGAGGTCATCTGCATAAAGATGGAATTGACAAAACTTAAAATATTTGACTATGTCATTAATGAAATAAGTCATAGACAGACATATTCAGTAGTATCATCATATTGGTGCTTCTACTACTGGTGAATGAAACAGACGAAAAAGTATGGGATGCACAAGCGGGATTTAGAAAGGGAATGGAATGTACGGATCAGGTCTTTTCCTTGCGGTGCATAGCCGAAAAGTTTTTGGCTAAAAACAAAAAGGTCTATTGCGCGTTCGTGGATCTAGAAAAGGCCTATGATAGAGTGGCGAGGAATGAATTGTGGTCAGCATTGTCCACGAGCGGTGTGAGCAGTGTCCTCATACGAGCATTGCAATCTCTTTATAGAGATTCTACTGCTTGTGTAAGGATAAACGGGGCATACACTGAATGGTTTAATATCGAAAAAGGTGTTAGGCAGGGATGTGTAGCGTCACCGTGGCTGTTTAATCTGTTCATGAACAATTGCTTGACAGGTTTAAAAGAGAATGATAGTGGTCTCTGTGCTGATGACCAAGTATTACTTGCATCTTCAGCCGAGCCGTTGCAAGAGATGGTAACTGCTATGAATGGAGCTTTTGGTAGAAAGGGAATGAAGATGAATGTAAAGAAGACGAAAGTGATGGTGCTTGAAAGAGATGAGGTAGTGACAGACTGCAATATCGTGATTGGAGATGAAAAAATTGAACAGGTGAATGAGTTTGTGTATCTGGGTTCTAAATTTACAAGAGATGGAAAGTATGAGAGTGATATTGAAAGAAGAGTGAATGCAGGAAACATGGTGAATGGAGCTTTGCACTCCTTTATGAACAGTCAGAAGGTGTCTAATAAGGCTCGCTTGGCTGTGCATGAGGGGGTGTTGGTTCCAACACTCATGTACGGAAGTGAAAGTTGGGTATGGCAGAAGAAACATGAAAGCAGAATAAATGCAGTTGAGATGAGAGCGTTGAGAAGTATGATAGGAGTTACACTGAGTGACAGGATAAGAAATAGTGAGATAAGAAAACGTTGTGGTCTGAAAGAAGATGCTGTGACAAAAATTGAGAAAGGTATGCTGAGATGGTTTGGACATGTCGAGAGAATGAATGAAGAACGATTGACGAAGAAAGTGTATAAGGCCAGTGTGAATGAAAGTGTTGGAAGGGGTAGACCTAGGCGGACGTTTCAAGATCAAATCAGGGACGTCTTGAAAAAAGGCCAGGTCAAGAGTACCCTAAACCGGAGAGCATGTATGAAAGGAATAATGAAAGTGGACGAAGCGAAAGAAGTATGTAAGGATCGTAGCAAGTGGAAAGAAGTGGTCTCTGCCTACCCCTACGGGAAAGAGGCGTGATTTTATGTATGTATTTATTGGCTTGTGTTTATATTTGTTACTTCTTTAAGTTCTAAAGGGATTCAATAAGTAACCTTTATTGAGAGAAACTAATACTCAAAAATAATATTTTTATATACATAAAATAATTAGTTTAAGTGGTTATTTCTTCACGATCTTGTAAGCCGTTCACATTACACAAAATACAAAATTGCTAATCTTTGGCCTTTAAAAACAATTAACAAAAATACTTCAAAAGCTGGAACGAGACTTCTATTACATATAAATAAAATAAAACGCTTATTTTCAGATAACTATGATCCATTGTTAAAAAACTTATATTCTAATTGTTTTAGTAATTATATATACAAAGTGACATATTTATTTTTATTATATGAACAGTCCGTTATCACTTTCAGGTATTCAGCGGTGTAGAGAAGCCGCTTATTTGCGAAGAATGGAGCTAAAGCTATCGACTGCGAGTGAAAACATAGCTCACGCGCTACAAGAATGTGGCAGTTTCAACAGTGCTCGGAAAGGGTTGTTATACTGGAAGTTGGAACCGCAGGATGCTGTACAATTCATTAGTGTAGCACGCCCACAGGCTACTCGAGTAGAGCGAGTTGTGCAGTACACTTAAAGAGTTATTTTTAGTACTGTCGAGCAACGCGCGAACCTGTGTGCTTATCATATCCGCCCAAGTGCCTCGGACAAAAAATGGCGCGCGTGTCAAGTGGTTCCGAGGCCATCACGGTACGGTCAGTACGTACTATAAGACGGTAAGATATAGTTTATATTAATAGATGTTTACAATGTTAATGCGGACACTTTTAAGTAGTAGTAATTTTTGTATGAAATTATATTTAGGGTTATATATCGATAATCAATACTAATAAAAAATGTTGCGTTTAATTTATCTTAACTTTTTGTGACAACCCTACCAAAATAGGTAACAATTTTGTCCACTATTAAGAAGGTTAGTCTCTGTACCGTTTATTTACTAATTCGACTATCGTCAAGAGAGGTGAAAGTAACGCGATAGAAAAAAGAATAGTGTTGTTTTATGAATCCACAGTAAGAGTGAAACTTTTTTTTCACATTATAGACATTTAACTAAAAATTTTTGGAATAATATTCCATTAAGGGTATAAAAATCGCTTTATCAATCTTAATTTTATACTTGGAAAATTGGAATGATAATGGGAAATAATAAAAACAAACAAAATAGCGTGAACCACTGGCACATATGAGTAATAGACTATACGCTACACGATCAGCTGCTGCAAACTATAGGCGCCGCCCAACCGTCACGCGACATGCAACACACAGGCAAAAAAGGTTGAGACGATGTAATAAAAGTTTTACTTTAAAAAGAAGCAGAAGAAAATTCTTTAATTTATTTTGCGGATTTTACTTTACTTATACTATTATTCTTTGCTTTAATCAGTGATCGCATAACTATAATTCAATATATATTTATTAAATAAATAATAATATTTAAATTAAATGTAGTCGTGTGGCTGTGGATTGCTTTGTTTTTGGTTCTTGAGTATTCCCTTCCCTATGAACCGCTCTATTGTCTGTGGTACTATCATATGATCAATTGATTGGAATTCATCTCGTTCAGGGATTCCAAAAAATTGTTCTTTTAGTTTTTGTTTAGCCGTGTCTTATACAGTCAAACAATGAAGGGTTGCATTTTTAATATTGATGCAGGCTATTTGGAAGGATTGTGCAGGGGATTTAAGTGCGGAATCCTTAAGCAATCCGATTACCTGAATTTGGTTCAGTGCGAAACCCTGGAGGGTAAGTTGGTTACTGTTTATTTTATTCATCGAGGTTCCTTTAAATATATAATTAAATTTGTTATTTTCAGATCTTAAACTTCATTTGCAAGGTACTGACTATGGTTCATTCCTTGCCAATGAACCCAGTCCCCTCGCCGTATCCACCATTGATGACAAGCTCCGAGAAAAGCTTGTTATTGAATTTCAACATATTCGTAATCATTCAGTGGAGCCAATGTCAACATTCCTCGACTTTATTACATACAGTTACATGATTGATAATATAATCTTGTTGATAACTGGTACACTGCACCAGAGGCCAATCTCTGAGCTTATACCCAAGTGTCATCCTCTTGGCTCATTTGAGCAAATGGAAGCCATTCATGTTGCTGCTACACCTGCTGAGCTCTACAATGCAGTATTGGTGGATACTCCTCTCGCTCCATTCTTTGTTGACTGTATCAGTGAGCAGGACTTGGATGAGATGAATATTGAAATCATTCGTAATACCTTGTATAAGGCATATTTGGAAGCGTTTTATGAATTCTGCAAGCAAATTGGTGGCACCACTGCAGATGTCATGTGTGAGATTTTAGCGGTAAGTTATATGGACTAACAATTTCTTTTTATGTTAATCATAAACATTTTCTTTCAAATAATACTCTTGATTCATTGATATTATATCTAGATTGATAATTGTCACTCTGTCTTGCAATAAATTGCATTTCATCTGCATGGTTTTGAAGTTGTTGGTAGTGAAAGAAACTTTTTTGAAATTCTTGTGAGAAAGCCACATTTATACTTTGACAATATCTCAAATGAGCTCACCTATCATATCATACTTAAAGCACTTGTTTATATGAGAAGTAGTGGTGTGAGCTACCTTTTTTGATTAGACATCAACTTTAAGTTCTCTTTACAAAATTTTGCAATACAATCTGCAATAAACATTACTTACAAAAAGCCAACAACCATATCCTTTGATTGAGAAGTTTTATTTATTTCAATTCCCTTGGCCCAAGGTGTTTATTTGGAAATTCAAGGACATCAGTCTCATATAAACACTTGAATTACTAATGAATAATTAATCATCTTTCCAGTGTAACTATTGTATAACTATTATTAAAATATAATCCTGTGCCAGTTAGTTCTTTTGCTATAAAAATAATTTGCAGATTAACTGGATCATGATTTAACCAAAAATGTGGACTAAACATAACAAGACTATAAATTAGATTTACAACTTATAATTCCACAGCACTAATCCAATACTTCCATGTGTGCCATGTTTAAGTCTAGACATTAGTATGATTTATACTATATAATACTCATATATATTTGCTTCCTTAAGGAGTGTACCTTCAAAAAATGTGTGTAACTTTACGGAAGGTCCTTAAAGGCCTACAACACTCCTGTAATTCCTCTGGTGTTGCAAGATAAGTTGAGAGGCAGTGATCACTTAACACCAAGTGACCCCATAAACTAGTTTGTCCTCCTTTTCTATAAAAAGCCCCAGAAAGTTTATAGCTTTGCATCATCATGCTAGACACATACATTTGTGCTTAAAAGATTTGTGCATGAAATATTGGCTGTATTCCTCCAGCCAACCCAACTCCTACCAGCAGCCTCTTGGGGTCTCCACAGGCATCTTGGAGTGTATTGAGGTTGATTTACCTGGTTTGTATCCAGGGTTCTCGCTTTTGGAACCTATTGTATTCAACCAAGTGTCTGTTCAGAGAGCAATGTCCCTTGTATCCACTGACTATTGTTTGATTTTAGTTTGAAGCTGATCGCCGTGCCATTATTATTACCATCAATTCATTTGGAACAGAATTGACAAAGGATGACCGTGCTAAGCTTTATCCTCGTTGTGGAAAGTTGAACCCAGATGGTTTAGCTGCTCTTGCTAGAGCTGATGATTATGAGCAAGTGAAAGCAGTTGCAGAATACTATGCCGAGTACCAGGCATTGTTTGAGGGTGCTGGTAGCAATGTTGGTGATAAAACACTTGAAGACAAATTCTTTGAGCATGAAGTAAGTAAATTACTTAATTACATATAATATTTCAAAGAAGTATTGTAATTTTTACGCTACCTTTTCTGTTTTAGGTCAGCCTGAATGTGATGGCTTTTTTGCAACAATTTCACTTTGGTGTGTTTTATTCTTATTTAAAATTGAAGGAACAAGAATGCAGAAACATTGTATGGATCAGCGAATGTGTTGCACAGAAACACCGCGCCAAAATTGATAACTACATTCCAATCTTCTAAACAAAACAATTGAAATTATACCGATAATATATTTTAATGTTGCATTCTGTGTATATTGTAATAGGTATAAGAAACATTAAATGAATTATTAATTTGTTGAAACTTTGTGCATGAGATATTTTTATCAAAGCATTGTAGATAATTATGATAAATTATTTTGATTTATGAAGAGCTATTATCATATTATATTACCATTATAAATAAATGGTTTTTGTTGCTTGATAAATAACATATTGTTTTAAGATCATTCCAAGGAATGTGAAAAATATTTCGTTAAAGTATTAATATAGATTAGAACATATTTATTGTATTATCAACAGAGCAGAGAACATTATCCTGGAAATGCAACTTACGTGTTGTTTAAACATTGAATCAAGTAGGATAAAAATTGTTATTTGCATTATTATACCACCTATATTTGAAACGGTTTAGACCACTTAGTTGTTAATGCTATGTATATTAAAGTATTTCAATCAATAAAATATTTATGAAAAAACAACACTGTATTTACATTCTTATATGATCTATTTATATTTTTACTTGCAGGGAGCGCCCAAGTTGATATTAGTCAACAAATATTTTATTTTAACAATCTCTTTGTTGGATTGACATAAAAGACGAACACACACTATCTAAGCCGAATAAATCAAATTTTAGAAATCTATATATGAAATATATATCATGAAACCTGAGAGTTGAACAAAGCATACCAGATTTTATGACGTCACTCAAACAATAAAGATCTTACTTACTTACTCGAACAGTTAGCTCAGTTGGTTAGAGCACTTGCACGGAACGCCAGAGGTCGTGGTTTCGAGTCACACATTGTTGTTAAATTTTGTTTTTCAAATTTTATTTGTGTATTAATCCTAGAAGTGAGGGTTATCACTTTAAAAACACAACAAAACATGAAACCTCACACACTTTTCAACATTGAAATTCTAAAATTTGCTTTGTTTGGCTTGAATAAATGTGTGATCAACTTTGATAGGAGAGAAGGGTCTTCCAAAGTTTACTTTTTTCCAACAGTATTATTTTTTAATAAATAAAAGTAATACTTTAATTTTACATTCTTACTATAAATATATAGGCAGTATAACAAAATTTTTGCAGCTACATATTAACTAGAACAACTAACTGCAATCAAGATGCTGGAATTTAATGTAATAACTTTTAAAAAGAAATTTGTAATTTGGTTCCTTAAGAATGTTAATTTAATGAATACTACATCTTTGGAATTCTCAGAGAGAAGACACAACACAAGAAACACCCAGTATTCATTTTTCTCCAAAAATATTATCATATCACATTAATTAAGTAATTCTTAAAGACAAACATGGTCTAGTCCCAGGCTGCCTAATCATTTGGAAAATCTGCAGATCACATAAGATTTATTATAGAGCTATTAAATAATAGAATTTTAAAATATAATTAAGATAAAGACTGGGACTTTTATAGTGTTTATATTAAATCAATATCACAGATGTACAAACTGATGATGTGCAAAATTCACCATGGTATTAACACATCAATGAATATAAAAAAATCAATCACTGCTTCAAGCTATTCAGTAAATCTCAAGTTAATAATTAATTAATATTAAGATAATTGCTCATTAATAATATCTGTCATAGATCCCTCATGAAGCACAATTTCTTTAGAATTTTTAAATAAATAACTATGTTTATGCCAAAAATTTTCTTTAAGCATATCATCATGAATATCTACAATAACTGCTGACGGTTTTCCAGAATTCTCTTTAGATACACTTTTTCTTAGTAAAACTGTTCCTCTCTTGAATATTTCCGGCTCCTTGTTATAATTCATATTGAATTCTTTAAAGAGAATTTCATTTTTATCAGCTGACACGGTTCCACATAATCTCTTTTCTGCTTGTGTTGGACTTAAATTTCCCTTCAATATCAAAGTCCAGAATGTTGTATTGTACAGATTATTTATATGGACATCAGCTTGTCTCCATTTCAAGTAATCTATAATATTTTCTTCTGTGGGGTATAAGACAATCCGCCCATCAAAAGTTGGAGGGTATTTCAATCTTTCTCCTTTAAAAAACTTATCCCAGTAATAAACATAAGATGCAGTAAATTTACTGTTAATAGTTGTCAACAATTTGGATTGGCGTCTATTATATAATTGACAATTCTTTTTAAATATAAATGAGTATTCATCACTTTGACCATATGCTACAAGAAGTTCATTAAACTCTTTAACAACATGAAATGCAGCATAGTTCATAAGTTTTAGAGCTCTTTCGTCATTTGGTTTAGTAAAATTGTGATCATCTGCAAATTTGTGGAAACATTTTCCATCAATTCTGACAACTATCCACGTGTTTGGTAGAAGTGAATCGTCTAATTCAAAAGTCTTGACGTATTCAAATGTACTTTTTGCCATTTTTTTGATTAATGGAATTGACAGAGACGATCGGCTTATTAAAATATTACATGAAATTTTATTAAGGATCATTAGAGGTTATCGCTTAAGATAAATAAATACGTTATATACATTCAACATAGAATGTAATGATCCAATGTTTACTAGGCAGTTATAGGTCAGGTTATTAAACACATATAAAATAGGTCAGATACAGAAATGGTCAATTGATTGGGAATCACTTGCACTTCGTAATTGGCGCGTACGGCAAGCCCACAGAACAGTGAACTCTGCTGACAGAACACTTTTACTCTAACGAGACTCTGCTCATGCACAGAATATGAGAACAGTATATTATCAAAGATAAAGAATTAACTATGTAATATTAATATCCATATAATAATAAACATAATCTAACTAGAGTCCCAGATGTACTCAGAACACTATTACTCGGTATCTATTCCGACGAACAACTGTACACGTAACCTGCGTAACGGCGGTAATTTCAAAAAATCTGCTGCTGGTAGTACGCTGTATTCACTGAATAAATGAATTTCATACTTTATATTAGTATTAACTTTGGGAACAACCAAATACTCCGAAATATTTTATTCCGAATTACAATGTTCCGATTTTCAAAAGAATTTTATATTTGTAACCGTTTTGTAATGTTTAATTTTATTTAAAAACGCTTACCTACTCTATTTAATTAATATATTTTGTGTATTAATCTTAATTCATTTTATATTTCTAGATAGGTATGAAAACGTCGAAAAAAATTGGGTTTAGAAGTTAGGTTTAGTTTTAACTAACCTTTATGGGCGATTCACGCACTTTAACCCAGTGTCATACAAATCGTGAGTGTAAGACGTGGCTTGTCATGCACACTAATAGACTAAGATCCCGGTATAGAACGACCTTAACCCAGCTGGTTACTGGATGAAACATATCTTTTATGAAATTTAATATGTCAATAAATATATTACAAATTCCATACCAATCGAAAGTATGCAGTTCATTGATTAAGCAAAAGTTAGGTTGTATATTTTTTTCCTGTCACAAGTCATGGGTAGTCAGGTATGAACAGGTTAAACGATACCATTAACTTGCACCGATCTGGTTATTGAATGCAACTTAAATAAAAATAAAGTTCATTTCATTACAAACACGGTGATATAGGGTTGCATGCCAAAAATCAGTCCTGAATATCGGTTGCCGAATTACTTTAAGGGATTAAATACTGCTCCGAGTGAATATGTGCGACTGAGAGTTCCCTACCAACCATCTCATGCGTTAGAAGGGGATACAATATAGCAGCTGTTCATAGTCCGACCATTTAAAGAAAGAGAGTGCGCATGCTATTTGTTCTTGAAAATAAAAAGGATAGCGATAGACTCGTACGTAATTTTTTTTAATTAATAATTAATCGTATCCTGGACTGAAATTTGCTGGGCTGCAATATATTTACTGACATATTAAATTTCATAAAAAATATGTTTCAACCAGTAACCAGCTCGGTGTAGGTCGTTCTATATAGGGATTCTATACTATAAAGTATTAAACCTTGGCTGTTTTTATTGTATTAAGTTACTAACGTCAATCGTAATAGGTGATGAGGCGCATCTATATAATTCTGTAGACATAAATATACGCATATTCTCATGGCATTTGCGGTCCTTCTTTAAGAAAATAAAATAATTTGATAACCGAATTTACGGAAATAGTTGTGATAAATCGATTAAACGGCCGGGCCAAAGTTACATTGTGACTTAAGCACAGAACTCTGACGAGAACTTGGGTATGGATTGGCACGAGCTCTGATCGTAGGCTGTTTTAGGTTATTTTATGCCATTCAAAGATCAGGGATGACATAAGTCTCACAATATTTACCACAATTTACAATGATTTTCGATACCCTTGTTTTTTGTTTTTCGGAGAAGGAACATCACTTTATTAAATCCTATGTTGTAATACACTTTAGGAAATTTAGTCTTACGTAATGACTTGTTAATAAACATAAAATAATAAAAAGAATATAAAAATAAAAAAGACGTGTGGCACTCGGGGCTGCCGCGGTAAAGCTATTGCATAGCATTTTTTATCAACTTATGCAATTATAATTAAGTATTTATTTTATTTATGCAGTATTTTTTTAAATAAAATTAATTTAAAAAATAGCATACGGGAAGTGAGTAAAATTTAACTTGCAATATTTGATTACAGACAGGCAACGGGACAGGTGAAACTAAATAAAAATGCTTGTCATAATAATAAAAAATAAAAAAACGTGATTAAAAAAAATAAAGAAATTAAATAAAAATCAAGACGTACCCCAGGCTCGAACCTGGGACCTTCTGCACAAAAAGCATACGTGATAACCACTGTTCCACGGCAACTGAAATGACCGTGGCGAAATATCTATATACATCTAGTAAGTAAGTGTTAGGTTATTTTCGTTACGGAATTTCTGGTTTCGGTCTCCACGCTCAAGGCCCGCGATAGTCGCTATTCAATAGCTTAAAAAACATTTGCTTAAATACCATGCGATCAAACTTTGAAAATTTAATCACCCCATTCCATAGCCAGGAAATGTATATATTATAGCAAAACAGTGTTTCCACTTTCAGATATAAGTGTTATTGAGCACTCTAATGATATTTGTATCATTTACAGACGTAAATTGTACACTCATGGGCCAAATTGATCCATAGCCTTTGACGTAATATTAATTATCATCAGAAGTTCTTATCTTTTCGTTCTCATCAAGATGAATACCTCCTGCTAAAATATGTGTGAAATAGTCATATAAAATAAGTTTTAAAACAAATCAAGAATACACATAATTAATTATACAATATATTTTTTTACATTTTTGTGCAACCTTGGCAACGAATCTCTGAAGAGGACTAAGCATTTATAATCGTTAACAATTTTGCATATCGCGACACAGGTGAATTGATCCCCAAAATAGTTCTGCAAGAAGGTTTTCAAATAAGTTCACAGGTTAACGTGGACACCTAAGCACTCTAAAATTAAACAAAGACAAGAGATAGGAGTTGTCATAAACGCTGTTAATACTTCTGTATAAGAAGAGTAAATCCAATATGGGACATATTGGATTTACTTTCGTTATTTCGTTGTTCCAGAGTTTGTATATTAAAATATGTAAGTCTTTCAGTGTATGAGTGATCTAGATTTCCAAATTGAAAAAGCCAAATAATAAAGATAACGCTTCTGGCTTCTTTCAATTCTAAGACAGTGGCAAGTGAAGTGTGGTCTCCAGACGATACTGCCTAATCCAAAATACTGACAACCAGACATTTATATAGGATCACCATCGTACGACACTTTCTAATAAAATTACCATTGCGAATTACAAATCCGAGCATTTTAGAGGCTCTGCTAACAATGTGTAACAGTCTATGTGTGGTATAAATATAAGTTTGCTATCAAATAAAACACTCAAATTCTTAATAGTATCTACATTTTGATTTATTATTATTATTTATTTACTTGCATTTTGTAAACGTTATATGAAATCATTATTTTTTTTTTCAGTATTAAACCATTAATCTCGCACCATTCAAATAAACTATTCCGGTCTGACTGCAATGCGCTAACATCAAAGAGACCATTTATGATCTTAAGAATTGTTAGGTCATCAGCAAACATAAATGGTGTGCAATATTTCAGGCAGTTAGGAAGGTCTTTGATAAATATGTTAAATAGGAGGGGACCTAAATGCTATCCTTGGAGTACTCCTGATGTTAATTCGTATTTTACAGATAAAAATCCATATCCACTACGAAAAAACATCTGACAGTAAGGTATGAATTTAACAATCTTAAAATTGATCCAGCAATGACATATACGAGGGACATATAAGATCGAATCGATCGGCACTAGATAGAATGCTTTACTTAAATCAGTGTAGATAACATCTACTTTTTTCCTCTTATCAACCGCGTTTATTAATAATTCTGAAAAATTTACCATTTATAAAGCCATGCTGGTAAACACTAAACGTATTTTTCAAGTAGCCATTAAATCGTAAATAAATTAAGGCCTTAAATACCTTACCAAGCAAAGAAAATGTGGAAATTGACCTGTAACTTCGTAATACTTTTTTTTATTGCCACTTTTGAATATTCGCAATTTTCCAATTTTTAAAAATGCTACCGTTTTTAATGATTTATTAAATATGACTTGTACTGGTAGAGCAAATGTCTCATCACAGTTGATTAGATGCACAGGTGGTTTTTTTCAGGTCAATCATCCAACAACTTCAAATAAAGTTACTACACGGGGCTGCTCGACGCAAGGCTAAAGAATTGGACTACAAGTATGTTTAGGTGAGCAGTGGTAAAATATTTATGAGAATAACCGATAACTCTGACTATAAAGTTATCACAAATATGAATTACCTTTTACCAATTATCTTAAACATTGTACAAGTGCAAGTAAATATGACAAAAGATCTTTTAAATTAGGTACCTAAATTAAATATTTCAATGGTCTGCGTACCAAAAATCACAATTTATTTGTTGTAGGTATTATTACATGATAACTATGATCTTATAATTGTTGCTAAAACTTATTCAATTACAGAACGAAGCAAAAATTATCCACTTCATCCACCTCTGCTTATAAACGTTAGCTATACTAAAAAGGTGGAAAAAAGTTAGGCCCAAATAAATATATGGTGAAATATAATTATGCATTGAATTTCGATATTATTAGAACGGGCTAGCTGTTTTATTAAGTTAATTTTGTTCGTTAGATCTGTAACAGTGCTTTGACGTGATTCCTTTTCACGTCTTTGTTTTTCAAATATATCAGCGTATTTATCAATTTCCTTTTTTATATCACCATATTGGCTGCTTATAAACGATACTGAACGTTGGAGCTCTTCAATTTTTGTTATCAATACTTTTTAAGAAGTGCTTACAGTAAAGGTTATAGTTTTGTTTATATTTACACTTTTTCAAAAACTTCATAACACAAGTTAGATATTAACTTAGGGTCAGCGAGTTACATCGGTAAACCAATTTTTCAAACAAAACTGTATATTATTTTACACTTATTTGCTATAATATTAAAAAAAAAAGTTTATTTAACTAACAATTTAAAAAAGTGAGGTGCGGATGGGATGCGAACTCGGTTCGATAAAAAGCGTTGCTGCTTAACACTCTAGTTACTCACGATGCCACGAAGCTCGTTCGATACTGTAAATAGCGTTCACTAATTGAGCAAAACAATCAACACTTTTCTAGGTCGATCAACGGCAATGTTATTTTATCTCCTACCCTCAGTATGTACTTTTGATTTTTAAAGAATACTATTTTATGTACATTTTTTTTGTACTTATCTTTATATTTATTAACTTTCACAGGTATAGGTATTAAATTTTTCACTATTTTAAATTTATAAAAACACAAAATAACTGCTGGATCAAAAAAAAGTTCAATGTTTTTACTGCAAACACACACACTCGCTAATTTGGTTTTCTTAAATATTACGTAAATATTAACTATTTCTTAAAAAACTTGTTAAACACATTTAAATCAGTTGTTAATTTATGTATTTCTTTAAATTTTAATTCTGATCTTTGCGTTTAACAATTTAATAAATTAAAAATAACACAGAGGTATACTGAACGACTTTACACTTCACACATACTATTTTATATGTTTGTATATCATGTCTCTACAATATCATTTTCAATGTCAGCACTCTCTAGTCTCATTTCTTCTTGAAGTATTTCTACTTCTTATGACCTTTTTCACGCAAGTAAATATTCCTCTGCGTCCAGGGTAAAAGATATTTTCAAAAAACTTCAGAATTTTTATCCTTATTTTCTCTCATACAGTTTATTTGTCTTGTCCAGCTCCATTATACTACATAGACCGTAACTAAAAAACAATTTACATAATTAATATCTTTTTAATTATAAATAATCTAAATCTTTTTAAATAATAATTAATCGATAAAAAGTGTGAAAGAAAAAAAAACACTACAGATAGATTAAAATATTATAATTTGTACTCCAGATAATAAATCAATACTCTATCACTTTTAATTACTTTAAGCATTCTTTATTAGCTTTCTATTGTTCTTTAGTGCTTCCCTTTCTTTATCCAAAAAGAATTTAGCCATGAAAATTCTCTCACTCCCGTCTGACCGACCAGATTTTAGACTTTTTCATTACATTGTATAGCTTAATAATGTGTTACGCAATTATTCCATAAATAATTAACCAAATTCCCCTGAATAACACACGAATAAAGTAAACGAAAACTACGAAATTCATAATAGAAATTGTTAACAGTAACTTTTATTTTGAATGAATGACATGTCATTCAAGCCAAAATAAACAAAAGAGTTAAATATATGTTAGAGCGAGACAGCGTTTGCCGCCATTATTTTTAGTGCAATGAAAAGAGTATAATAATATATAGGGAAAAGAGAGCCCTCTCTACGCATTATAAGCTGTCTATTTGAAAACTAGCGCCATCTGGAGATTGGCCCCGAAAATAACTATATATAAGCTCCAAATTATAAAATTCATTTTTAATGTTCTGACGCAATTAAATAACTAACTCTACTTTTTAATGTAGGTATTGCAATTTTTTACTATGTTGAAATTGCGCGTAGAGTTAGTTATTCAATTTAGTTAGAGTTAGTCACAACATAGAACATAAAAGATGGATTTAGTAGTGTAATTAAGCAAAATGGAACACGAGAGCTACATACATGCGCAAACGCTAGAAGTAGCTGCCATTTTATGACCAGTGGGCAGTGACACAAATAAAGAAAAGTTGAAAGGTTTCAAAGACAGTCACAGCTGACAAAGCTTTCATTTTTGGCCAACTAACAGATGGCAATACAATCTTCTGAAAACGTCACTTTAAGGCGTCTGTCCCACCCTTGGTGCAATGCCATACATATTCGAGTTTATTAGAGAGTTGCGCCAGGCTGGTTACGGGGGGGTGCAACTTCCCTACATTTGCACATGATAATAAAAATTTGCATTGAAAGTGCTGCTATCTATTCTATTAGGTACGCTGCAAATTCATCACGATTGCGATTATTTTACATGCATGATAAATGGATAGATGGAGTTAGTGTTAGCAAAAACACACTTAAGTTACTTATTAAAACAAGACTTGTCTATCCTGTGGTAATCGAAGTAAACACCTTTGATTCCACAATCTCAAATAAAGAATAAACTACAATGTTAATCGATATCGCAATACGCAATCAATACGGTCTACAACAATAGAAAAAAGTATAAACATAATGAGCGCTATCTAGCGACGGTAGTCGGAACCCGGTACGCTACGGGCGTAATAAAAATAACGCAGCGCCATCTCTTGGCCTGGGTTCACTAATTTTTACATAATAAAAATATCAGTGGCACATCTATCCCTGGTATATACTATATAGTGTAATATGATAATATCTATGGCTGGTTAGTTGCTCGTTAAGTCGTTAGAGTAAAAGTGTTCTGTGCAAATGAGTTCAATACTGTTATACGTTAACATTATTTCAATTTATTATTAATATTAATTGTTTTTATAGTGTTTGCAAATAAATTCAGCATGGAAAACTTGTTTAATAATCCAATTAGACAAAAAATTAATAGCATATTTGATAACCACGTAATAGCAGATAGCAGTGACGCTCTTTACACGATATCTGGTTTATGCGCTTTGGATTCCGCTCATACCAAAAGAACACTCATTAATGAGATTGAAAAAAAAGATTTGATGGTTAATAATGCAATTTTAAAGGAATATGCAAAAGTGAAGGACACCATAAATTCAATGTTATTGTCATTAAAATCTTTGGATACTGCTGTCACTGACATGTCGAATAGATTAAACGAATCAAAAACGAAAACCCATCACATAATTGCTCAAACAAATAGGCTCAATGAAGAAAGAAAGAAAACTCAGAAGCAGCACTTATGGGTAAATTCTTTCGTTAACAAATTTCAGATATCTGCAGAGCAAAAGGAGAACCTTTGTAATATATCAACATTTACCCCAGATTTTTTTCAATCATTATCTCATGTGGAGAACTTGCATAACAACTGTAAAACCCTTGTGAACTGTTGGTACCAAACACCAGCTTTTGATATAATGGAATCTATTGGACTACAACAAGAAATAGCTTTTGAAAGATTGTATCGTTGGACTATTGGTGCATGTGTTGTCGTTGATGCTCCCAATAATGCCTATATTCCTAAAGCATTGGTGAAGTTTGAAAATAGACCAGTATTATTTAAAAATATTGTTGATGAGTATTGTAATGCTAGAAAAAGTATTGTAGTTCAGTTATTCATTGATGCATTAACAAAGGGCAGTGAGAATGGCTCCAAGCCTATTGAATTTTATGCTGACGACCCAAAACGTTACATAGGCGATATTTTGGCCTGGGTGTACCAGCTCATACCAGTCGAAAAGGACTATCTGAGTAATTTATTTAAATATTGTTCAACAAATAAAGAAGTAACTATTGAAGCGTTAACAAATATAATGGAGGCTCTATGTCCATTATTGAAAGTAAGAGCTGAGCTAATTTTGAAACCTGATAAAGATCCACTGATTCTTTGGTCTATTACAAACCTAATGCTATACTATAAGGAAACTATTCAATCTTTTATCAATAATGGTCACTTGATTGATACATTTAATGAACTTTTAAAAAAAAGTGAAGAGGTCTTTCTTTTGACGTTAGATAGTAAAGTACAGAAAGAGCTAAGTCATGGTGTAAAAGCTCCTCCTTCTGACCTTAACCCGTCTACTGTTGTCACAGATCTGATAAGTTTTATGAGAAATTTGTTGAATGTTCCGAGTAGTTTAAAAATAACTGACAAAAAGATATTTGTAACTCATATTCTAGATCCCTTATTGCATGCTGTCAATGAGACTGCTTGTCATCTAAGTTCCACAGACATGTCAGTGTACACGTTGAATTGTATTTACCACATACAGTGTACTCTTACATTATATCCAATCTTAGAAGAGTACAATGAGAGATTAAAGGCTCAATCTGAGGCACAAATTGATACTTTAACTTCTGAACAGGCAAGCTTCCTTGTGGCCAACCTTAACATGGGACCTATATATACAATTTTACAAGAAAAAATAAATGGTCCACTTTCTGCTATACCTGGAATGGATTCAGCAACATTAAAGACATTTTTGAACAAGTTTGATATGTTTCTTGTATCACCAGACATATATATTTTGCCTCAATTAAACCTACTCATTAGTCAAACTCATAAATGTCTAGTAAAGAAGCGAGCATTTGAAGTGATTTTAGCAATTTATGAGCAATTGTATAATTCTGTAAATGATCCCAATAATGGATATGTAGATCCACATATAATAGTTCGTAGAACCCCAAGTGAAATATGTAAACTTTTACAGTGAATTTGTTTACTATTAAAGATATTTATTTATTTAACCAATATAATATAGATATTTTATGTAACAAAGCTATGATGAAATAAAACATTAAGACACTATGATTTTCTTTGACTAATGCTAATTTGATCACCAAAAGAAATTCAGGATATTATTCAAATTAATACAATTATATTATTGTCATCAGTGACTAATAACGGTTCGTTATAAACACTAAGCTCTTACACATTTTGGATTTTGAAGGGATGAATTCTAGGCTCTGTGTCTAGGTGTCTCAATATGTCATAGTCAAGTGTATTGCTGACACTGCCTTCATATCAGTGTTTTAACTATATCAAAAAGCATGCATGTATAATAAAATTACTATTTCTAGTGAAGAATACCACATAGGTATTGTATTGACTTATTTGCCTACTACTCGGCTAAGTCGAGTTAGCAAGTCTTTTGGGGGCGATGTATATGCTTTTATAACAGGATCCCAGAAAATGTTCAAAACAAAAAGTATTATGTTATTCAAAAGAATTGTTATAAAACGTTTATGTGGTAAAGGTTACTATAACATAAATGACTTTCTTAATGATACCACAGATTGGGAATGGAGCGACCAAGCAATCAGGCTATCAAATAATAAGTTTAATTGTACAATGTTACTTTAATTGTAAAACATATTTTTGCTGAAAAAAAAAGCCCGCTGATTGCGCCCATTCTTCTCAGGCCTGGGGCATTCATTTTGGAATGGCTGGTAGTCCTTTTGACTTTCAATAAGTGATGTCACATCCTATTTTGAATAAAAATATTTGAATTTGAACTAATATTGGTTCGTTATAAACACTAAGCTCTTACACATTTTGGAGGGATGAATTCTAGGCTCTGTGTCTAGGTGTCTCAATACATAGTCAAGTGTATTGCTGACACTGCCTTCATACCAGTGCTTTAGCTACATCGAAAAGCATGCATGTATAATAAAATTACTATTTGTAGTGAAGAATACCACATAGATATTATATTTACTTTTTTTTTACTCTTTATCTCAAAGTAGTATGAATGAAAAGTATAAAATAAATCAAAATGAAAGGTTTCTCTTTCGCTTTTAACCCTTCATTAGGCACATTAACAAATCACACTAGTAGTCACATGGGGTCACATCTAACCCCAAAGTTATGAATAAAAATGAAGTAATAAAATAAAAAATAATTAGGAAAATGGTTTTTGAAAATCATAATAAAAATGTAGCTATCATATTAAATAATTGAAAACATAAAACGCGCTCGTTCTTTGCTGTTAATGTACGAGTATCGCAGATTACATTGTGCATGCCTCAGGGCTCACATTTAGATCCCATATTTTTATCAATGATTCAATTGTTTTTGACATCTTCTGTGTTCATAAGCTGGTGATTTTAAATTCGTAAATACTTGATTGCCTGAGTGATTGTAGGCTTCTTCAAGATGATTTAGAAAGACTTATTGCAATGGTGTGAAATTAATGGTGTAAACTTAAATAAGGAAAAATGTTATCAAGTAAAATTTACTTGAAAATCGAGGTATGTTACGTACAAATAGCATATAAAAGAACATATTTTAGAGCCTTTGGAAGTTATTAAGGATCTGGGTGTGACTTTCGATTAAAAAATTAGTTTTTTCCCGCATCTAGAAAACATAGTAACACGTGTTTAAAAGTAGGGGTAACCCGCTGTTTGATGCTGGTGATCTTGTACCAGTTAAGTCGTTATTTTTATCAAAAAAAAATACGCCTTTAATGTGTGTTACCACTGTCAATATTCAACTTATATCATTAATACGTCTAGTTAGACTATTACAGATATATTTGAGTTATTCACGCACACTAACACACTAAAGTGTCGTACAAATCGCTAGTGTAAGACGTGGCTCGTCACGCAAACTAAACTAATATTCCTGACCTGTTTTTACCGGTTGTCTAACAGCAAGAGTATCTATCTAGACTCAGAAATTACCTAAGATATTCCCTTTGAGTTGACGAATGCATTGATGCCGAATAAATTGAGAAGATTATAAAATACTGTCAGTGAGCATCTTTTTTGTTGTTTATGCAGTCGACATTTCCTTTGGTACTATTTGGTATTTTAGAGCATTTTACTTTTGGCCCATTTGCTTGAGTATGTCTGTCTAGTCGAAGAAGATTCAGGAACGTCTTCGCTATCTTCGTACTCTTCGATCTTGGGCACTATGAGGACTGAGGCATACCTTTTGGAATAGGTGGTAGTTTTTGACTTTCAATAAGTGATATTATATCCTACTAGCTTTTACCCGCGACTTCATTCGCGTGGAATTATTCAAATTCAATTGGGCAGCAAATTTTTTTTCTAGAATACTTTGCAAATAATACACATACAAACTGCTGCGGCTAACTATAAATTGCTAATGTTAATACATTTTTATAAACTGTTTCATTAAGTTTTTCCATACTTTGCTAAAAAAAATTGCATTTTTGATACTCGTTACCCATGTGAAAAATATTTTTTTCCGTACAGTACATATGAAAATATGGGGATTCTGATCTATTTAAGTTTAATTTAAAATTTCAATATTGGTTTAAAAATTTGAGCTATTTTAAATGGAGATTGTATTAGTCGAGATGTCAATATTCTCCAGCAAAAGTCTTTTGTTTCTGTAAAACAAGGGTTAAAACTGATAGGACAAGCCAAAACATACATGGGGATATTTTAACGAAAACGCCGTGTTGACAAAAGGAGCTGACTAAGCGTCATGCTACGTTCTTAGAATAGTTCTATTAATCTAAGGCTGCGTTGGTATAATACGTTGGTCAAATCAAAATGAGACGTTGGTATTATACCAACAACGCTGATTTCAGAAGCCCGCTGGTGAACCATGGAATAACTACTAATGTTAAATTAATGTTTATTTTTTAACATTCCATTATTACTATTTATTTACAAAAGATGGTTATTTTATTTTTGGTACTACTCTCCAGAATATGGGTAAATAAATATTTTAATAATAGTTATTGGCTTGTATGTTTAAGTAAATAAAACAATTATCAATAATAGTAAAAAGTAATAATCAGAAATTTCAGCAAGAGAAACAAATAAAAAAAACATGTGTGCAATTCACACGTGGTAGAAGTGAAAACTTCAAAAAAAAGTATTTTATTATAAATATGATCTAAAATCTCTACAAACATATAATACGTACACAACTTGTCAAGCTTTGTACTAGGCATGCTCGCACAAAACACGTATTAACAGTTAACACACGTACGGCCTAAGCAAACTGTAGTAGTTTACCTGGGTACTCACAAGTGGAGTATGAAACAGAGCGCAAAGAAAACCACCATACCAACCAACAAACAACAACGGGTCAGCATAATCATTTTAAGATGTGCAGTATACATGAACCTCTAAGCTGCATATGAACTGCTGGTACATGTTGCTAGGATTAGACATGATTTAACCCGCTATGAAAGACATTACTATCACCGCTACCTTATTTATGTTCTCCTGGTATCTCTGTAGTAATACGTCGTGCGCATGACGAAATTGTCTTCTTCTACTATTTTCGCCTGGTACCAAAACATACATAGGCTATACCACTAAAAAAAACCCCATTTGTCGTATCACCGATCTTCGATTACACTTCCCTTAAAGCCTCGCCTAGTATCGGAATACTGGGTGTCGAAATCTCGAGCGATTGCCAATTCCGTGGCCATCTAGAGGGCAAAGCCAAATTGGCTTCGAAGAAGCTGGGCGTCATCAATAGAGCACGGCAATACTTCAAGCCGGCCCACATTCTAGCACTCTACAAAGCGCACGTCCGGCCACACATGGAGTATTGTTGTCATCTCTGGTCTGGCGCACCCCAGTCGATCCATTTGACCGCGTGCAACGCAGAGCAGCTCGAATTGTCGGGGACCCTGTGCTATGTGAACGGCTGGATCACTTGGCGTTGCGTAGAGACGTCGCTTCAGTGTGTGTTTTCTACCGCATTTATCACGGGGAGTGTTCCGAAGAGCTGTTTAACCTGATTCTTGCCGCCGAATTCCACCTTCGCACGACACGCCACAAGTTCATCCCCACCATCTGGATGTGTGGCTTTCTTCCACGTACTACAAAGCTGTGGAATGAGCTTCCTTGTGCGGTGTTTCCGGGATGATACGACATGGGTACCTTCAAAAAAAGCGCGTACACCTTCCTTAAAGGCCGGCAACGCTCTTGTGTTTCCTCTGGTGTTGCAAGAGAATGTGGGCGGCGGTGATCACTTAACACCAGGTGACCCGTACGCTCGTTTGTCATGAAAAAAGGCTACTTTTTATCTTGAGTAAAGAATTTGGAGGGGTTGAAATAGGGGGTGGACGTTTGTATGGAAGTTTGTCATTATCAAAGATGCCAACTTTGTAGGTACCTTGAGAAGAAATAAACAAGTATTTGTTCGAGCGTTTTTGAAATTTCGACCTGTGTAGGTTTTAAGCAAGGAATGAAAGCAAAATATTGACTTTGAAACTCGGAAAGCTTTACTGTATTAAATTTTTGTGCTACTGTGATTTTTACTGGTAACTTTGTAATTCATTTATCAAAATGTTATTACTGATAGCTTAAATAATTACAGAAACAATTAAACTAATTTATTTTGGTAAATGTTGTTAACCAGTAAAACGTTACTACAAAATTGAATTATAAAGTCGAGATCTTATAATTTAGTTCTTTTGTGTTACATCTGAATTTTTTTAATAGTTTTAAGAAAGTACCTACTCATAAAATTTAAAAACAATAAGAAATACTAATAAAATTGTCTAAAAACGAAAAATCGGAACCCTTAAAGGATCCCTTTGTTGTCTGTCCGTCTGTTTGTCAAAACCCTTTATCTCGGGAACGCAGGGAGGTATCGAGTTGAAATTAAATAATATACCAACTCAGTCCTACAGTCTTGAAGCTGTAAAAAAATTTCAAACTTTTAAATTAAGGTAAAAAATACGACCGTTTAATACGTACCTACAAATTCGAAAAAACATGAAAAAAAAAAGAAGCAGTGGCGAACACAAAAACAAAAAGAAAAAAATATAGAATATAATATTATGGTAGATACATAGTACCAATTTAAAAAATGTCGTAAGTAATAAAATAACGAAGTAGATATACTTACCTTATAGTAGCAAAGTGGAAATACTTTGTGCCTTAAAGTTTCTTTGCTTAAATGTTAGACTTATAAAAATAAATTAAATGATAAATGTTATGTTGTGACATTCGTTACAAACAAATTTCGTTTAATAAGAATCACTGTGTTGTTTCATTAAATTTCGTAAAAATGTTATAAAGTGGAACTGTGAACCTCTCTCTTGTACCGATAAATTCATAATTTCTTCGTTAAAAATTAATTCTTTGGATTTTCTCTTATAATAAATATATTTTATGGTATAATGCAATCAATCTGCATCCTTAAAGTATTTGGTTAAAAGATTTTTAGTTTTTTACTCCATTTTGTAACCTGGACATATTTAAACGAAAACGCCTAATAATGACTGCTACCACAGCAGACATTACATATTAAAATATGTCAAATTACTGTGTTGCTACACAGTAGTTTGAAATTAGTACCAACCTAACACGTTATTTTTTATTGTTACACTTAGCCATAGTTTGAAACATGGTTTTCGTGACTTGCTCGTCTTGCCCGCCCACTGTTGGCTGAATGCACATACTGTGCAGCATTGTGTGAACGTAGTGTTTAAATTCTCTTTGCTGTGCAGTGCCAAAGAAATAGAAAAAAAAAAATCGTCAAAGTCAAATATCTGTCAAATAAAATAAAATCGTCTTTTCGTTTTATAAATATTATAAAAAAATTAAATATATTAATAATTATTATCAAGACTATATCTAACAAAAATATCATATTAATACTTAATTTTAATCTTGTTTTTTATTTATTCGTACATAAGACGTTTTTTTTATCATAGCACGTGAAAAGTGAATAGTAGTATGGTTGTATAAATGCATGCTGAATAGAAAGCAACAAACGTAATTTTAACTAATTTCATCGCCGTCATGGGTTCTAGACAAATTACAGAGAAGTCTCTGGCTATGCTACGATCATTGCCCAGAATTTCCTTGGCTAATCTTCGCGATAATCCAGGTGCCAAAAAAAACGTAAGTTAATTAATTTTCCAAATATTATACATAACTTCTATATTATGTTCATATGATGATGAGAAATGATTTCAGCACTATATTACTTTTTTTTGTCTTAGACAAAGCGTGGTCGGGGACAACATGGTGGGGATAAACATGGTGCAGGTAACAAGGGTTCAGGACAGCGAATGAACTACATGAGACTGGGTTATGAAACTGGAAACAACCCTTTTTACTTACGCATGCCTCATGAACCTTACTACAAAGGACATCAGTGCGTATTTATTTGTTTATAATATATTGCATTTCACTATTATTTCTTGCTTCTTCTCATTAATAGAGTAACATTTTGTAGTGTTAGGTACTAGAATATTAAAAGAGATGGTTTGACATAATTTTTCCAGAATAGTAAAAGAGATGGGTTGACATAAGTAATTCACATCTTTAATTTGGCATTGTTTACAATTGTTTTTATCGGGGTCGGTTGCCCTTGTCAACACCAAAACAGTAATGCATATTTTTTATTTTATTGAAGTAACATGTTTTGATCATCATTTTCCATAGGTTAGGTTTAGTATAGTTAGCAATACAAGACATATCCATTTATAGTTTTATTAAAATCAATAGCACCTTGATAAGTTTAAAGTTACCTAAATTAATAATTATTAAAACTAATTAGCAAGTCAATCTTTTATTGCTAATTGATGGGGGGCACCCAAGTTAAAGCTCCTCCACTTGATAGTGCAACTGTGTTACTGAATAGCATACAATGTCAAGTATAAGAATAAGTTTTCGGTTTTCACGGAGCTTTCTTCCACATACTACAAAGCTGTGGAATGAGCTTCCTTGTGCGGTGTTTCCGGGACGATATGACATGGGTTCCTTCAAAAAAAGAGCGTACACCTTCCTTAAACGCCGGCAACGCTCCTGTGATTCCTCTGGTGTTGCAAGAGATTGTGGGTGGCGGTGATTACTTAACAACAGGTGACCCGTATGCTCGTTTGTCCTCCTATTCCATAATAAAAAAAAGTAGTAGTAAGTAAGAATATAGTTGAGTATGAAAGTTTATTTTTTACTAATCATTTGGTTTGTTTTAGCCTTAGACGACAATATCCACCCTTGTCTCTTCATGCACTGCAGAGTCTTATTGACAAAAATTGTGTTGATGTGACTATACCTATAGATATATCAACATTAGTCAAGTCTGGATTTTATAACTTCTTTCCTGATCAGAAGCATTTTGGAGTTAATCTCACTGATGAAGGAGCAGATATTTTTGCTGCAAAAATTAATATTGAAGTGCAGTGGGCAAGTGAGCAAGTTATAGCTGCTGTTGAAAGAAATGGAGGTGTAATAACCACAGCATATTATGATCCCCATAGCCTTTTTCTTCTTAAAGACCCAAAAAAATTCTTTCAAAGTGGACAAGCTATTCCACGAAGAATGATCCCACCTCCCGATGCTATAGAGTACTATACCAGTGCTGAAAACCGAGGGTATTTAGCAGATCCTGAGAAAATTTCTCAAGAAAGACTTAAATTGTCACAAAAATATGGGTATACTTTGCCAAATTTAGAGAATGAACCACAGTACACTATGCTATGTGAAAGGAAAGACCCAAGACAAATATTTTATGGCTTAGAACCAGGTTGGGTGGTTAATTTAAAAGATGAATGTATCCTTAAACCAAAGGATAAAGAATTACAAGACTTTTATGCATCTTAATTGCAGCATTGATATTGAAATGTATATAAGTAAATAGACTTATTTAAAAAGTTATAATTAAGTTTCAATTGTGTAACCGACATTTCCTTAACTCTAAATATATTATATTGGATGATATAAATAAATGTTCATGAAGCTCACTTCAATGGTATCTGATGAAGCAAGAGCTATCAATAAGTAATATCTATTACAATTTTTACCTATTAAATATACCAATATTTACCTCATTCTGGGGTATTTGTACTTGTTAGGGGGGATATCTACTGTTGCAGTCTATGCAATTTTGAAAATAGTGACCTGTCTACTCTCTAGTTGCGCGGAGATATTGAGGACCGCATCCGCAGCTACGCGTTCGTCTCTAGGACCCATAGAGGTAACACAGAAATGGGTTATCTCATGGGCTGCGTTCAAACGGTAGTTGTGCTTGTACAGATCTCTTCCGCTTAAGTTATTGTCAACATATTCCCTATAAACACATACGTAAAATGTTGCACTACAATGCATTTCTATGCAGATGACATCCCGGACATACCATATGGCCTCTCAGGAATTCATAGACCAGTACTGGAAGGAACTTGTGTCTTCTAAAGAGTTCTTTCTTGAGAAGATCGTGGAATGAGGCGCAATGGAAACCTTGTTCAAATTAACTTCTACAAGACTCAAATTTGCATGTTAACAAATAAAAAAATTCATCTTCGACAACACTCCCTTTACATGACTTGTCTAGGTGCTATTGAAATAATGGATATGGAAATATTGAACGATTGCTTATTTCTCTGTCATCTGGCAGGTAGTCCGACACAAATTCTGGCGCTCTACTTAGCACAGGTTGGACCTCATTTTTGTTCCCTAGTATCAGATCGAATGGTCTGTGGACGGCTAGATCACGTTGGGTAGAGACGTCACTTCATTCTGTCTCTAACCGCATTTTCACGGGGAGTGTAGAGTAATTTGATTCCTGCCGCCGAATTCCACCTACGCATAATACGTATCTGGATCTATGGCGTTCCTCTACGGTGCTGTTTTTAAGGAACTTTCTTTCAAGTACTAACAAACTATAGAAAGCGCTTCGTTGCGCGATACTTCCAGGACGATACGACATATTGCCTTAAAAAAAGCGCGTAAACTCTTCTGAAAGGCCGGTAATGCTACTTTTATTCTTTTGGTGTGGCAGGAGAATGTGAGCGGCAGTGATCACTGAAAATCAGGTGATCCGTGCGTTTTTTCTCCTCTTCCATAAAAAAAAAATTGTGTGCTGTAAACTTCTGTACAAAATTGGCTGGCCTAGGGTATTTCGGCTATGTATTGAAAATTAGTTTATTCTTAGTTGAAGTGTAGGTACTTAAATACAATTCCTACCTCAGATCAGATTTATTCAATGCATGCATACAGTGAAGGCATTTAAAAAAGACTGGTCATTCACTGGTCAGTCTCACACGAATCTTATTTACCTACATTAATTCAAAACAGGATTTTAAACTTACCAGTTGAACGTCAGAATCAACCACACAATAGAAATGATTATGATGAATAAGAACGGGTGCAAGAAACTCGTGGAAAAAGGGGGACGGAGGAAGGCAACATCGTGCAAGGCAAAAGCCACAGAACGCTTTTACTCTAACGAGGTAAAAGCAATACTTGATGTCGTACTTGTGCTTTGTACATCGTCTAGGAATAACTAGGCAATGACTCTAGCTTGAGTAGCTGTAACAGTATTTAGTGAGCAAAATATATACATCTTACTAACAGGTCATATTATCATCATCTCACTACACGAGTGAAAATATTGAAAAGGTCAGTTTTTATTTTCTGTGATATTTTACACATTTTGTGATTAAGGTACCTAATTACCTATATTGGTGATTTCATTAGACGTGATAATAGTTTTACAATTTTGTTTATTTTTCTTATTAATTTTTTTGATGAAAATTAAGATTGTCTTAGTTATATTGGTAGCGTCGCGGTCGATTTGGTACAATCAATCAATCACATATAAACAACGGATTGAATACACACAGGGTTGGATGCTCAAAATATTTAACTGAAGAAATGGAACAAGAGGTTGATAAAAGTATTCTATATAGGTACTTAATGCGGTTTGAATCCAGATTTTGTTATGCACCTGTCAAAAACTACAGATGGTGGTAGGTAACTTGTGGTGCATCTGAATCTACCAACCTACCATTTTTATCTTTTTCTTGATTCTCAACTAGACGGGAGGAGACGGGGTACAATACTAACGGCGGGTTGAAAGAATCGAATGCTCAGTAAGTCAATCCAGGTGATAGCCGGTGGTGCCAGCCTCAATTCTAGGTAGTTGTTATAATGGCAAGAGTAACTTCAACTGTTAATATTGCGATTAATGAGATACAGCCGCTGAAAGACAGACTGGACATACAGTAGATCTATAGTAATATGGTTCCGTAATCCGTTATACCCCTCGGATAGAGAACCCTATAAATGAACTCTGATCAACAAGTTGTTTGAAACTTTCTTGTGACGTTTCTATTTTTAGCTTGTTTCCTTCACAAACATTGCCGAGTTATTCCTTCCAACTAATATATTCCAATTCCAATTTTTCATACGAGAAATAATTTAAACAACTTCATCTACTTAAAAGACCGTCAGTGTGTTTTTTTAAGAGAAAAAGGGACGAGAGCAAGACTTTCAATCGATGGTAAAAGATAGGGATTTATTAAAACGCAGTGTCGCTCAAAGACTCTTGCTTGAACTCAAAATTCTGAGCTGTATCGAATATCTCATCACTTTCGAGACATTAGATGTTGCCTAAGTCTTAGCACAGCAATTGCCCTAGCTTGCAATTATTGCTCCACGGGAGAAAAGCCGCCTCTTTGACGGCGGCTTACCCGGCATCCTGTGTAAAGAACAGGTAAAGTAAATTTTAGCTGGTAAATAGAGCGAGATGTTTCAAAATGATAAGCTCTTAATATTAACCGATCATATATTTCAATCGATTTCAAAGGTTGAATTATTAGGCGTTGTGTGTTTGCTTTCCTTATCAAAGATAGAAAAATTAAAGTAGGTTATATTAAAGTCTAGAATGATTTCTGAAAAAGCAACCACCACTGTTGCCGGCTTTTAGGTCCGGTACCGACCCCGGAACACTGCGCCAGGACGATATTATATGACAGATTCCAAAATTTATTTATTGGTAGGTACAAGGAGAAAGCAAATTCCTTGAAATTCACACTGAAGAGGAAGTCACACGTACAGGTGCGGATATTGTTTATGTTTGACGCGTATTGAGCGACAGTGGATATTCCCCAGGATAAATGTGGTAGAAAACACACAATGAAGCAACTCCCTATGCAACTTTGCGAGTTCAAGTATTGATGACCTCCAGTTCCTTTCAAGTAAATTTAGCTTTGACCGCGGTATTGGCAATTGCTTAAACCAGTAGGTAGGTACATTTTCTACAAACATACAGAGGTGGTGCGTTGCCATTGATACGACAAAACAATGAGGTTATCGGCTAATGCGCAAACTTTAGCCTTCTGGGGCTTATACTGAAGAAGTTTTATGTTACCGGAGTCCGCGACCTAGAATATTCTTCTGGCACTGCACTGTTGTGCCGGGCTAAGCAAGCGCGGGGCCCGGAGCAAATTATTTCAAAAAGCTCTTTATCTATATTGCAAATAGTCGGTTAAACAGTGTCGGACTGCTGTTTTTCTGACATTAAGTAAATTCAATTTACCCCATCTTAAGTTTTACTCAAAAAATTACGCTAAGGCATAGATGAGTGGATTAGATAAATATGCGTGATTTGGCAAATACCTTCGGTACTATTAAATAGCAAGACAACGAAAGAAGCCTAGTATCGGAATTCTGGGTCTCGAAATCTCGAGAGATTGCCAATTCCGCGGCCATCTGGAGAGCGTAGCCAAATTAGCTTCGAAGAAACTGGGCGTCATAAATAGAGCACGGCAATAGGTACTTCACATTCCAGCGCTGGTCCGGCCACATTCTAGCGCTGTTCCGGCCACATATGGAGTATTGCTGTCATCTCTGATCTGGCGCACTCATGTATCAGCTCGAACCCATTTGACCGCGTGCAACGCCGAGCAGCTCGAATTGTCGGGGACCCAGTGCTCTGTGAATGGCTAGATCACTTAGCGTTGCGTAGAGATATCGCTTCATTGTGTGTCCTCTACCGCATTTATCACGGAGAGTGTTCCGAAGAGCTGTTTCATCTGATTCTTGCACGACACGCCACAAGTTAGGATATCATCCCCATCATCTGGAAATGTGGCGGTTCTTCTCAGTGCGGTTTTCAAGGAGCTTTCTTCCTTGTACTACAAAGCTGTGGAATGAACTTCCTTGTGCGGTGTTTCCGGGACGACACGACATGGGTACCTTTAAAAAAAGCGCGTACACCTTCCTTCCTGCCAAGGCCGGCAACGCTCCTGTGATTCCTCTGGTGCTACAAGAGAATGTGGGCGGCGGTAATCATTTGATAAATGGAGAGGATTTATCACTCTACTTAAAACAATCTACCGATTTTCATGGTAGCAGCGTAATTATATTAGGATCAAGGTAATCATATCACAAGATTATCCCATGAATGAGGAATTTCTTCAAATATTTTTTATCACTGCAATGCTTAAAAATAAAGCTTGACTGAGTTTCTTGTACCCATTCATTGTAAATAATTGAATTAATATTGAATAAAATAGAACCAAATGTGATATATTTTTAATGAAAACTGCAAGAGAATTATTACAATCATAGCTGTTTTATTCTTATAAATACTTCAGAACAAGTAAGATGATGATTATAAATATTAATACATTATAATCATTTAATATCTGTAGTGATCAGGTTTGTAAGGACCTTCTACTGAAACTCCAATATATTTTGCTTGTTTCGGAGTTAACTTAGTAAGTTTTACACCAAGATGGTCAAGATGCAGAGCTGCAACTTCTTCATCCAATTTCTTTGGCAATGTGTGTACACCAACTGGGTATAGATTGTGCTTGGTCCACAGTTCAATCTGTGCTAGTACTTGATTTGTGAATGAGTTTGACATAACAAACGATGAATGACCGGTTGCACAGCCCAAGTTGACAAGTCTGCCCGATGCTAAAACTATAATGTGATTCCCATTTTCAAGTTCATATCTATCAACATGTTGTTTGATATTAACTTTTTTCGCATTCTTTTCTAACCAAGCAACATCAATTTCACAATCGAAATGGCCAATATTACAAACTATGGCATCATCCTTCATTTTTACAAAATGTTCCTTGCATATAATATCAATGTTTCCTGTGGTAGTAACAAATATCTGCCCAACTTCAGAGGCTTCATCCATTGTTGTCACTTGGAAACCTTCCATAGCTGCTTGTAGGGCATTAATTGGGTCAATTTCAGTAACAATCACTCGCCCACCAAAACCTTTGAACGCCTGAGCACAACCTTTGCCAACATCACCATATCCAGCTACAACACACACTTTCCCTGCTACCATTATATCTGTGGCTCTCTTGATTCCATCAAGCAGAGACTCCCTACAGCCATAAAGGTTATCAAATTTACTCTTAGTCACTGCATCATTGACATTTATAGCAGGAACCATTAGAAGTCCTTCACGGAACATTTTGTAAAGATTGTGAACACCAGTTGTTGTCTCTTCACTTATACCTTTTATACCTTCCAGTAAATGAGGGTACTTAGTATGAACTAGGTTTGTTAGGTCACCGCCATCATCCAAGATCATATTTAATGGCTAAAAATAAAATATTATGATTAATAAAACAATTAAATCATTAAAACTTTTGTGAGTCATTATTCAATTATCTATTAATACCTTGGTGGGACGTTATCGCGAACCCACCACACTCACCCTGATGAAGGACCTCCGAATGGTCCGAGACTAGTTGGTACCAACACCAACAAAAAAATGAGTAAAGCCATATTAAAAGATAATTAATAAAACAGTTTAAAAGCATAATTTCTCATATAATGGTACTAAATTACCTTCCCATCTGGAAAAATAAGAGTTTGCTCAATGCACCAAATATATTCCTCTTCTGTTTCTCCTTTCCATGCATAAATGGGAATACCTCTAGCAACTAATGCTGCAGCAGCTTCGTCTTGGGTACTGTAAATGTTGCTACTGGACCACTGAACCTGCAAAACCATGTTTGATATTAGGCATGTTGGGCAAACTTATAAAATGTCATTATCATGCAAATTAGTGGTCATAATAATCTATCAAGTTATGAATGATCTGAGGATATGTGTGGTAGGTAGATTTTAGTTAGTTGATAAGAAGCTTGTGGTGAACAAAATGGAAAACTATGAGTGACGCAAACAGAAAAAAACACAATCATCAATCATAAATAACTCTTCTTTATCAATAGCACTGAACTTATCTAAGACAGTATGTTACACACTTAAAACAGAATATTATTAGGTACCTTACATATGAAATTGGCGTTTTGTATGGGAGGAACAAAAAGTCGAATATTTTTAAATATAATATATTTAATTAATCAAAGTATGAACCATTGTTTTCTATGCACTTTTGCCATCTCATAGGTAGTTCATTGATCACTTTACTAAAAAAACCAGTCGGACAGGAATCAATAAAATCTGTGAAGGCGATTTGGACTGCCCCATCAGAGTTAAATTTTTTCCCTTGCAAGTAGTTGTCCAAATTTCGAAAAAAATGGTAATCTGTTGGAGCAAGGTCCGGGGAGTACGGAGGATGTCTTAGACATTCCAATTGAAGCTCTTCTAATTTGGAAGCTGTCTGTTGTGCAGTGTGTGGTCTAGCGTTGTCGTGAAGTAGCAGTAGCGTGGAGCGATTGACTAGCCTAGGATATTTAGCCGCTAGCTTTTCCATCATAGTTTGCAATTGCTGACAATAGACATCAGCCGTAATAGTCTGGCCAGATTTGAGAAAACTGCAATGAACAATACCGGCACTAGTCCACCAAACGCTTACAAGTAACATTTTTGGGGTTAATTTTCGCTTGGGGCAGGATTTGCCTGGCTGGCCAGGGTCCAACCATTGCGCTGAGCACTTCCGATTATCGTAAAGAATCCATTTTTCATCACAGGTAATGATTCGGTTTAAAATACCTTCATTATTGTGCCGGTTCAGTAATGTAACGCAGCAGTCGACGCGCGTTTGCCGGTTTGCTTCAGTCAATTCGTGAGGTACCCACCTTTCAGGCTTTTTAATCTTCCCAATTTGCTTCAAGTGAATTAAAACAGTTTTATCACTAAGACCGCAGCCTGCAGCTAACTCGAAAGTGGTTTGCGAAGGATCCGCTTCCACAATAGCCTTCAATACTTGGGTCTCAGGCCGTCCACGGGGCTTGTTCTGCAGGTCGAAATTTCCAGAACGAAAACTTTGGAACCAAAAACGAACTGTGTTTTCTTTTACAATATGACCGCCATACACATCATTCACCCATCGAGTCGTTTCCGCAGCACTAGTGCCACGACGGAATTCGTACTCGTAAATAATGCGATACTTTAAGTTTTCCATTTTGTAAAATGAGTGACGCAAACAGAAAAAAACAAATGAATGACGGTCATCGAAGCACAAATACATGAGTAAATAGCTGTACAAATTCGAATTTGGAATTCCTTGCCAAAGAGGAGAACATCGTGATTAAAGTGACCAGTACGAAATACGCCAATTTCATATGTGAAATCATGACCTAATATTTTGTGATTTCCGTGAATTAAACATATCTGGTATTTATGATTTAATAATGAATAAGGAATCAACAAGATTCCTCTGATGTTTATTTATTTATTTATTTTATTTTATTTATTTATACTTTAATAAAACGGCGTAAGCCAATTACAATATTAAAGTAAGAATTAATTACAAACTAGACATATTACACAAATAATAGTTAATAGATACAAAGTTTACTGTAAATAACTAACAATTAATTAACATCCAGATACCGTTCATCCATTCCTTTCACAAAAACGCAAGCACTCTGTTAAAATCGTCTGCCATCCATCCGCAAATAAATCACAAGTAGGGTTGGCATCGAGAAGAGTGTTGATATGGTTATTTATCATTAATCATGTGAGGTTTTACGGGAAGATCAAAATAAAAAAGGATATGTTGCAATTATTTTGAAAGGTAGTTGCTGTTTTGCAAATTTGAGAAAAGTAATATATTTATGTGGAGATAAGTTTCAAGGAAATATGTATTAAAGTAATTTATAAAACTATAATCTTGTTATTTTCAATGTTGATGGAGTGTTTTGATAAAACCTGTATTATTATTAACATAGGTCAGAAGTGAGAGATAATAATTGATAATAAAGACATGATGTAACATAATTATTTAAAATATCAATAATAAAATCTTAATATATTATAGGTCAATAATCTTGTTAACTGGAGATAAGATTTTATCTTTATTATTTATCAGTCAAAGTATAGATCAAGACATTTCCCTGTTGCATAAGTTAAAGATATGATAAAAGAAAACTGTGAGATTTATCTGACAATGATATTTTGACATTGTCACACCTATATAAAATAATATATTATTTGATTGTAGCCTTAATAAGAAACCCCAACCTTATCGTAAGGAACATGGAATAAGGTGAGTAGGACATTCAGTTGAATGCCATTAGTTAATGGTATTTGATACACCCTGCCCCTTACAATATAGTGTGGCTGAGGATTTTTGAAAAACCAAAAAAATCTGAGCGGCATAACAATTGGGCTTGTCACCTTGAGACATAAGATGTTATGTCTTGTTTGACCAGTAATTGCCCGTTCAGACCGAAACACAATAGTGCTTATACATTACTGCTTCATGACAGAAAAAGGTGCCATTGTGGTACCCATAATCTAGCTGGCATCCTGTGCAAAGGATATCCCACCTGTAAATCATCAAATTTAAGTTCTACATCTCATTCAAACAATCTCCTTTTCATAACATTTTATGGTTCTGCAATGTTCTTAATCTTAATAAACTCAGCCATTATTTTTTACATACAAATATTTATTACAAGACAGAAAATCATTTAGTTTGTTCAAATTATAAATACTCTTAACACCTACCTCAGCACCTAATTCAATAAGTGTTTCTATAAGGACAGCAGTTTGTACAGTCATATGAAGGCTCCCTGCAATTCTAGCACCCTTAAGAATTTTACCAGGTGCATATTTTCGGCGACATGACATTAAGCCTGGCATTTCTTTCTCTGCTAACATTATCTCATTTCGCCCCAACTCTGCTAGTTTTTCATCAGCTGTAATAAATATGATGCAATATTTAGATAAGAACAACAAAATTAAATATTATTCAGAAAAAAAAAATTGGATCTCCTAAAATCAATAACAATCATCCAAATCAATAAAATAGAATCTATATTGATATACTGTTAATTAATTACTTAGATGTTCCGTTATCACTTGAGATAACTAGTATTACTTATTTCGTTGACTTAAATTAACAACAGTGGGTAAGTCCATGTTTAGTCTACATAATAATATAAGTCTAATTTATTAAAAAATGTCTGAAGAAATTATTTTTTGACTTAGAAGAATGGTATGTTACTAACCTATAAAAACTTAATTTAGAAATAAAGAATCGACTATAAAAAAAGCAAATGACAAAAGCTACCTAACAATACTTGAATAATCATTTATTATTTCTTACCAATTTTGTATGAAGGCTTCATTTTTCACAAAATTTCAAACTTCCTAAAAAAGAAGAAAATAATTTAAAAACTGATAGAGAGACTATGTCGGTTCTTATTATTATTTTTGCTAAGGCACCTTTGATTAATAATTCACTACAGTAAAACTGACTCACGACTAACCTGTCCCAAACTCCAAAGTAAATACTTTAATCTTATATGGTACTTCGGAGTTCGGTCTCAATGTGATAAAAATAATAAATTTTAAATCTCACATGTGGGAATTGAGATGTGAGTGTCAAATTGACGGCTGCTTGTGCGTTTAAAGCTGGTACAAGAGGAAGATAACTTAGAATCTTAACCTGTGTTCTGTAATCAGTGATCATTGAAGTGTCATACTGTAATCTGTATCACACGCAAACGCTAATATGATTACGTAGTATTTACATCCTCTTTGAGTATTAATCTAACGAACACTGAATCACACGTATGCACAGTAGACTAACGGCAGTTTTCATTATCCTATCTATCCTTCGTTTAACTTACTAGAGATAGACAAATCTATCCTTTTACCCTTCCTTACATTTCAATAACCTATCGACATAAAGCATTGGACTATAACTACGATAGAGATACGTTATTGAAAACGGCCGATAATGGTCTTTGGAATAGGCTAATACGACACAAATAATTTCATTGACTTTAACATGATGTAGGATTCAAAAACAAATCGAGATCAAAGTCAAATAAACTTTATTCAATAAGGCTTTATTTTACGCTTTTGAATAGTCACTATAAATGTTTCTTTTATATAACTGAATGAGTGAGTGAATGAATCTTAGGCATATGTAATTTCATAAGCTTTAATGTTAAACTTCCAACTCAATGTATTGCGAAACAATAAACATATTGTGAAATTACTAAATGGACAAGTCAGGTAGGTGCTGCGCTAGCTTCTAAATATTGTAATAGTCTAGGATAGTCTGAAGATTCCAATGTATTTCAAACTCTCTAAAATTACTTATCGTAGGTATGTATGTAAAAACCAGCAGGCATTGGTACTTATACAAGCTACTGGTTTAATTTTAATTACTTTTATGATTAAAAATAATAAAATGGATACGTAATATAAAAATATGAACTTACCAAAATGTCCTACTGTAATTTGTTTACCTATTCACTAAAAATGTGACGCGTATATTTCAAGTGGCTGCAAGCTGACAAATGATCCTTATCGTTTGAACTTTAGCTTTTGGGATGTGATCTCTGGCATTTCGTTTATAATAATGGATAAACGATATCGAAATCAAGTTGAGTGTCACAAAATACCTATATGATCTAAGTTTGCAATAACATTATGAAAACATGTTCGACACGGTTTGTTACCTTAATTAACACATTAAGGCGTTACATACGTTACGCTAAACGTAGATAAAAATCAGCCGTCATATGCTAGGTTGAGCTAATGCATAGGAAGTACTCGTATACCTACTATTGATATTCGAGAAAAGGGAGTGCTGGTTCATGAGTGTTGCAGCTCATTAAACGGCCTGATGGTGGTGGTTCTAGTCTTTAAATTTGATTATGTTTCCGTCTCTGATGTTATAAAAGCTATTAAATCTAATAAGTACAATATAATATATATAGTTAGTAATATCATTTAAAACTTGTCAAGTCTTTGATTGATATTGTTGCACCAGATTTAGCTGTAATATTTAACAATAGTATTGACCATGGTGAATTTCCTAAACTAAGGAAACATAGTTAAAATGTTTGAAAAGTTAATATTAAATCAATTGCTCAAATTTTTTCCATAATAATTTATTACACTCCAAACAGTTTTTTTTCTCCAGGGTCGTTCAACTGCCGATGCTGGTATTGACTTGATATAAAATATATTTGAAACCTGGGTCGTCTCGTGATGCGCATGGCATCTTTTATGATTTATCCAAGGCTTTCGATTGTGTTGAACACGAAAACTTCAACAGTACGGATTAGAAATATTGGATTTGACTTATGACATCCCATTTTATTTGTACACAGGTCAATGAAAGGCCGTCCTCTGGATCAATCGCCTGGGATTCCACAGGGCTCGATTCTAGAACCTTTTCTATTTCTTATTTTTATTAATGAACTCCCTTTCATATCTAAGGATAAATACAGAATTGTGTTGTTCGCCGATGATACATCACTCACATGTTTAATCTACACCGTTGTTTACCAAATTTTGACGATGTTAACAATGCTTTAACTGAAGTTGTATATTGCCCTGTGCTTCCCCGGGGCGTAAAAAGAATAGGGTAGTCCCAGGTCCAAGGGTATCGTAAGAGGCGACTATGGGCTTATTGAAAGTGGGTGAGTCACGCTACCGTCTTTTGACGTCAGCACAACCGGGCCAGACTCGTCCGGGTCACATACCACACTCGCATAGAATACCGGCGTGAAGTAGCGGCTTAGTGCCGTTATGTTTCGCATAGGTTAGTGTCGAGGACTAGAGGCCATCCCCCCAACAAAATATGAGAGCGCTATTTAAACAAAAATTACCCCAGGAGGGTACCGGCTCTAGTAGATCTGGAGAATCCCTCCCCGAGCATTCGCGCTTGGGCTGCCCCTCGTATTCTGGGGAGGGCACAGGACCGTGTGCGTCACAGGACAAACAGGGCAGCAACACCACGGCACCCCGCTTAATGTGGACTTTTGTAACATCAGGGGAATTCACTCCAACTTAAACGCCGTTCACCACCACCTTGAGACGGCGCAGCCGGCCTTGTGTTTCTTTATGGAGGCGCAGATATCTCGACCTAGCGATACGTAACATATTTAACGTACCCCGGGTACGAAATTGAGCACAATTTTTTGCCTTATGCCAGGGTATGTGTGTACGTAAGGGAGGATATCTGCTGTCGCCGTCTCGAGGGTAGGGACATGTCTACTCTCTGGCTTCGCGTAGATTTAGAGGACCGCGTCCGCATCTCTGCGTGTGTTTACAGGTCCGATAGTGGTAACGCAGAAACCGATCATCTCATGGGCTGCGTTCAAGCGGCAATTGACGACGTGCTTGCACAGATCCCCTCCGCTGAAATCGTAGTCTTGGGTGATTTCAACAGGCACAATGGCAAATGGATCACGTACAACAAACTACGCAGGGCGATCTGTGCACAATTTTGCATTAGCGTATGGTCTGTCCCAATTGGTTGAGTCGCCTACGTGGCTCCCGGATGTGGATAGCCACATGCCGTCCTTATTAGATCTTCTGCTGGCTACACATCCCGATAGTTACCAGGTCTCTGTCGACGCCCCTCTCGGAACGTCCGACCATTGCCTGGTCAGGAGTGTAGTGCCCTGCCGCGTTTGGCACTACAAGTCAGCAGATTGGGATAGGATGCGTTCCTTTTTTGCATCCTACCCTAGGGGCAAGGTTTGTTTCCCTTCAGATGATCCTAGAGCCTGCGCCGTTGCAGTAGCCGATGTGATACTGCAGGGCATGGATATTTTTATACCAAGCTCTGTAGTACCAAACGGAGGCAGATCACAGCCCCGGTTCGATGCGTCAGTTAAAGCAGCATCTGACTGCAAAAAACAGGCGTATCGAACTTGGGTTGCGGCGCTGGGCACAAAGGATCCGAACTGCAAAGTTCTTTAGAGGAAATAAAACCGTGCCTCCAGATATTTTAGGCGGCAAATCGCCCGTGCGAAGTCAAAGCACGTCGTCAAAATAGGCGAGCAGCTTTCCAGTTACCCGACCGGAACACGCAAGTTCTGGTCGTTTTCGAAAGCTGTTCTTGGTAACTTCAACCAGCCGTCCATGCCGCCGTTGCACATGAGGAATGATACCCTGGCCCATACGGCAAAAGAGAAAGCCGATCTTCTGTGCGTTCTCATCCTCTTTTCGCCGCCAACTCGACTCTTGACGACAACGGAAAAACACCGCCGACCATCCCGCGGTGTCAGAGCTCTATGCCTGAAGTACAGTTCAGACAGAAAACTGTTAGGCGGCACTCTTATTCCAAAGGCGTAGTCATGGAAGTCAGCCCTTGTCCATCCGACCCAAAATAAGGAGACAGTTCGGATCCGGCAAACTACAGGCCTATTGCTATTACCTCCATGCTCTCCAAAATCATGGAGAGCATAATTAGCCGCCAGCTCTTGGTATACCTAGAGGGTCACCAGTTGATCAAAGACCGACAATACGGCTTTCGCCATGGTCGGTCGGCAGGTGATCTTCTGGTATACCTAACACATAGATGGGCGGCGGCTATTGAAAGCAAGGGGGATGGCCTGGCAGTTAGCCTGGATATAGCGAAGGCCTTTGATCGTGCATGGCACAAGGCGCTCCTCTCAAAACTTCCAACAATTGGGCTTCCCGAGAGCTTATGCAAGTGAACCTCCAGCTTCCTCACTGGGCGCAGCATACAAGTCGTTGTCGACGGTTTTTGCTCGAATTCCAAGCCCTATGCAGACGACAGCACTGGTGATGCCGTATACACGGACCATGCAGTTCTCTCTCGGGAAAACGTCGACCAGTGCCGGGAGAAACTTGTGTCTTCTAACGAGTCCTCTCACGAGAAGGTCGCGGAATGGGGTAAATTGAACCTTGTCCAATTCAACCCCCAGAAGACTCAAGTTTGCGCGTTTACCAAAAAAAAAAACCCCATTTGTCGTATCACACCGCGCGTACACCTTCCTTAAGGCCGGCAACGCTCTTGTGATTCCTCTGGTGTTGCAAGAGAATGTAAGCGGCGGTGATCACTCAGCATCAGGTGACCCGTACGCTCGTTTGTCCCCTCCTATTCCATAAAAAATTGGTTTGAAGCTAATAACTTATAATGGTTATAAAACCAAGTGTATTAAATTAACTTTTCCTAATGTTAAGCAAGTTTCAATTGATATACAGCTTAAAAACGATAAATTAGATATAGTTGATACCGCTGTTATTCTTGGTATAACGTTAGATGCCAAACGCCATTGAGCTCTCATATAGAGATAACTTAACGAGTTGCTTAGTTTTGCTGCATACGTACCTAGTAAAAAAGATTCGTTCCCTACATATACCTACGTCCCTAGACATTGAATACAATACAAATTACACACAGTTGTTTTTTCAACACAACAGCTGTGTAACAGCCGTTCCCAATATACTATCTACAGATAGAGATAAATTACTACCATCTACTGTCAGTAATTAACTGCCAATAATCTGAAGCTGTCCCAATATACCCGATAAGTCATTCTTATCGCCTTATATTGGTACGCGTGAATTGCAATTTCCATACAAATTTCTATCGCTGGTAAGCTATACGTCGTCCCATTGATAGACGGCGTGTACGGATAAGGTGAGTTACCGTCTCACATACATAGATTTTAATGTTTTAGACGGCCAAAATTATTTTTGTCGTTATTTTAGTTCTAAGTTCAATTTAAATAAAGAAAAGGTATATATTTATAAAAAATTACATATATTTGTCAGGTTATAAAGAACAGTAATATATAACAGAGCTATATTCACTGCAAAATACAAATGAATGGAAACAGAATTTAACAAGTTTTCTTTAAATATCAAATTTCGTTAAAAATCGGTATCTTCAGGTCCAGATGTCTCTACTGACTCTGTGTTTGGGTCAGCAGGTAATAAAAGTTTAACCGTTTCAGGTAGAAATGCGTTACGTGAAGGTTTTCTTATTTGTCTCAAGCAACTAATGAAGGGATCTGAACTTAACAAAAGCCTATAATATACATCTAAGTTACATTCTTCCCTAGAAAACTTTCTGGCAAAGTTTAGCCGGTATGATCGGAAATGCTTGTTCCAGGCTTCTGCAGTTTCTTCCGATAGCTGTCCAATTGGAAAAGCAGCGAACTTTTTATGATTTGGCTTCCATGTACCAATATCTTGTGCATAGTAGGCGTTATTGGGTGCCAACCATACTGTTCTACGTACAATTTTGCTGTGTCGTACGTATACTTATCATATTTTTCAGCATCAATTTAATGGCCACTAGAAATAGCTTCTAAAATAACCTTGAATCTGTAAATCAGTTCAAAGTTAATACCTGTGATGTCTGAAGCCAATTCGGGGTTTTCAAAAAACCTCCGGCTTGTGTTGCCATCATTAGTGTTGCCAAAATTGGCCTTTGGCATGTCAATGATCAAACCGGTTTCATTTCGAAACCTCTCCTGAATTTCCAACTTTTTTTGGGCTCCTAATGCCTTCTCTTCGTCAGTTTTTCTTTCCCTGTATTTTTTTACTGGCAATTTATACGGAAGGTGTATAATGCTTTCGAAAATGCGGATCCGGGCGTGTAATACTGACAAGCCAAATTCCAAAGCTTGCGGTTTTACACTATTTTTCTTCGATAGGATCATTAAAGGTTTTCGACGTAGCTCCACACCTGTAGCGCTGGGATGTTGACTTTGTGTCTGTGGCTGCGTTGCACAGCTTTCCGTCAATCATACTCATTTTGAGTTCGTGCCCGAACGAAAACTCCTCTTCATTCAACGTAACAACTGTTTTGTTTAGTTGCTTAATGGATTCCTGCAGGTATTTTGTCTCTTCTTAAGTTATGTCGGTTGTTTCTTTTACAAATCGGAATCGAATCGGACGGCAAAACCTTGACGAAGAAGGGGTTGGATTCTGCCAAACAACTTTACTGCCTTCTTTTCCACAAACAATGCCCAAAGGCACAAAGGAAGTCATAAAAATGTTGGCATCGGAATTAGTCTCATTATCGTAACTTTGTTAAAATTTGGATTGCTGAGAACCGTCACAACCCCATTTGCAGATTATCATTAACGACTTCCTTTCTGGCTCGTTAAGCCGGAGTATCACATCTTCTAGGTATTTTGATAATCATGTTACGGTTAGATCCATTAGGCACTGTAGATTACTTTCCGCGCAAGTAGCCGTAATTCTTAGGTATTCTTTCGGAGGATAGCACTCTTGTTTTGCTTTCAAAACAAAATCATAGCAAGCGAAATATTATGGATTTGTTGCCCTTACTATCTCATACTGTCGTCTCGTAAGATCAGCTTCAACGAACATCTTAGTGCTTGCAGAGGCGTCAAGTGAGGTACCTCATTGTTGTCGGTAACTCTACTATAGGCTTTTCTATATTAACTAGCCCGTGTTGGTGAGTTGGTAATATCTTTAAGCACTTTGAGGAAGTCCTATGTCCCGTTGTCTGCAACACAGATGTAGCAGCGTGAACAATAACTTCATCATCCACGGTGGCCCTTACTTCTTCCGTTTTTCTTCGTTTACTTAGTTCTTCAAAAGACTTGGGTGGTCGACCTTGCGAGGAGGCTGATTCAATGGGAATCTCGAATGCTCCCTCTAACCATGATTGGTTTATTTTCAGGAAAACATCTTGGTGTTTATTTGCCCATCGTTGCTTAAGTTGTGATTTTACATAAGAAAATCTTTTTTTTAAGTCTTCTTTAGCCTCTTTCCTGTGCCCATAGCACATAAGGAGAAAATTCTCATAATAGTCCAGCTTTTCATTTAAAGTTGGTAAATTTTGACCCAGTAGTTGGTCGAATAGGTAGACCTGAAACAAATAAAAAACAATTTTAATACAAAATATCGCACACTCAATTTTTCCTATATTTGACAAAGAGCCTTTCAAAAGGGCTTAGCTCAAAAAAGCGCGATTTTGCGCGGCTATTCATTATGGAATTAGTTAGTTACATATACGAGTATGAAGTAGAAGATGGATTCAGAAGTACATTTAAAATGAACTTGAATTTAAATATATCTAAAAAAAAAATTTTGGACAGAGTGATGTTTGTCGTGTTAAAAATGAATGACAGAGAATATTATTAAATTTTTCTTGTAACGAAAACAAATTTTTCTTACCTGTATTATCGCAATCCATCACAGTTAAAACGAAAATATTAGCTTGAAATGAATAATCCACTTTGGAAAGTTATAAGTTTAGGAGAGCGCCGAGACCCAACATGTACACACTTCTTCACTATTGAATTCCGACTGATCAAAGTCGACTCCCGCGCTTCAAAGGCGGGGGGTGGGGATGTTATATTGTACATAGAACTGTCGACTCACCAATTGTATATATATAATATAATGGAAAGGTATCTGACCTTACCATTATATTGATTTAAAAAAAATACTTTTGGCCGTCTAAATCTTTAAAATCTATGTATGTGCGTCGATAAGTTTATTGGGACAGAAAAGTCAACGATAGCTACGATTTTTATCTCAAGTAAGAGATAGACTGAATATTGGGAACGGCCGTAAAACAAATAGGTTGTAATTCAGCTCACATTTGTTTAAAACTTTGGGGTATATTGGCCGCAAAATATGTTATGACACGAAAATGAAACACAAAAGAATCAATAACTTAAAATGCTTTATTTAGAGTAGACCATTTACAGGACAGTAGTTTGAAAACAAAATATGAAATAAATGATGTAACAAAATATTTTTCAGTATTTATTTAGTTGTAAGTGGGGTGGTATTTTAAAGACTCAATGCCTATGATTCTAATTCAGAACCTTTCATGGCATGGCACCTAGTCCTTTCAAAATCGCCTATCATCCTTATTATACAAAATACTATTATACACTTTGACACTGAAGATATTTCATAAAGATCATTGTAAAATCAATCTATAGACACATTTCAACTTAACACTGGCTCGATTGGGGTATAATTTAAAAAATAACATTTCACAATATTTGCGGAGAAATAATTAGAATATCGAATCCATTATCCACGCCTCTTCAGTGACACCACACATATCAACAACTTCTTACATAAATCACGCAATCATCATCCCTGTCAGTGATGCTCACAGACCAGACTAGCAGACACACTACATATTATAACACAAAAATACATTAAAATTACAGTCAACTTTAAAAAATAATAATTTACGAACCTTTAGATTGTAAATTACCGGGGCTCGCTAAAGCGATTCGACTATTTTCAGTAAACAGACAATACGGTCAAACTCTTAGAACTGTACAAATTCGATATCTGATACGCATCAAGGCACTGATTTTTTGTTACTAGATAATAAAAATAAAATATTTCACAAACGCGATTGGCTGGATGAGAAAGACCATAACTTTGCTGTTCGGTATCAGTACTAACAAACAAAAATAATGTGATATAGTAGACCATAGACCATAGGTTTGTCTATTTGGGGCCAAATTAATTTGATTTCAAACAATTACACGGTAACGGAACCAAGTGGTCTCTAACATTTATTTATATGTACAATAATGTGAGGTCGAGATCAAAAGGAATTTTTTCATCTTTTTATTCAGCACAACAAGAATTGAGCAAAGTGTCAAGAAAGAAAAAAAAAGTTAAGAAAATATGTAATAAGAAATTGCATGATTAATTAAATAAAACGAAGTCGATTAGTGGACCATAGTTAATTGCAGTCTTAATTTATACATTGAAATGGAAAGTAACAACTTGATATATAGAAATATAAAAACTGTTTATCAATTTAATAAACAGTGGATTTTTTTCAGTTTATGTGCTGCTGAATCAGAGAATGACTTCCAATTTGAAAGAGCAGTATCTTTTTAAGCAAATTTCTGTACGGTTCAATACTACGCTCTTTCACCTCACCCAGTGAAACATTTTAAAGAAAACCACTGCATTGATATCTCAACTTAAATTGATCATGACGAATAAAAAGTAGTTAGCACCATTATGGCATCCTTAGACCTCGTACACGTTGACGGAATCTAAACACCGACCGTTCCTTAAATTGACACTCTCTTACCTTTAACAAAATATCTTTGATATTCATTCGCATACGTCCCACACACGCAACACATTCACACATCCTTCCGTGCCCCTTACAAAAATTAACAATAATTTATAAAAATTCACAATCACCTTGCACGTGTGCATGCCTATAATAACATACGTCACCTCTCATACAATCTCACTTTCGTCATAAGTAGAGATACCACAGCCACTGTCTCTGTATCTATAATACCAAATAGGAAATGTATTGATATTACTTTTATAAATGGAAATATAACGGTGAGGCTATTTAACTAATATGCAGCGTTAGGTGTGGTGTTAGTGTACTAGTCGTTGTGAAAACAAATTTCATACGTCCATAACATTAATTGGTGATTAAGAAATTCATGAGAAGGCAATCTAACCCTTATTTTGATACACTGAAACAATGTTACAGCATGTTTGGGTGCACCTAACGCTACAGAATAAATATGATATGACCTCCCAATTAACACATTCTATAGGGTAGCTTGTTTGTAACTTGGTTACATAACTATTGCCGCAGGCTGGTGAAATCTGAAACAATCACGTAATTATTATACACAGTACTAGAAGTCAGTAATGAATATCCGTCGGCGGTACATCATTGAGAACAACATCAATTAAGCGGGAGTGATCAGGTCCTGGTCCCATCACTCCCGCTGATGATTGGTATTAGGTACCATCGAGTGAACGAACGTATAAAAATCCTATATTTTAAATCCATTGCTCATTTGCATCTATCAGTTTTATCCAATAAATTAATAGAGAATATACTTAATTATTAGATTACTTTACAATGAAAAAAAAAACAGCAAAAGTTCTGCGGCCCGATTCACGTAATTTTACATGAGCGATATCGCAGCGACATCTGTCGTTCACCTACGATTCGTATTCACGTGATTTCAATCGCGCGTTCGAGAAACGATGCTATCCAAAAATCGCTAAAGCGTATTCACGTCAGCTAGACGGACTTCAATCGTTGTGTCAGTAGTATTCTGCAATCTTTTTACAATTGGTTACAAACGATTTAATGTCAAATCGAACGTCTGAGAAGTCGCTGAACTGAAGTTAGTAATTTGCAGTTGTTGGCTGTTGAAAGTTTTTTCATAAATATGAATATCAGCTTGTTTTGGCTACTTTTGGATCTTTCCGAAAGGGAAGACCGGCGAAGAGAACGTCGACGCCGAGATAATATGAGGATGAACAAATATTATGCTTTCGAAATGACAGATACGGAGTTCGTGAAAACATTTCGCTTTACCAAGGATTTAGTCCTTGGTCTTATTGAAGACCTCGTTCCTCTAATTCGATGATAGCGTAATACTATACTTAGTTTCCTATTTAGGCTAGTTGTTACCAAGAAAGATCTTAGTAGGTACTTAACTGACTAGATATTTACTATATTTAAAACTTATTAAATAAATTATAAAATGAATTTTTTTACATTAGAGGTATTAATAGCACTAGCATTTTATGCTACAGTATCTTACCAAACCATTGTTGGTCAGAGTAATTTCAACTCAGTAGATATCTCAACCTCTCTAGTCCTCTGTCTAGAGCAGTCAGCAGTGCGACAGGTGACTAAAGCACTCAATGATGTTGAGTTTTCAAAAAAACATATTTATTTTCCTCTTACTCAGGATGGGAGAGATAGAATAAAGAGAAGGTATTTATTTACCTATACCTATGTTATTGGACTAATTAAATACCTACTTAATTATTTATTCAATATTGTAGCACTTATTACAGCTTTTATGAAAAACCTAAAATAACTCAGTAAGTAATTCAAGCTGACGCACGGTTACAATCTTCTCAACCATTTGGTTGTGACTTTTCATTTTCAGCCTATTAATTTCTGTATAAAAATAATTATACCTTACCTTTTTACTACTCTACGGCTTCAAATATTGTTAGGTTGAGTACTAGTAACTGAGCAAAAGACTCTGATATAATAAACATATTTTAGAATACGGTAGAAATTTCTTCGCACGACACGCCACAAGTTAGGATATCATCCTCACCATCTGGATGTGTGGCGGTCCTCCACAGTGCGGTTTACAAGGAGCTTTCTTCCACGTACTACAAAGCTGTGGAATGAACTTCCTCATGCGGTGTTTCCGGGACGATACGACATGGGTACCTTCAAAAAAGCGCGTACACCTTCCTTAAAGGCTGGCAACGCTCCTGTGATTCCTCTGGTGTTGCAAGAGAGTATGGGCGGCGGTGATCACTTAACAACAGGTGACCCGTACGCTCGTTTGTCCTCCTATTCCATAAAAAAAAATAAAGGAATGGTAGAATTAGACTGGCAATGTCCTATCGCAAGTCGTCGATAAGTCGCTGAGTTTCAGTCCTATTGAGTTGTCATCCTATCGAATCAGTGCGTGAATACCAATTTTGGACCAAGTTTCAATAGGAAGACTTCTGAACTACAACGATTTTTGGATCGTTAGAATATACTTGAATCGGCCTACTGCTTTTACGTCAAAATTTCTCGGATCAATGGCGTCGCTACGATATTCTTGAATATCCCCGATATTGTTTGTACCATACAACATATATTTATTTCATGTTCAAAAAAATATAAATATCAAAAAAATTGATGAAGGATTAAAAATGATTAGGAGCATAATATGATTAGGCGACATCAACTTTGTAAGATTATGTAGTGGCTTTTTCCCATAATAGGTATATATTTATTATATAAAAAGGGGAACATTAATGGTTTTTGCTAATGGAGTATTGAGCTTATGTCTTAAGCTGTTTATGAGGTTCCTGTGAGAAGTATTCAAAACATAGAAGATACATAGTAATACGTCACAACAGCCGACCAATCACAGCACACATTTCATAGGACGAGGGTATAAGAGCGGCTTCCGGCTCATTTGATTCAGTCTCGTGCCAGATTTTGGCGAGACTACACGTCCTGAGGATGGCTCGTGTAGAGGCAAAACACGTGTCGAATTGTTTAAAGACAAATTTGGCGGAATTAACACTAAAGAAAACTCAAATCATTTGTATAGTTATGGATTTCCGCAAAGTAACGCCTACTTCAATAAATTTTTTTTACATAGAAGATTTCTTGAGTGTTAATTCAGCAATAATTATGGATTTCCGCAAATTAACGCCTACAAGATTGGATGGGATGCTGTAGAGATAGTATTATGAGGTATGTGTCTTATACATATCTCAATATTTTCTCTTTTTCCTTCTTCATATCTGTTCTTTTTCATAATTTCCATACAATGGAATAAAGAACACTATTCAGTCGGGTACACCATCCCATGCCAATAAATAAAAAATAGACAAGACCATGAGCTTCTTACTGAAAGAAAAAATAGAAAGTGTGCGAGATATCTGACTACCACACCAATGATTCCATACTGATGGGAATAACAGGAATAAAGACTTAAGTTTAATATATTATGTAAATAAATGTTTGGGATTCGTTTATCTTATGCTGGCGCCAGACAGTTTAACTTGTTTGAACACTTGTTTAATTGCTGTATGTGGCGCGGGACTTTGAATATGTGTTTAAAGATTGAACAAAGATTTGCACTTTGCCATGCAGTATCGGTTTTTTAGCGCGAATGCTGACTGTGAGCGGGACAGTTGTGTGAAACACTGCGTGCACGTAAATGTGTAGTAAAAACACGCTTAATTGCTCAAAATGGACTGGAGTAAAGAGTGCGTCCTAAAATTTGTTGGGTTGCACCCGTAAAAAAATTACATGCACATAAATAATATAGGCACACTGCGTCCACGAAATCGTCATCCATCTTGTTAGTTCTCCAGCGGCATACTGTGGAGAAGTCTTTGCGAAGCATGTCTGGCAGGTAGCCTCAATATGTGTTTTCAAAGTTTTGCAAAGACTTCACAGAAGTGTGCAAATCTTTGAAGCTACGTCTGGCGCCGGCATTAGAAGAAAGACGGGAAGCAAGTCAGAATATGAAACTGTATGGTATTTATTGGAAGTAGTTACCAGCTGGCGAGTGGAGTTTGTTTCAACTTTCGTATCTCCTTGGCCGCCCAATTGGCAAGTGTCTTTGTACGGGGCGTGCGTGATCGCCGCGCCACTTGCAGTAAGTCCAGGATCGGCTTAGTCTCCAGGAGGGGCAGCACGCGGTGTCCAAACACAGTGCACAGGTCGCCAGTGAGCCCAGCGATCACAGAGATGTGCCCGTCAGTCCGCTCGGGCCCGTTTGCCACCAGCACCATGAAGTTCACAATGGCAGGAACATGGGGCTCCACTAGACTCACATCGGGTCGCACCTGTTGGAAATAAATTTATAACAAATGATGTATGCTGATAGAGTATACAGGGTGGTTTTTTGAGAAGAGCGGTGATGGCCAAGTTGGAAACTACGACTTAGAGGAAAGTCGTGAAAGGAGTCATGCCCTCGATTTATAAGAAACCAACAACTGCATATTTAGTTTTTTAAAATTTCTTGAAAATTTGACGAAAATTGACCCGAATGATTATTCTAAAAAAATACAACCTTATCCCCATGTCTTTCCTATCATACTTTCTTTCCTGTACAAACAAAGGAAAGGGAACTTCTGTAAAATCAACCAGGTGTATAAGAACTAACTATCCCAGATCCTTAGAAGGGGCAGTTTTGCACAATAATATCTCATTATCAAGTACATACAGATACAGTTCTAGTTCACATTTACTTAGTGGCCAAACTGTAGTTACTAACTTCAAAGACACAACACAAAAAAATTATGTGGTTATATATGTAGTGTTGTAGTGGCAAAGGCAACTGGTGCATTGTCTAAGTGTAGCAACTTATCGGGCTCAACATTTCGGCACCCCTAACACACTCACGGAAATCTTTAGGAAGGAGGGGAGGATGCTAAGATTTTTGGAGTAGTTGGGGTGGCAGGAATAACAAATATATTCTTAATCATAAGTTACGGTAATTAGCCCGATTATACCATACCATGCTTCAACTTAATGTGCTACAGGAGAGACTACTTCATCACCATATTCGATAAAAATAAATTAACTTACTTCGCCACCAGCTCCTTTGAAGCCTTGAATGATTCCTGTATAAGCCTCAAGTATGCTTTCTCTGAGTTCACAATAATACTCTAGCATGTCATAATCATGTCCAGCAAATTGGATGTTACTGGCCTGAAAAATTATTATTGAATAAATAACTAATCATTAGTACTGTAAAGATAATACTTTAATAAACCAAATATAAATTATAGTCATTTACCTACCAGCTACCCAGTAGCAATCTTTTTTTTATGACGGTAAGGGATGAGACATTCAGGACGTTCAGCTGATGGAAACTGATATGCCCTGCTGATTACAATGCAGTGCCACTCGTCATCTTGAGACATAACTTAAGTCTCATATGCCCAGTAATTTCACTAGCTATGGCGCCCTTCAGACCAAAACAATAATACTTTCACAATACTGGATTCATGGAAGAAATCAATTTAAATAAATAAATAAAAAATTACCTGCAGTAACATTTGCATGACGACATCAAAGTATTTTTTGAAATCAGGGCCAATACTTATTGCTATATCACCAAAGACGGATAATATTTGTGGCTTTACAGAACAGTGAATGGATGGGTCGCTAAGATTTTCAAGTAGTAAGCAAATAATTTCATCACAATAGGGAAGAACCTGAAATATATAATATGTATATTTTAGACAAAATTATAATTTAAGAATCAATTTCTTATTTTTCAAGTGATATCCCTAACTTCTGGGATTAATTATTCAAATTGAATTCGTAACCAAAATTTAATTATTGATGATGCTCACTCCAGCACCTCTCCTGTTCCATCCAAGGGCTCTTACCAACTGAGTTTGACTATAATCCATAAATTCTGGTTACAAATTTATATATACCTATAATATAACAATTCACAATGTCAATGAATTTGATCAATACCTTGCTCTTGAGTGATCTGCAAATATCTCCAGTGACACCAACTGCAGCAATACAAACTTGATATTCTTGATGATTTTTCAATCCAACATAAAGATATTGCTTGAATGCAGGCATATATTTCAGAAAACCTTCACCCAAGACTTCAACCAATGTTGAAACAGCCATCAGGGCATCTTCTTGAACACCTCCTGCTTTACCCGCATTGCCAGCAAACATTGTTAAAAGGGCTGTCATAATAGCATCAGAAATTTGAGGTGCATCTTCAGGTGTTACTTTACGAAGAACAGATTGAAGGGTAGCACATAATAGACTCTGTAAATCATTGAACTGTGAACGATCTGCTTGACTCGATATGTGATTCTCCATTTGTAAAACTTGTTGTAGTCTTTCTAATATAACCATAGTAGTTTTCTGGACAGTCACATAACAGTCTGTGGGTGAATTTTTAACCATTTCCATGAGGGCTTCGTAAGCTGCAGACCTCAAGTTATGCTGTGCTGCATCTTGACGATCTGTTGTTTCTAGCAGTCTGTGAATGATGAAATCAAAAAAGGTTGACATACAATATGTGGTGGGCTGACCTGATTCACCACATTCCGCAGCTTCATATGCTGCTTCAGCTAAACCTGTAAAAGCCCAACATACATTAGCTGCAACACGAGGTTCTGCCTTCAGTCCATTGACTAGACTTTCAAGAAGAGGTTTTAGATAATTTTCATTGATTGCAGCTTCTGGAACCATATCACAAATTCTGCCAAATGTCCAAGCTGCTGTATCTCTAACAGCTACACTGCTGTCATACATAGCTTCAATCAGAGTTGGCATTGCATTTTCAACCATGGGCTTCAAGGTAGTTGCTTCAAGGCCACCCAGTATCGATCCAAAAGCCATGAGCGCGGCTTCTCTGTACCTCCAGTTATCACTTTTAATATTACCCTGTATGAAGGGTAAAACATGAGGAACAATCTCATCTTCACAACAATTTGAAAGTAGCATTAAGCAAACAGAAGCTGCTTTTGATGGATTCCATTCAAGTTCATCATCAGTGTCATCTTGTTTAGTTAGCTTTTGCATTAAAACTGGAACTATGTACTGTAATGCCCCTCTTGCATAGAATCTTGATGTACGTGTGGGTGGGCGACCTAAAAATATTTATTTGTTATATTTCCAAACAGGTATAAACTTATACAAACACAGTTCAATACATCAACAATAACGTTCATATGATAAGTGATTCCTCAGTCATAGGCGAAAACATATGAACATATAAATAAAACAAACTTTTATTAATTTTGAAGTCTATATCTACATTATTGTGTCTGTTGCATCATTTTACATATTATATTGTAACTTGAAATGATTTGTAAATTGATGTACTTAAATGTAAATCTTGATATTAAAGAGTGGCAATGAGTTTCTTGCTACATCTTTTCGCATTAGCTCAACCCTTTACGAAATAGCGGTAGATTCAATAAGAAAAATATATATTTTTTTGCCATTCATAAGTGTCATTTCTGTGACCTACATGAATAAACTGATTTTGATTTGATTTTATACTATATTTTGCAGTTAATTTTAAGTAGAGATTCGGGTTGAACCATTCCAATTGACAAAGGTGTCCTCTAATAGTTTAGGTCTAGATCAAACATGATCACAGAATAGGATGTTTACTAATTATACTTTATTATACAACGTGAACCAGAAAAGGTATAACATCCCTTCAATGGTACGTTATTTGGGTCATATGCAATAGTATGGTGATGTTTAAGTTTTAATAAATAAATAAAAAAAAAGAAAAAGACTTCCCTACGAAATAAAAATATTATTTTTCAATTTCTTTTCTTAGACAACCCTAAATTTAAAGAGACTGCCAGTTTTAGGCGGGGCCTTTGTTTATAAACAGAATGTCACCTACCTATGGACTTAAACATAAACAATAATCTATGATTAAGGAGTATGCACACTACATGAAATGTGGCTTGTGTCTATGTTATTATTCATTCATTTTTTACTTCCTGTTATTGAAACAAATAAACAAAATAAGAAATTACATAACATTACACAGTTTCACGTCTGTATTCCTGAAGGGTTAGAGGTGTATTTTTTCCACCCATGTTTCGCTATGGTTAATTCCCACGTAATAGGGGGCGTGATTTCTGAACTATGGGCTGCTAGTGACAAATTTCCTACGAAAAACTCAATAACTGCCCCATTCCATACCCAGGCCGGGTACAAAACCCGGTCCGGGAATGGAGTACATATTATTAATATGAGGATGGTCAAAGATATCCATATTTGACAAAAAAAATCTGTGAAGAACAATTTCTTAATAGGAGTCTATTAGAATTATCTTTATTGGATAAAACATTTTTGAATTAAAATGTCAAGACTCATTTGCCCAGTAATAAGAGCAGCTACAGTGCCATTCAGACCAAACCATAATGCTTATACATTTTTGCTTCACGGCAGAAAAAGGTGCCGTTGTGGTACCCATAATCTACAATTACAAATTTGGAATTATTTTCAATGTAACTTGAAGAAAACTTCAAATAATTCTACATTGAAGTATGTGTTTATGCCTTTAGAATAGACATTTACACACACACAGAGATGTAAATATCGTGTTTCAAAGCACAATTCAAAGAGTATTAACGCAGACAGGCCGATCTTTTCAACCTAACATATTTAAAAAAACACAAAATGTAAAAACACAGTTACAATTACACTAGTTTTTATCTTTTAAACACGTTTTATTTAAATTTGTAACACTCGCGGAAAACAGAGTAAATACTAACATAACATAGTTTCATAATAAGATTAGAATTAAAAAAATCTTTATTGGTATATATAACTACAGTAAATACAAATTTAGAAGTATTTTCAATGTCAGCTAAAGCAAATGCACATACAAAATAACTTTGTCTTCATGGCAAAATGAGAACACAAATTGCTTCACAGCTGCAATGAATCGTAGGCATTTTACTATTATCTGTTATTATATCACATCTACGTTTTTCATCTGTTTAAGGTCAAAGAGAGTTCAAAAAATTAGGGTTGAGGGAATCATACTTTTTGCGAAAACTTAGCACTTTAAATATTGTATTAAATTATAATGCTAATTCATTTCTGACTTCACATAGAGATGACCTAAGGAATGTCTGGTTCAAAGCATAGTATATCTATTTAGTTTCACCTTGTATATAGTGTACTCATATTTTCATCATGTATGAATATTACATATAAATAACAGTATTTTCTTAAGCTTGATAAAAAAAAAAGGGACACATCAATTGTGTGAGAGACTACTTACCAGCATCACCAGCTTCAGCTTCTTCTATTGAAAGATCTATTTCTTCATCACTCACATTGGACCAAAATTCAATACCTTGTAATGATATTTCATCAATATCCGACTTCATAGCTTCTAATGTTATAGGAAACAGTGCTTGACCCATATAAGGCTCCATGTATTGGTAGTAAAGCGATAATATTTTTACCTACAATAATACATAACTATAGGTAATCAAATATAATTTTAAAATGTTGATGCATCCCATATACAATAATTTATATTTATAGTTTATTTTTTATTACTTGTTATGAAGTATTTGATATTACTTAAGCACAATTCACCTCATCTCATTCACAGCACCTTACAAAGAAATTTTTATGTATTTAACAGCCATTGTAAAATACTCTATTTGATTAAAAAGAGTGGCACTTGAGCTTCTTCTATGTTCTTCTCACAAGCTCTACTTTTTCCAAACATATGGTAGATTCAATAATTCCAAAGAAATATTTATAGTTAGTTTAAACTTAATTAAATAAAGTTTATTTGACTTTGAAACAAAATATTATTACATAAACACAAAGTCATTCAACAACTTTTTAGTGTTTGGAATGGATAAAATATCTGATTTCTCACACATTTCAATTCCCTACATAAAAGTATAGGTTCGCATTAAAAGTGTCTATTAACCTCCAGTCTCTTATGATCATTAAATTTATACCTGTCTATATCTCACAACAATAAAACCCAACAAGTATTACTATAAAATTTTAATACAATCCATGGTTAATGGACTTAGAAATACTTAAGATATTGACTATTGTCAGTGGTCCGTGACCACTTTCTGCAGCTCCTAAGCTAAACAAGTTAATATTTCGGAAACTATGATGAATCCAAAATATTTATTAACAACCTGCTTCTTCTTAATAGGGCATAATGTAGCAAAGGTAACAATCAAAATTTCATTTTAGTTGTTCTTACACTGGCACACATTACACATGCCCTTCAAAACAGAACACAATGGTCTACCACCTTTTTTTTTGCAGTAAAACAAGATGAAAACTAATAGTAGTTGTAGTACTAATAGTGGTTGTTTTTAAAAAATACTACAAAACTCTACTTTGTGAAACAATGATAAGTTCACGCATCTTACTTTAAATTAAAAGTAGTAATGAAAGAAAATACTAATTAAATTATTATTAATTTATAGTGAAATAATGGAAATAATAATATAGTATGTTTTATCTCATTTTATATTGTTTAATATTTTAAGTCTTATATTAGGCAACAATAATACTTCTTTGCTATTGATATTTTTTTAATATATTGCAAATACAGATTTTTCCTAAACATTCATATTTCATACAACATTATCTAGTATATTATTGTAGTGGTAACATTAAGCTTGATTCCTGATGATAAATTCCAGCATTACACAAGAAACAAATTACTTTTATTGAGCTGTATTTCCATTATGTAATACCTGAACAACTCCTTGAAATAAGTATGTATTAAATTTAAATGTTTGTGATTCACCTGGAAGAGGTGTGGATGGCTTAATTTTTTTTTAATGAAAATAAGGGACAAGACAAGCAGGATGTTCGGCTGATGGTAATTGATACACCCTACCCATTACAATGCAGCACCACTCAAGATTATTGAAAAATTTTGAGACATAAGATGAGTAATTTCACTAGCTATGGCACCCTTCAGACCTCAACACAGTAATGCTTACACATTACTGCTTCATGGCAAAAAAGGCGCAAATTAGAATAGAAATTACTTGCCAATAGGAGAACTGCATGCTTATTTGTTGTTTAATTCCATAAAATGATAGTGTAAAAAAAATGGCAAGACTTACTAAACATTGAAGAGCAGCTACATTTATTCTCATGTCACAAGACTGTGTTGCTTCACAGACTACTTCCATTATAAAGTTACGTTCATTTTCTTTATCAAAATTAGCTTTTGTAAACTCTAAGGAATTTAGAAGAGCTTGTGTTGCTGCTAAGCGGACATGATTACTAGGCTCAGTTGATCTCATTCCGTGTATTATAGCCGTTAGTATTGGGTTGCTTTGTTCTGTTAGTACTTCAGCATCTATCTCTTGACATATGTAACCTAGAACCAGAAAATAACTTTACAATCCAGTACTTCTAATGTTTCTAACTCTAATATATAAAATTCTTTTGTCATGGTGTTAAACATTGAACTCCTCCGAAACGGCTTGACCGCTTCTCATAAAATTTTGAGTGCATATTGGGTAGGTCTGAGAATCAGACATCTGTTTTATATCCCGGTAAATGTAATGGTGGTCCACACGAATTTTTTTTTTAATTTTTTTTACATTTTTTTTTAAATTTGTTTGATAATTATTAGTCAGCATTATAAAATACATACAACTTCAAATTTTCACCCATCTACGATCAACAGTTACTTTTGTATTGCAATTTTAATATCAGCAATACAATGTTTGCTGGGTCAGCTAGTTATAGTATAATATTCTTATTAGCAAAATTAAATGAAAAAGCAGCAACTGTAAAAATATTGAGTTCCAGTTCCCCCAGTCAATAACCATCTAGACAGTACAATGGGGGACAAAACAGTGGGGGACAATGTATATTTATCAAAATGTATAATATAATATTCTTAGTAAATAATTAATAAAAGTATTCAAAGAAAATAGATTTATATATACATATTCTCAGCACCTTTATTAACTAGTAAATGAGAGTATTGAAGCATGGAGCAGCCTTTTTTATTCTGACTTTTCACTTTATTGTTGTTAAGGTTAAGGTTATTAATCCTGTTCTAAGAACTAGATCCATTTTAATACAGTAAAATGTATTAACCCTTAGTTGGACCAAATGGTCCCCACCACAATAATTATTGACTGTTGTAATAGTTTGAATTACACATCTCATTTGTGAAATCTCTTAAATATCATAAATCTTTATCCAACTATCAGATGTTTATTAATATAATTATATAAAGATATCAATAAATATTTATGATAGAGAATCTTGAGAGTTACACCAGGTTTTGGCCAATCTTTTGATTATCTTTTTTTTTTTTATGAAAATAAGGGACGAGACGGGCAGGACATCCAGCTGATGGCAATTGATACACTCTACCCATTACAATGCAGTACCACTCAGGATTCTTGAAAAACCCCAAAAATTCTGAGTGGCACTACAAGTGTGCTCGTCACCTTGAGATATAAGATGTTAAGTCCCATTGCCCAGTAATTTCACTAGCTACGGCGCCCTTCAGACCGAAACAGAGTAATGCTTACACATTACTGCTTCACAGTAGAAATAGGAGGTGTTGTGGTACCCATAATCTAGCCGGCATTCTGTGCAAAGGAGCCTCCCACTGGTCAATCACCAGTATGTTGTAAGAATACACTGATGATTATTCATATGTATATGTATTAACTGGCTTATCGACACTCCAAAATATAAATGTAATATAACTAGCAGTTAAGGCTAACATGTAATACAAAGTCACAAACAAACCAATAGCTTCTAAAGTAGCTTCCTTCTTCATTTCTGTAGATTCAACATTTACAACATTATCCACAAGAAAAGGAATGAGGTCATTCCACTGTCCTGCAGGTAATTCAGCCACTGCTACATATGCAACACACTGAGCTGCTGAACTTGGTCGACTATTTTCTGTGCCCATTGCCGACAATATCTGAAATTCATAAATTAATATACCAGTAAATAGTTGTTGCTGGTGCAATAATGGTATTATTGTATATTTTTAAATGATTAATAGCCTTACATTTTTCTTTATATAAATTCTAACATCTTCAGGCAATGCTAGCCATTTTTGTTGGTATTGAAGTTTCATTGCAGGATCCTTAGATGTTAGGTGATTTTTAAGCTGTAGCCCAGCGGCCATTCGAGCCACCTGGCTGTTTCCACCTTGAACCAGGACATCTGATAGCATTTTGACAAATGTTGTAAAGTTGGTAACAGCAGCATGGTTAAGGTATTTTTCGGCAGATTCCAATTCATTTCGATCTGAAATAAGTCAAATATATTTTTAAACCATGAATCTCACGATAATTAATAACTATCATTTCTGAAATAACTTCGAGGTTAGATATCTAATAATTATAAAAAATTAATCCGATGAAGCTATTTCTGAAAATACATACTATTTTAATGAGTAATCAAATAATGTTATGCTTTTAAAAATTTATTTTTAATGATTGACTCAAACAAATTATTCGGTTTATTTAAACTAGAAGCTTCTTTTGACAATTACCTAGACGTGTCAACCTTTGTAAAATCTTTTCTTATTTCTAGGATTCATTTGATTTATTAACAGCTCATATGACCGAGACTTACAATATGTAGTTTATTTTCTTAAACAAATTACGTTAGTCAACCGTAAATTCTTTGTGTGATAGTGACGTTAGATTAGCGCCATGCTCGTAGAAGTAAAATTATTACTTACCTGGAGATATGGTTTTTTCTAGAATTTGTATGAGTGAAAAGGTAGTATCCCTATGCATTGTGCTTCACTTTATTGAAAATAACTTAAACCTAGCTGAAAATTAAACTAAAGATGGAAACTTGAACCGGCATATAGTTTTAACGAAGCACACACCAATCACCATACATCGGGATGAAATGTTGCCAAATTATGAACTTTGTTGAGTTTGTCAAATTCAAATTTGATTTTAATCGAACCATCGACAATAGACCTAATAGGAATAACGGTCAGCCATAGAGCCATGGAGGACATAGACTGCCACAGTGTGCGTGGGCTATCAAAAGAGCCGAGCGAGATGTATAGTGCACACTAGTATTTACATCCTGTTTGATGCACACCACGGAGACAGAGTTGAGGCCGTTTGTCACATTTCAATAGGATGACGAGGGTGACCATAGACCAAGTATAGTAACTAGACTAATTGATGGCTTCCGTCTAATGAAATGGAAGCTATCAATAATTAGTCTATGTGAATGCACATGAGAAAAAGACAAACATATGCATAAGACGGGAAAAGGGCGGGAAACTTAAGATCGGTCGCACTTAATTTTGATAATTTTTCATTTTATTTTTAAATTTCATGTAAATATTTAGATATTTTGATCAGATAAGTTGTAGTTTGTATATATTTTAGTAGTTAGTTTTTATTAAAGTGTTAATTTGTGTAAATTTCATCCTAGTGGTAAGTCTTCTTTTCTTCACTTTTCTATATGATGGACCCCCCGGATGATCCTGGGGGGACAGCCCCTGATATAGGTCATGTAGTGACAATTTCTCATAATGACGAAGGTAGCACGATGGATACAGATGGTTCTGTGTCTCAGACATCTAGTGGCCGTAAAAGAGTGTCAGCTCGACCCAGAATATGCAGACACTGTAATAAAAGACGACGAAAACACCGTGGTGATAAGAAGGATATTAAGGAAAGTGATTGCAAATGTGTAGACATTAGTGATAAACAAATTGTTTCCAAAGTCGATTCCTGCAATAATTCTTCTATAGTAGTAGAGAACATACAAAAAAATAACACAGTCACTCCACAACAGCCACAGCCCCCTGTTGCAAGGCTGTTATATAACTCATTAGATGCTGCTCCTTTTGTTGTACACATTCAGAAACAGTATTCATCTCCCGATGATAATGTTACTTTACATCCAGTTACATTTGGTCGTTTTCTCAAAAGAAATTCTATTAAAAATAATGTGAATGGAAGTTTAAAAAGGATAGGCCGGAATAGGTTATCTATTTCTTTTTCTAAGTACCAAGATGCAAATGACTTTGTTGAAAACAAAAATTTAGAAAATGAAAAATATAAGGCTTTTATTCCATCATTTTCTGTGAGTAGAATAGGAATAGTCAGAGGAGTACCAGCTGAGTGGTCTGAAGAGGAAATAAAAGATAATGTTTCTGTTCCTATTGGCTGTGGTCCAATCATAAAAATTAGGAGAATAAAACGAAAGATGATGATTGATGGACAAAACCATCTTAAATGTACTGAGTCTGTGGTATTTACTTTTGATGGACAGTTTTTGCCTAAACGAGTATATATGTGCTACATTTCTCTTACTGTAGACTTGTATATATATCCTACTATTCAATGCTACAATTGTTGTCGGTTTGGTCATGTGAAATCTCAATGCAGATCTAAACCAAGATGTTTTAGATGTGGTCAAGGACATAGTGGTGATAACTGCTCTGTTCAAGATGATTTTATATCTTGTTGTTTATGTAAAGGTTCCCATATTGCAACTGATAAAAAATGTTTAGAATATGAAAGACAAAGAGCTATAAAGGAATCAATGGCTAAAAACTGTATTTCCTATTCAGAAGCTTCAAAGATACATCCAACTGTCTCTCGAATTTCATATGCAGATACATTACTCTCATCACCTAACATCACTCCTAATACTTTTCCAACCCAGCACCAACATTCAACACATAAAGCTATAAACAATACTTCATATAAAAAAACTGTTTTTGTTAAACCAAAGCCTCCACCTACACTTAGCAAAGGATATGACAAATCTGCTCACCAAGAAATTTTAAGGGATTTTAATATTCCCCAACCCTCTAATGGATGTGCATTAATTAACAAAGTAAATGAAAATCCTTTGGAATCCTCAGTAATTGATTTAATTATTTCTCTTATAAAATCTCTTAGTCAATCGAATGAATTTTCACCGTCCAACGCTGCCTTATTAGTTTCTGCAATTACTCAAATTTATAAACCAAATAATGGACAAAGTTCTTCAATGGAATTGTCAAAGCATCACTCCTAAAAAAAGTGATCTTATTTATTTATTAAATAAATATAAACCTTATATCTGTGCTCTTCAAGAGACATGGTTGAAACCAGGATCTTTATTTAAGATTCGAAGTTATTCATGTCTCAGAGAAGATCGTGTGGATGGGCATGGCGGAGTAGCCATGCTTGTGAAACACCCTCTTTCCTTTTCTCTCTTCTCTATTCCTTCTCACAGTAATGATTTTTCTATTATTGCTGCTTTAGTTGAAAATATCTGTTATGTATCTATGTATATACCTCATCCTTCTTCTGCAATCTTAAATGAAATCAAAGATATTATTTCCATTCTTCCGAAGCCTTTTATGATCCTTGGTGATTTTAACTGTCGCCATGAATCCTGGGGTTACTTATCTTCTAATAGTTATGGTAACACATTAATAGATATATTTGATTCAGTGAATTTGTGTATATTAAATGATGGTCGTCCTACACGACGTTCTCATCCTGACGAGGGCCCAAGTGCTCCAGATTTAACAGTCACTACACTTAATCTTGCTTCTTATTTGTCCTGGGATCCATTACGATCTACTTTTGGTAGTGATCACTTCCCACTATTATTATCATTTCCAACCTGCAATAATAACAATAAAGTATTACATAAAACTTATTCTCCTCGTTTAAAATATAAGCTTAATGATGTTGATTGGGATTTATATAAAGATCTAATAAAAAACAAAATTATTACACTTCCAAAAATTAATCCAGGTACAGAATCTCAGTGTGCAGATTCTTTAGCAAGAATCTTTATTGAGGTTGCCAATGAGATATTTCCAAGTAAAAATAGCTCTTTGGGTTTTATTCCTTCTCCTCCTTGGTGGGATAACGAATGTACTGAGGCAGTAAAGAGAAGAAAATATGCTGAAATTACATACTGTCAATGCTCCACTGATGAGAATTTTGAAATTCTTACAAAGAGTATGTCAGAAACTTCAAAATTTCTAAAGAAAAAGAAATTTGATGGCTGGAAAAAATTCTGCTATTCAATATCACCTGATGTCAAACCATCTCTTGTATGGCAAAATATAAGAAGGTTTAGATCTGCATACAAAGATTCATCTCCAAAATCAATCCCTTTTCATTTAGTTAATAGCTTTTTAGATAAATTGGCTTCACCTTTCGTTCCTGAAGACTTAATAATTGGTTACCCTGTAATAAATATAAATAATGATAACTGTTTTGGTTTAAACAGTATATTTTCTCTCACTGAACTAAAAGGTGTATTGTCTCATGTTAAGGATTCTGCTCCTGGACTGGACGGTATTCCGTATTCCTTTATCTCTCATTTAGATGACGATGCTTTATTTTATTATTTATCTCTTATAAATTCCATTGTGACATCTGGTAACATCCCCTCCACGTGGAAACGTCAAGAAATAATTCCCGTACTGAAACCTAATAGGTGTTCTGCAGACCATTCTGCCTATCGCCCAATCGCACTTTCTTCTGTTTTGATGAAAATTACAGAACATCTTATAAAAAATCGTTTAGAATGGTTTGTTGAGCATAACGGTCTATTATGTGAATCCCAATTCGGTTTCAGACGTGGGAAAAGTACTTTTGATAGCTTAAGTATATTCATTTCTGATATTCAATTATCATTTTCAAATAATAAATCAGTAATAGCTGCGTTCTTAGATATAAATTGTGCCTATGATAATGTCGTAATAAGTATTTTAAAGAGTAAGCTCTTACAACTTAATATACCTCTGCTATTAACAAATTTTATCATAAACATGCTTTCCGAAAGATACATAATCCTGAAACTAGATGACAGGAAGTCAATTACTCGACTTGTTTCAAAGGGCCTCCCCCAGGGATCAGTACTTAGCCCAATATTGTATAATATTTATACACACGATTTAAAATCATCACTTAATTGTGTAAATGTTCTTCAGTATGCTGATGATCTATTAATTTACTGTCGTGATATTTCTATTGAAAAAGCTAGTTCTTCTATAACACAACCGCTGATAAATTTAAAAACTTGGTTGGACTTAAATGGCCTTGATCTATCACCTGAAAAAAGTACAATAGTTTTATTCACGAGATCAAGAACTCCTCCTCCTATTTCTATATTTTATGAGGGTTATCAGATTCCAGTTAAAGATAATGTTAAGTTTTTGGGAATTGTCTTAGATTCGAAACTAACTGGTATCCCACATTGTGATTACCTAAATGCTAAATGTGAGCGTACTCTTAATATTTTAAAATGTCTGTCAGGTGTTTGGTGGGGTGCGCACCCTTTTTGCATGAAATTGTTATATAATGCTCTTATTAGAAGTATCTTAGATTATGGTACATTCTTGCTGGAGCCTGGTAGTGTTAAGGCATTTAAAAAACTAGATCTCATACAGTCCAAAGCTTTACGAGTAGTTTCTGGTGCTATGCGGTCAAGTCCTATCAATGCTCTTCAAGTAGAATGTGGTGATCCTCCACTACATCTACGTCGTCAATATTTAGCAGACAAATTTATATTCCGATCTTTTCAGTTTCTTAACCACTCTCTTTATAACAAACTTCAGAAACTTTCTCATTATATAGATTCATCTGCATATTGGTCAAATAAAAAACCACCTTGTCTAATCAATAGTTTTAAGAAATTTATCAACATAAAAGCTCCTATTCATCGATCCATTAATTATCCTCTTTTCAGTACTAGCTTTGAAGCATTAATGTTGCTTCCAGAAATTAATTTTAACTCAGATTTAAATAAGCACGATATTAGTACAAATTTTTCGTTTAATCTTCTTAAAAATACTGTTTGGGTTGATTACCATCATATTTACACAGACGCGTCTAAACATTCCTCCTCGGATCCCGTTGGTGTAGGTGTCTATCACGCTCAATTTAAAATATCACAGAAAATTAAACTACCTCCGGAAACATCGGTGTTTACTGGGGAATGTTATGGTATTTTTAAGGCTATTGAATATATTATTCTATTTAAACTTCCAAAAACAATAATTTTCTCTGATTCAAAAAGTGCCTTACAGTCTCTCAATAGGTTCCCATTTAAATCAAAAAACATTTCTTCTGTTGTCATAGAATTAAGAAATCTATTAAATAAATGCAATCACTTTGGTCTTTCTGTGTTGTTTGTATGGATCCCCAGCCATAGCGACATTCCTGGTAATATAAAAGCAGACCAACTAGCTAATGAAGCCGTGGTCGATGGCGACATTTTCCCTTATAAAGTTTTTTGCCAGGATCTAGGTGCTCTTCCTTTAGTTCACCTTCAGGATTGTTGGAATAGGCTTTGGACTGAAACTGGTCAATCAAAAGGCAGGAAATATTTTAACCTTCAGCCACTTATTTCATTTAAACCATGGTTTTTCCGTGCCAAATGCAATAAGTTAGTATGTTCTTCTATCATAAGAATGCGTTTGGGTCATGTTTGCACTCCTGTTCATCTTAATAGATTAGGCATTGTATCTACTGACATGTGTGAATGTGAATCCGATAAATGTGATCTAGATCACATTTTCTTTTCATGTTCTCTATACGACCGCTCCTCATTCCTGAATGATCTAATATCTCTTAATGTTCCTTTTCCTACCTGTATATCCTGTCTAATTATGTATCCATGTAAATTTTATAAAATATTGTCATCTTTCATTCTTCAGAATCATATTAAAGTTTAAATATTTGTAATGTTGTGTAAGTAGCAAGTATATATGTATATTTATGAAATTTTTAATATCCGTTTCAATCCTCTTTCTACTTATCTGATCCTTTCCCGTGTTCCGTATCCTTTTTAACTTAGTTTCCCAATCTTTTAATTTACGTTATTGGCAAAAAGTAAACGCTATTGCCAAAAGAAGAAAAAAAAAAATATGCGTAAGACTCGCAGAAATGAGAAAGAGTGCCGGTTTTTTCAAAGTCACCCGGTGTGCTAAACTAACTTGACAGCGCTGCACAGATATTTAGTTTACTTTAATTTGCGTCTATAAAAATATTGTTGTGAAACATGTGAAATATCCACTGAAAATTTTACGTCGAATCGAAGGCAATATGGTGCGATGTTGTATTTTACGATGTAAAAGTGATAGTGAAAGAACACTTGTGTTATACTATGTACCTATTTTACCTATATATGTAGGATATTATCTGTCTCATGTTGGCCATTACTATACTTGGTCTATAAGGGTGACAATGTAATTTATATTATTAAAAAAAACATGTGATGTAGTAAATGTAGAAATATCGAGCGTTTGGTGTAGCGTTTGTCTTTCTAAAAACTTTTTTGGAATTTGAAAATCCCTATGTATCGTTGCCAGGCGATAAAATCTTTATAAAAAATTGTATGTTGCTTTACTTTTGCTATAGGATTAAAGTCAAATAAACCTTATTGAATTTGGCTTAAACTAAGCGCTCAAAGAGAATTTAAACACTACATTAATAAGCGCTTTTGAATCGTCATTGCAAATCTTTCTTTTAAATAACTGAATTTACCATATTATGTTCGTAAATAGTTGAGCTCGTGAGAAGAACATATAAGAAACTGAACGGCTACTCTTTTCAAACAAATAGAGTATTTTACAATGGCTGTAATATACATAACAAACTAGTTTGTAAGGTGCTGCATCCAATATAATATGACTCGTGTTTAAATAATATTAACTATTCCATAAGAAGTAATAAAGAATTAACTATATAAATTATAATTTGTTTGATACATCAACCTTTAGAGCTGGAATACATTGTTTGTATAAGGATGCTTGAATGAATATAATGATCGTGATTACTGTCACAATTATTAGTAATTGCATCAAACAAATACAATGATTTATTAACTATACTACTATACAGGTCGACCTGGCACTACAAGCAGCATCCGTTCACGAGTTGACCAGCCGTCGTTCCCCTTGCACATATTTGAGGGAAGGAGATAACCCGGGATACGACGCCACCGCAAGCAATGCCATCCAGTGAGCATGACGAACCATGTTAATTGTTATAGCATACCTACGTATGATAACTAAAAATTACCAAATTAATGCTCACGTTTATATTATTATATTATTATTATATTATTATTATAAGATTTATGTAATTTTTATTCCAACACACAATATGTAGCATTTGATCATAATATTATTTTATGGAAGAGGAATACAAACGAGCGTACGGGGTGACCCGTGATAATGAGAATCTACTGGATACTAAGGTGCGCCAAACCAGAGATGACAGCAATACTCCATATTTGACCGGACCGCGCTTTGTAGAGCGCTAGAATCTAGGCCGGCTTAAAGTATTGCTGTGCTCTATTTATGACGCCCAGCTTCTTCCAAACCAATTTTGTTTTACCATTCATGACCACGGAATTGGCAATCGCTCAACATTTCGAGACTCAGTATTCAGATACGCTGTTAAACGTAAATCTGAAAACGCAAAAAAATAACATATAGCTTTCTATACGAGCACACGCATTAGCGACTTTTTCCTTTCCTTCCATTTCTTTTAAATAAATAGGCTGCAAATATAACCACAGCTGCTTGCATGTGTGATCAAGTATTCAAAGTACAAAGATTTTATGCTATTTCCCGTAGCAAGATACCTGTGAACAAGATATTTATTTTGTTTATTTGGTTTCAGGAAACTCAATACAAAAAAATGGAAAAATATGAAAGTTTGCTTCGCTAAGGAATTGGCAGCTCAACACGGCAAATCTAGACAAGCAGCTCCTCCAAAGAAAAAGAAATATGTTCATTTTGATTCAATGCTTTTTCTTATTCCTTCCATGAAGAAACGAGCTGTAACCTATTATCGCATGATTCTACTGAAGATGTTAATGTATTATCGCTGGTTTCTACTCAGGACATAAAAGTTTCTGCTCCAACTCAGAATTCACATTCAACTTATAACTAGTGAACATCACTGCGAAAGAAGAACTGTTCTCGAGATAACAATTCAACAGAATATGAAAAACAATTACTCGACATATTAAAAGATGAACAAGTACAGGGCGACGACGAAGAAAAACTTTGCGCTGATGTTGGTTCTGATGAATGAAGATCAAAAACATTATGCGAAGATCGAAATCCTTAATGTTTAAGAAAAAGCACGTTGTCATTCATCTCCACAACCATCACAAATAATTTTGAATCAACCATCTCAATTACAAATACCTAAAATAAGTAGTAGTTCACCAGTGAATTATCATACATATGACCAACCACAAAGCACCTCTCAGTATCAGTATACAGTATATTCGGTCCAATCACCGTCAGCAACAATGTCTCCACCAAGTCGATCTCCACAGCCATCTGTAAATCTTCAGATTCTATCAACTAAGACTCTGCAAGCACCATCTACACTAACGATACAAACGGTGCAAATCGTCGATCAAGAAAATTTGAGACCCGCTAGTGCGACTGCCAATAATATTTTACAATTTGTATATCAGATAATAGAAGACTATGCCAAAGAATAATCTAAAAAAACCTTATTACTTACTTTTTATTTTGCAATTTCTTCTCCAATTTGCCTCGTTCAATATTTTGAAATAAAGGTTTTTAAATTATTAAAAATTGTTTTCTTACCTAAACGTGACTGAAAGTCGCTCTTCATGTGATATTGCCTTATGAAATGCTGTGTCTGCATATTGTAGATTACAGATTGTAATTATTTGTGAAAAGTACATACAAAAGGACATTCTGTAGTAATTAAAAAACTTATCGGGATGCTGCCACACGTCGTTGTACATTTGCAAAAATATCCTTTCAAATGTCTTTGATCTGTTCATGGGTGTACCTAGTACCTATGGCGGTGCTGTTTTCGTTTTCGTTTTCTTTTTTCTATTAAACCAAAGCACAAAAACATGCTACTCTCCAGAAATCCATGGTGATACTGGAATAAAATTAAGCAAAACGCCAACCGCAGTGCGAGGTTATATGCGTTTTTGCGTTTTCAGCTATTTCTGAACCGCTCGCCTTTAATCGCAGTGCCTGTTAAGCCTTAGAGAGGCTCGAAGAGTGGTGATACGACAAATGGGGTTGTTTTAGTGGTAAATACGCAAACTTCAGTCTTCAGGATGTTGAATTGGACAAGGTTCATTCTGCGACCTTCCCTCAAGAAGGGGCTCAGTAGAATACACAATTATCATCCGGCACTGGTCGACGCATGTTTGAAAAACATCGCCGAAAAGACCCTTGACAAAACTGAGTGCGCATTACGAAGTGATTTTCGTAGTATACTTCAAAAACTGCAGCATTACTGCATTTTTGTTAGATTATATAGCTGCATTCAGCCTGGCGCAACTCTCTAATAAACTTGAAAATGTATGTAAAATGTACATTGTACTTGCATTGTATTAAAAATAATGGCGGCAAACGCTGTCTCACTTTAACATATATTTAACTCTTTTGTTTGTTTTGGCTTGAATGACATGTCATTCATTCAAAATAAAAGTTACTGTTAACAATTTCTATTATGAATTTCGTAGTTTTCGTTTACTTTATTCGTGTGTTATTCAGGGGAATTTGCTTAATTATTTATGGAATAATTGCGTAACACATTACTAAGCTATACAATGTAATGAAAAAGTCTAAAATCTGGTCGGTCAGACGGGAGTGAGAGAATTTTCATGGCTAAATTATTTTTGGATAAAGAAAGGGAAGCACTAAAGAACAATAGAAAGCTAATAAAGAATGCTTAAAGTAATTAAAAGTGATAGAGTATTGATTTATTATCTGGAGTACAAATTATAATATTTTAATCTATCTGTAGTGTTTTTTTTTCTTTCACACTTTTTATCGATTAATTATTATTTAAAAAGATTTAGATTATTTATAATTAAAAAGATATTAATTATGTAAATTGTTTTTTCTTTCAGATAACTACAACGTATCCCTAGTTTAGACTAGTTAGAAGTCTAACTTAGAAGTTTAACTAAGCCAAGTGGCTTAGGTCCATCTAAAAATTAATAAAAGAGAACCTAATAAGCAGACATTATTTATATTGATTTATAATACCTATATATATATATATATAATTATCGATAAAAAATATGGATTGATTCCAATCCTATATATTTATTGTATTGGCAGCTCTGATATTACGACATCAAAAAGAATTCTAAAGGAATCAATTTTGAGAAAATAAATGCCTTGTATGCCTTTATTACATCATTAGTTGATTATGTTGGTATCAAGATTTAGTAGAATACAATATAAGCGACATTTCTCATTATTTTACACTCACAAGTTTTATTTTCTTATTTTAAAGAAATATACTTATATGCTGGTAGACTATAAAGAGCTGTGTGCTCTTTATACAATTATTACTGAAATTATTAAATATAAGTATTTAGGCTGTGTTGCTTCATTTTAGCTGTTATAGTTAAGGTTTTAGTCAAATTTAAGGTTAACAGTAACGCTGACTTTAACATAGAATGCAGAATTTTTGGAAACTTGCCATATGTAATGGTGGAGACTTAACAAAGAAAATTGCATCGTGTATTGCATCATTCCTTTTTCATCCATATTTATATTTAGTTTTTTTAAAGTAGTCTGAATTAACTTTTCTTATTTCCAAAAGACTAAGACTAAATGAAAATTTCGTTTTTTCGATTTTTTTTAACAATATTAATTATGAATATATAAATTAAATTTTGATCAATTCCAACTTATAGAATAAACCCTGCTGCATTTTCTACCACTGAGTTGGTATCGATTGCATGCAACAAGCCAAAGCATTACTTTTGAGAGTGTTTGATTGTGCGAAGCGTTGTTGTAGTTGAAACATACAATGTTTAGCATTATGCCGCATAATGCGCTTTAGTGCTGTAATTGGAAAACTACCATCATCATCATTATCATCAGTCGGAAGACGTCCACTGCTGGACAAAGGCCTCTCCCAAAAATTTCCACGACGATCGGTCCTGCGCTGCCCTCCAACGTATAAACTACGGTAACTCAGAATAATTATAGTAGAAGGAATCCCTATAGCAACACCAATCGGCCTTTGAGAGACTTGAGCATTTGTGGTTGAATAAAACAACTGCTCGAGTAGTATGAGGAATATATATTTATTCTATTTAATTCAGTTACACGATATATATACAAAATCCTCAAAACTAATAAACCAATTGCAGTTGTATTTATAATAATTATTTACAAGAGGTTGTTATGCAACGAGATATCTTCACAGGGATACTTAGCTGGTTGAATTAACTCCTGAACAGAGGAAGTAAACCATATAGAGATTCTAAAATAAAAATAAAACAACACATACGACAGGAGAATATTGTTGTCAACAAACCTCTCGAGTCTGTGTTTTAACATGATTTCAGAGACTTTTTTCATCTACCCCGGCAGCAGAGTTAACGAGACCGTCCAGGGTGAAAAGGAGTTTAAAGAAAGATAAATGGGCACTGAACTCTGAGGTGAGGCATGAGGGCTTGGAGGAGATTGAAAGTAGTCCTTAATTGGAACCGAAGGGAATTATTCTATGTGTGAAGTATTCAAGCCATATGGATGAATGCCGCAATTTTTTATTTTGTATTCAAATCTTTAAGGATCGAGTGCTTGGAGACAAATTCTGGCAACAGTAAGGCAAACGAAGAGACAAACATAGACCTTAACGGCACGAGTCCCACATTTACGCACGGGCGTAGCCTTCAAATGGCAAGCAAAATCTACACCGGTGTGTGTAAATGGCTTGAAGGCTTCGGTCATCCGGCAAGCGTGATGAGATGACATTTCGGGACAAACATTGCGTGGACGCAAACGAAAGCAAGTTTACCATTTAAAAAGTCGTGAACGAATAACTCTACGAGCTGCGAGTATCCAATAGCGGTTTCGTAGAACTGACATCAATAAATCATCATCAGCGTGGCAATATGTGATGTGATAATGATTGACTAAAATAACTACAATGTGATTTTTATGCGTTAAAATGATTGGATTTTTGTAATTATACGATAAATGTGAGTGTTGGAGACGACCACCATCACGTAATAAGTCATTATCCCTAAAAGGTTTAAGACGTTGAAAAGAGGTGCTGCAATTTTTAGCAGCCTTGATTTTATTAATATCGTAACAGAGATGTGCGAGCAGTTAAGTCGATACAAGTTTTCGTTCAGCAAATTACTTTTTAATACGATGTGTGACTGCGATTAGTACCTAAGTAGTCCAAACCAAACTATCAGGAATCATTGCTATTTAACTTGTATGATGAGATGTGATGTGAAACTATTATGTATAATATGAGTAAAACGAAATAAACACAAGTTAACTAGCTCACTCAAATGTACAAATAATGTCAAATTATATCCGAATCGTGTGGACCAAACACATTCCGTTAATAATGATAAAGTCTGCATTGTACGTTAAAGAAACAATTTTATAATACATTTAACTGCAAAGAATTCATGTCTCAATAATGTGTGTACAAGATTTATGTATTAAATGACTGTATAAAATTGAAACCCCAAAAACAATACCTGCATAAGAAGCGGTAAGGAATTATGAAAAAAAATAAGAAAAGTATCAAAATTACTTAGTCCTAATTTAGTAGGTATTGAATACCATTTGAAGTTTTTTGAATTTGCTAGGTTTAGCTTACGTAATTCGTTAGCCAGACTATACTCTACACTGATCCACTTTACAGTTTCAAATGTAAAAATGTTTGCTAAAAGCATGAACTATCGAATTGACCACAAGAAACTATAATCCCATATTATTATCATGCTATAGCCTAAATGGGTGAATAAAAAAAAAAGCTATTATGAATTATCATGTCAATGTCAATTGTCATTCATAATTCTTTTAATTTGTTCGTATGTCGAGGAACTGTTCCTTTTTAGGTTCGGTGCGATAAAATTAAACAAAATGGTAAAAATTATCTTCGTTTATCATCAAAATCACCGAATGAAAACAATAACTTGTTTGAAATTCCAATAATTTGTTTAAGTAGATTTGTTAAATTTGTTGTATTTTTCGAATAAATTTTATTATTGTCATTTCAGTCCCTCGTCATTCCGGATAAGTTCCAACATATTCTTCGTATTATGAATACGAATATTGATGGCAAACGTAAAGTTATGTTTGCCATGACTGCCATCAAAGGAGTCGGTAGACGCTATTCGAACATTGTTCTGAAGAAAGCTGATATTGATCTTGACAAACGTGCTGGAGAATGCACCGAGGAAGAGGTAAACAAATGTTAAATTATTTCTTCAACTTGTATTAAAGAGATGAAATTTCAGCCAGTAACTATTTCTGAGTGGACAAGTACAGGGTGTACTAATTTTCCTTTGCTTTATATTTTCTTTACAACAAAAGTTATTAACAAAAGTTTATTTTTTAACTTATTTTATCAACCTTTGGAATACCTATATAACATAGACACAACATGACCACATACTGCTCTGAAAATTCGTGAAGTAACTTACCTGTGTGTTTTCTGTAAATGCAAAGTTTACTAAACTTTGTAAAAGTGTGGTACTATGCTATGAAACTGCAATGTTAATGCAATTAACATTTAATATTACTGAATAAAATATGTAAGAATCTTGTCAATTTAATATAGCAGGATATGACTACATTTTTCTGTAAAACATAAATTTTATTTCCTTTTCAGGTAGAAAAAATAATCACTATTATGTCAAATCCCAGACAATATAAGATCCCTGACTGGTTTTTGAATAGACAGAAAGATATTGTTGATGGTAAATACAGTCAACTCACCTCTTCAAATTTGGACTCAAAACTTCGTGAAGATCTCGAGAGGCTTAAGAAAATTAGGGCCCACAGAGGTATGCGTCATTATTGGGGTCTTCGTGTCCGTGGTCAGCACACTAAAACTACTGGAAGACGTGGAAGAACTGTTGGTGTGTCTAAGAAGAAGTAAACTTGAATAAATATTGTGTAAAAATTGTTGTTTACCTCATCCCATGTATTTATTTCAAATTAGTTGTTTTTGTATTGAAATTTAACATGAAAAAGGAAACTTGCACAGTATTGTACATCTCACCTCATAGTATAGCAGTATGATATCCTTTCATAATCATGTATGCAGTTTATAGAAATCATCCATCATCAGCTGGAAGACATCCACTGCTGGACAAAGGCCTCTACCGAAATATATCCATGATGATTGGTCCTGAGCTGCCCTCATTCAATGTATTCTGGTGATCTTGACCAGAATGTTGGCCCATCTTGTGGGGTCACACTAACAGTGTGTCTTCCTTTTTAGGTAGTAATTTGTATTGGCACCAAAAATAATTGCAGTTAATTTTAAAAAATGTACTAATGTAATGTATATATGTTACTTTACTATGTACATAAATTTGCACCTCTTACCCAAAGGCAGAGAAATTATGGACCTATCATTTTGACAGTCCTATCATAAATCTAATAACTGTTTCATGCAATGAGTCAGTGGCAAAATAGGTAGAACTATTGACTCTCACCATGATGCCCCTCTTGCATCCAACAGTTTTTTAATTACCTAATATATATTATTTTTATTTGACTCATTACAAATCTAGGAGCACTGTGATTCCTCTCGTGTTGTGTGTATGAGCCACGTGTGAGAGTGTATGAGCCACGATGATCACTAACCTGTGTGAACTATCTTGTGCTTGTGGCACTTTTCTTTCATAATATAAAAATAATCTTGTATTTTGTCTTGGCCCCTATTCAGTACATGCTAATTTGATTGTGTATTATAGTCACCGATTGATTATACCTTCAATCTACAAATTTGTGTAAACCTACCTATTTCATTAAAAATTCTTTACAGTCGACATACACAAACGCAACCAAGAAACAGCTAATAGTTAGCCTATATCTTTTTTACTTGTGCAGTTTCCTCCGCTGTTGGGTTTTATTATTTACAAACTTGCCCAAACTTCTTTAAATTATGTAATATTATGACCATTCATTTTTTGATGTTAGTTTGAACAAATGACAAAGATTATCTTACCAATATTACATTAAAAACTGCTTTAGGGTTATTATTTATTTTCAACTTATTTATTACAATAAAATTAGAAATATACAAATACTAATATATATGATTTCCATAATATATATTATTATATCAGTAAGTATTAGTACATATAGAAAGTCTAACCAAGTAATGCAAGGGACTTTGTCTCAGCCTTAATGAGTGTAGTTCTAGGACTTAGGAGGCTACCAACTCAACAGAGTTTCATTTCATTATTTTACATTATTTTTTTCATAGCAGCAATGGGCCTGAGACAGGTGAGAGGAGACAAGTGCCACTAAGCCCAAAATGATTTAAAAAAAAAGTACTTGCATATTTTATTAATTCATTTTTTATTCTGTTTGGTAATTTCTAAATCCAGAGTGAGTGTGCCACGATCCTTTGATATGTGTACGAAAATCCATCACCACCAACATCTATTCATATCAAATGAGTAAGCTGATCTGGCTTAGTGTAACTTGTGTGGGCACAACCCATAACATGCAAGGTTCATTAATGAAAGCCCATTGTGTGATGTTATGATACTGTATTTAAGATTATTACATAAACATAATATTAACAGTCTTACATTTTAAATATGTTTCTACTCATACTGTGCTATGATAACCATCATATATACACCTGCTAACAAAGCTAGTATTTCTTTGATCGATTGAGAGAGTTTATTATTTGATCCTTCCAGCAGTTCGGGAATCACTGATACAGTTGCTATATATATAAATCCACCAGCAGTAAATGGTAAAATAAGAGAAGATATTAAGCCTTCACTTGATCCTTTAAGGTATATAGATAACACTGTTCCTGACATTGCACCAAATGCAGTAAGTAATTGAAGAAACATTGCCTTTCTGCGTGAACATCCCGACTGTACCAGTATAGCAAAGTCCCCAATTTCATGAGGTATTTCATGTAATAATATTGTAATGGTTGTAATAAAACCAATATTATGTCCAGCTATATAAGAAGCACCAATTGCCAATCCATCTGTAAAGTTATGTATAAAGTCTGCAGCCAGGTTGAGATAACCAGCCACCTTGATCTCATTCTTCTTGACTTTCACCGATTTTTTTCCTTTATCATCTTTCTTCTTTGTGTTCTGTTCTGTTCCATGTGAATGGCCATGCCCATTGCTAAACAAGCGAACTGATTTTTCCACAACTAGGAATGTTATGATTCCACCTAAAACACCTAGACCAACAGTCAAATCATGGGGTTCATGATGTTCATTGTCATGCGAATGGGAATGACTATGACTATGTCCTTCAACAGTACTCGAAACTAGTGCATGTGGTATTAAATGCAAAAATGCATCACCAAGAAGTCCACCAGAGGCAAATGATAGCAACACTTTTAATAATGGTTGTTTTTCCACCGTACCATCGACAGGGATAAAGAATAATATAAAAAATGGCACAATACTGATAAAAACAGTTGAAGTCAACGCTTTCACATACAAGTCATAATCCGATTCGGAAATATTTTTATCAAAACTTTTCTCATTTGCTTCCTTACTGTATTTGAATGCCGGTGAATCGTGTGAATGTGAATGTCCAAATACTTCAAGTAATGTAAAGATTGAAATCAGCCATAATGTAAACACGATTTTATTTCCTTTTCGCATTGTAATAATTTCGGAATAAAAAAGTGATCAGCAGTTACCACACAAAAACCAAATAACATAGGTATCGTGTAGTCCAATGTTTAACAATTTACACTTCGCCAGTATCTATCTTTCGGCTTTTATATTTTGAATTCGATTGCTTTCAGCTTTGCTTGGTTATCAATTAATGTTCAAAGTTGTCACGTGTCACCTAGGCTTTGTAGTTTTTTTTTTCACTCCTTTTTAGAGACTTTGGCTCGCACATTCCATGCATCCGCCAGCTTCAAGTTTTCTTTCATCGATTCACATTGCAAATTTTCTTGTATGTTCATGTATCAAAGTGTTTTTAATTATTTTAAGGTAGGGAAACGAATCGCGTTACAAAAATGTACAACACGAGAATTTTGATATTTGATATGGTTAAGATAAATGTTAAGGTAAATAAATATATACAAAAAACAGATGAATACATTATTTACAATTTAATATTATTGTTATAAATAGCAATAATATTAAATTGTAAATATTAAATTATATCTAGAAAGTATACTATACAATATAGGATCAACAGAACTCAGAAGGGTTTTTATAGAAGTGGGGAAAGAGACACGGATGGATATCAAACTATCTAAAAAGGAAGTTCGGTCATATTTAGGACAGGAAAAGAATAAGTGATCCAGATCCCCAAAGTCATGTCCGCATTCACATTGTGGACTATCTATAATATGAAACCTTGCAAGGTGGGCCGGACAAGTGGTGTGTCCAAGGCGCATTCTTATCAATATGGTGGTAATGATTTTATCAAGTTTAATGACAGAGAACCATGACTTGTTAGGAATTATTTGTTGAATTTCGCAATAATTTTTGCCTTTAAATTGGCCACTCTCTGCCCAGACTTTACCCCAAGAGGCCCTGAGATAAAGACCAGAAAGAACAGCTATCCATAAATCCTGAGTATATATTTTAAAGGGGAATTTGTCACCACACACCACAGCTCTTCATTTGCAAGTATGTCGGCTATTTCGTTGCCTATTATGCCATAGTGGCTAGGTATCTAGACAAAAGTGACTGAAAGACCTTTTGTTGAACACTCGTAAAGATTACTTCTAATGTCTGCTATAATAGGAAAAAATGATTTTGATTTGAAGGGAAATCTCAAAAGAGCCTGTAAAGCACTCTTGGAATCACATAAAATTAAACTATTTTTAAGTTTACAAAGTAAAACATGTTCTAATGCTTTGGCGATGCCAAGACATTCAGCAGTAAAAACTGACGTGGTAGATGGGCATTTTATTTTTTGGACAATATTATATTGGGCATAATAAACTCCTACTCCTACAAAATCTTCTGACTTGTGTTTTGACGCATCGGTATAAATATGATTCTTTAACAACAGAATTAAAATAATTATTGGCATTATATTTTTCAATATTTGCAAGATAATGAACAGTCGGAATGGTAGATAAGGTTTCATATTTACATTTAAATAAATCAAGCTTTGGAGATCGATGTATCGGGTAGTGAATCGATTTATACCTCAAATAACTTTTTACCAAACAAGGTAGTGGCTTGTTATTCCAATAACTTGATGATTCAATGAGATCCGTGAGAGTATTTAATTTGGTTATCAAGGGGCTATTTGAAAATTGCAAAACACGAAAAAATAGACGATCAGACAAAAACTGGCGCCTTAAATAAAGCGGGGGTTCGTTACACTCTACTTGTAATGCATTCAAAGGACTCGATTTCATGGCTCCAGTTATTATTCTCATAGCTTTTGATTGGATAGAATCTAGTTTTTTTAGACCTGCTGAATTACAGGGCTCTAACAAGAAGGTTCCGTAATCAAGGATACTCCGTACTGTAGCATTGTAAAGTAGCTTCAGGGAAAACGGATGTGCACCCCACCAAACACCAGAGAGGCATCTCATTAAATTAAGAAGCTTTTCACATTTAGTAACTACGTATTCACAATGAGCCATTCCTGTCAGTTTTGAATCTAAAACGACTCCCAAAAACTTGACATGGTTATTAGTTGGTATTCGACGATTATCGTAAATTATGGAAATTGGAGGATGTAAACGTTGACGCGTGAAGATTACTACCGAACTTTTAAGAGGTGAAATGCTGAGACCATTTTCATCCATCCAAAGTTTTAAACAATCGAATATCAAAAGGAATTTGATATTCGGCTACATAATGAACTAAATGTGTTACCCATGGCATATATTACTAAATCATCAGCATATTGAAGCATGTTAATAGAGTTCGAGAGTGAAGATTCCAAGTCGTGAGTATATAGGTTAAAAAGTATCGGACTGAGTACAGATCCTTGTGGAAGTCCTTTCCACACAAGTCTACTTTGATCCCGTTGTTGGTCAAGTTTTATTGTTCTACCTGACAGAAGGTTTATAATAAAGTTTGTTAGAATATCCGGAATAGCAAGTTTATTCATTTTATATTGAAGAATATGCAGATTGACATTATCATAAGCTGATTGCAAGTCTAAAAAGACTGCAATAGCTGATTCATTACGTGTAAAATCCCATCGTATATCTGTCGTAAAAGTACCCACACTATCTAAAGTGCTCCTACCTTTCCTGAATCCAAACTGTGATTCGGGTAGTATTCCACGATTTTCAATGAACCATTCAAGACGATTTTTTACCAAATTCTCAGCAATTTTTGCGATTACAGGTGATAATGCTATTGGGCGATATGATGATGCTAGACTCGGTGACTTGTCTGGTTTAAGAATGGAAATAATAATTTGCGATTTCCAAGAAGGCGGAACATTGCCCGATAGAATTATTTTATTAATTAAATCCAAGTAATACTGAAGAGAAGCTTGACTAAGGTTTGCTAAAAAAGAATATGGAATACCATCTTTACCTGGGGCAGAGTCTTTGATCGAAGTTCAAGCACTTTGTACTTCTTGCATAGTGAAGGAAGAATTAATAATACATTGGTTTTGGAAGATGTACGAAGTAATATTACTACAAAAAAGGTTGTGTTCCGGAACGAAGGGGGAGCTAGACGATCCAAAAATGTTTCGCTTAAATTTGGAGCTAATGATATAATACGATTATCACTGATACCATTTCTAAATCGTCTTATATTTTGCCAAAGAATAGATGGATTAACATGAGGAGAAATGGATAGGTAAATTTTTTTCCATCCCTGCATTTTTTTTTCTTTTAGTAGTTTGCGTGCACTTGATATAGCATCAGACACGGCGCTAAAGTTTTCGTCTGATATGTCTCTATTGTACCGTTTCTCAGCTTCTTTTCTTAATTTAACTATTTCAGTACATTCTTTATCCCACCAAGGTGGAGAAGGGATATGGCGACTAGGTGACTTTTTCAAAGGAAATGTTTCATCTGCAGCTTGTAGTAGTGCACTTGTAAATGCATTGCTACTATTATTAACTCCATGCGATAAATTGGGTAAATTCAAAATATCAACGGCTCTTTTAAATTTATCCCATAATTTTTCAATTTTGAGTTTATATTTCAAACGTGGCTTTCTGTAAGAATTCTGTAAGTAACGCGAATCATTAGTTGGAAATGAAAAAACAATTGCGAAATGATCACTTCCATGTGAGCTTGATAACGTATGCCATGTCATACATGAAGCTAAACTTGGCAAAGAAAGAGAAAGATCTATTGCACTAATATTTTCGTTTGGTCCTGTGCGTGTGGTAGGAGCACCAGAATTAAGTATACAAATATTATGAGAATCAAGTATGTCTAACAACATTTCACCACAATATGTAGAGATAGAACATCCCCAAGAAATATGATGGGAGTTGAAATCTCCTAAAATTATAAAAGGACGAGGAAGACGTGTGATAAGACTGTTAAGTTGTGAAGAGCTGAAGAAGAAGCAGAAGGAACATGTATAGAAACTACGCAAATATTATTAATCTGTGCTGCTACCACGGAGAAATTACTATAGGTAGGAAGTGATAGAGGATAGAAAGAGATAAGCTTAAGCCAAGTCTCAGAGAGTGCAAATAAACATGCCCTAGACTTGTTTATTAAGTATATTATTTCAGATTTTTTAGAAACTGCACTTCTACAGTTCCATTGTAGAATTTTTTGAAGTACTGCCATTTTTAAGGGTTTCTGGATTGTTGAACATATCGATTATAGATGCAACGTTGTACGGTATTTTAATATTAGACTGGGTTAATGTCTGAATGAGAATTTGAATGATATCTGATGTAGTCAATTTGGAAGTATTTTCCAATGCACAGCCATCTTGGACTGCAGGAGTATGAAATTCTTTGATTATATTTTGATAAGCCTCTTGATCATAACCTTTATTTGAGTTAGGGGGTGTACGACGATTTCTAAAGATTGTTTTCCTATATGAACTATTTGGCTGTGACTGATGAGATGAATGAGGGCGAGTAGACAGATGGACTGGAGTATTATAAGAAACTGATGTTCTTCCTGCTATATAAGCATAGGAATTATTAATAGGAAAAATCAACTTTGCTGCTTCCTCATATGAGATGCATTTTTGTGCCATAGAAATTTTAATTTGTTTTTGACAGTCATACTCTGGACAAGATCTACTAATAGCAAAAGTATTACCTGAGCAATAGCAACAAGTAACATTCTCCTCATTTACATTACAAGAGTCACCAGTGTGTTCAGAGCCGCATTTGTAACATTTACATTTTGATCGGCATTGCAATTTCGTATGTCCAAATCGACAACAATTGAAACATTGTATAGTTGGGTATGTGTATAGCTCTACTGGTAAGGAATTAAAACAAACGAATATACGTTCCCGCAGGACCTGGCCATCGAATGTCAGAACAACATTTTGAGTAGATTTCCAGACAGGAGAACCCTCCACTATAGTCTTATAATTTATTCGTCTAACCTTGAGAACCTTACCACAACCACTAGGCACTGACACATTTTCAATAACATCCTCAATTGACCAGTCGTCGTACAAAGCCCATGCGCATTATTTGGAATGATGGAATAAATGCTTTCAAGTTCATCTTTTCTAAGCTGGAATTATCAATGAAGGTGTTAGCGTCAGTAAAACTTGAAAAAGATAAAGACATTCTGTTCAGTTCTTTTCTGTTTGTCACAACATAGAACATAAAGGATAGATATTTTAGTGGTGTAAATATGCAAAATGGAACACGAGAGCTCGATACCTACATGCGCAAACGCTAGGCGTGGCCGCCATTTTATGACCAGTGGGCAGTAACACAATTAAAGAAAGTTGAAAGGTTTCAAAGCGAGTGACAGCTGCCAAAGATTTCATTTTCGGGCCAACTAACAGATGGCACTACAGTCTTCTGAAAACGTTAAGCGTCTGTCCCACCCCTGCCCATGTCAATAGTCAATAAAGTCAATACTCAACTGACAAGTTGACAAATAAATAAATTTACAATCTACCAATCATTGAATCATAACAAATATTAGATTAGTTAACAATAACGATGCATTAACAATATAAAATCAAATCTGCACAGTAAAGTGTTAATTATCGTACCTTAAATGTATTTAAACTGTTTTTAGGCTTGGAGATTAGGCAACTAGTATGTAGTTGGTAGAGTGTGATCTCAGTAAACTACCTTTTTGAATTTTTTAATTTTACTGACTTACATTAACTATTTTATAAAATGAATAATTCCAATAGCAGTTCAAATGTTAGAGCACCAATGGAATCTACTACATCTTGGTCCCATCCGGGAAACCGATTTCATAGATTTTTGGCTCTAATTTTGATGTGTTTTCTTTGTTTTGGTGAGTTTTTTCTGTTCATTCTGCTCTGTGGGATTGTTATTATTATTATATCACTAAGCTCATAACATATTGTTTTGGACTTTCAAATTCATTGTATGTTTACACATGATATAAGTTCTGTTTTATTTTAGGTTCTTACTTCTGCTATGATACTCCAGGTGCTTTAGCAGATAACTTCAAGAGTGACTCCCATTTAAATACATCTCAATTTGCTTTATTATATTCCATATACTCTTGGCCAAATGTAGTTTTATGTTTTATTGGCGGTCTTCTTATTGACAGGTAAGTAATTGTATGTTGACTCAAATGTCTGTGACTCATTGAAAATAACATGTATTGCAATTAGTAATGTGTTAATCTGACACTGTACTCTCTGACCTCATTGCAATGATAATAATATTGTATGTTTATATTATGTCTTGGCTTTGGTAGTGAAGAGAGTCAACCCACATTTTATGCTAAATGAGTTAAAAGCACAATTAGAATGAGAATAAAATATTTTTACTGCTGGTGAAGAGAGACAACCCACGAATTTTAACTAATAATAATAACAATGGTTAAAGGGGATTATATGAAATTCCTTAGTATAGTTTTTGCACTGACACAAGTAATGTAATTACCTCATTATCTCAAAATTAAAGATTGTGGGTTGACTCTCGTCCAACTCTACCAAAGTGATGTGCAACAATTGTACAGAGTTATTGGTAGTACAACAAGTAAGCCCTCCTTAAAGTCCGGCAACATTCCTGTGATTCCTCTGGTTTTGCAAGGTGGCTTCGGTGATCACTTAACACCAGGTGATCCATATGCTGGGGGAAGGGTCATATTGCATCAAGCAGTTCTAATATGGTGTAAAGGAGTAAAATATCGTACTTATTTAAAATGATAAGGAATAATATTGTATTTATGTAAAACACCTTTTACATTACCACATTATAATTGCCAAATTATTAAAGTATTAAGATAGATATGGTAATAGTATGTTATCATTAAGAGATAGAGAGAGATTGATAAGAGATAAATTCTATCGGGGACTATTCTGTAGACCTATATAAGATAAATAATTCTACCATATATTATTTTGTTATATCTCAAAGGGCTTATACAGCGTTTTTGTTGGAAGCTCCCAGATGGCTTATTTTCTCCAAAACCTCCAACAAATATCTTTAATGTATACAAAAATTTAACAAATCATATACCTTCCTTGAGAACAATGTAATCCATTCATCAAAATCGATGCAGTAGTTTTTGAGTTTATCGCGAACAGTCAGACAGACGCGGCGGAGGACTTTGTTATATACTATGTTAGCGATTTTATTGTTTTATTTACAATGGGTATTGTTGTTTGGAAATTTTATAGAACAACCTTAAGTTTTGTTCGAATATTTTTGTGACTAAGTAAATAAGTTCGTAGATGTAACGCATTATTGGAGAGCTAAGAAAACGGTTGCAATTGTAAAATCTGCGAGCCAAGTTGAATATCGCCTTTTTTTTTGTTTTTAAGGCATTTTAGTAGATAAAAATCTCAATAAAATATTGGAATAATATCGCTTTTCGTCTCGCATTTTTAAACTTGGACTGTTAATTGTTGTTTTAATATTGATAAATAACCAATCGCTTTTATAAATCTGAAGAAAAAAAAAAAATTAATTGATACTTCTTTTTAAAATAATTTGTTGATTTTGCATTTCTGACTTACTCTGATAAAAGCTAAAAAAAAAATAACTCAAAAATGGTCCACTTCTGCATTATATTGGTTAAAATTATATCAAATCCTATCCAATCTCAGGAACAAATCACCTCTTATCTGTCTTAATTAACAACTTTTTCTAACTACAACCCTGCATTTTGATGATAAAATGTAGTTGTCCATTCAAAGTCATTATTTACTCTTACTCTCTCCATAACATATTTGGGAGAGCATACTCTTCTCTCCAGAAGACGCAGTGTTGGCAGGCCCCCCACAAGATGGACCGACGATCTGGTCAAGATCGCTGGAATACGTTGGATGAGGGCAGCGCAGGACCGATCATCGTGGAAATTTTTGGGGGAGGCCTTTGTCCAGTAGTGGACGTTTGCCGGCTGATGATGACTCTTCTCTCATTGATATTGCTGTTGATTTTATGATTCCTCTGTTGTCTCAATAGGAACATTTGGGGCAATTCATTGGTTCAACTCAAATTTAGTTCTTGATCATCATAACCACATTAACTATTGCATAATTATTATTAAGTATTCAACCATTTATTCAAATTCATATTAATATTTATATTTTTATTAATTATTAATAGATTGGGAAATGAGACAATCAGATTTTGCTAATGTCAATAATAATAATAATAATAATAAATTAAAATATTAATATAGATTATTTTGTGCAGAACTCTAATTATTTTGCCACATTAAAATTAACTTACTCCATAAGCTATCTGCTAGCGCACATCCCATTAAAATCAGTCCAGCAATTTTGAAGATTTTTAGAAAATTGGTCTTCTAGTAATTATTTGATATTACAAACAGATACTTCACTTTCGGCACTGCAACCATATATACACATTTAAAACTTCAACTATTTCTATTTTGTAAATTTAGTACTTATAGAATATTATTGTTTTTTTTTAAAAGCATACGAGCAAAGAGAAGGTCAAAATGGATGATGATTAAATAGATACTTAATTACGAGTGAAAAAAAATTGAATTTTGAACGAAAGTCGTAAGAAATGTTTACTAAGAGAGCACGGACGAGTAAAAAAAGAAGGACTCCGCGCCGTGATATCAGCAAGTGAAGCACCTTTATGCTAGTGTGTGTGCGGTTACGGGGGATTCTAGTTACACAATTTTTTCTCCCTTAAATAATCATATATGGCCACAAATACTTATATAGTATCTTTTTTTTTAAATATTTTATTGATACGCAAACTAATCTGTCACAGAAGATGACAATTCTCATAATGGCCGCCTATCGGCCTGTAGTAGTGTAAGTGTGTGCGTGGGGCTATGTATTTACACGTTAATCGGCTTGTTTTGGTGCTACACTGTTATGTAAGGTGACACGGAGTCCTTATTTTTTTCTTAGTCCGTGTATGAGAGATATATTTTTTCATTTCTTTTACACCTGCCATAATTATGTTGTATAATCTTGTCTGTTTCAGATGTTTTGGTGTGAGATTAGGTACAATAATATACATGTCAATATTGTTTGTTGGGGCTGTAGTATTTGCTTTTGGCGTTTACATAGATAAGTTTTGGCTTATGATACTAGGAAGGTTTATATTTGGGTAAGAGAATTATTTACTTTTTTTGTACTTATGTGTAAGTCTCAACCTTTGTCTATTTAAGTTGCATCACTGTAATTTTATAAAAAAAGTGTAAAATGCTGAATCGAAAAATAGGAGTGGCAATGAGTTTCTTGCCAATTCCTGTTCAACACTTGCATTTGTAGTCGAGCGTCATAGGGGACGCCAAAATTGTTTTATATGAGTTAAAATAATTTTATCAAAAATTAGCAAGAGTCGGCAACATCGACACAGGACCACTCAAGACAAGTGGTAACAAAACCAGTGGTAATTTGTAAACATTATTGAGTTTTGGTCTGAATGGTGCCGTAGCTAGTGAAATTATTGGGCAAATGAGACTTAACATCTTATGTCTCAAGGCGACGAGCGCAATTGTAGTGCCGCTCAGAATTTTTGGTTTTTTTCAAGAATCCCGAGCGGCACTTTAGTGTGATGGGCCGGGTGTTCTGTGTTTATATCTTACTATTTTGTTACAGTATTGGAGGGGAGTCTCTACAAGTGGCTGTCAACAATTATGTTGTGTTGTGGTTCAAAGGAAAAGAGCTCAACATGGTGTTTGGGTTGCAGCTATCATTCTCGAGATTTGGAAGTACTGTCAACTTTTGGGTCATGGAGCCTATATATAGATGGGTTGCCAATTATTATGGTGGCTATGAGCGTTTGGGTGTAACACTGTTCGTTGGTTTGTATGCAATCTATTATAATTCTTAATCATACCCATTATGTACGTATATTTTAAATTTCATCTTACAAAAATTCTCCCCAAAAATAGGGTAAATATAGTTTAACATGGGTCGAATGTAAGATGAATTAGTTTGCTAGTTTTCGATTTCAGTAACTATCTATTAGATAATATTATTATATTTTGAAAGGTATTATACAAGTTATTCAAAGTTGGTGTGGTGACATCAGTTGTACTGACTGATTGATGTATGTCATGTTGAAATGCGGAACACACCTTTTAAACAAGATTGATATGAGCTTGTCGAAGGTTAGAGAGTTGATAATGATGACTAACACTGACTAACATTGAATAAATGTGTGACGAACTTACTAATAGAGAAATGATTTAACGAATATATAAATATTATGACATTTATAAACATTGAAAAAAAAAATTACATTGAAATATGTACACTTTTTTTTAAACGAGTAGAGCGGTCGAGACAAGAGTTAGCTGTGAAATACAATAATAACTTCATGTTAAATTCTTACTACGTACTTACGGCAAGCTAAATATTTTCTATGCGCCTTTTAAAAAAAACTGACTACAAGTTTGTAGTAATAACTTCAAAATGAAGTTCGTATTTAACGGTTCTTATTTAGTCAATATTTTTAACATTAATGATTTTTTTTAGAAAATTTATATATGTATCTCTAACAAAAGTTATTTATAGTCTCGTACCAGATTTTGGCGAGACAACACGTCCTGAGGATGCCTCGTGTAGAGGCGAAACACGTGTCGAATTGTTTTAAAACAAATATTGGCGGAATTAACACTAAAGATAACTTAAATCATTTGAAATATTTTTTATTAAAAAATAAGTGATAAAGGTTTTTTATCTACTCTGAAATATTATTGTTTAACTGTTAAATTACTTGGTGTAGGTACTTACTTTAAAACACCCACTCATAGAGATGTATTTTTATTTATTGAAACTCGAGATACACAATTATGTTCGCACATTGATAAGCGACTCAAACATAGATCTCGACTCGACAAATATGGATTTGCGTAATCATCAATATGACAAAATAAACATGATATTAAACTGTTTGCTGACGATACATCTTTGTTATTTAAAATAAAACGCCAGCAAAAAACTTTCTGTCAGGTTGACGACGACATTGCTGAAGTAGTAAATTGGTTTAATGTTAATAACTTACTTTTAAACGAAAGGAAAATAAAAAGTGTAAGGTTTACACTTCCAAATATAAACCACCAACCAACACCTATAAAAATTAATAATGAAAAACTTGATGTAGTAGAAACGACAACATTCCTAGGCATTACATTAGACTTTAAGCTACAATGGGGTGCTCACATAAAAAACTTATGTAATCGACTTAGCTCTGCAGTATTTGCGATAAAAAAATTAGGCAGCTGACAGATGTTGAAACGGCTAGACTTGTATATTTTAGCTTCTTTCATAGTGTCATGTCTTACGGAATTATATTGTGGGGTAGGGCTGCAGATATTGAAAACATATTTGTGCTGCAGAAAAGAGCAATTCGAGCAGTCTATAAAATGCGTTCAAGGGATTCATTGAGAGAAAAGTTTAGTGAAATAAATATTATGACAGTACACTGCCAGTACATATACGAGAACCTCCTATACGCCCATAAAAATATTAGCCAATTTAAAAAGAATAGTGATGTACACAGTGTCAATACTCGAAACAAACATAAACTCGCAATTCCATCTACTAGGCTCCGTAAAATTGCTAAATCTTTTAAAGTGATTTGTGTTGTATTTTATAATAAACTCCCAAATGAAATTAAAATTTTACCTATTAAAAAATTTAAATGTATCGTAAAAAATAAATTAACATCTAAGGCCTATTATAGCGTGAAAGATTATTTGAATGATAAAGATAGTTGGAATTAATGTTCTAAATTTTGTTAATGAATATTGTTATACTCATTTGAATGCTATTGTAACTTTTGTACTTCATCCTGACTTGCACTAAATAACTTATTAAGTTTTACAGTGAATAAAGATTTTTTGACTTTGACTTATAAAAATCCGTTGATGATGCCCGCCACTTATCAATACCGTAGAGACTCGATTATTCGGACTATTTCTTGTTATGAGTCATTTGGATAATCAAAAGTTCGAATTATTGAATAAAAGTTATTTTTGTACTTATTACTACCTAACGAATGGAGTACCCACGTGGGTACTCAATGTTAATGTTGTTTTTAAATTGTTAAAATAGTAGGTAAATCATAAACTTAGTAGGTATACTAGTGGAATAGAAAACACTCTCCTCATTACAGAGAGTCTAAATTTAAAATGTCTTTACCATAAATTGAATAATTTAATAATACGGTTTAAAATTTAAGGTTGTCATATTTTAAAACACTTTTTTGATTTCCACTGCCAATACCTAACCTGGTTTAAACTCTTTGTTGGCAATCCGTATAATCGCGAATCTATATAACTTAGGTCCGGATAAAGTCTGTATGTTTCGATTTATGAACATCTACGTTTATCAGACGCTGTTACGGTGAAGGAATTGAATTTAACGATTGTGTGCAAGTAGTTTACTCAACAAGTACAAAAACGTGTTAAATCTTGATAAAGCTTCTAAAAATATGAGGGATTGCTCATTTGATTCGGATCGAATGATGTATTTGCAAATAAAAATACTAATTGAACATAATATTACACTCTCCTGTATCTTCGAGTCCGACTAAAAGTAGTAAACATTCATGTCAATAGTTTTTCTTAATGATATCACAGACTGGGAATGGAGCGACCATCCTTAGGCTATTTAATTATATTTTTTTACTGTACGATAGGTATTACGTTGTAATCCATACTTTTATAAATCAATCAGCTGAGTTTGTTGCTCCCGTTCTTAGGTCTGAGCGTGAAGGCACACTATTTCGAATGGATAGTAGTTTTTGACGTTCAATAAGTGATTTTAAATCCTTTTTTTAGTAAAAATATTTGAATTTGAATGTTTTTTTGACGTTTCAGCATCACTCACGTGCTTAGGGTCTCTCATATGCGGTCTCATTTTGGGATGGATGGATTATAGAGCCGAAAGAATATTGGATCGATCAGAAAACAATGCAAATGACCCTCCGTTTCGGCTGGTGGACGTTTTGAACTTCAAACCAGTTTTTTGGCTGGTCTCAGTCATATGTGTGGCATATTACTTGGCAATATTTCCATTTATTGCCTTGGGAAAGTAAGTATTTATTAATTTTATAAAAAAAATCTTAATAGATAAATCAACTTACACAGATTTTAGTTAAACAATTGACAAATAAAGTTCTATTTGTTAACTTCGATATTACTCGTATATATAAGTGAGATAGCAATATTGGAACTACTGCTCTAACTCATGACTTGTCAAAACCTAAGTTATAGTTCTGATGTGAAATTTCACATATTATTATTATATTATTTAAACGTTCAATAGGTTATTCTTTGAAAGAAAGTTCGACTTTAATCCTCAAGATGCAAATACAGTTAATTCAATGGTATATCTTCTGTCTGCTGCCTTGAGCCCATTCTTCGGTATCCTCATTGACAAGACCGGAAGAAATGTCACGTGGGTTATTCTCAGTATTGTGACGACAATTGGATCGCATTTTCTTCTTGCATTCACATTTGTCAATCCATATGTTGGAGTGGTGAGTATAAACACACTTCATATTAGGGGCCGTCCATAAAAATTACGTGACACGATTTACATGATTTTGTGACCCCTCCCCTTGTCCTTGTCAAAGCTTGTTACATTTTTGTGAGACCTCCTCCTACCACGTGTTATGTCACATATTTTTCAATTTTACATTTAGAAATTTATGAAATTGAAACAGCAGTGCTCTAAAATTATTTTATTTTCATTTAAATTCAGCTAGCAAGCATTTAAATGCAAAGTTTCTGTAATGCAAGACTTTTTTATTTTAAGATTCCATTTCACTTTCAATATTGTCACTACTTTTCACACCTTCCCAAATGTGTTAACTTCGTCCTGTACATTTTGTTTTTTTTTCTTTCAATATAAGCTGCACTGTTTTGATTTGATTTATATATATATATATATATATATATATTTGATTTATATTTATATTGAAAAAATGTGATGTCACCAAATTTGCGATCCCTCCCCGCCCCTTGTCACACAATGTCACATTTTGTCGACCTCCCTCCCTCCCTCTTGACTTTTGACGTGATTTATGGGTGGCCCCTTACTGTAATTAACTAAAATTTAAAAAGAATTTAACACTTGTTATTGTACCTATACCATACATACAATATACTAACGTATAGACAAACAAAGAACATCTCTAATGGAATACAGCAATATAGAAGAGGAAAGCTAGCTAGAAACTGTAACCGATTTTAAATGTCAAGTCGTAAACAGTCAGCCACTATTGGAATTTGCTCCTTAATATTTTGATGAGGTATTAAAATACCAATAAGGCACACACATTCACAAATCAAAATGGGTCATGCATTATCGGGCTGTCATATCGAAAATCATAATCTATATACCTTTATATAAATGAATTGCTGTTCGATAGTCTCGCTAAAACTCGAGAACGGCTGGACCGATATGGCTAATTTTGGTCTTGAATTATTTGTGGAGGTCCAGAGAAGGTTTAAAAGGTAAATAAATATGAAAATGATCGAAATTAAATAAAAACAACAACTTTGTTGTTCCTTTGATGTGTCCCCTGTCGTTCAGAAATCAAATTGAAAGAATAGTTTAAAATGAATAACTAATTAGAATCTTTATATCTTTCTAACTTTCTCAGGAGGTAAAAACACACTTTAATAAATTAAATTATTGATTTTGTCTTATATGATTTCTTTATATGGCAATACAACGTTTGCTGGGTCAGCTAGTCACTAATAAATATATTGTAAGTACGTGTTGCGTATCATAACATTATGTATTTATTAATGTCAAACTCTCGCCGATTTTACAAAGCCGAGTAGGTAACAATAGTCAAGCAACTGATGTTGACAGGTAATTTGACAAACATTTGATTTCAATTTGTGATACTCTCATAAATCAAAGGAAATCAATATGATAATGTAAGAAAAAGTTATTTATTAATAAAATCTTTTATTTATTATTATATAAATTTTATTCTTAGTAACAATTCTTGAATATTTACATTATAATTTTGTGTATGTACATTATTAGTATCATTATTTAATCCTATAAAAGTAACAATTGGTTAGAGTGAGAGAGGAGGAGCCTGCCAACAGCTGCCGTATGCGTGAGAGAAAGGGATGCCAGACAGACTGGCGCCGTAACGCGTTACGTTACGAAGCGTTTTAACATAAGTTATCACTTCGAAAACACAACGGTGTTATAAATAGTACAACGGTACTATTTTTATTATAATAAGTATAAAAATCCAAACATTAAATTTTAATAAATTCGTGACATGGATAGGTATTGGAAATATAATTACAGATTTGGTTGCGTAATCTACACATTGTATACAAGCGATAAATCTGTTTGTTTGTATGTGTGTTTTATATTGCTCACAATATTAATTTTGATTATTTGAAATCAAACAAATATGCTCCAGAATCATGATAAAGGCTCATTCCCACAGAACACTTATAACGAAAATAAATATTCATTTTAAATTACATATTAAATTTTATAAACAAAATTGAACTTAATATATAAAATATTAAATGAAATTCTTTTTAAAGGGTTAAATATCTGAATTTTTAAATTGATTAGTCGTAAAATTAACATTTATTTTAATTATCATCGATTTATTATAATATTATCGTTATTTATACAAAAAAAAAGAAATGACAATCTTCCAGTTTCAAATCCAATTGGAAATTTAAAAAAATGAAAGCAAAACTTAAAGTATTCTGTTGTCTCTTTTTTATAAAAAGTATTTTAAAATATGTGACTAATTTAATAAAAATAATACTTATGTCAAAATTTTAGATATCACTGGGAATATCTTATTCTCTCCTTGCCAGTGGACTGTGGCCTTTAGTTGCTATGATCGTTCCGGAAAATCAACTTGGAACTGCATATGGAATGTATGTTTATTTTATTTTATGTGTTTATTGATTGATACTTAAATATATTGTTATATTTCAATACATAGTGAAGAAGAACTTTTAAAATATTTTTTAACAGTGGGAGGAATCCTTGTACTTGAGGCTAGCTGGTGGGTCTTTTTCTACGGCGAAACTGTAATGTGCAAGAGTTATTGTGTTTCGGTGTGAAGAGCGCCGTAGCTAGTGTAATTATTAGGTTAATGTGACTTAACATCTTATGTCTCAAAGTGACGAGCGCAATTGCAAAGTCGACCAAAATTTTGGGTTCATAGCTCATGGGAAGCGTGCGGTGACGATGATGCGGGTACCATGATTTTTGTTCACCCAATCGTACACATATACCCTGTCTTGCCATAAATATTGAAACAAAGAAAAATACGTTTTTCTTAATTTTACAGCGTGTTAGTTTAATAGATAAATATAAAATAATTTAAAATATAAAAAGCTTATTCGAAATGGTCATTAGCTGCAATGCAGTCCTTTAAACGTTGAGGCAAGTTATCAATAAAAGCTCTAAAGACTCTTTCCATGGAAAAATTCTTCACTGCCCATCGTACGGATTGTTTTAGTTACTCCAAATTATCATGGCGTTTAGAGCAAAAACTCTCAGCTCTAAAACTGACCATAAATCATAATCCAGCGGATTTAGTTCGGGACTAGACGACGGCCAGTCTTCAGCTCTCATGAAGTCCGAAACGCTCGTTTCGGACTGATTTCGTACAAGACTGCGTAGACCGAGCTTTATGACCCGGCGCCGAGTCTTGGTGGAAGGACCATTCTTGGTTATTGAACATGGTGTTGTTAAGGGGCTTCACTACCTTCTCAAGAATGGTATCTTGATACACTTGTGCCGATGTTTTGATACAATTTTCACAAAAGTATTTCTCAGTCACTCCTTCATAGCTAATACCCCACCAAACCATCACTGAAATCGGATAGCGCTCACGTAGGACTCTGTCGACTAATTTGGAAACTTCCTTAGAGCTTTGAGCATAAATACAGTCATTTTGTTTGTTAAAATGTTGCTCAGTTGTAATAAAATTCTCATCCGTAATGAAAATTTTTCTGTGACCTCCCTTTGCGTGCCGCTTCAGTAGTTGTTTCAATTTTACCACCCTATTCTTTTTTAAATTATCAGTTAAGAAATGACCAGTACTTACGTCTCTTATAGGCTGCAAGTCCTACGTAATCTTTTAAAACACGCGACATGGTTCTAGGTGCTATTTTCATCTCCCGCGATAAAATATTTTGCTTTCGGACAGGATTTTGAACAATCATATAGAATTGACAGATTCCAAATTCAAATGTAATATTTTTAATTGTAACAGTATTTATGGCCAGACTAAGTATATACACACAGTATACATATCGCTCATGGGAAGAGTGCGGTGACGATGACGCGAGTTCCATGATTTTTGTTCACCCACGTTCACCAAGTGCTCAACTCGCCCAAAGAGATTTTCACTTCAAAACTATTGTTTAGTTTATTACAGAACTAACGGTTGCTCATTTTCTCCAATCAAATAGGTTCTTAAGTCAAATTGGTGTGTTGTAGATGTCAAGCGGTACAGAACCTGGGTCTCGCGACTGTCATAATACTGGCAGGTGTGATTGTTGACAAGTATGGATATCTGATGTTGGAAATGTTCTTCTTGGGATGCCTGTTCAGTAAGTACTACTGTACTGTTGTTGTAGATGAATTCAATGAGTTTTCACCTGAGGGCCCACCATGAACTGTTATTGCGATTCAATTGACGACCTAAACTGAACTGCTTTGCTATTACAACCAATTATCCAATTTAGGTTGACGTCAAATCAAGTCGGAAATTCAATTCGTTCATTAATTCGTACCATGAGGTGATATTTCAACCTAAACTGGCAAGCTTATGTGTCAAAGGGAGCGATTCAAAATAAGTTTGTTAATAACTTTTAAAAAATAGTAAAAAATACATAAAACATACAGAAAAAATGGAATTGATGAAATATGCGATTCAAACCCCATTCAGTTATAGAACTGCAATTGAATCGATAATTAAAAGTAGTAGTAGGAAGGCCTTCTGATGAAATGTAATCACCGCGTCTCATAATCTCTTGTAACACCGAAGAAGGGCGTTACCGATCCTTATATCGTCACCTTTTTGATATAAATAGTGATTTTCATTTTACTCGCTGCTGTCAGGTCGGTCTAAACGTTAGTATATATTTTATGTTGGAAACTCACTTTTTTCTAGTACTTAATAGGAATTACTTGATATTGTTAATTACTACGAATAAAAAAGTAAAGATGGGTGGTGTTATATGGATTTTTTTATGGAATAGGAGGACATACGAGTATACGGGTCACTTGATGTTAAGTGATCACCGCCGCCCACATTCTCTTGCAAAACCAGAGGAATCACAAGAGCGTTGCCGACCTTTAAGGAAGGTGTACGCGGTTTTTTGGAAGTACCCACGTCGTCCCGGAAAAACCGCACAAGGAAGCTCATTCCACAGCTTTGTAGTACAAGGAAGAAAGCTCCTTGGAAATCGCACTGTGGAGGACCGCCACACATCCAGGATTGGTGGTTTAACGAATTTTAGCTTCACTTTGTTCCTATACGATTAAAGAACGGAATGATCTTTGTTCTGACCCATGACTCATGATGACAAATGTTATCAGTCAAAGTAATTATTATGTGCTTCATCCTCACTTCCGCCCTCTGTTATCTATACATTGAATAACTGTCCGTAACCAAGTAGAAAATGTACATTGAGTATTAGTTTTAAAAGAATACTTGCTGTGTTCATAAAGAATACTTTATAGAATTTTGGCATTTTTTTTATGGAAGGACAAACGAAGGTTTCTGAAGGTACCCATATCTTCCTTTAAACCCTGTTTAAGGATCTCTCAAGGAGCTAATTCCATGGGTTGGTTATACATGGAGAAAAGTTCCTTGACAACCGCAGTGTTGAAGAGGGGATGGTGGGGAACTAATTGTGGGAATGATATCGTAATTTGTAGCGTGTCATGCGTTATTCAATCTGTTAAATTTAATTCAAATTTTGCATGAATACTGACAATATGATGGACAACATATAGGCTACGTATTGTCACGTTAGATGCAGATACATACTGTTTTATAGCGTCGCGGACAGCAGCTAGTTTATAATATGACCATATAATCGAATAATAAAAGTTGTATTTGTAAACAACATTTGTTTTGTACAAGCATATACATCGCCCAATAAAAGGCTTACTAACTCGACTTTACCGAGTGGTAGTGATAAGAAGTTTATGTTTCTTCCTGGTGTTAACATTATGATTGGTGTATTAAATAAATAAATAAATATGGATGAGGATGATAACGACCGTAAGGGTCACCTGGTCGCATTCTCCTGCAACACCAGAGACCACAAAACCACTTCTTTTGAAGGTCACATAACCTGCCCAAAAACATAAAATCACTCTGTGATGCCAAGTTAAGGGTTCCTTCAAAGGTCTCGGAATTCAATTAAATAATAAAATACCAGATAGTATACTAGGACTCACTGAGCATAAATTTAAGAATATATTAAAGCTTCTTTGACAAAGAAGGCTTACTTTATTACAGTAGATTATAAGAATAAGAATAATGATGCATGGTACATGTTTGGTTCTGCGCAGGCCACCTAAAATTTTATAGGTTGTATTAGATTGAATAGGCTAAGTTGTTATATGATTTAAAATATGGGCTGGGAGTTTCTTATCAGTTCTTCTCCCCATGTCAAAGCTCTTCTACGAACTAGAAGTGTCATGAAGTTTATTTACCAAGTGTTGTTGCAATATGTTAATGTCACTATATTGTAAATAAATATATTTCTGTGTACGTAACAATTTCTGGAAGTTACAAGGCCATTCATAGCCCGCCCCTTCAATGCTGCGATGGATTTTGATCGAAACTATCAAGGATTACAATACAAATTAGTTTTTTTTATAGTTGCACTGATTGCCGCTGTACTTATTTATATAATCGACTCAGCTAATTCGGGCGTTCTCAATCTCTCTCCAAGTGCCAGGGAAGGTCTAAAAACGTGAGTAGTTTGATTTTTCTGTAGATTAATTTTTACCTTATGTTTTAGCATTAAGTACAAAAATACAAATACAAAATCATTTATTTCGATTACTCGTACAAATTAACATTTTATGCTGACCCCCACACTAGGCGTCGCCTGTCTCGTGGGGGAAATAGTAAAATTAACAGAAAAGAAAATTATAGAAGCGGCTAGTGACAAGCTGATTACTAAAATTTAACTAATCAAACAAAGAAATGAACTAAATGATAATAACTATACAAGTATTAATTGTGTGTATATGTAGGTGAAAGTGTATGTATTGTGTATATGTGTATTTGTTAGTACCTTAAGAAGATTTACGGTTTCCATATAGGATAGTTGTATTAAATTTCTTTGATAATAGCTCTTTAGACTTGAGGATGGAGTGTTTATATAGCTGGACGAGTTTATTATAAATCCGGGGATACAAAAAGTTACAGGCAATTTGTAAACAGTAACAAAGAAAGAATGTTCTTGTACGAACGAATATTCGTCTCGAAGGACCAATTTGACTATGTAGGTACGAGCTGTTGTTACTATACGACAGTCAAAATAGCTCTTTAGCCTTGAAGATGGAGTGTTTTTATAGCTGGACCAGTTTATTATAAATCCGGGGGTACAAAAAGTAACAGGCAATTTGTAAACAGTAACAAAGAAAGAATGTTCTTGTACGAACGAATATTCGTCTCGAAGGACCAATTTGACTATGTAGGTACGAGCTGTTGTTACTATACGACAGTCAAAATAGCTCTTTAGCCTTGAAGATGGAGTGTTTTTATAGCTGGACCAGTTTATTATAAATCCGGGGGTACAAAAAGTAACAGACAATTTGTAAACAGTAACAAAGAAAGAATGTTCTTGTACGAACGAATATTCGTCTCGAAGGACCAATTTGACTATGTAGGTACGAGATGTTGCTACAATACGATAGTCAAAGATGTTGTTTAGTTACGTATATTTTTATATTAAAAGGGTGTTGTTGTGAATTTCGATGAACAAGCGTGGTAAGTATTCGTCGCGAGATCGTATTGATCGCGCTTGTCGTGTAAAGTGTTGAGTGAGGAAGGTACAATAAATAGGGTTATTCCAGGACCACGCTCGACGCTTAAAGTTCACGTAACTTTCGCATCAGGAGACTTCACACTAAACTAAACTCTTTCCCGCAATACTTTAAGATAGCGCAGCCGACCTTGTTTGTTCCTGAAGGATCTGTTTATCGAGAGGCGCAACGTTCTAAACACATATATTATGTATGTTGGGCCTCATAGAAAGCATTCCTGGTGCTGTAAATTGTGACAGCTGCGAATTGTGACAGCTCCGACCAGGAAGAAGTGGACGCGGCCCCCGGAGACAGTGACGATCAGACACGACACGACGCACTGACACAGTCTGACAGGATCAGAACTAGATATATAGCACAAATATTACCAAACACTAGCATTCCGGAGAGGCAATAGGCAACTGTAGTGTTAAATGTATTGTAAATATTAGAATGAATTATAAAAAATTGATGTTAAGTATCAAAATTCGATCCTGCAAACACGTATTACGATTTTTGATGCTTCAAATACTTCGTACCAATTTTTTGTTTGTTTACATAGAATACGATACTACGAAATTGAGTTACTTCGTACCGCGTGCAAAACACCTGCCGCCTTCAATTAGCCTGAAATGTCCTTAAATTTTAGGCTCACTATAAATAGCGACGAAAGGGAGAACCTGTTAGCGAATTGTGACAGCTCCGACCAGGAAGAAGTGGACGCGGCCCCTGGAGACAGTGACGAACAGACACGACACGACGCACTGACACAGTCTGACAGGATCAGAACTAGATATATAGCACAAATATTACCAAACACTAGCATTCCGGAGAGGCAATAGGCAACTGTAGTGTTAAATGTATTGTAAATATTAGAATGAATTATATTATAATAGCTAATTGAATTTTATATTTTGATGATATATGAATATTGTATGACTATTAATTAAAGGATTATATTAGATATTAGATTTTTTATTACTTACCTTATAGAATTTTGGCCTTGTGTTTGTTTTTATGGAAGGACAAACGCGGGTACCTACTTGATGTTAAATGATCACCGCCGTCAACATTCTCTTTGATGTACGCGCTTTTTTGAAGGTACCCATTGCGTATCGTCTTGGAAACACTGTACAAGTATCTCTCAAGGAGCTCATTCCACGTTATACGTAGAGGAAAGTTCCTTGAAAACTGCAGTGTTGAGGAGGGGATGGTGGGGAGCAAATTGTGGGAATGATATCTTAATTTGTAGCGTGTCGTGCGATTATTTTTATCTATTAAATTTAATTAAAATTTTACATGAATACTGACATTATGAGGGACAACATATAGGTTTCGTATTCACGTTAGATGCAGACACACTGTTTTATAGCGTCACGGACAGCAGCTAGTTTATAATTTTTTTTTTATGGAATAGGAGGACAAACGAGCATACGGGTCACCTGTTGTTAAGTGATAACCGCCGCCCATACTCTCTTGCAACACCAGAGGAATCACAGGAGCGTTGCCGGCCTTTAAGGAAGGTGTACGCGCTTTTTTTGAAGGTACCCATGTCGTATCGTCCCGGAAACACCGCACAAGGAAGTTCATTCCACAGATTTGTAGTACGTGGAAGAAAGCTCCTTGTAAACCGCACTGTGGAGGACCGCCATACATCCAGATGGTGAGGATGATATCCTAACTTGTGGCGTGTCGTGCGAAGGTGGAATTCGGCGGCAGGAATTAGGTAAAACAGCTTTTCGGAACACTCCCCGTGATAAATGCGGTAGAAGACACACAATGAAGCGACGTCTCTACGCAACGCCAAGTGATCCAGCCGTTCACAGAGTACTGGGTCCCCGACAATTCGCGCTGCTCTGCGTTGCACGCGGTCAAATGGATCGAGCTGATACTGGGGTGCGCCAGACCAGAGATGACAGCAATACTCCATGTGTGGCCGGACCTGCGCTTTGTACAGCGCTAGAATGTGGGCCGGCTTGAAGTATTGCCGTGCTCTATTAATGACGCCCAGTTTCTTTGAAGCCAATTTGGCTTTGCCCTCCAGATGGCCACGGAATTGGCAATCGCTCGAGATTTCGAGACCCAGTATTCCGATACTAGGCGAGGCTTTTAGGGAAGTGTTATCGAAGAGCGGTGATGCGACAAATGGGGATTTTTTAGTGGTAAACGCGCAAACTTGAGTCTTCTGTGGGTTAAATTGGACAAGGTTCAATTTACCCCATTCCGCAACCTTCTCAAGAGAGGACTCGATAGAAGACACAAGTTTCTCCCGGCACTGGTCGACGATTTCCCGAGAGAGACGTGGATGGCCCGTGTATACGGCATCACCAGTGCTGTCATCTGCATAGCAATGAATGTTGGAGGTGTCCAACATATCATTGATATGCAGAAGAAACAGCGTAGGAGATAGCACACAGCCTTGGGGCACTCCAGCATTCACGGGCTTCGGGTTCGAGCAATGTCCGTCGACAACGACCTGTATGCTGCGCCCAATGAGGAAGCTGGAGGTCCACTTGCACAAGCTCTCGGGAAGCCCAAATGATGGAAGTTTAGAGAGGAGCGTCTTATGCCATACACGATCAAAGGCCTTCGCTATATGGCCATATAATGATTAAATTCAAATATTTTTATATAAGATGTAATTTAAAATCACATATTGAACGTCAAAAACTACCACCCATTTGAAATAGTATGCCTCAGACCTGAGAAGAACTAGCGGGCTTTTTTTTCTTAATTTAGTTACAATATAAGTAGTATCATACACTAAAATTTATAAGTAATTAAATAGTCTGAGGGCGTTCGCATTATTCCCAGCCTGAGGTATCACGAAAATGTTATAGTAACCTTTACCACACAAATGTTTTTTTCTCATTTCTTTTGAATTTGGTGACACATTTGTTTTGAACATTATTGTACGAATATCCATCTCGAAGGACCAATTTGACCAAGTTGACGTGGCCCCCAGACACAGTGACGATCAGGCAGAATCCGAGGAACTGACAGAATTTTACAGGATCAAAATTAGATATATGGCAGAAATCATACTAAATGCTTGCATTCCGGAGAGGCTACTGCCTCTATAAATGTAGTGTTAAATGTATTTAAAATATTAGAATGAATTATAGTATTTTTTTTTATGGAATACAAACGAGCGTACGGGTCACGTGGTGTTAAGTGATCACCGCCGCCCACATTCTCTTGCAACACCAGAGGAATCACAAGAGCGTTGCCGACCTTTAAGGAAGGTACGCGCTTTTTTTGAAGGTACCCATGTCGTATCGTCCTGGAAACACCGCACAAGGAAGCTCATTCCACAGCTTTGTAGTACGTGGAAGAAAGCTCCTTGAAAACCGCACTGTGGAGGACCGCCACACATCCAGATGGTGGGGATGATATCCTAATTTGTGGCGTGTCGTGCGAAGGTGGAATTATATTATAATAGGTAATCGAATGTTATTTTATATATTGATGATAAAATGTATGAATATTGTATGACTATTAAATAAAGGACTATAATAGATATTATTTTTTTATTCCAAACAACACTACAACTTAAACATTTAACTCACATAACTGTTATTATAAATATCTACACAATACCTACAAAATAAACACAATACAATTCTTGTCTTACACTCAAACTTAGGTTTAGCCGCTTCCCGTTTGACCAAAGCTATTGCAATGCCTAATATTGTTTCAAATTCCAGCACCAATTATGATTACTCATAAAAGAAAAAGCGGTGAATAGTATAATAACCACTGATAAGAAATATAGCCCCATAAAATATTTAAGTATATAAATAATTGTTCCGAACTTTCATCCTATCTATCCTAAAATAACAAAATAAAACTTTTAAACTAATTTGTCACTCGTCTTACTAAAGCGATACGAAAATACTTAATAATCATCTAAATGATAAAAATATTTGAATAGGCGATTTCGTCCGACGGCACACATAACTGTGATTTAGCAATCAAGGATGACCTGTTTGAGGGCGAAACATTACATATGTGTGATATTAAAATAATTTTTCGCTTATTGTTCCAAGTATAAAAATATTTTAAGGATATTTTATAAGGAAGACCATACGGGTAATACGAAAGGAAACATACGAGTCAGCTGGTTGTATGTCGTCACCGCGGCACAGAATTCGCGCGAGATGAATGCAGAGTTCAGGAATGCGGTAGTAATTGATCACCATAATCATGAGTGTGTCGATAAAATTAAACAATGCTTTAAGTTTACCATTTTAACCTTATAGTTCAGCCTTTCTTCAACACACTCTTTTCGCCTTTCTTGTGCTTGGTGATGAATAAAAACTCGTTTTGTTTTGGAACGGAAGATGATAGACTCGGATCAGTCATTAACAAAAAAAAAAAAAAACGCGTGCGTACAAAGTACACATGCCAGAAGTGAAATATGCACTGTGCATAAACCTCTAAACTGCATATGAAGTCCTGGTACATGTTGTGAGGATGACACATGATTTCAACCGCTATGAAAGACATTACTATCACCGCTACCATATTTATGTTCTCCTGGTGTCTATGTACTAATACGCGTGCGCATGACGTCAGAATATATTAAAGTATACTCGCGTCATACTTATGACCACCTCTTTTTCAACTATGATCGTCTGATACCAACACACTGTATAATGATTCCTATCTCATTTTCTCCCACGTTAAATCTTATGAATTTATGTGTCTGTCTCTTTTTACTGTCTCGCTTTTTCGTTTCATCGACACACCGATTCAAATCACACCGATGCTAAAGAAGTTTTCACTTCGAAAATTACACGATATCGCAACTATACAGCGATAACTGCAGGTACTTATGAGAGCTTTTATGAAAGAATTAACTCAAATGGAAGAAGCCGGGTAAGTGAGGTTAAAATCTGTAAAGGGAGTATATTCGAAAATATATTATTTAAAACCAGTAAGTCATCTTCAAGCTCCCGTCAGTGTCGCGTTGTGTTTCCAGCGTGCTCGACTGCCGCACCAGTTTCTTCATGGAGCTGCGCCGTATTGGCCTCAGTTCTGACACCTCATCTTCTAAAACTGGGGCATGTGTCAGCTCTAATTGATCCAGGTTTTCATATGAATCACCTTCAGATGCTGCTCTTCTGTGAATGAAATGTTATTTATTAAAAGAAACAGCTATCGTCAACTGACTGATAGTAGCAATAGCAGCCTTATGGCAACTTCACGTAGACCACGATGAAAATTACTACCATCGGTGGGTTTCTCGATTGATTACACCTCTATTAAATATATATAATCCTTGATGGCATAGGTAAAACAACAACTGAGCAAGTGAAAATTTAAGTCTCAATTAAAATCTAATACCGATTTCAACAACTTGTTTGTTAGATGTCTATGATTCGGGAGAAAAAATCTAATGGCGTAGTTTACGTATAAATAGGTGCAAAATATGTCCAACGACTTAATTGCAGGATACGTAATTTAAAAAGAGGAACTGATAATCATTTATAATTAGGGGAGTTATTCGGTTTGATACCGGCCGCCGAACTTCAACGACTAAAAGACATAAAAAAATTGTGTGACCATATGAATAATAAATACCTAGGTCCTCCACAACTCCAACAGTCCTTGTAAGTCCAATCCTTCCCAATTTCCTCGCCTTCTTCTGCAGTCTGTGGTAGAGAGGTGTGTAATGTTTCCGGTAAGCGTAGCGCCGTGAGACCGCCTAATACCGAAACGGCTCCCATTAATACCAAAGGCAATACCAAGTTGCTGCTGCCCTGAAAAAATAATATTGTTAGTTGGAATCATGTTCCTGTACATACATATTGCTAGCGCCACCTGGCTAAATAAATGCGAACATAACATTCGAGAATCTTCCCAGATACCTTCCCTATCCCTCTCTCATCCCTTACCCCTCGCGAATCCACCAATTGTAGCTGCGGCCGAAAAAGACCGACGCAACAACGTAAGTAACGTACAGATACAACGTATCTTCAAAGCTTAAATAATGCAATCATTGATCTAATAACCGTAAATAATGCAATCTTTCAAAGTTAAATAATGCAATAATTGAACAAATAACCTTAGAATATTTTAGTTTCTCGCAGCACCATTGTGTTAGATACTTATATACTGCAAAATTATTCGCTTCACGTTTTAGTGGAGTTTCAAGCCGTACAGAATATATCCAAGTTAGAACATCAATCACATTTGCACTGTCAACTGTTACACTCTTCGGTTTCCACACATAGTACAACCCAGTTACAAATTTTCATGGAAAATTGATTTTAAACTTAAATTATAGTAAAATTACTTGGGTACTAAGGCTGAGATCTGTAGAGCATAATTAGACTTTACTTACGTGAAATTTACGTACGTTAGCTGAGTGTACCTAAGCTTAGCATAATCTGTGATATCGCTTTTTTTTTCATAGTCATTTGACAGCTGAAATTATGCTGAGCTTAAGCAGAGTCAATCCAATGCAAAAGTCAAGTTAGCGTTTTATTACACTCAGCTAAGTTCTACGTAAGTAAAGTCTGAGCAATGTCTAAGACTAAACATCTTTACCGTCAAGGTGATGAGTGCAATCGCAGTGCTTCTTGGAACATCGAGTTTTCAAGAATCCAGAGTGGGCACTCCTAGAGAGTAGGTGACAGGAAGATAATTAAACATGAGGTAAATATCTTGATCGTCTCCTCAATTCTTATCATCAAACATGGTCTTACCATTTGGTTATTTATAAGTGATATCCTTCACTTCTATGATTGAATTAGTAAAAATGGATTTTAGAAGTGGTTTGTGTAAAATTAGTAGTAATTACATAATGTACGTACAAGATAGTTTATGAAAGGTATGATTATCAAGCCTAGCCCACCGATGTAGGCTGAAGTGCCAATACCGATCCCTCTCAATTCCGTTGGATACAGCTCCCCAGCGTATGGATATATTATCAAAAACGACGCGGATATGAAACATTTTGATATTAAATACAAAATAAGAGTTTCATTTTCAGCATCTGAAAAAGTTTAAACTATAATATTTACATCCACATAAATTTCAAATTAAAATCGATAAAATGGTCGAAAAAATCCTACCTTCTGGTAAAAGTACAGTCACTATGCAAAATATACCACTAATAACCATAGACAAACAAAGAGGCCACCTTCTTCCAACTCGGTCCATAAGAACCCAGCATACTAAATAGCTCGGGATCTCAACTGCTGATGAAAGAAAGAAACTTATATATTGGTTGGTTCCTATTGCTGGCCCGTAGTAACTTAAGCCAACGTATACCATTTCTGATGCGCACCAGTTAAGCGTTATTAAACACGTCTTCAGTCTCATATTCGGAGTCCGACATAATGCGAATACACTCACAGTTTTTGCTTCTTTCGCACCATGTTGCTTTTGTTCAAGAACTTGTTTTTGCATTTTATTTGCGTAATCTTCTGGGAAAGGCTTCCCATTTACTCTCGCTATTGATTGCAATACCTTATTAGCTTCCTCTATTCTCTCCTTCATCAACAGCCATCTTGGCGACTCGGGTAAAATAAACCAGTAGAGATAGTATAGAAAAAATGGTACTGAGGTAGCTAACGCCAGAGATCTCCAATCACGTAAAAAATACGTCACTACAGATAACAATATTAGACCCAAAGTGTAAAATATACATGTCATTACAGTTACGAAAGATCTGTAGTTAGGGCCGGCTAATTCTAGGGCTGAAACATGAAGAGATATGATTAACAGTGCTAAATATTTGATTATTAATACTGCTGATTGCAAATACTTACATATAATGAAGGGAATTTGGTATACAGCTGGTATCGTTAGTCCAACAATAACTCTGGCTACTACCCAAAACCAATATTCATGGGCATATGCTGTCATTAAACTTCCAAGTAATAATGTTGATAAACATGCAAAGAACGACTTTTTTCTTCCGATCCGATCATTCAATAATCCAAAAGAATACACTCCAATTGGTCCCCCGACATTCAGAGCCACGAGTCCAAGAGTGGGATAGACATCATATTCGCAGACTAAGTCAAACTGGAAAAGGTAAAAAATAATTGAATTTTAGATATTCATAGGTACTAATATTGTATTTTTTATGACATTAAGGGACGAGACGAACAGGACATTCAGATGATGGTAATTGATACGCCCTGCCCTTTACAATGCATTGCCGCTCAGGATTCTTTAAAAACACAATTATTCTGAGTGGCACCAATATTGCGCTAATCACCTTGAGACAAGATGTTAAGTCTCATTTGCCTAGTAATTTTACTAGCTACGCTGCCCTTCAGACCGAGACACATTACTGCTTCACGGCCGCAATAGGCGCTGTTATGGTACCCATAATGTAGCCGGCATCCTGTGCAAAGGAGCCTCCCACTGGTGAATATTTATTGAGTAGTTTACCTATACTTACATCAATTACCACAGATGATATGATTTCCGAGGTATCGTATTCGTATCCATCTAGACAGTTTTCTCGTGGCCAGCTTTGATTCACAACAATCGTCCCATTTCCTTGTAATATTTGGGTCCAGTTAACAGAATAACGAACGCAACTTTCAAAAGTAGAGTTATCAGCTTCCTAAAATATTTTTTCGATTAAAATGGGAAATTTTTAAATTTTATTATAAAATATTGACCGTACCTTTCTCGGGATTGACAACATTTTTCGTTCCTCTAATGAGAAGTTTTGTAACTGGGGTACTTTGCACCAATGGTCTGGTGTGTCTGTCATGAAGAGCTGGTTGAATGCACAAAATCCACATGGTAAACAAGCGGGCAAACACACGAACCATAACAAACATTTCTGATAAATTCCAAACTCGCCAATCTTGGGCAATAAATCGTCTAAGTCTATAGGTTCATCGGATTCTTTGTTCTAAAAAAATATTAATACTTGACACAAATTTAGAAATTATTAAGCCTATTTGACAATGAATGCAGCAGATTTAAATGAACTTTATATAATTTAATACACAAAAGTATTTAGATTTATTATCAATTGCATAAATTAATTATAGATATTCTCTGCGCTTATTTGAATCTAGATCAATTGATAAAGATAAGTATATGTTATTTAACTTATCCTTAAACTTTGAACCAAACTATTATAAACATTAAATACAATACCGAATTATTTTGTACGTTATAACTTTCACTATTCGAATAATCGGTCATTATTAATAATTTATTTACCCGCGTAAATATGTGATTCGGATAACAGTGACTGACGCGCGTCCATGTAAGTTGCTCTACCTTGGTAGTGGCAGAAGCCATATAGTATTAATCTAATTGATTAGAGATGAATGGTGAAAAACTGTACGGAAAATATCATTTACTTGTTTCCGTTCTGCCAATGAATTACTCATCACATCATCACAATGATTTCTGCTTTACGGTATGAAAACGATGTTTTTACTAAAACTCCCGGTAGAGTTTGGTTTTGTAGTATTTTGAGCATCTCCCGTTAAGATCGAATGCATATTTTCAGTTCTAGTTTTATTTGAACACTGGAATTAGTTAAAAAAATAAACAATATTGATTGATTTTATAAGTAGTTGTACCTTCCACACGTTAATTTCAGGTAATGAGGTCAACCACGTATTAGAAGGATAACTTGTAGTAATCCTTCTAATTAATCCTATTGGTGTCAGGTCACGAATTTTGTGGAACGGAATATTTTTAAATATTTGTTTGCGTATGTATTCAATCAATGTTAGTTTGGTTGCCAAATAATAGGGTTATCCTCTGTAAGATAGAAGTTTTACGCGAAACTTCTATAAATTAATTCAAGGGGCAATTTATCAGAAAATTACTTACGATGTGTTTCTAACATCAGACCCTTGAAGTTATTTGTTATTGATTGCATCATTTCCAAATTCCCTTGACGCCTTCCAACTCCATCATCAATCGTTGGGAATCATCCAGCAGCAGAGTATTTGCCAAGGTAAAACAAATCAGACTAGAATCCTTTTAGTTTATCTGGATTTAAGTATTAAGAAGATCCATGCTACTTTTCAGCTCCACCACATCAGAGTGTTTGCCAAGACAATGCAAATGGGTCCAATATCGATGGGTTTATGTATCTTGTTAAGTTTTGGAGTTCCCGTAGTCTCCATTCAGTTCTGTCATCAGACACTGGAAGTCATCCAGCACCAAAGTCATTGTCAAGATGAATCAAGCGAATATTCAGTCTATGATCAAACCAGTTCTACGGTACCTTGGAATCCGCTGCCACGCCAAGAACATGCTAATGATATCCACAGCGTGATTTTAAATCCCGGCTGGAGCTGAAGGTCCAGTTAAAGCTTACGCATTTTATCAGCTCAAGAGTCAACAGAGGGAACGAACAGGTCCCGAACAGATCGAAAGAAAGAACAGCCGGTTAGCATAATAAGATCTTAAATTATTTTGATTTTTATTAATTTCTCTTGAATTTGAATTATTATCGTAACACATAAGTGATCGAACAATGAAAATACTACACAAAGACGTTCCCGTGGTCATACATGCCTAAGCTGCTACAGGTTAGTCACCGGTTATTTTTTTAAATTTACTCCACGAATATTGATGTGAGACGAGGGTTACGAGAGTTTTTGAGATATTTATGGGCAGGATAGAGGTATTGGCAAAAACCTTACAATTAAAGGGTTTTTACCAAATCTGTGATATGTGGTGGAGAATCTATTATGGTATAGTGATGCACATGTCAAGGAGCACGCACGGGTCTCATCTTCATCGAAATATTGTATTGCTTACAGCAGTGCACATAAAGATCTAGAAATGTTATATTATACCGTTTGCTCCATTAAAAGACACATAAATTGTATATTTAATGCACTGAGCCAGCGACAGTAGTACGTATTTTATATACCAAATGTGCTGGTCCAATGATCAAAGAACTCCAGATATACATTTTTTTTATATGAGAGGGGGCAAACGGGCAAGAGGCTCACGGGATGGGGAGAGGTGAGGCAACCGCCCATGGACATCCGCAACAACAGGTGTGTCAAGAAATGCGTTGCCGGCCTTTAAGGTGGGAGTATGCTTTTTTCTTGAAGGTCCCTAAGTCGTATCTGTTCGGGAAGACCGCTGCCGGTAGTTGATTCCACAAAGTGGCTGTGCGAGGCAAGAAATTTCGAAGAAAATGCGCGGTTGTGGAATGCCAGACGTCTACGTGATGCGGATGGTACTTTGCACGTAATGTCCGATGGTGGAATTCGGCCGCTGGAATCAACCCGAACAGCTCCTCTGAGCACTCCCCGTGATAAATGCGGTAGAAGATTCAGAGAGAACCCACATCTCTACGCAATGCTAGAGAATCAAGCCGATCGAAGATGACTTGATCGTCGATGATTCGAGCCGCTCTTCGTTGTATGCGGTCAAATGGAAGAAGCTGGTACTGGGGAGCACCCGCCCAGAGGTGAGAACAGTACTCCATGTGAGGCCGAATTTGCGCCTTATAAAGTTGCAGGCGGTGGCTTTTAGTGAAGTACTGTCTCGCCTAACTGAGTACACCAAGCTTTTTAAAGGCCAGTTTGGCCTTCTCTTCCAAGTGACCACGGAACTGAACGTCGCTCGATATATCGACGCCAAGTATGCCAATACAGGCTGTGGCAGTTAGAGGAGTGATCTCGAATCGAGGGGATACGACTTTTTAGTGGTTAACGCACAAACTTGTGTCTTCTTGGGGTTGAATTGGACTAAATTTTGTCGGCCCCATTCCGAGACTTTGCAAAGCATAGTCTCGATTTCAGACACAAGTTTGATCCGGTTCTCGTCGACGCTATCCCGGGACATGTTGGCACGGCCGGTGTAGGAAGCATACCCCGTGCTGCCGTCTGCATAGCAATGAATATTGCTGATTTGCAGCATATCATTGATATGCAGAAGAAACAGCGTAGGGGATAGCACACAGCCTTGCGGGACACCAGAGTTTATGGGTTTTAAGTCGGAGCATGCACCGTTGATAACAACCTTGATGCTCCGATCAGCCAAAAAGCTAGTGACCCATTTGCACAACTTCTCGGGAAGCCCATAGGATGGCAGTTTCGCTATAAGCGCTTTATGCCACACCCGATCAAAGGCCTTCGCTATGTCCAAACTCACCGCCAACGCCTCTCCCTTCGACTCAACCGCTTGCGCCCATTTATGGGTGAGATACGCAAGAAGATCACCAGCTGAGCGACCCTGACGGAAACCGTACTGGCAGTTGCTGATCAGCTGGTGCCCCTCTAGGTATCCCAAGAGCTGGCGGTTGATGATCGACTCCATTACTTTGGAGAAAATGGAGGTAATGGCAATGGGGCGGTAGTTGGACGGATCTGAGCGTACACCTTTCTTAGGGATCGGGTGCACTAAAGCCGCCTTCCATAATTTGAGTAGGAGAGCCGGAAAAGACGGGTAAGGACCGGCGCCAGTTCCGGAGCACATGTCCGCAGCACTATCGGGGGAATGCCATCAGGCCCGCTCGATTTGTGAATGTCCAAGGTGAGAAGTGCCTTAAGCACGGCACCATGCCGGATTTTTAACTCCGGCATATATGAATCGCACCGCGGAATATGCGGTGGTGGTGCACCTTGGTCATCCAGAGTCGAGTTGGACGCGAAAAGGGAGCCCAGGAGATCAGCTTTCTCTTTTGCGTCATGGGCCAGCGAGTCGTCATCCCTGTGCAGTGGCGGAATGGCTGGCTGGCAGAAGTTTGACAGCCTTGGCGAGCGACCAGAATGCACGAGTTCCCGAGCGTGCAAGTCTCTCGCCAATTCTGCCAATGTGCTTCGACTTCGCGTCAGCAATAACTCTTTTGAAGGACCTGGAGGCATGATTGAAGTGTTTTTTAAGTTCGCTGGAATTCACATCCTTAGATACCACCGCATTGACCCAAGCCTGATAGCACTCCTGCTTTCGGCGAGAGGCGATTTTGCAGGAGCGGTCAAACCATGGTTGGGACCTGCCACCGATAGGCACAGAGGAGGATGGAATGAAGAGTTCCATACCTTGCAGTACCACATCAGCAACAGCGTCAGCAGCGGCATCTGGATCTCCCAGCGAAAAACAGATCTGCCTCCACGGGTAGAATGCAAAAAAGCACCGCATCTCGTCCCACTCTGCTGACCTATAGTGCCACACGCGGCGACAGCCTAAGAAGCGGGGCCGTGTTGGGCGCGTGATCGACACGGTGCTCCGGATCAGGCAGTGGTCCGACGATCCCAGAGGAGGGTCAACGGAAACTAGGTAGCCGTCCGGATGTGAGGTCAACAGAAGGTCCAACAGTGAAGGTGTATGATCTTGCACACCTGGGATTCGCGTTGGCGCAATAACCAGTTGCGTCAGACCATATGCTAAGGCGAAGTCGTGACACGTAACAGATCTCCCTGCATGATCGGTGGTACGTGAGCCTAGCCATTCGGCGTGGTGGGCGTTAAAATCGCCAAGAAACACGATCTCTGCAGTGGGGATCTGCTCCAACACGGAATCTGTAGCCATTTGGATGTGTTCGAGGAGCCGGTCAGTCTCTGCGTTACCGCTATGGGACCTATACAGGCATGCGTAGATTCGCGGATGGTCATCGCAGTCTACACGCAGCCAGATGATGGATAGGTCCTGTCCTTCAAAAAAACTCAGGCGTCGAGAACAGACATCCTCCCTGACGTAAACGCACACGCCAGCCCGTGGTATAAAGGAGTGTTCCAAATTATACCCTGGGTAGGAAAGGTAAGATGAATCAGCCAGGGAGGATATCTGTGTCTCGGTTAAAAAGAGCAGGGCCGGCTTCGCCGTCTCCAGGTGAAAGTGGACGGCATTTAAATTTGAGCGAAGCCCCCTGATGTTGCAAAAGTCCACAGCGAGTGTGGAGGAGGGTGGTTTGAGCCTCCTGCTCTGTTTGCCCCGAGTCAGCGCAGATTTGCCCCCTCCAGAATACGCGGGGCAGCCTGGGCAACCACTGTTAGGTACAGGCCCTAATTGTGGACGCCCAGGGATGGATTCTCCAGGGCTGCATAGCCTGGTACCGTCCTGGAGTAGTCTCGTTTTAGTCTGTGCTGCCATTTGTATTTGGGAGGGGGGGTGTAGGCCTCCGGATACCCCACTCACCGGACGAAACACAGCGGCATAGCCGCTATTTCACGCCGGTTTCGAGTGGGAGATTGGTATTTCTCCAGGCGTGCCGGCCCAATTCGGTTGCGGCCGTGAGGACCCAACATGGCACTACCACTCCTAAATATATATAACTCCTATACCAGTGCTGGAAAAACTTGTATCTATTAAGAGCTCTATTGAAATCTCTCGGATAGCGTAAAAATTTACCTGGTTCCATTTCACCCTTAAGACTCAAGTTTGCCACAGTTAAAAACCCATTCGGCGTAACACCCCTTAGTGCCTTGCACTAGGCAAGGCATCTGGGGTTCTCGAAAACGAACAATTGGCAATGTCGGAGACACCTGTAAGACAATGTCAAATTGGCTTCAACGAAGATGGGGGTCATTAATTGTGCGAGACACTGCTATAATTAAACAATAAAAAAAAAATATTAACACTGCCCACATTTTAGCGCTCTGAAAGACTAAGATCCGTACAGATAGAATATCGTTCTTCTTTCTGGTTTGGTGCACCACCAGTATCAGCTCGAACGCAACGTAGAGCTGTTCGAATCATTAAAAAACCAGTGCTATATAAAGGGCCCGATCACTTGGCGCTGTGCAGAGAGATCGCGGCGTCATTCCATTCTATAAAACGTCAGAACGCAGCCATAGGAAACTCGCGTAATGCTGTTTTTAAATCTGTGATTACAATGCATACACGAAATTTGCGTATTGAACGTGTATAGATTGTATCGTGGATGCTCTTGCATCTTCGGCCCCACTTAATAATACACACACTTATTTACACTTGATAAGAGTGTAAAAAAACTAGTTTTTGTTTCAGTACAAAGGGTCAAAGTGGGGTAGCATATACAACAAGTTTTGACAATGATTCGGGTCTGCGCTCTAATAATAAATTAAACATTCAGGGGTAGGGCAGACTAGTACCAGGTGGAAGTAGTGGTTCACTGATTAACTTCTGTCACAGTGTAGTGATAATGGCCATTGTACTGTACGTTATGGAACAAGATATACTTCTACGTTACTACAAAGTATACGGGAGTATTTGCGTACTGCTCTTGTATGGATTGGAAGAACTTAGTAAAAAAGCCATTATTTCCTATACGTAAGTTTCAAACCCTTGCGTTCTGGGCTTGTATTGAATGTCTTTCCATACGAAAGATGCGGAATCGCGCATCTTTCGAGTCTTGACAATACACAATAAAAATTAAAATTATAGCTGAAAAGGTTAAAAAATACACGATCAAAAGTAAGAAATAGTTTATACACTGAGATCTATATAGTCTACTGACAATTTTCTTTAATAATAATAAACCAAAGCCTGTTTTTGGTTTTTTTTAAAGCTTATTTTTTATCACTTTGTTGTCCGCCCATCCGTCTGTGACACTTTACCTCGTGAAAGCATGGAGTTGAAACTGAAACGATATACTGAGGTCTGCAGTGCCTTGAAGATGTGCCAGTCTCTTGAAGATGTGCAAAAGTCAGACTTAAAAAAGGATACGTCCGTTAATGAATCAAAAACAGCACTCAAGGAAATAAAATTTATAGGGTATATTCCTTTGAAAACTATGAAATTAGGCAAATAATACCGTCTTATACTGTAAGTGTTAGTAAAACTCTGAAAACTATACGTGTAATTCAATCTTTAAAAAAACTGGGTTTTCACGCAAGGAACGTCGCGGTCGGTCCAAGTTTTGAATTACCTGATAATATGTACCTACCTAAAAATTCGTAAAGAACCCTCGGTAGGCGAGTCCAACTCGCACTTGTGCGGCTTTTTAGTATTAAAAGCAGCATAAAATTATAAATAATTAAAAGGTTCTATTCTTCTTGTACTGTTTCTGTGACGATAATAGTTTTCATTATCCTCATGATAACCGAAATATGTAGGCTACAAGTAATAACGCACAAAAAAGAAAAGGAGGTTTTATATAATAGATCATATCTGTCTTTGGTTAAATTAAAATGTTATTGGGTACCTACCCACTGAATGTATGGTCATCTTTCACTTAGCTAACTAACAAGAATAGCTATTATGGTACTAGGGTTCGGCAAAGAATATGTAATAGTACAGTATCGGTAAACATTTTGGGAAAAAAGTATACCATTCGAATTGAAATCCTCCTTTTTTGAAGTCGGTTAAAAAGGGGTTACTTCTTCACGTAATTTAAAAAGAAAACCAAAGGATTTGTTAAAAGTATTTTATTTGTGAAACGTAGATAAAATTGATACAAGTAATTAAAACACTTATAATATGTAACTTACACTTTACATAGTAATTAATGAAACTGCCAAAATTGTCTTACAATAGATCAGCAACATGACTTGCACGTTTCTCATACCTTTCGTTGTACGCGTAGGTACCATACAACAGCGCTGTAACAACATCTCATTCGCACACCATCGAAATTAAACATTTAGAAATATTCATAATACAATGAAAGTAATATAACGTTCAGTAATGACAAATTGACATTGTTTACGATAAAAGCTACGAGATTTGGTATAAAAAGTTGTGCATAGTTCTTAAAATTTAAAAATCTTTGGGTTATACTATCTCAAGTTTGTACACTTGTGTATATATATACATGTAATGTAATATAAAGTTAGCCTCTTCCGTTTTAATCATCATAAACATAACATTCTTATTTATATACATTCACAAGGGCTAAAATTTATTTAAGGCCTCCATTGACCTGAAGAAAAGTGTTTTACATATACGTGTCAACAATGTAAACATTTAAAACAATAAATACAGCATAATAAATAAATATAATACTAACATGCGAATTCTAATATTTTAAATCGATATATATATATATATATATATAATATATAAGTGGTATATTATGTACAAATATATGACGAAAATATTTCTACCGTTGGTACAAATAATGTGCGTTAATTACATTTTAAAAGCGACAGTTAATTCGATTGTTAACCGATTTTGACTGCCGATTTATTTAAACAATCACCACGCATTAAATTTCGGCTCGGCAAACTTACTTCGGTAATTTATAATCCTCACATTATAAAGTATAGCTTAATGGACAGATATATAAACACTTTATGTCTGGAAAAATACAGACCAGAGAGGGAATTTTGTTACTTGGTGTCTTAAATCTCACACTTACACAATTTCAACAATTTTATACTATAAAACGGATGGTCCATATTTATAAAAAATATTGTAACATTAAAGTACGAAATATTTTACACGCAAATAAAAACTTCGCATTTAATTACATTTCCATTGAATACAAGAGTTTTGGTAACATTTTTATCAAGACGGGGGCGCTGTTGCGCCTAGTGCCGACGCTACGTTAGCAGCTTAAAAAACATTATTCCTAGTGAGATGTTGATGAACAGGACTAAGATAACCAGTTGTTGCCGGGAGAACCAGTCCTGAAATACAAAAAAACAGACATCAGTACACACATTATAGATATTTCGCGTTTATACATCGACTTTTACTAACAATCGTCCTCCTTGCTAGAAAGCAGTTAGCATGATCTCAATAAAAATTGAATTAATTCTAAGATGTATGATAACCGTGAGGTTTGTAAGGATAGAAGCAAGTGGCGTTCTGTTGTCTACCCCGATGGGAAAAAGGAGTGAGTGTGTGTTTGTCACAAATTTATTGTGATAGTAACTATTTTAATTAATTACGTAATCGTCATAAAATATACCACAACTTTCGGTTCACAGAACTCATGTTAATGGGTTTTTTGTCATCAATATGTTATCAAGTCCAAAAGAAGACCTAGATCAGGGGCCGGCAAGTAGTTTTAGGTGGGATCCGGACACTCTGGAAAATTTTTAACGCGGTCGAGAAAAAAAAATTTAACAAAAAAGAAAAAAAAATTCTATTTGCAAATAACATTTATTACTCTTACAGTATGTTAGTTTAATACGTAAATATAAAACAATTTAAAATATAAGAAGTTTATTCGAAGTGGTCTCCATTGGCTGCAATACAGTACTTTAAACGTCGAGGCCAGTTATCAATAGAACCACGCACTCTTTCCATGGGAAAATTCTTCACTGCCAATCGTACGGATTGTTTTAGAGACTCCAAATTATCATGGCGTTTAGAGCAAGCCGTACTCTCTAAAACTGACCATAAATGATAATCTAGCAGATTAAGATCGGGAATAGACGGCAGCCAGTCTTCAGCTGGTTCGGAACGTTTGTTTCCAACCAAGCTTTATGACCCGGCGCCGCGTCTTGCTGGAAGGACCATTCATGGTTATTGAACATGATGTTGTTAAGGGGCTTCACTATCTTTTCAAGAATGGTATCTTCATACACTTTAGCCGATATTTTGATACCTTTTTCACAAAAGTTTGTCTCAGTCACTTCTACATAGCTCAGCCCATCAAACCATCACTGAAGTTGGATAGATAGCCACGTTGCACTCTGTCGACTATTTGGGAAGACTTCCTTAGAGCTTTGAGCATAAATACGGTCATTTTGTTTGTGAAAATGTTGCTCAATTGTAAAACTTTTCTCATTCGAAAACAAAAATTTTCTGTAACCTCCCTTTGCGTACCGCTTCAGTAGTTGTTTCGATTTTACCACCCATTCTTTTTTAAATTATAAATTAAGAAAGTCTCTTATAGGCTGCAAGTCTAGTTGCTATCTTGATCTCCCAAGATAAAATCGTTTGCTTTCGGATTGGATTTCTTCGAATTTTTTTAGTTACTGCTTTGACCACCTTATACGTACGAACACAACGTATATGGCCAGATCTTTTTCCGCCACAAATATAGGAGGTCTTATTGTACCTATTAATAGCCTAGTACAAAAACATTTAAATAATACCAAGCATTTGGCCTTGTAACAGTATTTATGGGTAGACAAAGTATTTGTACTTGTATGGTTTCAAATAAAATCAGATTTATAATTAACAATCCTAAAATTAATGTAGGAAACTGAACGGACGATCTTGAGTCAGTTTTTTAAAGTTCAGTTTGGTTCTCGAGAAGAACAGGAAATTCGTCGGCGTCCGTCAATCTCGAAAGATATTTGTTTTTCAAAAAATTCATCTTTGAGAAAGATGTTTCACATACGTATGTCAATCCAAACATTGTGGCTAATTGATACAGCTAGTTTTTTGCAATATTCATATTATTCTTTATAATATTTAGCTTTAAAATATTATTTCAATAAATAAATATCGTGAGGATTGCGGTCGGCAGATAAGGTACTCATGAAGCTGGCAACGTCACCTCTTTATATGGCCAAACTTTTCCTCTGACAGTACGTACCAGAGATCTCAGAATTGTAGTTGAAAAAGTCCATTTATTGATGAAATGCTCCGTGAAAAGTCTTAGCCGACCTGGGGAACGTTATTTATAAAAAAAAAATCTAAAGTAGAAATTATTACCTTGACTTGTGGACTGACTAAATACAACAAGGGGTTAGCCCTCAGTTTCTCTGATTCCTCATACATCCGCCGAACCTCTTCTCGTCGAGCGGAGCCAAGTGCCGACACTTCTTCCCGAGACATCACACCTCCGTCTCCTCGGGGCATGCCTGCAACGTCTGGCAGAGATTTCTTACGCTGCAATGTTTGTGGGGTGCTCAGCATCTGGAAACCGATGGCCGACAGTATAATATAATTTAATAAAATGTTACATAAGAAAGAGTATTACAGAAAGGTGACATGTCTCAAAGGCCAGTAGCAATCATAAAACAAATTAAGATTGATCCGAATAAAAAAAAAAATTAAGTACCTCAACAGGAGGAACGTTTATCCAACTCTCTGAGGCACGCCGAGCAAGAATTGCCGGCGAACACATAAGGTCTTCATCCTCTTCTTCATCAACTTGATACCACATATTTATTGTTTACTGTGTACTATCACCTGAAGCTATTGTTTCACAGGCCTATCTCTATTTATTTCCAATATTTATCTATATTGGTAGTAAATAGAGATAAAAGTCATTCAATTCACTTTCGATTGCGTTTTCCATTGAAATTGTTTTTATAAATACTAAAAATGCAGAGGTTGATTGGTGGTGTTTTTTGTTTATTTTATCAGTTATTCGGTATTTCCTATTTATAACCAGTAAAATGGTGTTGCGCGGAAAGCGGCAACGAATGACTGTCTCAAATTAGAATTAGAATTGGGCTGCTCGCGCGAGCTCCCGCCGCCCAACGCCTACGTAGTGACACGTAGTACAACTATATAAATATCTATAGCAGTAACGCAGCTGTACACCACAAGTAAAATCTACGTTCGTACTGTAAAAGTGACATACACTTTCGCAAATGCAGTCTTCGCACAAAGATACAGCATCATATAATTGTTACGTTTGATATCATTACTCCGAGATTAGAGCAGTTGAAAACGACTTTGCATGTTATTGATTCGCTGCATAGTTAGTCTCCTTCATTTGTATTTTGTAAACCTATTGTACGAATGCCAAATGTTTTAGAGTGTTCAAAGATTACATTAACAGAAAATAAATTTGCTCATTAGTTAGGAATTAGCTCATTCTAATTGTGATTAAATAGAACATCTGTACTGGATGTAATATGGTTAATTTAACGGAAAGTTTTAATTATTTTAATGATTTTACAACTGTATGATTTTATGTAGTTAAATAACGTTCGGTCTGTTCGCGAAAAGGTAGTCCAATTTTTACGTAATGAATGCAAGCTTACCTTTCTACCTCCTCCACCTCCCATAGGTGCTGCGGATGGGGGTGCAGGGTTTTGAGTTACATATAAACTCTCTGTCCGTTTGGGTTGGTACGGAGACGGAGTAATTTCTTGTCCGAGGGTCCGCTTGCGCAACAATGTATCCTCAAATGGCTGTTGCTCTCGAGACGATGCACGCGACATGGAAGCTCGACCAGAAGCTAAGTGTCCATTTCCGGCAGGAGTGGCTGCTCTGGACGGAGGGCGTGACGATGATAAAGGTGGGGCCGCTATCGACCCTGATCGTGATCCACCGCTGGGAGCAGTGGCTTCTACTGACGGCTGCCTTGATCGCCTCCCATATCTATCTACACTTGAATCTCGACTCGGAGGTCGTTTATAGTGATCGAAATAATCAATAGATGGTCGGCTACCGGCTTGTCTATGGTCCCTTTCTCCGTTGACATCTTGTTCATTTGATGTTGGTCTATAATTTGGTTGGTCTATTGCAGTCTGGCGATAAAGCTGTTGGTCTGGAGGTTGTCTATAGCTTTGATGATCTATTGTTTGATGTTCTGGGCCCTGTCTATAACCGAATGTTTCTTGAGGTTGTCGATACATATTTTGATCTGTTGGCTGTCTATTCATCTGTTGGTCTGGGTTAAGTGGTTGCCTATCTAATGGCCCTTCTGAGTGAACGGTACCTGTTCGCAACTCATTTCTACCATACGCTGCTGTGCCACCATCTATATATGTATTCCCTTGTGCATCTTGTCTTGGTTGACCCAAAACACTTTGACGACGGATTAAACCAGGCCCAGTATTCCAGTCTTGAGTTGGAAGCCTCTGGTTTACTGACTGTCTTGAAAATCTTCGATCTTGGTTATTGTATTGCTGATTACTTTGATCAACATTTTGATGTTGTGGTAATCGATAGTTTGTTTGGGCCTGTGAACTAGTGGTGGGTCCATATCCAACCGGATCACCCATGGGGTATTGCTTCCGGTTATCTATAACTTGATTTTGTAAATTTCCCGTCGTAGACCATGACGTGTCTTGTGAAGAGTTATTGTAGTACATATCTGATTGACCAATATTTCTGTTATCAGGACTGTAATTAGAATTGTTCGCTAGTCTCGGGTCGACAGGTTGGCTTGGTTTATTATACTGTGCTGATGGACGCCTTGAGGATGTTGCGTTTGGAATTTTATTCGCCTGAGGAAGCTGTGTATGTGTCGGAGGGATGTGATTTGGAATGCTCTTTCCGTCCAAGATCTGTTCAGATTCTTGTACTGGGGGTGTCGTAAATTGTGTATCATAAACTTTCTGCCTATATCTGTCTCTTAAACCTATTCGGTCAAATCCAGGATGCTTGAAATCTGGAGCAAACTGCTTAGCAGTAGCTTGCGCTATATCACAGTCTTCTTTTGCTTGGTCTGCGACTTCATCCGCTTGATCAGCTTTTCCTCGGGCAGTAGCTGTCCTGAAATATATCAAAATAAAAGGATATTAAAACATGTAGGAATATATTTTGTTAATTTTAAGTTTTTTAATGTTATTTACTGTTTACCTGGAAATAGCAATATCTGCTTTTTGCAGTGCAATCTTAGATGCCCGCTGTGCTGCATTTACAGCTGAATCTACTCTTTCTCGAAATTTCGCTGAACGCATGAGAAACATGTGTTTTCGTTTTTGGCTTGTAATGAGAACATTGTTTTTATATTTTCCTTCTTCTTTAGTTCCGTCTCTGAATGTAGTTACTCCATAACCATACTTCCTGTTCGAGAACCACTCCCCCTCATACCGCAGGCCATCGCTCCGTTCACTGATACCAAATCCAGTACGTTTATCATTCTTCCATTCTCCCATATACGTCTCAGTCGCACCAGCGTCTATGTGCTCATCCTACAAAATGTTCATTTTTTAAATTACTATTCTGAACATAACGATTAAAGTAAATAAATTATCATTGCGATTAGAATTAGTGTTGTATTTGAATTTATGTTAGTATAACACTTTATTCCTTTTTATTTCTACGTACGCGGAAATATAGGAGATATATAAATAAAGGTTTGGAAAACGTTTTGATAAAGACTGACCTCGACAATAAAGCTGTTGTTGGAGTTAGTCTGCACGGAGACCCGCGTCTTTGCGGAGTGCGTGCTTTCCACTGAGGAGACCCATGACGCTGCAGATCCCCCAGAGCCTCCAGACCGGACAGACGCAGTACCGCGGGGGTCCAGATCCCCTGCACTGCGTTCTCGTCTAAATCTCTAAAAATTAACAAGATGAATATATTCGCTGAATTCATTGAATGTTGTTTTTCACGTCTAAAGAAATACTTCGACTGTGCACTGTTTCGTGCAAACTATTATTCGGAAAATCTAAAGAAAGATTGCGTGTAGAACTAGTGCTGTCTGGTTTGTCAATAAATCATACAAGTTTATTTCCCCAGAAATACTCTTAAACTCCGTAGGCGTGGTTAATAGTAGCCTATCATCATCATCACAATCTCAGCCAAAAGAAGTCCACTAGTGGGCAATCGCCTCCCCCAAAGATCTGCATGACTATCGGTCCTGCGCTGCCCTCATCCAACTAATTCCGGCGATCTTGACCAGATCACTAGTCCATCTAGTGGGGGGCCTACACTGCGTCTTCTATTACGTGGATTTGATTAGCCCAACGGCTACTGTTTCAACTTGTTCTTCGAGCTATGTGGTCTGCCTTAGTAATAGTAACCTATACTAACATTGAATAATCCCTTTTTTGTTTTTTCACCCAACGAGCCTCGCCTTCTGGAAGGTTCGTCAGAGTTAGTCCGAAGCACAAATCCGCCTCGCGCTTCGTCCATACGGTTCGTCCTTCTGTCGGAGGGGTCGGGGACTCCGGTCGCGTCCGCCAGGGATGACATGGAACCCCGGTGTTCGCGCGCGCCCCCGCGGTAGTGCGACGCGAGGCCGAACGGGGCAGATGTACGGACTCCGTACCCGTGACGTAGGCCCCGCATCCATTGTCCTTGGTAAGTTCCTGCAAGAGAAACGCCTCGTTTTAGCTACGCTGTTTAATAACTCAATTATTTTAATGTATCCGCTATAGTCGTAAACGTGACAAACATCTTCATATTTTAATGTGCGGCTTAAATAATTTTGTATTTAGTTACGGGTTCACGATATTCTCTACTAATCTATTATATTATTACCTATATCCCTACTAATACTACTTTTAAATGTGAATGTATGTTTGTTTGTTAAGTTTTTACGCCTAAACCACCGAGCCGTTTCTGATAAAATTTAGTACAAAGATAGACTAGAGCTTGAAAAAGGACATAGGCTACCTTTAATTGCAAAAAAATAAATGGAGTGGTTGAATGAGGGGGTGGCAGTTAGTGTGAAAATTCGTCATCATCGAAGGTAAAACCATGAAAAATTGTATTAAGGCACTTGGTAAGAAATAATTTATAAACATTGTTCGAGCATTTGTGAAACTTTAACCTACATGGGGATGAAATAAGAGATTAAAATTTACAGGGAAATACTATTAAAGAGACTGTCCACAATGACAAGGGATATGCGCAGTATCATATAAGAGCGCAAAGAGCCGTGTGTATTTGAAAAGTATCCTAAAAAAATAAAAAATGCTGCCCAGAGTAACTATTCAACGCGGGCGAAGTCGCGGGCAAAAGCTACTACTACATATAATAAAATCGTAGCAAAGTAAAATCTGTGCGTTGAATTTTTTTTTACAATACTTGCTGTGTGATAGACACACTTTTTTGTCTGTTTGTCCGATTGTCTGTAATGTATTTGTTATGTTTTTAAAGTGATAAGCCTCACTTCTAGGATTAATACACAAATAAAATTTTAAAAACAAAATTAAAAAACCCACGACCTCCGGCGTTCCGTGTTAGTGCTCTAACCAACTGAGCTAATCGTTCGAGTGACGTATAGTCATAAAATCTTGTACACTTTGTTCAACTCTCAGGTTGTGGCTTAATCTACAGGATCTACTTTACAGTTGATAGCCTGCTCAACCCCAATATTTGCATATTAGGAAATTGACATGAGATGTCGCTCTTGAAAACAATTTTTTTTTGATCGTTGCGGGACTCGAGTCCCACCACATCCACGACTCAGTTTGTGGCTTCAAGAGGTTAGAGCAGTGGCACGGAACGCTAGAGGTCGTGGGTTCGAGTCCCGCATTATTTATAAAATTTTGTTTTTCAAATTTTATTTGTGTCTATAATGCATGTCCGAGCAAAATGCAAAAACTACCGGATAGATTTACTTTATTCTAATTTTTTCAAAGTCCGCTGAAAGTTTTTCAATTAAAAGATGATTTGGGTGCCCTTCACTATTTTGTGGATAGTGAACAACACTGAGCCGTCACGCTCGGCTTTGGATCGCTCGATCTGTCAAAGTCAGCTCACGTTAACTGTCGGAGACTGGAGAGTTCTCACATTGTTTCATATAATATGCTACCGATCCAATTTATTGTGAAAGCCACAGCGTATCCAATGCGGTGAACCACATCCTGCTAGTTACAGAGGTTGTATAGTAGCCAAAGAGTTACAAAAGATGATAAATACAAAATAATGAGAAATCTCCAATTTCTACTATATCGCAAATTGTAAATAAGGGAACTAATTCAAAATTTTGTGTCACTAAAAACTTCTTAAATCACTAAAATCCTCTTTGGACGAAAGGTTGAAAAAAATAGAAAGTAGCGAGAAGACACACACAAAAACATCGTCAATCATGAATTCGCTAAAAAGCATGGCATGGAATGCAAATGGACTTTTACAGCATCAAAATGAGGTGCAAATAGTCCTAATTAGAGATAATATTGACGTGTGTCTGGTTTCTGAGTTGTGACTTCTACATTAACATCAGTTGTCACAAGAGAATTCTACATTAACATCAAAGGTTCCAAAGTCTAGAATTTAGTACACCCCAATAATACAGCACAAGGTAGGTACAGGGAGTACTTACAGTAAGAAAATATTCAACACCTTGAATTTACAAGCGTGAAGAACAGGAAACACAAGCAGTTGCCGTCTGTGTACACACCAAAAGATATCATTACTATTACTAGATCGGCATTATACTGGCCACCAAAAATAATTTAAAAGCAGAATTATATTCAAGTTTTTAACAAGTTTAGGTAATCGGTAATTAAAACCACCCCCTAGTATGAACTAGGGATTAGGACATTAGATTTTAATGCCAAAAACACCCACTGGAGTTCTAGATTAACTAAAATGAAAGGAAAAGTACTACTTAAGGCCGTTAGAGATGCCAAATGTAAGGTTATATCAATAGGAAAACCTACATGTTGGTCGACTGACCCACAAAAAACTCCGAACCTCTTCGATTTTTTCATATATAAAAATTTATCTTCTGGTTTTTTTCACATAAAAGAAGGCTACGATCTGAGGTCAGACCACTTGCCAATAGTGCTAACACCTAGTTGCACCATTTTAGAGAAATATTATAATCTGAAGTTGATAAATAGATATTCTGACTGGGAGAGTTTTAAGGTAAATCTGGATGCCAGTATTGATATTCAAGTTCCACTAACAAGCCCGGGCCACCTGGACCTAGACGTAGAAATTTTATTATAAATATACAGCAATGTGCCTAGAAAAATACACCAGACATTAAAAAGAAGACCGATGGGCCATGTTATCCTGTGTTTATTACAAATATGATCTCAGAGAAAAGAAGGCAGAGACGCAGATGGCACTAAACTAGATTTGCACAAGACAAAACGCTGTTGAACCAATTGTCAAAGAAATTAAAGATAGCTATTCAAACATTTCCCAACGCAACTATGAATACCTACTTAACCCAGCTAACGAACGATCGTTCCATTATTCTCTATGGAAATCTACTAAAAATCTTAATTGTACACATTCCAAGGAAATCAATGGGCGATGGGCCATAACTAACCAAAAAAAAATACTAGATTCGCAGAACACCTACACCAAATATTTATGCTATGGCTAACGTCATGGATGAAGAAAATGGTCATAACTCTTTAATTGAAATCACGGATCATGATGAGTTTGAAATAAAACTCGTTACAACAAATCAAAATATTACAATGAAGTTTACAATAAGATTAAGCACCTAAAAGAACTAAAAGCTGGCTTTGATTTGATCTGATTACTGCTGAAGAATTAAAAAACTTCCACGTAAAGCTATAGTCAAACATCTTTAAGCGCATTGGGTCCTTTGTAAATCGACCGCGTTACTTAATAATCTATGATTTCCACCTATATATTGACTCATCACTATATCTATATATTTCTTTTTATTTCCTTAAAATATTCCTTTCGCCAAGTAGAGGTCAGCTAAGAATGGACTTTACGAAATTCCACCCGCAATTTTTTTTTTTAAATAAGAACAGTACAACGTCTGTCAGGACAGCTAGTATAATATGTTGTACAGTGTGAAAGGAGGAGAGGGTAGAGATATTTATAAAGGCGATGTCTCACTGTCCACTGGAGTCGGGGCAGGGGTGGGACAGACGCCTTAAAGTGACGTTCTCAGAAGACTGTAGTGCCATCTGTTAGTTGGCCCGAAAATAAAAGCTTTGTCAGCTGTCACTCGCTTTGAAACCTTTCAACTTTTCTATAATTCTGTCACTGCCCACTGGTCACAAAATGGCGGCAGCTTCTAACGTTTGCGCATGTATGTAGCTCTCGTGTTCCATTTTGCATATTTACACTACTAAATCTATCCTTTATGTTCTATGTTGTGGCAAAATTAAATAACTAACTCTACGCGTAATTTCAACATGGTAAAAAATTGCAATACCTACATTAAAAATTAGAGTTAGTTATTTAATTACGTCACAACATTAAAAATGAATTTTATAAGTTCGAGCTTATATATAGTTATTTTCGAGGCCAACCTCCAGATGGCGCTAGTTTTCAAATAGACAGCTCATAATGCGTAGAGAGGGCTCTCTTTTCCCTATATATTATTATACTCTTTGAGTCGGGGTGTTTCCGCTTCAATCGTTGACGAGTTGGGGCGTTACTCTGTCCAACTTCTGTTCGAATATTAATTAGTCGTTGTTTCATTATTGTTGGAAGCATAGTAATGGGTATGGATTCTGATCGTTATGGATATTTTTGGGGGAGGTCTTTGTCTAGCAGTGGACGTCTACCGGCTGATGAGGATTAGGCATTATACCTTATTTTGGTATTGAATTATGATTTTCAGTTTAATAATTAAGATGTTACATTGATGGTGAATTTTTGGTAGGTAGGTAGTAGTCATGTGCGCCGGTGTCGAAAACTTCGGCAGCGGGTGGAGGTATAAATTAGCCGGTGGCGGCGTAACCGGCGTCGTAAAAAATGGTGGCGTGAATGACTTTATCAACAAGCAATCAAGCCCAACAATAATTTAGTATGAAACATTATAGTAGGTAAGGTAGGTAGGTGCGTATTTGAAAGCATAAAGCACTCAGAAACTACAGATTTTTTTAAAATTTTACTTAGGTAGATACCTCGCAAACAATCTTCATCATTATTTTGTTTGGCAATTTCTAAACAAACCGTACAAAATAAATATCTGGTGCTTTTATTTTTCCCATCCAACTCAATCTACTAATGAGCTAAATAATTTCCAACAAAAACTACTTTTTGATGGAGACGGTAATTTTGATTTGGTTTTCACTAACGTAAGTTAATTAGTTTAATTTTCCGACGACATTTTGACAAACTAAAATGTAATATGCACACCTCTAGTATGTAGCATTAGTTTTTTTTATGAATAAATCCCCTTATGTCCTATTTCTTAGAATACAATATAAACCTATTTGCAAAGAATCGGGCAGCCAAAACTTTTCTGTACAACTATGGAAGTCTTAAACAGAAGAGGTTTTATATGAACTCGATTAATTACAAGCAATTGTCTACGTATTAAAAATAACTGGCAAGTAAAATAAAATGTTCCAAATTTGAAAATTTCGTGTTTATTAAAATATATTCTATTCGATTCGACCTTTTGCTTTTGTGTTTAGAAGCCTAGCGAAACTCTCTAAAAAAAGCGATTTACTCGATTGTATGAAACGTGCAGTCATTGATAGATTGACAGAAAACGGAGATAGCCGAAATCCACTACGTTTTAAGCAACTGTTCGCTTTCAAACTTAGCCGGATTATACTTTGTCGCCCAATTCTAATTACTATTTCAAACTTATGTCAAAACTCACTGCATGTTTCATACTAAACTAAATTTCTTTTTTTTTCTTAGGCAATCTCGCCTCTTATTAGGTACGTGGTATTTACATCCTCTTTGGTGTTTAGATATTGTACTATCAATATAATTTATATAATTTGAATGAATTGATATTGTGTAAAAATGTTTCAAATTATTATAGAATTTTAACAACAATTTTATACCGTAACTAGTGGACCCGACAAACGTTGTCCTGTACACACGTCTTAAATTTGAAAAATCGGTCCAGCCGTTAGGAGGATTTCACTAACATACACATGAGCAGGAGAATTATATTATATGGACGGAATTGAGAATCTAAACCAATCTCGAATCTACCTGAAGACACACAGAAAGTTTCATCAAAATCGGTCCAGCCGTTTAGGAGGAGTTCAGTTACAACAGACGCACAAAAGATATATATATATATATTAAGAAGATACATATTAACAAGACATTTATAGGAATTTGTCGGAATGATTTGGTGTCTTTCGTCTCACTGTCAGAGGACCTGGACTAGGTTTCAGGAAACCGCATCTTTGAAAAGTAGAAAATTTCACACAAGTAGACCACAGTCAGATGTAGAATCAAGGTTTTATTTTCTGATGAAACTAGAATTTATATTTGGTAAGGATCTACTTTGTAAAATGCTAAGATGATTAAGAGATCATTATGCAGAGGTGTGTTTTTAAGTAATTATGGCGTGCGTTGGGGGCTCTGTCAGTTTTCTAAAAATCAAAATAATAAGATCGAATTAATTACCAAACAAAAGTGTTTTAACATTAATAAATAAGATTTCTTTAATTTTGTCGCATCAAATCGCTTTTGCAACTGTTAATACGATTTGAATTTTTTTATAGTATCTTATGGTATACTATAGAAAAGCATGTTCCCTTAGCTCCTAACAGAAAAGGTAATTATCCCATATAGTACAATAATAAAGTTATAAAAATTATTAAAGAAAAAATAAATATCGTACCAAGTTCAAGGGAATCGCGAACCCAATTGGTGAGGTTGAGTATATAATTACTAGAGCTAGAGCCCGTATTCAAATCGAAATGTGTTACAAGAACTATCTGAGCGGTATTGAAAACGAAGTTTAATAATATCAAACAAATCTGGTCTTTTGTAAATAAAAAAGAGAAGTGAGGAGGTAATATACCTAGCGAAATGGTATCAAGAACTGTTATTTTCTATTCTTATTCCATACCGCAGCTGATTTGTGAAGCTTTTGCTAAGAATTTTGCTTCCGTGTACGCTTCTACAAATTCTAACTCATCTACAATAGACTGTGGCTTGCTTCAGCAACCATCTAACCTTGTTTATAACAATTTGGGATCAATCTACACCACCATACCTTCAGTTGAAAAAGCTGTTAAAAAACTTAAAGTGTCGCTGGGAGCCGGTCCTGATCGGATCCCAGCCCTATTCATTAAACTTTGCTCCAACTGAACCCATGCAGATTATTTTAATTTTTTACTTTTTACCTTTTATTTATCCAAGGGCATTTTTCCTTCAGCTAGGAAATCAGCGAATTTTGTCCATATTCCCAAAGGCGGTTGGAAGATTTTTCGACTCCATTGTATGCCCTATTCTGAGCCATCATATTAAGTTCTTATTATTTGAAGAACAGCATGGGTTCCGAAGTAAAATGTCGACTTCATCTAATCTTCTTCCCTATACAAGAGAATTATCCAATTCTATGGGTAAATCATTAAAGATTGACGCGGTGTACACAGATACTAGTAAAGCTTTCGACAGGGTAACGCATAAATTACTCCTAAATAAATTGTCCGATTGTGGCATCTTTGCACAACTTTACTTATGATTTTCATCCTATCTAAAGTGTCGAACACAAAAGGCGATCATATGTGGTGTTCCAATTTTATTTTGAATATTTATTAATGATTTGGGGCTACAGATAAAACATTGAAAATGTTCATTTTTCGCGGACGATCTCAAGATATATAAAGTCATTAAGAGTAGTTAAAACTCCGCTCAATTACAAGACGACCTAGATGCACATACTCAACGATAAAAAATGCAAGCACATTAAATTTCATCGTAAGCGGAATTTCCTAGAGACTACTCATTATATAGAAGAAGTTCGCCAAATTAGAGACTTGGGTGTTATCTTAGATTCCAAATTATCTTTTATAGCCCACCTGGATTATATAATCAACAAATCCTATCACATGTTAGGATTTATATGGCCTGATTGTAAATTATTTAATAATCAAAATTTAAAATTTTAAAATAATAAATTTAATAATAATATCATTGCCCTAATGCCTTATACATTCGTTAGGAGTTTATTGAAATACTGTTCTAATGTTTGGACTCATCAGTATCAGTGCCACATTGACAGAGTTGAAAATAGTTCAAAAACGATTCCTTTTTCCTTGACATCACACGCAAATCTTCATTGTTACAACAGTAGAAAAATTCATTTTAAAATTAGTTTTCTTAAAGATCGCCGATGGGTGGCCGACCAGATTTTTCTATATAGGATGTTGAATGATCTTCTGTAGCAAACTCCGTCCTTCCTGGTCAATTTTGTCTTCCCTCGTTACATTACAAAAATTTTTGGAGTGTAAAAAGTAGATGCAACCGATTCTCAGACCTACCAAATTAACCATACTACAATTATTGTAAGTATTGATCCATTGCCATCTTGCAACCCTATAGCGGGTTTGTGGATGGAACAGAATAATATAAAAATCGCGATACAAAAATAGGGGTCGATCGTAGAGGGTCGAAAATTTAGAGTTGTATGTATTTTTTAATGTTGTATCATAAAAAAATAAAAACATAAATTACGTCCAAAAAAATAAAAAAATATATTTAGTAGCCGATTCTCAGACCTACTGAATCTACATATAAAATTTGGTAAAAATCATTAAAGCCGTTTCGGAGGAGTAAGGTTACTAACATTGTGACAAGAGAATTTTATATATAAGATTTTTTTGACTTTATGTAATTTTGTTCTCTATAGATAGTTTCATTATGTTTTTGCAGATTATAACGGAATCTCATTACTATTGCGATTAATAATTATTATTTAAATAATTAAAATTAAATGTATAACTAGTATAATATAAATAGTAGGTACTATTTAATTATTTTAACAAAACACTCACTTTCTACACGTTGTATCATAGCATTGTTGATCATAGTGTTAAATCTGTTGGCAGATCTATTAAATAAAATACTAAAACACTTGAATTAATCAAAAGTGGCCGTTTTTTGCAAAGGAGTTTATATAGTTAAGCATAAAGCACTCCCCTTGGCTAGCCATATATATACATAATATATTGTGCCCCACACTAGACATATTAGTGCAAGACAACGATATATTTATAACGAAATACATACATATAAACATTCATTAATCGGAAGCAAACATCAATATTCCCGTATAAATCTCAGCAATAAAAGTAAGTATATAATTTATTTATTACTAGTCCGCTGCACATCACCACACAAAAAAAAATCTATCAATGAGTTCTATGCATTTATACACAACATGATATCATTTCGACATATTATGGTTCGGAAGATAAAAATCACTGCCACTAGCGCCACCTGCCCGGCATTTACGTAACTATGTTCATCGGAGTGGTCATGTTGTTCTTTATTTAATTCATATAGGAAAATCAACAGCGTACAATAGTTTTAAATAAAATCTAACAGTGACAAAAGGCCAATTAAAGGTGCTCACGGATAGCAACATATTAGTTTAAAATAGTTACGAATACTTAAGTAAGTACTGTCAACGACAGTGGTAGATATATATATATATATATATATATATATCATGCTTACACACTTATAAATTGCCGATCTGTGGATGGAATAGAATATTATAAAAATCGTGATATAAAAATAGGTGTTGATCGTAGAGGGTTGGAAATTTAGGGTTGTATGTAATTTTTATGCAGTATCATAAAAAAAGGCAAAAAATTTTGGCAAAAAAAAAAAATTGGGGGGACCCCAAACATTTTGGGGGATGAAAAATAGATGTTATCCGATTCTCCACCCTAGCCAATATGCACGCAAAGATTCACGAAAATTGGTCGGGCCGTTTCGGAGGAGATCAATTACGTACACCGTGACATGAGAATTTATATACAAGATATACGGTATTTGAAACCTTTTTAAGATTTATTCCACTTAAAACCTTATAAGAAACACTTTTGTTTTTCATTTCTTGCAATAGTTTTACATAGTTATCATAAAAGAAAAGGTTTTATCATGTATATTATGTGGCCTCCTATAGATAAAACGTAATGTATCTATATAATAATACGTAATGTATATATATCCCCTAACTTCCATATATCGGTATAAATTTAATTAAGGCGACACTAAATGCCAGCGACCTTGAGCGATAAGGCCCGCCGCGGCCGTCTATGTAACAAAGCCAATATTTTCAAAATTCATATTTTCAAAATGCGTGGAAAACAGTTTATATGCTTACAATCCTCGTTATTCACTATTAATCTGAATAAATGAACCTACACAAAAAGGTACAAGCTATAAGAATAACTTTTCTGAGAGAAGTACCATAAAAATGCGTCACACCATGCCCAAAATCTTGTATAACTTCAAAGAAATGTGGTTCAAAAAGACTCGGCAGTGTTAACTATAAGCAACAGCAAGCATTAGCAACCTACAAATAAGACTAAAGGATATGTGTAACAGGATTATGTAGTGTTCATAGCTCGAAATGCTATACTTTCACCACAAAACTTGTCTAAAAACAACATGTTTGCGTGTTTTCTGCTTACTCTTTGCCTTAAGATACAATATTGGCACACTAGAATTTCCTATATTATACAAAATGTACTCTGTGCATTAAAATATTATAATATTCCTTCGATTATTAATACGTCTACTATGACAGCTGTGAAAACGTCGAAAAAAATTGGGTTAACCTCTATTTGGAGACACACACAAAGAGTCATGCAAATCGCGAGTGTAAGACGTAGCTTGTAACGCACACTAAACTGATATTCTTGGGCCTGTTTTTATCTTGTATAAATTATCTAAGTTATATTATCCACTTATACATAGGTATATAACTTATATACCTATGTAAAGGTAGGCACTCCTAAACATTATCTATGAAAACTGTTATATCCATAGACCAAGAATAGTCGTAGTAATATATAATATAAGAATAACTTAAACTTAAAGCCAACATGAGACAGATAATATCATGAGGTACATAATATAACACAAGTGTTCTTTCACTATCACTTTTACATCATAAAACACAACATCGCACCATATTTCCTTCGATTCTAATTAAAATTGTCACTGATGTTGAATAAATAGTGGATATTTCACAACAATCATAGCTATTATTATAGACGCAAATAAAAGTAAACAAAATATCTGTGCAGCGCTGTCATGTATGTTTAGCACACCAGGTGTGCTTACCTTGAAATAACCGGCACGCATGGCGAAACAAAAAATCTAATCACTCTTATCTCATTTGTTTACATAATACTCGCATAAGTTTTTCTTTTTTTCGTGTGAGTGAGACGGAAGTTATCAATTAGTCTAGTTAATATACTTGGTCTATGGTTATATGAAACGCAAAGTATTGTTGAGAATATTCAGTTTATTAACACTTAAATTTATTAAAGCTTTGAGTACATAACGAAAATTATTCAACTATTATTTGTCATTATTTAGCAGTCTACTGCGGAGTTATCAGAATACATTAACATTAATAACGTCAGAATGATTTTCATGAATAAGAAAACTCAAATTATATTATACATTTACCATAAGAGAGGACATTTTCGATTAATGTCAATCATTTTTAATTATTATTTATGTTTTATTAATCAAGTTTTGCTATTATTGTTTTTTTTGGGTATATATTCAAAATCAAAGAGGATCTAAATACTACGTATTAATGGTGGCCAATCACGTTACGTTGGCTGTCAGTTTGTCATAGATAACGATAACTGTAATGAATACAAGGCTGATATTTTTTGGGCTATGAAAACTCAATGCATGATAGATTTTGGTGAACTTTATATATTATATGCTGTTCATTAGAATTAATGAGAACATGTTTCTTAGAAGTAACATCTCCTCAAGCAAACTTATTCCAGAATTTGGGAAATAAATAGAAATCTGCACGTAAGTACTCTTTTTGTGGAATAGGAGGCAAATGACAAATATTACCTGATGGATGTTCACTCCACCCACACTCTTGCACCATACCAGAGGAATCACAGAAGCATTAAGAGTCTTTTAGGTAGATTTATGCATTATATAGTTGTCGTATTATCGTAAAAACACCACGCAAGAGCTCAGTCTGTATATTTGTGACTATGACAGTACATGTTGGTAGCATCCAACATATCATTGATAAGTGGAGAAGGAATAGTATAGGAGACAGAACACAGCCCTGGGGAACTCCAGCTATTACCGTTTTAGACTTCACGCCAATGACGTTCTATTGCTTCACGCAATAATTGTTGACAACGAATTGTATAGCGCTCTCAGTTTGAAATCGACTCTACAAACTCTCGGGAAGCCCATATAATGTTGAAGGCTTTACCCGAAACTTCGAGAAGTGTTTTGTTCTAAACACGGCTTTCGTAATGTCCACACAAACTGCCAAGCCTTGCTCTTGCTACACATATTTTAACAGTTAGTCATACTTCTAAAAGCAGCACAATTCAATTCAAATAAAGTTCTTCGTTAATCAGCAATCTTAATATTTTTTTTGTATTCTGGATAAATTAAGATCCTGTGAAGGTTAAAAGAAGTTCTAGAGAGAACTTGTTTTTTTATTGAATTCCGAAAGTGTTATGTAACATATGATAGCATTAATTACAAAGTCAAATAAACTTTATTCAATTATGCTTAAACTGAGCGCTCTTGTCACTATAAACATTTCTTTTAAATTACTGAATCTACCATATTATGTTCGGAAAAAGTAGAGCTCGTGAGAAGAACATACAAGAAACTCAACGGCGAATCTTTTCAATCAAATAGAATACTTTACAATGTATATGTAATGTAAGGCATGGGCAATATATGAATCATGAAAAGTAATAAAGAATTAACTTTATAAATGGATGCATCAACCTTTAGAGCTATAATTCATGGTTTCTGTAAGGATGCTTCGTTTATATTTACAATTAATGTTAAAATTTCTTTTTTTATTTTCTTCGTAGGTGTAGTATCAAGCACTATGCACTAATCGGAGGAAAGTGCGATTCCATTCAGGTGAATTAAGGCCCTCGACTTGGTCGACGTGCCTACAAATTGCACCACTCAGAAACTGCTAGGTAAACAATGTACTATTGTTTATTTACAGTCTATAGAGGTTGATCCCGTACTGTACTAAAAACTGTATTCAGGATTTTTACGATATAATTACTTTTTTGAAGTTATACATTTTTTGGCGCGTTAGGAAAAAATTATCAGAGTTAATTTTAATATTGCACGCGCACACCGCCACGCAAATTGTAAATTCGATACATTGATGTTAGCTGGGCAACTAGTTACTAGACCATTTGTATCATACTTCGTCGCCCAAGCCTTTTGTAACTCCTATGTCTACTGAACCAAGGACGAAAATTAAATAAATTTCAATATTTAATTGCAATTTATATACAAGTCTTAAAATAAACATATCTTCCCCTAAGTGTGTAATAATAATTTAATGATATTATATTACACATTATTTAATTAAATTATGTGGTATAATAATATTTTCATTGGTTGTATTTAATACCTGCTTTATTACAATATTGTTTTTTCTAAAAACGCAATTTTTTTTACGGATTTTTCGCGCATGTAGCGGTAATCGTCACTCACAAAGATAGAACATTATCAATTAACATAGAAGATAGATCGACATATTGGTTGTCAAATGTCAAATACTATGGTTAGGTTTGGAAATTTAATATCTGTCAAAACTTATGATTTAACAATCTACATAAAAATAATCTGATAGATAGTTAACAACTATTGTTAATCTACCAACTATAGTTAGCTAAAATTAAGTTTATTTGATACCTCCTGAGAAAGTTACTAAGATATATAGATTCTGATTAGTTATTTATTTTAAACTATTCTTTCAATTTGTTTTCTGAACGACGCGACGGGGGACACATCGAAGGAAAAACAAAATTTTGGCCGAGAATTTTCATATTTATTCACTTTCTTTTTTTTATTTGTGCATTTTAATTCAAATTCAATCTTTTTTATTCAAAATAGGATTCAAAATCACTTATTGAACGTCAAAAAGTACCATTCATTCAAAATAGACTGTCGCAGACCCGAGAAGAACGGGCGCAAGAAGCTCAGCGGCATTTTTTTTAACAAAAAAATGGATTACAATGTAATATAATAATAACAATCTGTGATATAATTATAATAATAATATGTAATAATAACAATCTGTGATATAATTAAGAAAATCAATTATGTTATAATATCCTTTCCCACACAAACGTTTTTTTAAAATTATTTTAAATTTCGTAACAAATATGTTTCGTACATTTTCTGGGATCATATTGTAAAAGCACATACATCGCCCAATAAAAGACATACTAACTCGACTTAACCGAGTAGTAGGCATAACAAATTTATGTTTATTCCTCGTGTTAACATTATGATTGTCACAGTTTCTAGCAAATTCCTTAATGTTGTTATGAACATATAGAACATTATCAAGAATATATTGAGATGCAACAGTCAAAATGTTAATTTCTTTAAATTTTTCTCTTAATGATTCTTTAGGTTATAAATGGCGCGAATAGCCCTCTTCTGCAGCACAAATATGGTATTAATATCGGCTCTTTCAGCTATAAGCGAAAGCAAGTCAATACCCATTTAATGTTATTTTCAAATTGAAAACTCCACCGGTTCCTTGAAAAGACGACTTGACAGATAGAGGAACTTATAACGGTTCCTTTCTAGGGTTCTGTACCTCAAAAGGAAAAAACGGAACCGTTGTTGTCACACCGTCCGTCTGTCTGTCTGTCTGACTGTCTGTCAAAGTCTGTGGAGGTATCGAGTTGAAATTAAAACGATACCTTGAAGGTTTGATAATTTATAGATAGAGACTCTTGCTGTTAGACAACCGATAAAAACAGGCCAGAAAGTGTCTCTCGCGCAAACTATTCAGTTTAGAAAAAAATGAACCTCAATATCAATTTGAAGTCCTATCGATAGATGGGACATATCCCACATACAGACAGTATGGGTTTAATGAAAAAAAAATGAGTTTCAGTTCTAAGTATGGGGAAACCCCTAAAATTTTCTTTAATGTATTTTAGTGTGAAAATATTAATGCAGTTCACAGAATACATCATCTTAACAAGTTTCAACAGTATAATTCTTATAGTTTTGGAAAAAAGTGGCTGTGACATACGGAAGGACAGACAGACAGACAGGTTCCGTTTTTTGCCATTTCGCTACGGAACCCTAAAAAGATTGTTTCGCTCAATAGGTAGAACCGCCGACTCTCACCACAGTGCCCTTGGTTCAAACCTCACCCTATGATATAATATATCAAATAGCATCATTTTTAGATGGTGACACTATTAGTATGTAATAATATGTTCCCATAAACTTAGTATACTAGCGTAATAGACAAACACTCTCCTCATTACGGCGAGACTAAATTTAAAATGTTCATGTGTGATAGTTTTACAGATGTGTTAGTGACTTAGCGAAGTGTGTAGTATTTTGCTTTTGGTTATCCCTATTACAAATATTGATAAACGGCGTCATATTCACGTATACAACATTTTATTATCTAACACATATTTTTTAAATTAATAAAATTTTAGAAAGTGTTTACTGCGTATTTAAAATGTAATTTCAAATATTTTAGTGAATAATGCTCTATGGTTTTCATAGAGACATACACCACGAAAGTAGTATTGTAGAATCAGTATTTACCTGTGAAATGTTTATTTTTTTGGATTGTTGCTGTTTATAACAACACAATCTAATACAGAACTACACCATTGTATTTTTTAATAAATATCCGTTAAAACACAGTATAGTTATGATAAAAACACTAAAATTAAATTTGACAGGAGACTAATGGACACTAAATTGTTTAAAAACGGTTTCATGGTCCATCTATTCCGTCTCTTTATCAGACTTAGGTTTTAATGTAAGGATAGTTATCTCAGTCTCAGACAGGGTTCGTCTATTAAGCTAGTATATTAGGTTCATGTATGTACCTATGCCTTATGGTAACCAAAAGGCTTACTGTACTCAAGTATATTTACGCTGTCGCGACAATTTGACCAGCTTTTTATAAATTCAAATTCAAATATTTTTATTCAAAATAGGATGTGACATCACTTAATGAAAGTCAAAAACTACCACCCATTCCAAAACGAATGCCTCAGACCTGAGAAGAACGGGCGTAACAAATTCAGCGGGCTTTTTTTTTATCGAAAAAATATGTTTATAAAGTAATTCAAATTCAAATACAAATTCAAATATTTTTATACAAAATAGGATATGAAATCACTTATTGAAAGTCAAAAAACTACCACCCATTCCAAAATGAAATGCCTCAGGCCTGAGAAGAATGGGCGCAACAAACTCAGCGGGCTTTTTTTTTGCATCAAAAATATGTTTTACAATTAAAGTAACATTTACAAAGTAACATTGTACAATTAAACTTATTATTTAATAGCCTGAGGGCGGTCACTCCATTCCCAATCTGTGGTATCATTAAGAAAGTCATTTATGTTATAGTAACTTTACCACACAAACGTTTTTTAACAATCCTTTTGAATAACGTAATACTTTTGTTTTGAAAATTTTCTGGGATCTTGTTGTAAAGGCATATACTTCGCCACACAAAAGACTTACTAACTCGACTTAGCCGAGTAGAAGGCATTATAAGTGTATGTCTGTTCCTGGCGTTAACTATATGGTTATAACAGTTTCTAGTAAATTTACTTATGTGCCTATGAACATAGATTACATTATCAAGAATATATTGAGAAGCAACAGTCAAGATGCTAATTTCATTCAATTTTGCTCTCAATGATTCCTTAGGACCTAGGTTATAAATAGCGCGAATAGCCCTCTTCTGCAGCACAAATATTGTATTAATATCGGCAGCGTTGCCCCATACCAATATACCATAGGACATAATACTATGGAAATAACTAAAGTATACTAGTCGCGCCGTATCTATGTCATTTAATTCTTTAATCTTTTTAACCGCGTATGCTGCAGAACTGTACAGGAAACATATTATGTCCAATGGAATAGGCAACGTCATTTCTAAGTATCCTACGATAGCACATGGTTCAAAACGTCCGTTTTCCAGTGGGAGGCTCCTTTGCACAAGATGCCGGCTGCATTATGGGTATCACAACGTCACCTATTTCTGCCATAAAGCAGTAATGTGTAAACATTACTGTGTTTCTATCTGAAGAGCACCGTAGCTTGTGAAATTACTGGCCAAATGAGAAACACCAACACCAATCAGCCAAAATTTCGTAATTTTTGTTGAGTGGCCAAAATGTGGTCTAGTTATATCCCCATTTAGCACCCACTTTATTGATCAAATATTGATAAACATATGAAAATATTTCAAAATCGACAAAAATCTATCACTTGGCGTTGCGTAGAGACGTCGCTACGTGGTAAATTCACTTATGATACAGTCGGATGGACACCACTTACTAAGTTATTTATACATATATAAACCAAATCAAATCAAAATCACTTTATTCATGTAAGTCACGGAAATGACACTTATGAATGTCAAAAAAAACATTTTTCTTATTGAATCTACCGCTACTTCGTGATGGGCTTATGTGAAGAAGTAGCAAGAAACTCGTTGCCACTCGTTTATATCAATATTTACATTTTCATCGATTTACAAATCATTTCAATTACAATCTAATATATAAAATTCTCGTGTCATGGTGTTAAACATTGAACTCCTCCGAAACGGCTTGACCGATTCTCATGAAATTTTGAGTTTGGGTAGAATTGGGTAGGTCTAAGAATCGGACAACATCTATTTTTCATCCCCCTAAATGTTAAGGGTGGCTCACACGATTTTTTTTTTTAATTTTTTTGACATTTTTTTTAAATTTGTTTGATTATGAGTCACGATCAACTTTTGTATCGCGATTTTAATATCGGCAATACAACGTTTGGTGGGTCAGCTAGTATGTAAAGTGATGCGACAAACATACTCAAACGTCAAATAGTCAATGCCTTACACGAGTTTATTTCATTATAATAAACAATATAATAATAAACGCCAAAAGAAATAATATTATTCAAACTGCCCGTGCTCCTATGTGTGAACGAATGGTCTATACTTTGGCTTGAACTGTATTTCCTGGGATATTGGAATTGCAGGCCGAGAGAAAAGCCTTTGCTAATCTGCGTTAATGCGAATGTATCAGCGATACAGAATGCTACTAATAGACACTTGAAACGTTTTGGCTTCGGCTGCAATTTATAACTAACTGTATACGAGCTTTGAACTGAATTGATGGAAAATTTATTGTTTGATGAGCAAATGGTTAAGGTGTTGGTCATTGTTTACTTTGGATCATCAATGTGTTGAGAATTAGCGCTAACTATTACAATCAGGTGAAATAATGGAACAGAATCTTTGTACTTATTTACTTTAGAATAAGTACTTAAATAATTATCAAATTTTATTTGCTTTTGGCCTAAGATCATATTTTATTCGCCTAGATCTTATATAACGCCTTTACATAATTAATACAAGCCTTTTTAAAAAACAAATGCACTGGAATGGAGAGTGGGAAGATTGTATGAGCTCAGGGCAGAGGTTAAAATTTTTCGAGCTGACTGACAAGAAGATGAATGAGTTGCTAAAGCAGTTTTCTGATCGGACATTTCAGATAAATTTGGCTTATCTTGTTGATATTTTCACACACTTAAATAAATTACACTTACAATATTATAAGGTTCCGGAAACAAACAGTTAGAAGACGTTGCAAATGTATTTTAATTTGAAGATTTATTAATTTCAGTTATGGTTGTACAAAATTGGGGGCAACAATTATTCGACGTTTTCGACATTAAAAGTGCTTATGGAGGATGAAAAGTATGTCGCAAACATGGCAAAAATATAAGAACACATTAAGAGTCATTGAGAATTCAATCGTTATTGCCCAGAATATCCCAATACCGAAGCTTAAGTTTTATCGAAAACTGCTTCGCAACCCTTTAATATGGATGCTGGTGAAATAACAGAAGAAATCCAAGAAAAACTTATAGCATTTCAAAATTATAGGAACTGTAACGATGCATTTGAGTGTCATTCACTTGACAAGTGTTGTTGTAAAATAGCTAACACCAAAATTCTTGAAAATTGCCCTGCGCTATCTTATGTTTTTTTGTACTTCCTATTAATGATATATGAAAGCAAGGATTTTCTGCTTTGTTAGCAATTAAAAACAGAGCAAGTAATCGATTGAAAGTAGGCGATGATTTGCGCGTGGCTTTGAGCAAGTTTAGTAGTCCTAGAAGTACTGAACTTGTTCAAAAGATGCAAGTTCAAAAATCACATTGATTTAAAATTGATTTGATGTTTCATATAAAATAAAAATTGTAAATTCTAGTTTTTGATTAAAGTTTATTTTCGGGTTGATTCAGTGTATTCTTCTTGTACATAGTGGTCCCTGCTAACAATAAAGAATTCAAAGTGGTCCCTGGCTAAGAAAAGGTTGGGAAGCCCTGGTCTAGATTGACTATGACAGCTGTGAAAAAAATAGACTTTAGCACTAAGCTCTATTTTGAGCAATTTCAGCAAAGTGTCATACAAATCGCGAGTGTTAGACGTAGCTTGTCACGCACACTAAACTAATATTCCTGGCCTGATTTCATCGGTTTCCTAACAGCAAGAGACTCTATCTAGACGTATAAATTGTATTTTTGTGATTACCTACTTTTACATAACCTTAGTTACACCACTTAACTATATTAAAAAGTAATTTCTATAAGCAGTGATTTAATAGAAATGAGAATGAATTTAAATATGAAATTCATCCGTCTAGCCCCTTAACTAATTTATTTTAAATAAAAGCAATATATTATGTATTATTGCAAAACAAGGATTACTTAACAACGTAAATGGTATGACATTTTGACACTCAAGACAATGAATGGGGAAGAATGATATCAAATACAATGAATTTTACCTCATTCCTTTGTAAAGTACTAATTATTAAGAAGTTGTGCGAGTGAGTAAAATCTGTGAAACAAATTTGTGACTATAATAATCTATGTAATCATTTAAATGTTTATTATTTTCGTACATCCAATCTATTGACGTAAGTAAGTACCTTTAGAAATATATAAGGTATATCGGATAAGGTATCATATGTAATTATACACTTGTATAAACGAAAAACTAATTTTTTATTTACTATTAAATTTAGACTGTAAGTGATGAATGATTCATTCCATCTTTCTTTTATCTATTGTATGTTTTTTTATATTACTAATACAAGTGTATGTAAATACCCAAGTGCTGAATAAATATCCTTGGTTTTGTTGAAACCATGATAATTTTCACAGTCATCTGTTATAAGTTAGTTATATTAATAAATTGTAAGTAAGATATAATATAATGGATAATTAGAAACAGAGAATAAAAAGGCACCAAAAATTGATCCCGAGGAAACTCTTGAGTTTATTACAGATACTTTTACGAATGATAATTTTGCTACAATATTTTAACACCATCTTTTATTAATAGATAGCAAACGCCAACGTCATTTTATTAACATCACATAGATTATGCTTTAATTCAGATTATTATGATCTGCGCATCAAAAGCTTTAGATAAATTTGTTAAAATTTTTGTATCAAACCTCTTTAAAAGAATTTCGATGCTTTCAAAATATATTTTTATGCGCTGCTGTGGCATCATTACTGATGCTTTAAACTATAAAGCTTTATTGTTTATACATTGACCATATATTATAATTATAATCGATATTTTACCGGCTACCAAAAATAAACGGAGCGAATAGTACCCATTTTGTTCTTACTTTGGGCTTAACACTTTTCAGACAAAAGTGTATTTTACCAGTAGTCAGCCGCGTATAAATGTAATTTCACGTCAGGGTCCTCCCAAAAGGTCTACAAATCCAATAGGTAGCCGTAAGTCCTGTTAAATAAAATATCACCTTAAGTGCTGCGTTATTGTTTATTTATGCACGAATATTTTTGCATGAAAAACATTGTTTTAGAAAGACCAATCCACCAATACAAAGTAGAGCATTTAACACAAGCTTTAGCAGCGATTAGAAATGGAATGAAGATTATGAAGCCAGTCGAGTTTCCCGCGAGGGACGCTACAAGATCGACTACATTTAATTTTCAGAAATACCCTGTAAAGTTTACCAGGCTCAGTGCTGACCAAAAAAGAGGAAACTGCCTTGAAAGACTGGTGCATAGCGTTAGCAAAATGTGGCTTTCCTTTAAAATGTGATGATCTCGAACTTTGAATGAGCCGAGCCCATTTGTAAATAATAGGCCTGGAAAAAATTGTACTATTTCTATGACAGAATCCTAAGCTAAGTAAGAGGACACCCGAAAATATATCTAAAGGTCAAGTCGCTGAAACCAAAAAAGGTATTCAGAATGGTTTACAGAAATAAATGCAAGTGATATTTTGAAGAAGCGATACAATATGAGAAAAAAAGCAGTAGAGACGAAAGAGAAAAATAACAAAATAATGATTAAGAAAATTTTGAGATTCCATGCTAGGGCAATAAAGAAGCAAAAAAGGAAGAATAATTACATAAAAAGAAAGCGGAACAGCTGATGAATTCCAAATATAATAAAAACAGGAAGAAAAATACAACATGGAAAAATAAACAAAATGTACAAATTATTGACTAGCGACACCTATGACGTTTTATCGTCATTGAGCGACACAGATACTAATGATAGCGTGTATTGGATGTGACAATAATTGTCCTCCACGGTATCATTGGAGATGTACTGAATTCGCTGGCGACATATGAAAATATATATAATAAACAAATCTATGCCAAATGTGAAGAGGAATTAACTAATATAATAAGATATGGCTGACTTGTGGAGAAATGAGGCTGACTGGTGAAAACTGCCATTATTTGTTTAATGTCGATTTTTTTCTATTTTATATATGAATACGGGACACTCCGTTTGTTAAAATCTTGGTTTTCTTTGTATTCAATGGTAATCCGACCTTTTGACTTGCTGTTGCAAGTTCATTGACTACAATCTCTAGGTCTGTTGTACTATTCGTAAATACTATGATATCGTCCGCGAAACGCAAGTGGTTGAGTAATTCACCGTCTACCTTTATTCCTTTCGTTTCCCAATCTGAAAACAGATTCTAATACCTCCGAAAATTATTTTGAAGTCAGTGGATCTCCTTGTGACTCCTCTTAGAAACGGGAATTCCGTAACTTCATGATATTCTTTAATATATTTATGTATTTCACGTTGTCGACATCATTGTCCAAATAGCTTCAAAATATACAGAATCGAAAGCTTTTTTATAATGATGTATTTCTATATTTTTACTTTTTCTATTAGCTGTGACATAGCTTGTATGTGATCTATTGTAGAAAACATTTAGCGGAAACTTTTGAACTTTTGGTTGGTTGTCCACTAAGCTATTCGTAATTCTGTTTAATATTATTGTTGAGAATATTGTCAATAAATTTGTCATTGGAAATTTGTCATAAATAATTAATTACCCTATAATTGCCATGGGCTTTTGGTCTCTTTTTTATGTAGCAGTATGATGGTGGAGTGTCTACTATCACCATTGTTCTAGTGTAACTTTTCCTTTAAGGATATTATTAAAAAATCCTTTTAGAGGTTTGGAAATCTAAAAAGTTGAATTAAATTTTAGAAGATGTTTAAGCCTTTTAATTGTCATTCGTAAAAAGACGTTAACGCTAAATATAATTGTCTTAAACCTTTGAAAGCTTACTTTTTATCTTTCATAACTTCAGCATCATGAAATATAAGTTGAATTGCGTAACATAATTGACTTGGAAGATATGATGCAATCTGTGCTAACCTCATTACGGTTGGTAAACGCATTTATTTATTCTTTTTGTTATAGTATGAAATAAGCCGCCAGCTAACTCATATGCCACGGCGCACGAACAGGCGTGCCTGGGCTAATTTTAAACTGTGAGGGTTACATATGGCGCAGCGCCGACTCACTGAAACCATTCACGTTTATTTTACAGTTGAAAAATACTTATTGAATTCTCCTATCAGCAACATTTAATGTACAGCTGTTGTTTTAACACTCGGCTCTATAAATCAACTTCTATTTACTATCCTATGCTATGGATAGCTATGGAATGTGTAGTTGGTAATAATTTGTGGTTATGTTAAGAGAAACAGTTTAATAGCTCAGTATGATTATTACCTAGAATAACAGTAAAAGCTCTCTTTTGGAGGGAATAAACCTTGAATCTTTTATTAATGTTTATTTTATACTTTTATATACGCCATGTCCATCTATTCTATGCCCGATTAAAATATGAATATCCGAAACGGAGCCGTGCCCGTGTATTGCTTTCACTATTTAAATTAAATGAATGCAATCTTTGGAAGACGTAGTTAATTATATTGTAAAAAAAAGTATATATTTCACCAAGAGTACAATATTTGCGATTCCAAACAGGGGCGTGATTTAAAGACTAAATCCAAAGCTCTACCTACCTGCAATGAACTGAGAAATTTCCCAAGTGACATAATGCGCTCTACATTAACACTATATACACTAAAGCTACGATGAAAATAAAGTATAATTTCAGCAAATAAATAACAAATAGCAATAATTTGTAAATTTAATGAAAGAGTGGTCCAAAAATAAAGCACGTTGTTAATTGTGAGTCCCAACTTAACGTCAAGGCTTTTGCCCAAATTAATTTGACATTTCTTTGTTTCAGTATTTGACAAATTCGACCATGGAGAGGTACACGATTGAGAAGCCTATTAAGATTGATTTGAAGCTTTTTACGAAAATAGGCGTTCAAATCAAAATACATTTTGTGCACTTCGAGATTTTATGGTCAGCATAATCGACCAAATGAGTCCACAATCGGGGAGAAGTGGTTGCAAATTTCAACAAACTGTAGGAAATGTAAAAGTATTGCAATGCACCTGTGCATGCTCGCCCAGTTCCTTCTGCGGAAAACATTGCTGTTGTTCGCTATAGTGTGTCAGAGGAGCCGTCAAGCTCGACTCATCGACGTGCCCAACAATTGAACATCTCACGAAGATCACGGATGCGAATTTTGAATAAAGATTTGAATTCACAAGCTTACAATGTTCAATTGACTCAATAGCTGAAGCCTACTGACCATTTCAAGGGTCGTCAATACGCCGAATGGTTGGTTGAACAGACAACACACAGACAGAAGTGAATGGTGACTTTACAAAGAAAAATCATCTTCCGCGACGAGACACACGTTCACCTCAGTAGATTCGTTCTTCTTCGCGTCTCTCCGAAAAGCGAAGGTTAGCAGTCAGCTTTGTAAATTCAGCTTTTTGTTCTCCGAGAGGTGAAATAGTTCTGCCCCACTCGCGATTCCTGTCCACTCTCAGATATTACGCTGCCAAGACTTTGCTATCTGCGACCTACGCCTCTTCTTCCGGAAACTTTTCCCATCATGACGAGTTGTAAGAGTTCGCACCTCTCGTGCCTAACCACGTGCCCCAAATATGCGACTTTCCTCATCTTGGTGGTTCGCATGAGTCCGCGTTTTTGATTGACGCGGCGCAGAACTTTCACATTCGTGAACTTGTGAGTCCAACTGATGGCCAACATACGTCTATATAGGTCTTCTTTATAGACCCGAATAGATGGGCCAGAGGCCAGTGGATTTATTTACAAGCAGAATTGCCGCATTTAGGCAAATAAGAAACCACTATTGATTGTCGAAAAATTCTTTTGAATATTAAATATTTTGTGTTAACAACAGAATATAACGTCGCCAGAAATCATTTCATGAATGAACAAACTTAAAGTAGCTATGAGTCATTTTATATTCAAATTATACGACGTTATAACTCTAAATATCCTATTTATTCCAGTTCCACGTATTAGTACATAATATTCATACAATATTGTGTTTATGTATTTATATTATCTATAACCCAAACACACAGTAATTTAGTAGGTCGAAACTGAATTTGTGTATATTGTATTTCTGTATAACGATAATATTCGATGTATTGAAACTAAACTTCAAAATAGCTAATTATGCTAGGCATATATTTCTAGGAAATGATGTTATATGCTATTTTGAATAAAAACATTTGAATTTGGTACGAACGACTCATAAAAATAAGGTTCGAATAAATCACACGAAATTATGAGGGGGAAAAATCAGTTTGTCCAGAAAGTGTTCACTACTTGGTTTTATAGCAGTGAACTTTGTGTTAGTATTTTGCGAAGAATACAAGATATTTTAGTTGCTATACAGAGATAGATCGTACTTATACAAATTAAAAAACCACAACTAAAACAAAATTAAAAAATAAGTGCATTAAAACCTCACCAATTTTGTAGTTAGAGTAAATACTTAATTATAATTATGCATTAAGCAATTCACTTGAAAAGAAAACACGTTTGTGTTTATTTATATCGGCCTTGTCATGTCGTAACAGTCTACCAACCCTTGCAATGTTTGTTAACAGTACTGTTTTGTTTTGGTACTATGTTAACGTGCACATAAAAATTAGGAACGTTTTCAAAGCATTAAATAAGTCCATTCCTTGTCTCAGAAATATTTCTCACCTAAGTTCGACTTTTTGAACCGAGTATGTATTTTTCGTATCAAGTACGATCAAAAAAAGTTATGATAACCAAAAATGAGGATACAGTTTGGTGTTATACCTACAAATATCATCTAAATTCAAATTGTACCACTATATATTCAAGAATCAAATAAATTGTTACGTTAAATGAGCGCTTTTATTGCGCCTGGTCTGGTATTGAGATATTTTCTCTGCATCACACATCTTTTGGAATATCTTTGACTTTGAGAACCGAAGACGGTGATTAACCCTATTAATTGCGTCTGCTATTATTAGGATTCTGTAGTTGTATAGACATAATACGGTGTGGTATAGCAAAAAATATGAATAATACTTTGACAGTCGATCCTTATTAAAATAAACAAATCAAAATATTCAGATCGTATACATATTTAAAGAGTTTCTCAAAAGCAAAAACAGAGTGCAGTAGTGCCCGAAATAAATGGCGATTTAAAGGGCTGGAGGTCCCGGGGCAACAAATAAGTGGGGGCCCGCTGGCCCCAAATTATTTTCCAAATGGCGATTTTAGAGAGCGATGATTCATTGTAATATTGAATATAATCATGTTTTTAAAATGTACTGTAGATAAAGGTAAAACGCGGAAGAAAAAAGATCAAAGGATGTTGCTTCTAAGCCGGATTTTGAAATATTTCTTCCATAAATCTCTATTATGGAGGCCCCGGGCTATAGCCCCGGATGCCCTCTCCAAATCCGGTCCTGCCAGGAACATAACAAACAATATAAAATACCTTCTATCAAAGCAATATCTACCTACACGTTTGCAAATGAAACAGACGGCCGAGGCGAAGACATAGGGTCATAAATAAAAAAATCTGGTCTGTGATTTATGTCATTGTTTAAAAATAAGATTAACACTAATTGTCTAGTATAAACAGTACCTATAAACTCTTGAATTCCATAACTTACTAAAACCGTTAGTACCTTATTAAAAAGGTTAGAAAACCGTAATTTTCTTTTTTAAGTAGAGCAAAGAATGGGAAGTGCTGAAATAATATATCGTATACAGCTGGATACTGACACGTGGCAGGTTGGTATAATGCTTAGTCATGATAACGCTTCAAAAATTAATCACTCTATTTAATATAGTGGTATGTACGTAAGTTTAATTTTAAATGGATTTGGGGCTGAAACTATACAAAGAACAAACGATGACAGTTGCTCCGCATCAGGAGGTCTACTTGCAAAATCGACAACGATACATCCGGAACGATACGATAATACTCCGAATATATCGCACCTACTCTAACAATTGTTAGTATTCCATATCGTTTATCGTAACAATATCCTAACCATAGACTAATATTTTGTTTTTTTTTACGATGTTAAAGTTAATAAATTATTCACAAACCTTGAAAAGCTAAATATTATCTGTACTATGTCGCTGTCAAGTGTCAAAAGTCGAAACATAGTTTAGGCGTTAAGGAATGCCCAGACTCTGCACCACCAATTTGGTATCATTTATACGAAATGTAAATATTCAAAAATTCTGTAATAATTATAATATGACTATTTAAAATTAAATAAATAATACAAAACTTGCGGATAATAAATTGTAAAAAAAAAGTAACTCAATCCTTCTCGTCCACTTCCTATTTCTCAAGCGGCTATTTGCATTACTTAAATTACTTGGTAGTAAAAATATCCTTTTGAATAGTAAATCACATATAATTATTTTAAAAATATATATTAAGTATGTGTAATGTATGGCAAATATATTTATACAACTGGAAACGATAAAAGCAACGACAGCCTAGAAGGTGTCGTTGAGATTATAGTAAAAGCGACGTTTGATTATTTGTCAAATTCGAATATTCGTCTCTGACATTTTCAACTAAGAGTAGGGTTAGGACCGATAATATTGAAAAATGTTTCGTTCGTTCAATCATCGTTTCGACATTGAATACGATGTAACTAAGAGTAGGATTCAACACGACTAATGCCACGATAAATCGAATATCGATTTTAGGAGTAGGCCCCCAGTATTGAACTGGTATCCTATTATTAGAAAGCAAACGAGGCTGGCCTCATAAAAGATGATGGAGCGATGATATCGTAGTAACAGCAACAGATTGGTAGACTTAAATTATTGCAAGAGATAAGAAGCATTTACATCTAACTTCTATCGATATTAACAACAAACAAATCAAACAAAATAATGTTGCAAGTATAGACACTGCAATATAACCACACTAATAAATAAAATGGAAGTTGTAAAGACTGCCAATAGAAGTGAAAACTTAGAACTTTTAGTATTGAAATTTGAAATTTCATAATATTTACAAAATAATTAAAGTATTTATTTCGATTTATTCTTAAAATTTATTTTCGATAACATATTTATCACTATATCCATTCAATTTCACTTATAAGATACACGCGCTAATGTTGCACAATACGTCAGCTGTATAGCTACAGATATACTGCTATAAGCATTTCGGTAACACGTACTCACGAGATCTAATTATATAATTATATTCATATATATATTTTAATTATTTATCGCGTGAGCCAGTCATGAACATGTTGGTGACGCGAACTCATAAGATTTTCACCTACCAAACATGCCCAATGTGGCTAAAGAAGTCTTCACTTCATTAAAAACGAATTATTGAAATATAGGTATTTCTAAGTCAAAAAATATAGATTCCGGATAAGTAACCACCAACAAACATACATACTAAAGACCTTCTCCAAAACACGCTACATCTTATAGTATCAATATTATTCCAATCGATGTGGTAGTTTTCGCAATATAAACGAAGGAAAAAAACGGCTTTTAGATATCAAACATTACCGCTTTTCAATACTTGAGCGAAAGCCCGTCAGAAGTCAAAATAATCAGACACGACTATCTTCAAGACGTTCTTATATTTGCGTTATTTACGAGAGGGACTAGTCGTTCGCAGCATATTAATTGCCGCGTCTGTCTGTGACAGGTGCAGACCCATTTACAGGGTCACTTCATTTCGAAGTCAGATTCTTTGTATCAAGATTATCTTCCTGTCTAAATACTGCGTAAGATTTTGTTTAAAGAATGTGTCATTATGATTGCAGAGTTGCTTTTGAAGTAAAATCTTCTTTAGCTGCGTTGGGCACTTTTTCGTTGGGGAAAATCTTATGGGTTTGCGTCACCGACATGCTCATGACTGGCGCACGCGATAAATGAATAATTAAAAAATTGGATGGGTGAAATCTCTCATCGAAATGCTTGTAGCAGTATATCTGTAGCTATACAGATGACGTATTACTAGTACTTAGTACTTTGCATTCTCGAAAAAGTATTTTTGTTTGATTAATATATAATTAAAAAAAGATTTAAAAATTAATTGAAATTCATACTTTAAATGTATTTAAATTTCAAATTTTAATACTTAAAATTTTAAGTTTTACTTCTATCGGCAGTCTCTACAACTGCAATTTTTTATTAAGTTCAGAACAGTCTGCACGTACGTATTATATGGAAAAACTTAAGTTTGAAAAGGCTCTGTTCCATTACTTTTTGTCATGAGAACAGAATTTATTGACTTTAATTGACGAGACAATTTGCAATATCTCCGCGCGTGTTAAATCGTTAAAGTAAACAGAAAAACCGTCGTTGTTGTACCCATAATGTAGCCGGCATGCTGTGCAAAGGACCTCCCACAGGTTAAGAGTTCATATTATATAATATTGTGTTGTACGTATTGCCCGTGATATGAAAGTGTTTTTGGAATAGTTTGTATAGTGTAGTGGTTCATATAGTAGATTCGTATGCCTCGTGCGGGTTGACGGTGTACAGTGTGGTATTTTAGAGATCAATCACAGTTGGCAAAGCCGTTCACAATATCAAATAGTAGGCTCATATCAATTAAGTAGAATAGAACCTCTTGTTATTGCACAATGCATAACAACACAGCCAGGTTTAATACTTTAGTGTGCATGACATGCTACGTCTTAACACTCGCGGTTTGTATATCAGTTTGTGTTAGTGTGCGTGCGATGCTGATAATAGGAGATTTTTTATGACAATAAGGGACGAGACGAGCAGGACGTTCTGCTGCTAATGATTGCTACGCCCTGCCCATTACAATGCAGTGCCGCAAAAAACCCAAAAATTCTGAGCGGCACTACAATTCCGATCGTCACTTTGAGACATAAGATGTTAACTCTCATTTGCTAAGTAATTTCGCTAGCTACGGCGCCCTTCAGACGGAAACACAATAATGTTTACACATTACTGGTTTACAGCAGAAAAAGGCCACCTTGTGGTACCCATAATCTAGCCGGCATCCTGTGCAAAGGAGCAGGTTAACAGTTCCCGCTATTTTTTCGACTGTTGTTCACTGACTGTTCACAACTGTCACAGTTTATCTAGCCCTATAAATATATCAAATATTTCCACATTAAAAACAACGACTTTTTATTTATAGATTTGTATATAAAATATTTTTCTATCTAATTCAACTCTTGTAGAGTATTGAAATTAAAATGAGTTCATTCATTTGAACATTATAATCTATTGTCTGGATGTTTACAGAACTAAAATTTTTATAAACCTTTTTATAATTTTATTTATAGCACTTTAGAGAAACTGTAAATATTAAGAATTTTAATCATACTTTTATATGACATTGTATTGCCGATATTAAAATCGCGATAAAAAGTAACTGTTGATCGTAGATCGGTGAAAATTTGAAGTTGTATGTATTTTTTAATGCTGACTCATAATCAAACAAATTTAAAAAAAACGTGTGGACCACCCTTAACATTTAGGGGGATGAAAAATAGATGTTGTCAGATTCTCAGATCTACCCAATATGCACTCAAAATTTCATGAGAATCGGTCAAGCCGTTTCGGAGGAGTTCAATGTTTAACACCATGACACGAGAATTTTGTATATTAGATAATAAACTTATATTTATTTACTGTTTGGATTAAGGGACTTGTGTCCAAAGCCGTTGATATTAAAAACAAAAGTAGTTTTATACTATGAACTCATATTGCACGCGATATGCGTGGAAGTTCGTGATGTTTAGCTCCCCTCTATTATAATGTGGGTCATTGGGTTAGGTAGCCACATGAATGCTATTATTAAAGCCGTTGAGAGAAAAGCAGCAGGTGGGGCTTAAGGCATGTATGGGAAATTAGTTCGCCACTATAAAAAGAGGGAACGACCGGTAAACCACGTTTTTATGAATCATTTCAAAGGATGACTAATCCTAAAAGCGTAAAAACATACATGTTCGACTGTAAACGTAAATAATTATTATAGTTTTCAATGGATGCTTCAGGAAATGAGTCAAATATATTTTGATGTTGTTATTCATTGAGACTCAAAGGTTTCTGTACGTAATAATTAATGATAATGTCCGACGGAAACAGGATTTTCCAGCGGAAATTTATTGAGCCGTTTATTTTATTGGAAGTGAAAACTTCTTGAAGTACGTTAAGCAATTTTTGAACTGGAAATTCAAATTCAAATTTTAATTCAAAACACATCACTTAATGAAAGTAAAAAACTACCACCCATTTCAAAACGAATGCCTGAAAAGAATGGGCGTAACAAATTCAGCGGGTCAATTTTTTTTTCATCGAAACAATACGTTCATAAAGTAATATTGTGCAATTAAACTTATTATTTAATAGCCTGAGGGCGGTCACTCCATTCCCAATCTGTGGTACCTATCATTAAGAAAGTCATTTATGTTATATTAACCTTTCCAACCCAAACGTTTTTTAACAATTCTTTTGAATAACGTAATGCTTGTTTTAAACATTTTCTGGGATCTTGTTGTAAAAGCATATACATCGCTCCATGAAAGACTTACTAACTCGACTTAGCAGAGTAGTAGGCATTATAAGTTTATGTCTATTCCAGGTGTTAACATTATGGTTATGACAGTTTCTAGAAAATTCACTTATGTGCCTATGATCATACATTACATTATCAAGAATATATTGAGAAGCAACAGTCAAGATGTTAATTTCTTTGAATTTTGCTCTCAATGATGATGTACAAACACTGAACTCGCGCGATGTGAGATTTGACAGGAATCTGACAGTTGAGTCAAACTGTTCTTTTTTATTTTAGGTTAATAATACATGCCTATCATCTATTGAATACTAGCTGAACCGACATAAAACGAATATGATGTAAGTAAAATACACCCTTATAACTTTTCTTAACAAAAAATAACGTTTAGGAACAAGTGTAAAGCTAAGAGTTTCACTTCTGACGTGCTGACGACTGATAGTTTTTTACACAACGACAGAGAATTACTCGTATTAAAATGAAGAACACTATTTTGAAAATGTGTTAATGTTATATTTTGAATTTAACAAGAACTAAATTATTACCCACTCACTTTTTAGGCAAATTTTGTATAATATGATCTTGACTCACTTACGGAATTGCTTTTTTGTACATAATATCTTTAAATACAGGTGTTATGTATTTATTCATTTATTCACTGAGATTGATAAAATTATGAGAAGTACATAAAATAACCTAATAATCGAACACCTAATTTCGACAGGGCAGTATATTCGGCCGTTTCTTGGCCGAATTCGAATCTGTTGCCGTAACTAAAAAAAATAATTAAAACAACCGAAATCATATCTCCGGTCGAACAATAATAGCTGTTATCTGTTTCTTTTTTAAATTGAGATTAGTATATTTTGATAGGTTAGCAGTGCCTGATTAATCACGCGGCAAAAAGAGCAATTGCTACGGTTCCCCCGTGAAAGGGGGTCTCGCATATTTAAACCCACTCAATTCTGGTTGAGAGAGTTATATTGAATTTGCTTGATGTCACAAAAACGTGAAACGTTACAAATTTTCCAACTAAAGGCCGTTTTCAATAACCTATCTATCCTTAGTTTAACTTTACAGAGGTAGACAAATCTATCCGTTTACTCGCATTTCAATAACCTATCGACATAAAGCATTGGACTATAACTATGGATAGATAAGATCTTGTCATTAAACGGTGACAACAATGTATCCGTAACTAACTATCCGTAAGAGATACGTTATTGAAAACGACTGTAAGACAATCCACGTCAGACACTCGGTAACAGTCTATTTCCAATATAGCTCAAATGCTCTTTGAAAGAATTTGGGAAGGGGCCCGCGCTTGCTAAATCCGGCTGGGTTAAAGAAGACACCAACAAGGGTGACAATGCGCTGGTTGTATATTGCTTGGGTTCAATCAACGGTGCACTTCGCGAATGAGATCCTGTGTTCGTCTTCTGCGCATTCAGATATTGACCGCTCTATATTTATCATGTTTAGTGTATGCATTATCTACTTACCACCGTCAGCGTAGGTCTCGGAGCCGTATCCATCTTGTAACCCATTAGCCCAGGTACCCTCATATTTCGCGTTGCTTGTAGTGCTTTGTCGGACTCCATAGCGCCCCTTGTAGCCCTGCGTCCATTCTCCGCGGTACAGCCAACGGTCACGAGTTTCAACGCCCAGCCCATGCCGTTTGCCGTTCTGCCATTGGCCCTCGAATGAGCTGCCACTGAAAAAGAAATAAATATTCAATTTATATTTAGTGTGATTACAAAATCAGCCAAAATACGTCAACTATTAGATAAATGCCTCCTCAAATGTTGGTCAAAAGTATCAGGGTTTTGCCTTCTGAAGGTACCATCATACCACATGTAACATAATCTACCTATTTTTTAATCATTTTTGTAAAAGGAACAACGTTAGGGCATTATAAAACAAAACAGGCGAGGGAAACAGGAATCATTTGTTAAGATTTGTAAATGTGGAAACCTCAATTTTGGCTTTTTTTTTTATAAAAGAGGACGCAAGCGGGCAAGAGGCTCACGGTATGGGGAGTGGTGAGGCAATCGTCCAGGGAGATCCGCAACAATAGGTGTCAAGAGATCCGTTGCCGGCCTTTAATGTGGGAGAATGCTCTTTTCTTGAAGGTCCCTAAGTCGTTTTGGTTTGGGAAAGCAGCAGCCGGTAATTGAATCCACAAAGTTCCTGTGCAAGGCAAGAAATTTCTGTCAAAACGCGCGGTTTTGGAATGCCAGACGTCAACGGGATGCGGGTGGTATTTTGCATTTTGACGTAATGTCCAGTGTTGTTGTCTTCGACCGCTGGAATCAACCCGTTTATTATATTAAAAACTTCGACCATTTCCCGCCATTTCACATATTTTAATCGTAGTTAATATTAAATCACAATAATGTAATCAGGTGTCAAATGTAACAGAATTGCAGTGTATATAGTCAGTCATTTTCAAGACACTTAAAAAGTAAGCTAGGTTTTAGTCGTATGTTTCTGTATAGTACTCTCGATAGATATACAAAACACTTCACTTGTCGAAGAACATAAAAAATTGAAACAGCCACGTACTTTTAGAACTGAAAATACGGTTAAAGCCAGACACTAAAATACCGGAAATCCTATAAGAAAACAAAAACAATTCTCGCGAGAAATAAAGATTGCCTCTAGGACTCTTTCGTGTATTATCAATGAAGACATAAATCTTGGTGTTTATCGTCGAAATACATACATACTATAAATTAATAACTACAGTTGAATATAGTGGTTAAATGCTTAATATAAAATGCTTGCTGTTTCGATACTCGGATGAAAAGCACAGAAATGTCCTATTCACTGATCAAAATACTTTCAAAGTTTATGAGCACTCTTACAATCAAACACATATTTTTTATGAAAGTTCGGGACGAGACGACCAAGACGTTGGTTATTAATATCATTACAATGCCCTGCCCATTACAATGCAGTGCCGTTCAGGATTCTTGAAAAACCCCAAAAATTCTGAGCGGCACTACTACTGCGCTCGTCACCTTGAGACATAAGATGTTAATTCTCATTTTCCCAGTTTTTCTAGCCACCAATTTCACTAGCGCCCTTCAGACCGAAACACAGTAATGCTTACACATTACTGCTTCACGGCAGAAATAGGCGCCGTTGTGGTACCCATAATCTAGCCGGCATCCTTTGCAAAGAAGGTAAATAACTATGCTCATAGATATTGATCGGAAGAAGCTTCGGATTTGGTGGGGGGTATCTTATCAACGAGTCACAAAGCTCTAATTTCGTGAAAAAGCTTTGAAGACTTCAGCCAAAGTGTATTAAGAGACTGCTAGATAGTGTTGTGAAAACTCGTAGCAATCCGTTTTTTAAAAATGAAAATGATATGATGAAATACATAAATAAAAAAAAACATATACATGATGGAATACATTTTTTGTAATTAATCGCACTCTTCGTAATTCATGCTTATTAAAAATTAATTTCTAATTTAAAGTTTGTTTTTTTTTTTTTTATATTTTATTAAAGAAGCCCATTTTTAACAATCTTAATTTGATCTAAATATATAATATAAGTCCAGTGACCTGATGTTTGATTCCAATGAACTCTTAAACTAATGAGCGGATTTAAATGGGGATTACTTCTATTCATGGAGTGCGTTTTAGTCCAACTTGAGTGATAGGGACCCATAATTATTTTTATTTCCAATATTTGTTTTGTATGGACATATTTTCTATGAGAGAATTTATTAATGCACGGTTTGACAGTTCTGCTGTGAAACAATTTCATTATAACAACAGGGAGCATGATATATTATTGACAAATTCATAAAAAAACATTATTTTATTTATTACGTAAAGAAAAACGTCTAGCGTCCGTTCAGCTAGTAAGAAATAAAAATAAATATGGGTTGTTGGACAAGTCGGACCAAACTGCACTCCATGAAGTAATCCCCATTAAAATCCATTCATTAGTTTAAGTTCACAAAAATCGTCACCTTTTTGCTCTTAATAGTGATTTTCATTATTATAACAGGTTAAATTAGTTAAGTTAGTTTGATAACTATCAGTTAGGTTAACAATTATAGGTAATAAGGGATTGCTTGTAACTAATTCTAGTAGGCTTCATAAGATACATAATAGCTTTAAGGGTAAATGTATACACTTCTATAATAAAGGCCCAGCTTACTGTTCAGGCATTATCTATAAATAAATTTAAAAGTCTTATAAAAAAATTGCTCTGTCGTAAATCCTATTACTCCACTGCTGAATATCTAAATGATCGGACAGCCTGGGACTAGATTGTGATTATTTTATAGCGATAGAAATGACTGTACAATATTGTATATTTTTATTGAAAAGAGCGCAAAAAAAGAATGCTGGGAGAGTTTCTTGCGCCTCTTCTTCTCTCTCAGAGCGCCATTTGTTTCCGAAGCGGTAGTAGTATCTAGTAGTTATTAGAAATTACATCAAAAAGAATTCTAAAGGAATCCATTTTGAGAAAATTTATCCTTTTATGCCTTTTAGGAGTTCACTGGAAAAAATCATCACGACACTGTATTTATATATATTAAGATAATATTTGTAAATGTATTACAAATTACATTCCATGATTACAATTGGAAGTATATGATCGAATAGTTTCAAACTTCAGTATTATGCGTCGGTTCGTTCTGTTGGAGAGTACAATTCGTAGCCAGTAACTATTTATATCGCGGTATAATTGTGTAAGTATAGTGTTGTTGTATAACGTGCCTTTCGCAGAGTAAGCGTATCGGAATATTTCAAGTAAACTAGCTCTATTATCGCTGACCTTGAAAGGAAAACAAAGCGGACATTCTTAAATTATTCATGTACACAGGACGTGTTTACAATGGTTATATTCCTAACAGCGTCGAAGCTACGCGCCTCGTATACTTATTTAGTTTAGGATCAATTTCACCAATAATGATATTATTATACGAGAATAACTATTCCACGTAGTGATAAAATTATTACTGCACTGTTACATCTGGCCCATACTTCTATAAGGATTTGAGGTGTGGACTATTAAAGAAGAACTCAGGAAACGTATAGAAGCTTTGGAAATGTGGGCATATAGATCAGAGGCGTGCATATCGTTTAGGCAATTTGGCAGTGCCTACCTCGTTATGAACCTAAATAAATATAGCACTAGTGTTAAATTTAATTAAGTATATAATTACTTATATATATAATTACTTCTATTGAACACGAATATATAAAAAAATTCTTACTCTAGATACTAAATACCTACGGTAATCAATCTTTGCTTATTCCAAAGCTTAACGAGGACTAGTTATATCCACAGTGACTACCTTACTAGAAAACTAATGCACGCCCCTGATATAGACGTATGTTGGCCATTAGTAGGACTGACAAGATCACGAATGTGGAAGTTCTGCGCCGCGTCAATCAAAAACGCGAACTCATGCAAAACATCATGATGAGGATTGTCGCTTATTTGGGGCACGTGCTTAGGCGCGAGAAGTACGAACTCCTACAACTCATCATGATGGGGAAAGTTGCCGAAAGAAGAGTCGTAGGTCGCAGAAAAAATTCTGCGCAACATCCGAGAGTGGACAGGAATCGCGAGTGCGGCAGAACTGCTTCGAACCGCGAAGAACTAAAAAATTTAAAATTATTAAGATGATTGCCAACCTTCGCTAGACGGAGAGGCACGTGAAAAGGAAGATAAAATTATTCGTTGCTTTTACTCTCAGAATAACTCATTGTACGTTTCATCACTTTGTAAGGACAAAGAGTATAAACTATTCTTTGATAAGTGTTATTATAGCAAATGAATGTAAAAGCAAACAAATTAAATTGGGTTTTGCCAATGTCATTGACATTTTTAATTTAGTTGTCACTTTGAACTTGTGTCAATGTTTCGACACGGACTAGTAAAAAAAGAGTAGTTTACTGGTCCGTGTGTTTCAAGTGTTATTTTTTCAAATAAATTATGTGTAAAGTTGTGCTGCATGGTGTTTAAAATAGATTCAGTTTGTATTTTATTTACTGCTTTTTTTTTAAAGTGCAAACTGGCTAATACACGAATGCTTAATTCTTACAACATTGAACGTCTCAAAATAAAATAGTTATCTTCACTATCGCTTGTACTGTCTGATAACATTCTTCTCAAACGTTGCATTTTTAAATAATATTTTCTCTGATTTGCAATGCAATGCACAATTATGAATCTATCTTCGTTCAGTTTTAATGTACTATGTACGCTCAGCTGACATCAAAATTTGACACCATTTTGATTTTAACCGAGGAATTGGTGGTATAAGAGTTATATGGTTATACTCTCGTATAACTTTGTTTTTCTCAGGATAAGTAGTTGATGAAACTAAGATATGGTTATATGAGGGTAAATAACAGCTTTATAGGAATATAAAAATCCTTTATACCTAGGAATAAAACTTATTCTAATTTGGTGAAACCCGACCTTAGTAAGGAAGTTATCGTCACGAGCTATTTAGTTTAGAGAATTGTTTCTAATAGTATATTTATTGTCGATAATAACTAACTTAAGTAAATAGGTACCTACACATGTTTTCTCTTTAATTTATTGAGTGTGAGAATCATATTAGTTTGACAGTAGATACAATGTATGCTATTTCATATGAACCGGAGCCCGGCGTGAAGCATGGCTTTGGCCAACCCACGCGGATGACGCACCTATTTCATTATTTCATGAAAATGACATGGGTTTGATATGAATTTCAACGCTATTTGCTACGTTGTATACTGGGTGGCCGAGAAGTTGTCGTCCAAAGCTAAAAATTTGAATTTGGCTCATTTTATTGGCCAATGTTCTGGGAAGTTATTAAAAATAGTTAGAAGCCATAGCCCCATTTTATTTTGTTTTTGATACCTTGAACATTTTCATGAATTTAGCTGTAGCAGTTATTTAGTTCCGCATTGTCTAAACTATTCATAGTTTCTTATGTGGTTATGTCAACTTAAGTTAATGATTATCAACAATAAAATTAACTAAAAGTGTTCAAAAAAAATTAGGAAAAAATCCTAAACCACAATTAGGTGAAAAAAACGGATAAAAGGGGAAAAAATTAGTATCTCCTAAACTACGCAAAATCGTAGAACATACATAGGGGTATTTCGGATACTCATCACCGTGAGGCTTTCATATTTTAGCTTTGTACGTCAACTTCTCCACCACCCTGTATATACGTATGTATATCATCATTGCTTTGACAAGTTTTTCCTAACGTAACATAGTCTCTGAATGATTAAGATGAATAATCTATATTAATTTATTTACAACAACAATATAATATTGCAGCATCATTTCGTAAACGTCATTAAGTTTTTTTTTTATGAAAATAGGGGACAATACCATCAGGACGTTCAGCTGATGATAATTGATACGCCCTACCCCATTACAATGCAGATTATTGAAAAACCCAAAAATTCTAAGCGGCACTACAACTGCGCTCGTCACCTTGAGACCTTGAGTCAAGTCTCATTTGCCCAGTAATTTCACTAGCTACGGCGCCCTTCAGACCGAAACACAGTAATGCTTACACATTACTGCTTCACGGCAGAAATAGGCGCCGTTGTCATACCCATAATATAGCCGCAAAATAAAGCTTCCTGACGCCTAAATGTTCGTATTATATTTTTTGAACTTGAGTCATACCCATGCCTAGGCTTGCCCGTATCTGCTGATAGGTCACTCTCTTATCTTCCTCTATCATGCGTCGCACAGCACTGATGTTATCTTCAGTAGTTGCTGGACGTCCCTCACGCGGACCATCATTGAGATTGCTACGTACACGCTTAACTTCGACACTTTGAGACATAGTATTATGATAAGTCAGTGAAACTTAAGCCCATTAATTTCACTAGCCACGGTGCCCTTCAGACCGAAACACAATAATGCTTGCACATTACTGCTTCACAGTATCAAATGGCGCCACTATGGTATCCAGTATCCACCATGGTGAGTTGCTTACTCAGAATGTTTTGAGGTTTGAGCGATTTTTTATGATTTCAAATGTGACCTTCAACCAGACGAGTCATTTGACAATTGCTTCACCACGACTACGCGCCCGCGCATTCGGCACTCAAACCATGGGACTTCCTGGACACCACACCGGTCAAAGTCACGGGCTAACCTCCTTACAGTCGTGATATAGCACCGTGTGACTTTTTACTCCCTCAAATAAAAATAAAACAACTGAAAGGGAATCAGTCTACGTCGTAGGAAGATGCACTAACAGCCTTCGAGAAGGCCGTAGAAAAGTTGTCTGTGACAGAATGGAAAAGTGTTACGAAATCTATTTAAGACTTGAGGCATGACACTTTATATAGAGGCTGGTGGAAAAAGATTGAATAAAATTATTTTATCCATACAAGGTGATTTTTTAGTTTCTCAAAAGTTTCTTTTTTTAGGACACACTGCAAATAATAAAAACTGCTATTTCCGCTGCTGGTGGCACTGTTCTATGATACAGCGGATATCCCTTGTCATTGTGTATATTATAGTATTTTTAATAGTATTTCCCTACAAACATTACTATATCCTATTTCATCCCCATGTAGGTCAAAGTTACAAAAATGCTCGAACAAATTTTTATAAATTACTACTTATCAAGTGCCTAAATACAAAGTTTCATGGTTTTATCTCCGAAAATGACAAATTCCCATGCAAACTTCCTTCTCCTATTTGAACCCCTACATTTTTATTCACAATTAAAAGTAGCCGATGTCCTTTTCCAAGCCCTGGTCTATCTCTGTATTAAATTTGATAAAATCAGTTCGGTGGTTTCAGCGTGAAAGCGTAAAAAAACAAACTTGCATTCACATTTATACTTGCATTCACATTCACATTTAATAATAAAGGAACTAATGACATTCACTAATCTGTGGCCACATTCTAGAAATCTGCGATTCGACAGTGTGATATGTTCAGTACAGTTCGGTAATTCTACACCTCTGCGCCTATTTACGTGTCTTACTCATTATCATCCACCGCCATTCTTCGAATCAAAATTAGTCATTTCATTATTCGGGAATCGCTTCGTTAATGGTTTACATTCGATCCTAATTAGTACTGAAACGACTCACAAGGTTTAATTATTCAGCTTTTTATAAATGATAAAGATATCTCAGTTAAATTTATAACATTTCAGTACCTACTCGTTCGCTGAGCTCATAATATTAACTTATTGGATCTATTTTGATCAACTTAATGCGATGTGTGTTTGGTTTCATCTCATTGATGGTTGAGTTGCAATTTAGTTTCAAGAATTTATCTTATTATTCTTTTACGGAAATTTTCATTTATCGGAAAGAATCATTCATTGTTGGATCTTAACATATCAGATTTGTATCATAATTACCACAATTTCTTATCATTACTTGCGGACGATTGTAGCTGACAAGCTAGAGTTATATGCCTGACTAGTTTTTGCGGTCTCCACGGCCCATGTCCTATGTCGCTGTAAAAGCCTTCAGGGCTAACAGCATAGAGGAGGTTTTTAGTCGGTATGGGGTGTCTGCTTGCGCGCACACACTAGTCCGACATATTACGCCCCGTTTAGGGGCGTCAATTCGTAACTGTATTGTCCTTCTCTCGAAAAATATAATAATAAGTCCACTTAGTAAGTCTTTTGTGGGATGATGTACGTAGTCGCGCCATAAATACACATTATATGTATGTTACAATTAAAAATAAATAAAATGTTACATTTAAATATGGAAACTGACGTTTTTATATGATTGTTGATTGAGTTGTCTCATTTGGCGCCAATACAGTACAATAAAACCAATCCGTACGAATGGCAGTGAAGAATTTTCCCATGTAAAGAGTGCGTGCTTCTATTGATAACTTGCCTCAACGTTTATAGGACTGTATTGCATTGGAAAACGCGGATAAAATAAATATGCAGAGTTAAGAGAGACATTAAATTTTATTATGTTCATTGATTAACGCTTACTTAATAGCAAAATTATTATGGCTAGCATTAGTCATCACAAGATATTTTTAAAGCATCATACATCACCTGCTACTTTGGAGACGAATGCCAAAACAGTACCTCTACGTAACAAGCAAATCGGTCAAGAAGTTGCGAGTGGCACGCTTTCGTCAGCGTACAGTCTCTTTATACTTTTAAATCTTGACACAATTCTCGTTCTTATAATCTTTGTTTTGTCTATTGTTTTCAGTTTTTGTGTCACAGTATAATGACGACCTTAGATAATTTATACCAAAGAGGATGTAAATACTACGTAATAAGAGGCGGGACTTCTTAACAATAACTTAATTAAAAATTGACATTTAAGTAGTTTCGTATGAACCGTTCAGTGAGATTTGACATAAGTTTGAAATAGTAATTACAATTGGGCCACGAAATATAATCCGGCTAAGTTTGAAATCGAACATTTGCTTAAAACGTAGTGGATTTCGGCTATCTCCGTGTTTTACAAGATTATAGCCATTTCATACAATCGAGTGGATCGCTTTTTCCTTAGAAAGCTTCGCTAGGCTGATTTATACGTCTGGATACAGCCTCTTGCTGCTAGACAACCGATGAAAACAGGCCAGGTTTATTACTTTAGTGTGCGTGACAAGCTACGTCTTACACTCGCGATTTGTATTTCACTTTGAGTTAGTGTGCGTGCATTGCTCAAAATAGAGGTTAATTGTTGACAGTTTCTAAACTCAATTTTTTTCGACTTTTTCACTGCTGTCACAGTCTATCTAGACATATGAATGATCTAAGATGACGATGTTTGAGCATCCGGTAACGAATACTGTACATAACTATTTTTTTGTAATAAAGCTTATAACAATATTACAAAAAGGTCGGGGAAAAAGTTTTTTTGCATTTTATATTAATACTCAAGACATTTTATTCAATTGGTTTTACAAATTACGAGCATAAAAAATAAATAGAAAATGAATAAGTTTTTGTCATATGGTAGGGGTGTTGGCAATCCTCTCTTGATATTATCCTGATAGTGCCTAAATAATTCAGAAAAAACTGAAACAGCTGGAAACCTGAAGGGGCAAGATTAGGGCTATAATATGTTGGATGCAGCTTCCAGCCAAACTATATAACGTAACTCAGAAGAAGCAATGAGGAGAATAACATTATCATGGAAAAAATTCTGGTCGCATTAAGAAATATTAAGAGGCCCACATATGAATGCCTCTATATGGCTGTCAATTTCAGTGCAGGCATTCATAAAAGTTATAAAACAAAAAATAGATAAGACACAAAAAAGAATGGTGAAAAGCATAATGCGGATCAGGAAGGTAAAAAAAGTACGTATCGTTAAAGTTAAATTCTTATGTCTTCTAAGAAAGAAAACCAAGATTACCGATACACGCACTAACATTGAAATAGCAATGGGCTGGCCACATTGCATGCTACACGAACAGAGGGTGTACAATAGAGACCACCAAATGGAAAGGACCACCAGGCAAAAGAAGCACCGGTAGACCAAAGCAGCGATGGGCAAACGACATTGTGCAGGCGGTGGGGAGAAAGTGAATCGATCAGGGCAAGGATAGAGAAAAGTGGAAAAAGTTGGAGGAGGCCTATACCCAAAATGGGGTCCATAACCAAAAAATTAAATGGGGAAAAACTAATTAATTTGGTTACTTTAATTAAAGGAACACTAGATTTTAGGCACATCAAATTACTATAACATTTGAAAGTAAAATGGAATAAATGGCTAATTATTATTTTAATAAGCATGTGTGTTGTTTAGCGATATTGTGATTAAAGAAAACACCTTTTCTCTTGATGAATTAAGCCGCTTTCTTTCAACTTCTTCATTTACTATCAGTTACTAATTAATATAGAGTATAATATAATATAAAAGAGCAATGCTGATTTGTAGGTTAAGTTTGCCAGTTTTAAAAACGTACCCATTGCGTGACATTGGCCCACATGTTACTAGGTCACAGTCGCCATTTGGTATGAGTTTTGGTGTCAATTGTTGTGTTCCTATTGTAGTACCTCTACCTAATAATTATAATAGGCTTCCTTTTTTAAATGTATCCTTTCGTACGGACCAATTCTGATCAATTGTTTTCAAGAACTAAAGAATTGAGTCCATTACAGAAGCCCGACGAGATAGTCCTCGTCCTGTATTCGTTTAACACCACTCACACACACATCAGAAATCACACACCTACAATAGCATTACACACAAATAGTCACACACTTACATACATTCACACATATATACTCGCCGGCGAGTGCAAAATCAGTGCCATGCACTTGATCAGATTTACGCCCAATTTAGTTTTGTTCAGTCTCAATCCTAAAATGGTGACCGGCGATAATTCTTTCGATCCATTTCCTGCTTCAGGCTTTCAATAGCGGATCTATGTAGCGTTCATAAAACCCACGGAAGGACTTATTGGTTTTTCTGTATTATAAGGATTTGGATATTAAGATAGGCATATTGCTATTTTGGCATATAGAAATGAAGATTCAGAATTTTAGGCTGAGATCTATAGGTCTATCTTAGTCAGACTTTTCTTACGTAAAACTTAGCTAAGTTTAACCTTAGCGTAATCTTTGATTACGTTTTTACACGCTTTTTATTAGCTTCACCTGTATGTATGTTTGTTTCTGACCAAATCATTTGGGCGAGATTTTAACCCAATTTAAACGGCCAGATTTCGTTCAAACTTCGTAGATTTATCGAGGACCGTTGACAATACATTAATTGGATAAAATTATTCCATTTTTCAATTAGCAAAATAAGATTTTTGTTAATTTATATAATTTTTTCATCTATCGTCGATAAGGCAGGAATTGATGTTCATTTTAAATTTCAACCATTATTTTTTCAACCAAAGCGTGTTTTTTAGTCTATTTTAACTGTTTTACTTAAGCCAAGACAGCCGAATGCAAAACCCAAGTTCGCGTTCTATCACACTCAGCTAAGTTTTACGTAAGTAAAGTCTAAGTACGCTCTATATATCTCAGCCTAAATAATCTTAAACTACAAATCAGATTAAAAAACAACCGAAATACAAGATATGATCACGAGGAAATGCTGATACAGATTTTATTTCTGTTCTATAAAATTGTGTATGAAATAATAATAAATAAAGGAGCTTTCTTCCACGTACTACAAAGCTGTGGAATGAGCTTCCTTGTGCGGTGTTTCCGGGACGATACGACATGGGTACCTTCAAAGAAATCGCATACACCTTTCTTAAAGGCCGGCAACGCTCTTGTGATTCGTCTGGTGTTGCAAGAGAATGTGGGCGGCGGTGATCACTTAACACCAGGTGATCCGTACGCTCGTTTGTCCTCCTATTCCATAAAAAAAAATCAATCAGAAGAGCTTATTCTATTATAGTCTTCATACACGCTTCACGCCTGCTTTCATAAAAGCCTCACGCACGCAATTCAGTATCGAATCCAATTTACAACATGTCCTATTATAACAAACACCAAAAGAATGGCGTAAATTTCGTAATAACCGACAAAATAAAGAGATTTTGCGTTTTAATTATATTAACATGCGTTATTTGAATACATAAGGTACATTTATCTTAAATAGGTCAAACTCTAAAATTATTCACTATTTGCAGTCCTCATAGAACTGTAAACTTGTTCAATAAATACCTATATGGAGATTTAATTGGTCTCATGTACCAATGTACAATCATGTTAGGAAAAGCGCATAAAGTTTTTTTCTTTGATTAACGCGAGTGTTACACAGTTAAATAAAACATTGAAATAAATGGCGCTAAACTTCATAATGACAACTATGACAAGTACTATCTATGACTCATTTCATCCGCAGTCCCCGTAAAAACGAGGAAAGGTCTTGAAACGTCGGGTAAAATAAAAATGTAAGTTTTACGCAAAAATCTAATGTAAAAACAGTTACAATTGCACGCGTTTTAATCCTTTAAAAGTGTTTTATTTAATAGCGCTTAAAGCATAAAATTCTGTTGCTTTCCTTTCCATTTCCTCAATGGTCTCAGACATGAATATGTATTATGCTCTCATGCTTCCTATTGCAAGCTCGGCTCAGCCTGTCTATAATACGTGATACAGTTGACTTATGCACACCAGCAGTATCACCAACGCATCTATTGAACGAAACACAAGCACATTTTCTAATGCGATAAGTTTTTTTTTAATGATAATAAGGGACGAGACGAGCAGGACGTTTTTCACTAGCTACGGCGCCCTTCAGACCGAAACACAATAATGCTTCACGGCAGAAAAAGGTTCCGTTGTGGCACCCATAATCTAGCCGGCATCCTGTGCAAAGGAGCCTCCTGCTGCTGGGGCTGCATCTTCTACCGCATTTATCACGGGGAGTGCTCAGAGGAGCTGTTCGGGTTGATTCCAGCGGCCTAATTCCACCATCGGACATTAACCACCGTCAAAATGTAACTACCCGCATCACGTTGACGTCTTGCATTACACAATTGCGCGTTTTGCAAGAAATTTGTTGTCTTGCACAGCCACTTTGTAGAATCAATTACCGGCTGCTGTTTTTCGAACCGATACGACTTAGTGACCTTCAAAAACCTTAGAGGCGGGCAACGGATCTCTTGACACTAATTGTTGGGGATATCCATGGCCGGTTGCCTCTACACTCCCCATCCTGTGTGACTCTTGCCCGTTTGCCGCCACTTATATTATAAAAAAAGATTAAAAATAAAATTTATAATAGGATATCTTGTCTACAATTGATATCGCAATATCATTCATTAAGTAATGATTAAAAATATCAATTATTAAGTAATGATTAAAAACCCTAATTCGAAAAGCTTTCCGAAAATTTTCAGTTAAATGCTTACGATCTGAGAAAAAGGTTTCACTTGCATCGTGGTTTCATAAAACCCCACAATTTTATTATCGACACGAATATCATCTACCTATATCATCACTGTTATTATATGCATATAATAACATACATAACAATAACTTCAGCCTATATTACTTGCCATTACATAGGCACAATATAGGCAATTATTCCGTAAGCCATAATTACGTAGGTTGTTTATGATGTAATTATATTTATTATACATATCTCATGTTCCTACTGCGTAATACAACAACAAAAATAGTTATTACTTTACACAGCACATATAGTCCATTGAAATGTTACATGAGCTTTACATTTTTTACCCAAAACTTGGGGTTAAGCTTCTATTGTATCGAGTGTCGAGTTAGTAAGTCTTTTATGGGGCGATGTATATGCTTTTACAACAAGATCCCAGAAAATGTTCAAAACAAAAGTATTACGTTATTCAAAAGAATTGTTAAAAAACCTTTGTGTGGTAAATAACATAAATGACTTTCTTAATGATACCACAGATTGGGAATGGAGCGACCGCCCTCAGGCTATAAAATAATGTTACTTTGTAAATGTTACTTTAATTGTAAAACATAATTTTGATGAAAAAAAAGCCCGCTGAGTTTGTTGCGCCCATTCTTCTCAGGCCTGAGGCATTCATTTTGGAATGGATGGTAGTTTTTTGACTTTCAATAAGTGATTTCACATCGTATTTTGAATAAAAATATTTGAATTGACCCCCCACATATGTCCCAAAAATAAAATTGCGTCCTCTAAAAAATGTTTTCGTTTGAGGCACTATCATTTGAGATTTTGTCGGGCTTAGGTCCGGGCAGTTTTTCTCACACCATCTGTAGATATTTCTGAGATCGTTGTTAATTTTACTAATAGACTCTATTGCGTCTTTTTTTTCAAAAGACTTACTGTGTATTGTCTGCATAAAGATGGTATTTGCAATGTTTAATATAAGTGTGTAAGTCAGCAATAAATATGGTGACTAAAATAGGGCTGAATAGGGAACCCTGCGGCACGCCTCTTTCCGGCGGCGGTTAACTTAAGAATTATCAAAAAGGGTTTACGGATTTGACTGGTTACTTCGGATTAAAATTAAAACTTCTTGATATAAATTTCAGTGTGAAACTTTTTTCACATGACAGCTAAAACATTCTAGATTTAATAAAATGTACAACATTTCATTGTTGGACATTATTTTTTTTTTCATTCGGCTTTTAAAGTAAAGATGGATATATTGAAAAAAAAAAAAAGTTTATTTTTGAATACGAGTTCCAGCGTGGAACTAATTCAACAGAAACAATCTCGCAATTTATTTATTTATTTATTTAAAGCATCACAAAATCCACAGAACTTAAATTAGGTTATAATAATACTATTTTGTAGGACTTACATCTATAACGGATTTATAATAAGACATGATATTTGTGCGTGTGGGGTTTGGTGAGAGCGCGTGTGTGTGTGTGTGTTTGTGAATTACTCTAAATTTAACCTTCCTTTAGATTTTTAATATCCAATATCGATTAAGATTAAATTAATTTAGAAGGTACGGCTAGTGAACGTATGGTGAGTTTTTGATCTAATCGTTTCCGTATATGACATTTCAACTTACTGACGTTTTCAATGACGTATCTCTAGTTACGCATAAATTGCTGTCCCCGTTTAATGATAAGATCATATCTATCCACATTAGTTATGTCCAACATAGGTTAGATGTTAAACGATAGGCTATTGAAATATAAGTAAGCGTAAAAGGATAGATTTTTCTACCTCTAGTAAATTAAACTAAGAATAGATAGCTTATTGAAAACGGCCGTTAAATAATGAATCCTAAGGCTTAGATAATATATGCGTCTAGATAGAACCTTTTACTGTAGGCAACGCATGCCAAACGGCCAGGTTTATTACTTTAGTGTGCATGGCAGCTACGTCAGTTTAATATGTGTGCGTCTGCTGCAAATAGAGGCTAACAGTTCGCTGTTATTTATGCGACGTGTTCACAGCTTACAGTCTTATCTGGACGTATAAATAATCTAAGGTAACTAAATAGGTATATCTAATGCGATGGTAGAAGCCGATTCAAATGGATCTATCAAGGAATTAGTGGCATAATATATTGATGTTGCAAACCCACCATATCGACAGATCAAAAAATAATAAAATGGCTTGAAAAATCTGTGTGCCGAGATTTAACTGACATAGGTACAGAGAGAAGAACGTGTTGGAGCTTGCCTTATTCAAATATTTTTATTCAAAATTGGATATGATATCACTTATTGAAAGTCAAAAACTACCGCCCATTCGATAAAGTATGCCTCAGACCTGAGAAAAATGGGCGCAAAAAACTCAGCTGGCTTCTTTTTTTCATAAAATTATGGTTGCAATGTATTATCGTACAAAAAAAATATTTTAATAGCCTGGTCGCTCGCTCCATTTCCAATCTGTGGTAATAATATCGTTATTACAAGTAATAAAGTAAGTTACTAGGTAATAAAGTCATTTAAATTTACTTTAAAGTAACCTCTACCAGTGTAGTAGGCATTGTAAGTTTGTGTCTGTTCCCAATCACACGTCAGCGTCACATCGACACACCATGTCAGATAGAATTTCGTTTACTTCGTCATACATAACTTGGTTTCTTTTAATTTAAATATCAGTGAAGTGTCACTCGAAAACAATACTACCGAATATTTTTTAGATATATAAGATTAGGAAGAGGAAGGGTCCTTGTGGTGGACAGGAGATTTCCTGGGCCTCCTCTCATTATGGGAGTACCGAGAGGAGTTTCAGGAGATCTCCTGCCATTCACGTCGACGTTCTCAATTCTTTTATTTGAATATGATATCAGAAGATAGAGCGCAGATCCTTTTATGTCATAGCTTTCTGACCTGCGTTGAACATTGAACACAAGCAAAGGCCTACCATGTTGAACCACAAAAATCAAAGGAATTTAGGTCGAATTGTGGTGTATGATGAAAAGTGGATTCTTTACGATAATAGCAAGCGATCATCGCATTGGCTTACTTCAGATCAAATACCGCAACATGATCCTACAGCGAAATCGTTAACCATTAAAAGTAATGGTAACTGTTTGGTAAGTGTCCACACTTATGGAAATTCACTGTATGGTGTATTTCACTACAGTTTCCTCGGTTCCTATTAAGCAATATCAACAGATAACTATTGTACTGAACTTCAAGGATAGCAAAACTTACAAGGGACAGCCCTGACTCGCCAACCAACCTAAACTATGGCTCCACCATAATACAGAACCTTACATGACTCGTAACACAGTTTATACTCTACAGAACCTACATTTACAAACTCTCCGACATGCCCCGCACTCGCCTGGCTCCAACCGGCTTCAATTTTTTTTTCGAGATTTGGACTACTTTTGAATGTAAACAATTTGTTATTTTTAAAGTGACATTCCTCACTTCTAGGATTAATTATTATACAAATTATATTTATAACCAAAATTTATGGACGATTGACGACTTTCGGATTCCATCCGAGCGCTCTTACCAACTGAGCCAACCGTCCGAGTGACGCATGGCTCGTAAATCTTTGTGTGTCTTATTCAACTCTTGGGTTGTGGCTCCATCTACAGGATCTACTTTACAGTTGATAACCTGATCAACCCCAATAATTGCATATTAGTAAATTGACTTGAGATGTCGCTCTTTCAAATCTAGATTCGCTCGGACGGAACCCGAGTGGTCCATCATCGTCCATAAGTTTTGGTTACAAATTAAATTGGATAACTTTTGAATGATATTTTGGCAATTTTATATTGGAAAAAATAGGATAAATAAAAAATATAAGAGTAAAAATAAGGTACGAAAACTGATCATTATGAAAATTTTTTAGCGCTTATGCAGAAAAGCTTTCAACAATGTCCGTAATTTGTGAAATATTTAGGCAGATATAAGGCAATGCAATTTAAGGTAAGAATATTTTATATTCATTTTTATATATTAAACATTAATTACTTGGATAATTAATATTATTTTTATTAGTTTTACTTATGTCTATTAATTTTAGTCTAAGTTTTTAAATTATACTACTTTAATTTGATATATTATATGTTAATTGGGATAGGATACACTTAAGTAGGTAGATTGCAATAAATCTCTTTAAGCTAAGATAATGTTAAACTTTTATACCAAATTCCAGATAAATAGGGTACATTACTGACAGATAGTATTATCATTGGCATCATAAATGAATAGTTTATATACCTACCTATTGAAAATTCAAAGATAGATGAATTGAATTAGACCAATCAGTCGGGAATATTTTATGGCGTAAGAAAATAGTTTCCGGGTAGCAACGCACAGTTGAATATATATGAGAAAAACAATATCGGGAGTTTGCTCGAGCAACGACCCCAGTTCAACAAATGTGGGTTACACGAGAACAGGCGTCCGCAGAGATTTAAAGAAAGGCCTGGCGAACTAACAAAAACAATTTTTCATTGAGGTTAGATTTTTGTCACACATTTTACTCTGTTATATGAAGCAAAAGTAGGCTATAAACATTTTAAATATTGATATTTACAACATAAATAAGAGGTTAAGGATTAAAAGCGTTCTATTTTTCAAAATTTCATTAGGTATGCTTTTTATAATGAATGATCAAATTACAATCTTATATCTAAAGCCTAAATAAAAGTCACATGTCAGTGCCCGTGAATGTAAGATCGAACATTTGCAAGACATTGCCTTCATTAGAATAGTTTTAGTTACACCAGGGGATTACTCTGTGGTATCCATCAATAATATTAGATATTATGATGTTTACTTGAAGCTCACAACTGATGTCACCGGGGTGCTTCCCACCCATGTTATCAGTAGCTTATCACGTGCTAGTGCTACAGATCGATACGTGTACTCAACTATGATTGAATCTTTGGACACTTTCACCGCTGTTACACGCGTTTTCTAGCGAAACACCGAACTCAATTATTAATAGCAGACTATTTTTGGAGCGGCTTCGTATGCGGGTTTCGGGCATGTGCGAGGCCCGGGCTGAGACACTATCTCACCTGGGCCAGGTGTAGACGCCGGATACTTCGAAGCCGAAGTGCCACGAGCCCGCGTAGGCCCCTTGTCCCTTCGGGCCGGTGCACACGCCGTGGCCGTGCGCCTTGCCGTCCTCCCAGCCACCACAGTAGGTGCCGCCATCGTCGAAGTCGAAGCGGCCACCGTTGAGGCCACGCTGCGGGGGGTTTCCGCTAGCGGCGTGCGCGGTATCAGCTGCCTCGCTCGGCTGCATCACGCGGAGCCGTGGTGGCGAGGGGAGGGCCTCCCGCGCGCGCCCTCCGCCGAGCTCGCGGTATAAATAAACATCAGCTGGGCATGTCGCGCCGTGGCGCGGCGCCGACTGAACACCGCACCGCTCCTGACTCCTGCCGCACGCCGACTGACGCCGCCCCCGCCCGCCCAGACCCTGCGCAGTCCCGCGGCGCACTCGCTGCCATCACTGCCATCTGACACATCAACCACATTCAGACTTCACTACCAACGGCGCAATGTATTGTAGATTTACATCCATCTCATCATAAGTAACATACTAGCTCTTTAAAGCATCTAGTGCTTGAAATAATGTAGGGCTAAACGGGCGGAGATAAGTGATTCCTGTTGAAACATTTCTTTGCTTAAATTTCGCAAAACTGGGGGTCGTTAGCCATTAATTATCTGACTCACAATATATTATAGCAGATGTAAGCCGTATGAACCGCTTTGGTAACGTTCATGGTCAACCTCCAATCATATTTGCAACATCACAGGAGCACGCTTGGTACAAGCTTTTCATAAAGATATCCATGTCATAATAAACTGGGCAAGAAATGACCCCCGCGCAATGAAGTTCATTTCACTGATTGGAGAAAAATCATTAGAAATCGCACTACAAATTATCACCAAACAACATAGAATAATATTTGTAGCGTGTAGAGCGATGAATTTTCGTAGTCACGCTTAGTGAGAAAGCTGTTGTTCAATTGTAAATAACTGGTCAGGCCATATAGGAATATTGATATAGGTAGTAATAATCTTCAAATTTGTTTTTTTTAAATCAAATTTGGAAAGCGTTGATTTTGTTGGAAACCTCGACCATTTCCCGCTATTTTACATAGTTTTGTCGAGGTTAATATGAAATCATAGTAATGGATTGGGGTGTTAACATAAGCAGAACTACAGTGATTGCCTTGTATAAAGTGGGTATGGAGACATCCCTAGGAAATAGAGCGTGAAAGTGATCTTCATCCCAAAACCGGGTAAAAGCGACTACTCTAATGCTAGAGCATACAGACCCATCAGTCTTATCTCTTTCGCCCTGAACTGACGAAACTACCTGACAAACTGAAAGAAAACTGACGGAAAATTACCTGCGGAATATACCTAATCAACATGCGTACAGTCAAGGTAAAAGCACTGAATCTACACTGCACTCTGTAGTGAACGTTATAGACGGTGCACTTTCAGAAAAGATCTTTTGTCTCTCCTGGATATCGAAGGAGCTTTCGATAAGACACAATTTCCAAAAATGAAGAAGCCCTGCAACGCCATGGTGTTTGTACAACTCTGACATTATGGATTTAAAAATTGCTCAAATACAGAGTAATTTTACTCGATGAAAGTGAAACACAAAGAAATAGTTCAAGTTCAAGTTTTTATTCGTAAATACTATTACACGTCATACATACTTAACATAATAAATCAGATATTAATTTATAAATTCATTATATGAGTAGATCGAGCGCTCATTGAGCCACCTTTTGAGTTTATGTTTAAAAGTGTTAAAATTTGATACGCTTGTGGTATAGTCCGGGAGTTTATTATAAACCCGAGGGCTCATAGCGTGTATTGTGCGGGAAGCTTTTTCCAGGCTATGTGGGACTGCATTTAGGCGATTCGCGTGTCGCAGCTGGTACTGGCTGGTGTCGCCTCTTTTTTTATACTGGTGTAAGTGAACTAGTTGCAGAATAGTTGCCAAAGGCTGTCCCCAAGAGGGTGTAATCTCAACTCTTCTATGGAACTAGGTAGTAAATGATCTGATTGCCAACCTCAACGCAAAACCACTAACTATACTGTAGGTTACGCAGACGATCTAACCATATTGATATGCGGAGAGTTTGCCAATTCTGTATGTGAAGTAACAAATGCGGCATCGAACGAATCGAAAACGGAACTAGTAATGTTCATAAACAAAAGACTTATTGGTTAGTACAAACTGCAGAAACTGTTTAATACTAAACTCCAATTAACAAGCGAAGTGAAGTATTTAGGTGTCATACTTAACAGTAAGCTAAACTGGGGCACCCACATAGATGCAAAGGAAAATACTTCCACTATATCCTTCTGGCAATGCCGTAGAATGATAGGGAAGACATATGGGGTCTTGCCCCGAAAATCGTACTATTGACACATTTTTACACAAATTATCTTGCCCAAAACTAGGCATAGCCTGTACTATGGCTATAAAACAACGATATATTTAATACAATATACACATTTAAACATACATAAATACATTTAAACATCCATGACTCGGAAACAAACATCCATATTCATCATATAAATGATTCCACCTACCGGGATTCGAACCCGGGACCTCTAGCTTAGTAGTCAGGGTACTTTTCATTTCGAATATGAGGAAAATAAAACTAGTTGTTTATCTAAACTATGTATTCATAATATATAATAATATTAGTTACAACTATTTAAAATTAATTGTCAAATTAGGACAATTCGTGAAATTAAAAGTTACATTTTTGTTTGGAATGTTTATGCTTTTTGATATATTATGACAAATTTGGCTGTTCTGGATATCTGTAAAAGTGAGAGACTCTGGTATTTCGTCAGACGATGGATTCCATGGCGGATATTCCCTGGAAGTTGTCGGCTGAGGCGAATTAGGGCGTATTTTTATAGTTTCAGTTAATTCGGTTAAAATTTTAGTTTTATTTTGGACTGAATCTTCAATGTAGCCTTCGGCGACTTGTCTTTTTAACGTTGTCATGTTTGCCCCAGCGGTGGTGCTGACGTTCGTCTATAACAATGTCCGGTATACTGCTCACAGTTTGGTTAATTCAAATATGTTGCTATCTGCTTCGGCATACCTGAGATTTTATGTTTACCGAGCTGAGTTTTATAGTTGAGAAAAAAACGGTCCGTTTTTACATCACTAGGTCTCATTTTTTGATATTTCTTTACTATTTGTGCAAACTCTTCTTTTACTACAAACGAGCGCTCAATATTTGTTTTTGTTTTAGTCAGTTTTACTAGTAATAATTGGCCTTGACTTTCAATGTCCTTAATTGTAAAATTTGTGAGTTCACTGCTTCTGCAAGCGCCGTTTATACCGAGTATCAATACCACCTGTGTAATACGTAATTTTTTAATATTTGTGGAATAAATACGTTCATTTTTAGAATAAATACATAAATACTTAGGGAAACTTACCTTCACTGCCAAATATATCTCGTTAGGAGCATCATTTAAAAAAAAATCCACTTAATGAGAGGTGAAAACCTTAGATTTCCTACCCCTGAGACTGTCTTTTCAAAAATGATGTTAAATTATGGAATTTTTTCAAATTTACATTTTGTTTTACACTTAGTGTACTCTTGAGCATTGTATATCGACTCCATAGCGTAGAAGACTGTAGTTTGCTACACAGTCCATTAAAATATGTAAGAAATACACTTTCGGAAAACGATTTTATATTCTTCTCTACTCGCCACTTCATAAAATCATTGTATGCGTTTATATATCTTTCTTTTGAGATTTCTGGCAAAAGATTTTCAATTACACAATTTGCCTCGTCTCTAATTGAATCGGGTGTTAACATTTCAGAATCGCTTGAACTCATTTATAATATTCAAATCTAAGCATAAAAGATTATTACCTACTAGCTGACCCGGCAAACGTTGTTTTGCCATATAAAGTATAATTCACGCGATAGTTTTATAAGTAATAAAATATTGCCTATATATATATTGTACATCATTTTGTTCTATTGTCAATAGTTTTTGCAGCGCACGCAAAAATAGGTTTTCGATTTTACACCTTGTGTTACAAAATAGCAATTTTATCACGGATCCCTAATTTTGAAAAAAAAAAAACATAGCCTATAGCCTTCCTCGATAAATGGACTACCCAACACTGAAAGAATCATTCAAATCGGACCAGTAGTACCAGAGATTAGCGCGTTCAAACAAACAAACACTGCAGCTTTTTAATATTAGTATAGATTTTTTGAATTCTGTCACAGATACATTACAGATCAGTATCCCGCCAATTTATATCGACTTTTTAAATTTTAAATATGGAACTCACCGCAAAATTGTTGCGGCTTATTCCGTTCAAAGAAGTTTGCGCTAATTTTACACTGGCTGTTTAGAAAGACACATGGCATTTCTTTAAATTAGATTTTTTTACATAAAACTCTTCATATTGGTTGATAAAAGCCGAACTGAAAGGGCGGGAAACTTAAGATCGGTCGCACGTAATTTTGATAATTTTTCATTTTATTTTTAAATTTCATGTAAATATTTAGATATTTTGATCAGATAAGTTGTAGTTTGTATATATTTTTGTAGTTAGTTTTTATTAAAGTGTTAATTTGTGTAAATTTCATCCTATTGGTAAGTCTTCTTTTCTTCACTTTTCTATATGATGGACCCCCCGGATGATCCTGGGGGGACAGCCCCTGATATAGGTCATGTAGTGACAATTTCTAATAATGACGAAGGTAGCACGATGGATACAGATGGTTCTGTGTCTCAGACATCTAGTGGCCGTAAAAGAGTGTCAGCTCGACCCAGAATATGCAGACACTGTAATAAAAGACGCCGAAAACACCGTGGTGATAAGAAGGATATTAAGGAAAGTGATTGCAAATGTGTAGACATTAGTGATAAACAAATTCTTTCCAAAGTCGATTCCTGCAATAATTCTTCTATAGTAGTAGAGAACATACAAAAAAATAACACAGACACTCCACAACAGCCACAGTCCCCTGTTGCAAGGCTGTTATATAACTCATTAGATGCTGCTCCTTTTGTTGTACACATTCAGAAACAGTATTCATCTCCCGATGATAATGTTACTTTACATCCAGTTACATTTGGTCGTTTTCTCAAAAGAAATTCTATTAAAAATATTGTGAATGGAAGTTTAAAAAGGATAGGCCGGAATAGGTTATCTATTTCTTTTTCTAAGTACCAAGATGCAAATGACTTTGTTGAAAACAAAAATTTAGAAAATGAAAAATATAAGGCTTTTATTCCATCATTTTCTGTGAGTAGAATAGGAATAGTCAGAGGAGTACCAGCTGAGTGGTCTGAAGAGGAAATAAAAGATAATGTTTCTGTTCCTATTGGCTGTGGCCCAATCATAAAAATTAGGAGAATAAAACGAAAGATGATGATTGATGGACAAAACCATCTTAAATGTACTGAGTCTGTGGTATTTACTTTTGATGGACAGTTTTTGCCTAAACGAGTATATATGTGCTACACTTCTCTTACTGTAGACTTGTATATATATCCTACTATTCAATGCTACAATTGTTGTCGGTTTGGTCATGTGAAATCTCAATGCAGATCTAAACCAAGATGTTTTAGATGTGGTCAAGGACATAGTGGTGATAACTGCTCTGTTCAAGATGATTTTATATCTTGTTGTTTATGTAAAGGTTCCCATATTGCAACTGATAAAAAATGTTTAGAATATGAAAGACAAAGAGCTATAAAGGAATCAATGGCTAAAAACTGTATTTCCTATTCAGAAGCTTCAAAGATACATCCAACTGTCCTCGAATTTCATATGCAGATACATTACTCTCATCACCTAACATCACTCCTAATACTTTTCCAACCCAGCATCAACATTCAACACATAAAGCTATAAACAATACTTCATATAAAAAAACTGTTTTTGTTAAACCAAAGCCTCCACCTACACTTAGCAAAGGATATGACAAATCTGCTCACCAAGAAATTTTAAGGGATTTTAATATTCCCCAACCCTCTAATGGATGTGCATTAATTAACAAAGTAAATGAAAATCCTTTGGAATCCTCAGTAATTGATTTAATTATTTCTCTTATAAAATCTCTTAGTCAATCGAATGAATTTTCACCGTCCAACACTGCCTTATTAGTTTCTGCAATTACTCAAATTTATAAACCAAATAATGGACAAAGTTCTTCAATGGAATTGTCAAAGCATCACTCCTAAAAAAAGTGATCTTATTTATTTATTAAATAAATATAAACCTTATATCTGTGCTCTTCAAGAGACATGGTTGAAACCAGGATCTTTATTTAAGATTCGAGGTTATTCATGTCTCAGAGAAGATCGTGTGGATGGGCATGGTGGAGTAGCCATGCTTGTGAAACACCCTCTTTCCTTTTCTCTCTTCTCTATTCCTTCTCACAGTAATGATTTTTCTATTATTGCTGCTTTAGTTGAAAATATCTGTTATGTATCTATTTATATACCTCATCCTTCTTCTGCAATCTTAAATGAAATTAAAGATATTATTTCCATTCTTCCGAAGCCTTTTATGATCCTTGGTGATTTTAACTGTCGCCATGAATCCTGGGGTTACTTATCTTCTAATAGTTATGGTAACACATTAATAGATATATTTGATTCAGTGAATTTGTGTATATTAAATGATGGTCGTCCTACACGACGTTCTCATCCTGACGAGGGCCCAAGTGCTCCAGATTTAACAGTCACTACACCTAATCTTGTTTCTTCTTTGTCCTGGGATCCATTACGATCTACTTTTGGTAGTGATCACTTCCCACTATTATTATCATTTCCAACCTGCAATAATAACAATAAAGTATTACATAAAACTTATTCTCCTCGTTTAAAATATAAGCTTAATGATGTTGATTGGCATTTATATAAAGATCTAATAAAAAACAAAATTATTACACTTCCAAAAATTAATCCAGGTACAGAATCTCAGTGCGCAGATTCTTTAGCAAGAATCTTTATTGAGGTTGCCAATGAGATATTTCCAAGTAAAAATAGCTCTTTGGGTTTTATTCCTTCTCCTCCTTGGTGGGATAACGAATGTACAGAGGCAAGAGAAGAAAATATGCTGAAATTACATACTGTCAATGCTCCACTGATGAGAATTTTGAAATTCTTACAAAGAGTATGTCAGAAACTTCAAAATTTCTAAAGAAAAAGAAATTTGATGGCTGGAAAAATTTCTGCTATTCAATATCACCTGATGTCAAACCATCTCTTGTATGGCAAAATATAAGAAGGTTTAGATCTGCATACAAAGATTCATCTCCAAAATCAATCCCTTTTCATTTAGTTAATAGCTTTTTAGATAAATTGGCTCCACCTTTCGTTCCTGAAGACTTAATAATTGGTTACCCTGTAATAAATATAAATAATGATAGCTGTTTTGGTTTAAACAGTATATTTTCTCTCACTGAACTAAAAGGTGTATTGTCTCATGTTAAGGATTCTGCTCCTGGACTGGACGGTATTCCGTATTCCTTTATCTCTCATTTAGATGATGATGCTTTATTTTATTATTTATCTCTTATAAATTCCATAGTGGCATCTGGTAACATCCCCTTCACGTGGAAACGTCAAGAAATAATTCCCGTACTGAAACCTAATAGGTGTTCTTCAGACCATTCTGCCTATCGCCCAATCGCACTTTCTTCTGTTTTGATGAAAATTACAGAACATCTTATAAAAAATCGTTTAGAATGGTTTGTTGAGCATAACGGTCTATTATGTGAATCCCAATTTGGTTTCAGACGTGGGAAAAGTACTATTGATAGCTTAAGTATATTCATTTCTGATATTCAATTATCATTTTCAAATAATAAATCAGTAATAGCTGCGTTCTTAGATATAAATTGTGCCTATGATAATGTCGTAATAAGTATTTTATAGAGTAAGCTTTTACAACTTAATATACCTCTGCTATTAACAAATTTTATCATAAACATGCTTTCCGAAAGATACATAATCCTGAAGCTAGATGACAGGAAGTCAATTACTCGACTTGTTTCAAAGGGCCTCCCCCAGGGATCAGTACTTAGCCCAATATTGTATAATATTTATACACACGATTTAAAATCATCACTTAATTGTGTAAATGTTCTTCAGTATGCTGATGATCTATTAATTTACTGTCGTGATATTTCTATTGAAAAAGCTAGTTCTTCTATAACACAACCGCTGATAAATTTAAAAACTTGGTTGGACTTAAATGGCCTTGATCTATCACCTGAAAAAAGTACAATAGTTTTATTCACGAGATCAAGAACTCCTCCTCATATTTCTATATTTTATGAGGGTTATCAGATTCCAGTTAAAGATAATGTTAAGTTTTTGGGAATTGTCTTAGATTCGAAACTAACTGGTATCCCACATTGTGATTACCTAAATGCTAAATGTGAGCGTACTCTTATAAGAAGTATATTAGATTATGGTACATTCTTGCTGGAGCCTGGTAGTGTTAAGGCATTTAAAAAACTAGATCTCATACAGTCCAAAGCTTTACGAGTAGTTTCTGGTGCTATGCGGTCAAGTCCTATCAATGCTCTTCAAGTAGAATGTGGTGATCCTCCACTACATCTACGTCGTCAATATTTAGCAGACAAATTTATATTCCTATCTTTTCAGTTTCTTAACCACTCTCTTTATAACAAACTTCAGAAACTTTCTCATTATATAGATTCATCTGCATATTGGTCAAATAAAAAACCACCTTGTCTAATCAATAGTTTTAAGAAATTTATCAACATAAAAGCTCCTATTCATCGATCCATTAATTATCCTCTTTTCAGTACTAGCTTTGAAGCATTAATGTTGCTTACAGAAATTAATTTTGACTCAGAATTAAATAAGCACGATATTAGTACAAATTTTTCGTTTAATCTTCTTAAAATACTGTTTGGGTTGATTACCATCATATTTACACAGACGCGTCTAAACATTCCTCCTCGGATCCCGTTGGTGTAGGTGTCTATCACGCTCAATTTAAAATATCACAGAAAATTAAACTACCTCCGGAAACATCGGTGTTTACTGGGGAATGTTATGGTATTTTTAAGGCTATTGAATATATTATTCTATTTAAACTTCCAAAAACAATAATTTTCTCTGATTCAAAAAGTGCCTTACAGTCTCTCAATAGGTTCCCATTTAAATCAAAAAACATTTCTTCTGTTGTCATAGAAATAAGAAATCTATTAAATAAATGCAATCACTTTGGTCTTTCTGTGTTGTTTGTATGGATCCCCAGCCATAGCGACATTCCTGGTAATATAAAAGCAGACCAACTAGCTAATGAAGCCGTGGTCGATGGCGACATTTTCCCTTATAAAGTTTTTTGCCAGGATCTAGGTGCTCTTCCTATAGTTCACCTTCAGGATTGTTGGAATAGACTTTGGACTGAAACTGGTCAATCAAAAGGCAGGAAATATTTTAACCTTCAGCCACTTATTTCATTTAAACCATGGTTTTTCCGTGCCAAATGCAATAAGTTAGTATGTTTTTCTATCATAAGAATGCGTTTGGGTCATGTTTGCACTCCTGTTCATCTTAATAGATTAGGCATTGTATCTACTGACATGTGTGAATGTGAATCCGATAAATGTGATCTAGATCACATTTTCTTTTCATGTTCTCTATACGACCGCTCCTCATTCCTGAATGATCTAATATCTCTTAATGTTCCTTTTCCTACCTGTATATCCTGTCTTATTATGTATCCATGTAAATTTTATAAAATATTGTCATCTTTCATTCTTCAGAATCATATTAAAGTTTAAATATTTGTAATGTTGTGTAAGTAGCAAGTATATATGTATATTTATGAAATTTTTAATATCCGTTTCAATCCTCTTTCTACTTATCTGATCCTTTCCCGTGTTCCGTATCCTTTTTTTAACTTAGTTTCCCAATCTTTTAATTTACGTTATTGGCAAAAAGTAAACGCTATTGCCAAAAGAAGAAAAAAAAAAAAAAACTCTTCATAGTTAGCTGAAAGCAGTTCTATTTTTAAAGTACATTCCGGCCCTTAGGTGGGAAGTAATTTGTATGAGTTTTTCCCTCTCTATGGAGGGAAGCAGCATTTTCCACCCAATAATCAGATCAAAACAACATTACTTTCCGAGTATGAAAAATTAAAGTACATTTTCGATAAGAAATACAAAATACCTGCACGAAGAACCAAAAGAGGACCTTAATGTTAAAGATCTCAGGATTTTCACCGATGGCTCGAAAATCGATACGAAGTGGTCTCGGAAGATCTAAACATAAAAATAGCCGCACCTCTAGGAGCTCATAACACCGTGTTCCAAGCAGAGTGCAAGGGATCATAGAAGCGGTTACATCTACTTTCGCACGAAACGTAAAGAGCTACTTCATCCGCAACCTCTCAGATAGTAAATCAGTACTACAAGCTCTACAAAGCAACACTATCACCTTAAAGCTAATATATAATTGTCACCAGTGTCTGATGGAGCTATGTGCAAAAATCAACCGAGTAATTTGTTATGTTTGTGAAGTGATAACCCTCACTTCTGGGATTAACAACACAAATATAACTGAAAACAAAATTTTATGAACGATGCGGGACTCAAACCCGCGACCCAACTGAGCCAACCGTTCGAGTGACGTATCGTTTATAAAATCTTTTATGCTTTGTTCAACTCTCAGGTTGTAGCTAAACTACATCTACAGGATCTACTTTACAGTAGATAACCTGGTAATCCCCAATATTTGCATATTAGGAAATTGACTTGAGATGTCGCTCTTGCATTTCGCTGTATACCAACTTGGTGTAATGCAATCAGAACGATTCGGTTCTCTTCTGGTTATCACCCCACTCCATTTTAATATCGCAAAATGTTGTACAATGTATTGGCGCCAAAATGAGAATTCTCAATGAACAATCTTATAAAAATGATAGGTTCCAAATTCAAATGTCATATTTTGTGTATTTTTAATTGTTACAGTATTTATGGCCAGACTAAGTACATAGTTATATAGTTAGTCGCATGTTCGTACTATCGATAGATTTATACAACCTCCATCGAAGACAAAAGAAATTGGTGCTGTTTGAACTAAAAACTGTTAAAAGTCAAAATTTGCTGAAATTCTGGGTAAGGGGTGTCTTATCAAGGAGAGACAAAGCTTCATTTTAATGAAAAAGAGTGATCTAATCTAAGGAAATCTCTAAGAAATACGATTTTAGGAGTGCTAGTGCCATGTTGGGTCCTCACGGACACAACCGAATTGGGCTGGCATGCCCGGAGAAATACCACTCCCCCACTCGAAACCGGCGTGAAATAGTGGCTATGTCGCTGTGTTTCAACGGTGTATGCTCCTACTTAAAACCCATAAACGCCGCAAGGCTGCGTGTTATCCCCTACGCTGTTTCTTCTGCATATTAATGATATGATCGGCTTGATTCTCTAGCATTGCGTAGAGATGTGGGTTCTCTCTGCATCTTCTACCGCATTTATCACGGGGAGTGCTCAAAGGAGCTGTTCGGGTTGATTCCAGCGGCCGAATTCCACCACCGGACATTACGTGCAAAGTACCATCCGCATTATGTAGACGTCTGGCATTCCACAACCGCGCGTTTTGTTCGAAATTTCTTGCCTCGCACAGCCACTTTGTGGAATCAACTACCGGCAGCGGTCTTCCCGAACAGATACGACATAGGGACCTTCAAGAAAAAACCCGTCTTACTGCACCCGGTTACAAAGCATCAAGTACCCAAGCTTGGCTGAAAGTCAACGTCCCGTACTTTATAAGAGCTGCAGACTGTCCTTCATCTAGTCCAGATCTGAACCCTGAACATGGCCCGCTCGTTGTGTCGACTACGACACGCCGACAGAGAGCTAAAGAAATCACTAGAAGCAGTGACTAACAGAAGTGGAAACAGTTCATAAAACCATAGATTTTTGACTAGACAGGTTATTGGGCTTGGAGTAAAGCCAAAGGTATTTTTTCGTTTTCCTTCAAATAAAATTATTTTTATTTATTGGTGAGATTTAAGGAAATATATATTATACATTCATAAATATACATATTTATACATAATATTTATTAATATTACTTACGCCAACGAATAATCCAATCATCAAAACATTTATAGCGCTATTTCTGGAATTGAGTTAAGTTCTCGTCGCCAATTCTCCTTTATGCTACCTACAGAAAGAAAACGGGTGTCATGAACTGGAATTTAAGGTTAGGAAAAATAAAGGAGGCGGCTGGAGCTTTATCTGGTGAACACTTAAAGTGGTTGCTCCATGACATTTGTTGAAATTGGTCAAAAATTCGTTCACTTGTGCGAAGGCCATCGAAGGCATTATTGCACAATCCAAGGATTGTCTTTGGTATTTTTCGTTGAATTTGGAATCCCCATTAGGCTCAAATAATATATTTATGTTTCCGTTTAACTTTCCGTGAATTTCAAGTGCACAACAACGCGACAGTCTAAGGAAACAGTCACCACGAATTTGACTTCTGATTGATTTTGGCGAAATTTTTCCGGTTTCGGATCAGTTGCAAAGCACCACTCAGAAGTTTATTGACTATTTCGCATGTCAAAGTTTTAAACAGACGCCTCGTAACCAGTACCAATGAAGGACGTTACATACATTTTTGGCCGGAATTGAATCATTTTAGCATTTCCTCAGCGACTCTTGCGCGATTGAGTTTTTAGAGAAAACTTAGGTCTTTTGGGACTAGCAGCATATCTCACAACCAAGACTTTATAAGATATGTAAAATGATATGGATCGACTCGTGAGATACAAAAAGTTCAGCGACTATATCTCATCAAAAAATAGGTACTACTTCAAAGTCGTTAGCCTTCTGTAACATAACTGAGACACTACATCTCAGAACAAGAAGTTCCAATGACGATACAAAATTTATTACAAGCTCTTTGTTGGATGTTTTTGTCCATTTGTTCCAGTCCAAAAAAGTTGTTTGTGTCCAATACAACAACAACAATTTTACTTGTGATGTACTTTACTTATTGACTGAATATAGGTATGTATTCCAATTATCGCCTCACAATGCTCTCAATCATTTTCGATTGTCGATGTGATCGATTCCCTGATGAGTTTGCGACTAACGCTTTCGCTTCTTAAGCATCAGCATAAACTTAAGCACGGAGGAAGAAGTACGGGCGTTTAAGGGTAACCGAGTACCTGCACCGTATAGCTTTTTATCTGATGTATGTTATGCGATGACTTTCCGTGGTCTATCCTGAGTTGAGTTCGAGGCAAAAAAAATGTCCAGAAGAAATGCCTTCTCTTGTTTCACCGCTGTTTTATGGTCCACGCGCGGCTAATGAAAATTGCACTTATTTTAGGGTTAATGTGAAAATGATCGCAAAAATGTTGTTCTGTCTGACAGTCTTCTTCATCATTGAATTTCACCCAGACACCAGAGGAATCACAGGAGCGTTGCCGGCCTTTAAGGAAGGTGTACGTTCTTTTTTTGTAGGTACCCATGTCGTATCGTCCCGGAAACACCGCACAAGAAAGCTCATTCCACAGCTTAGTGGTACGAGGAAGAAAGCTCCTTGAAAACCGCACTGTGGAGGACCGCCACACATCCAGATGGTGGGGATGATATTGTAACTTGTGGCGTGTCGTGCGAAGGTGAAATTCGGCGGCAGGAATCAGGTTGAACAGCTCTTCGGAACACTCCCCGTGATAAATGCGGTAGAAGACACACAATGAAGCGACGTCTCTACGCAACGCCAAGTGATCCAGCCGTTCACAGAGTACTCCGTCCCCGACAATTCGAGCTGCTCTGCGTTGCACGCGGTCAAATGGATCGAGCTGATACTGGGGTGCGCCAGACCAGAGATGACAGCAATACTCCATATGTGGCCGGACCTGCGCTTTGTACAGCGCTAGAATGTGGGCCGGCTTAAAGTATTGCCGTGCTGTATTTATGACGCCCAGTTTCTTCGAAGCCAATTTGGCTTTGCTCTCCAGATGGCCGCGGAATTGGCAATCGCTCGAGATATCGAGACCCAGAATTCCAATACTAGGCGAGGCTGTAAGGGAATGTTGTCGAAGAGCGGTGATACGACAAATGGAGTGTTTTAGTGGAACGCGCAAACTTGAGTCTTCTGGGGGTTAAATTGGACAAGGTTCAATATACCCCATTCCGCGACCTTCTTAAGAGAGGACTCGATAGAAGACACAAGTTTCTCCCGGCAATGCTTTTCCCGAGAGAGACCTGCATGGCCCGTGTATACGGCATCGCCCGTACTGTCGTCTGCATAGCAATGGATGTTGGAGGTGTCCAACATATCATTTATATGCAGAAGAAACAGTGTGGGAGACAGCACACAGCCTTGGGGCACTCCAGCGTTCACGAGCTTGGGATGTTCGACTCAAGAAGGCTTTTCACCTTTATGAAGCTTACCAAAGTCAAAGAAATCGATACAAAATTGGTGGCGGTATTTCGGAGCGGACTAGGTATATACTCGGAGTCAATAATTAGCCAATCGTCAGAAGGAACTGCATTAATGGCGTCTGAATATCAGGCAATTTTAAAATACTGGTGCATTTAATTTTTTTTATGTTTACTTTGTGCAATTATAATATTATAACACAGAGTAGGGTTGGATAGTTATGTATTAAATTATAATCAACAGTCCTAAGTAATATAATGTACAAATATAAAATAATTGATTGCTTATTATAATGTTTATTTAAATAAAAGCGTAGATAAATGTATTCAAATCTTAATTAAATTGACATTCAGACAAATGACAGTTGACATTGATCAAGCGTGTTGTAGCGTTAAACGTTCCAAAAGGGTTTCAAAATTTTGTAAAAATTGATTTTAGTTACCTCGACTTTATGAAAAACTGTCATGACAGTTCAGAAATTATTGCAGGCAATTTAGCAGTGATACTTATGATCAACAAAATTTTCCTTAAAATGTCATCAAAATCGGTCCAGCCCTTTTGGAGTCCACCGAAAACATAAATATACACGTTGATTTTTATAAATATAGAAGAGGAACTCCAAAGTTGTAGGTTCTGGTAACATATTAGGTAGGTTTATATACAAATGTTAAAAAAATAAAAATTAAGCTTAATTTTCATTAAAACTTTAATGTTTCATTCAGCTCCTTGTCTGCTCATACTCTCTATATTCTATTTAATTTGTACAATAAATTGGTTTTAATAAATTAAGACCATCTGTATATCAGTCTCCAAGTTAGCTCTTGGTCCATTTAATGATAATTTCTTTGTTAATTCCACAATAAGGAATTGGTTTTGTGAAAATAACCTAAATCACATTGATGTATTTTCAAGTAAGTTAATATTTATCAAAATAATTATGCATACATATCTTCACTATACAACTTTAAACTGCACAACCATAGCCATAATTATAAAAAAGAGTTTTAAAATTATTTGGATTTATCTTCTGTCATCCATTCCACTCCATTTCCAGGCAGTGGACTGTTAATAAATGGAAATATCCAAGTTAGATACCATTTTGATCCAAATACTTCAGTTATGTTACCTTTCCAACCTCTATTATATGATACACCTTTTGCTTCCTTTCTTTCAGGAGTTATTTTCCCATTTATAATGTTATTAAAGTGATAAATAAACAGAAATCCCGTAAAAAGTCCAACAATGAAATTAATTTCAACTAGAAATATGTATAGACTTTCCTCACCAAAGTCTAGAACAAAGCTTACAAGGGGAAACACAAATTTCCCTATAACAAGTCCCTTGTTCCATTTTAAAAACTGACTCAGGAACAAGGTATTATAAAAGAAAGAATATAACATAGCCATAAAAATATAAAATGTAAAACACATAAAATATCTGTGATTATAATAACCAACACAGCAAGCTAAAAAAGTACAATGATGGTCCCTCTTCAACACACATACATCACATGTATCACAATGCCATGATCGAGGAGGTCTTAAGCACTCACACACAGAGCATAATGTCCAATTTTCCTTAATGTCTACATTTATAATTCTCCCTTTAATGCTTGTATCTGTAAACATACCAAATATCATATTGCCGATAATGTTCAATAACAAGAATGTGGCACATAAGTAATGTAAGCAATATTGTATACACCATTCTTTATGAACTACAGCTGGTAAGACCACACATAATTCGAAATAGATAAACAGTGGTATCAATATGAAAATGATTAACAGGTAAGTAGCATGTTCTAGTATTCTTCTCAGTTGTTTGTTTTTAATATTGTCCAGTTTCAAGAGCATGTTTGATTCATTTATTTGTTTCTAAATAATTCTAAGCCAATTATTAAATATTATGCTCCAAGCTTTGCACGCTGCAACTAAAATAAAAAAGACAATTTTTTTCTTTTATTGATTATTAATTTATTAGTCAAAGTATACTACGTTATCTAGGTCTTGACCTAATCCAGTAATCCTTCGATTGAGAATTGAGAATCATAAATTATTAAAATCAGCAACAACATATATAAGGTATGATAATTAAAATTTTTCGTGTTAGGCGATATTTTATCAAATACAAAATATTGTTCCAAGATAATATTGTGTTATCGTGTAAACGAACGAACACAGATTTTTTTTATCAGAATTAGAAACATTGAAAAATGAAAATAATTTAAATGTCATATTATAATGACAATTGACATATCGATATATCTGGGGTATGTTCCGATATAACTTATGCCATAATATTAATAACAGAGTCCTAGATTTAGTACTAAGTAATGCTTACCTTGCAGTTTCTTCTTGTGCTGACCCCTTAATACCAGAGGACTCCCACCATAAATCTTTAAGAATAATCTTAAATTTAGAAAATCGTAATCACCTAAAGACAAACAAAAGACAGAAATACATGTATGAACAAGGTGATTACGATAATATCAAATTAATATTAGGTAAAATGGCTTGGGACGACCATCTACTAATCAATTCCATAGAAGAAGCAATAGAAGTATTCTACAAAAATCTATATGATACTATAAACAAATATATTCCTCACAAATTTTACTCGCCCAATAACTTTCCACCATGGTACACCGCACCACTAAAAAAAGTCCTCAAAGAAAAATTCAAATTTCTTCAGAAATACAATACTTACGGCAATACATCTGATTACAATACATTTTCTATACTGCGCAAAAGAGCGAAGGTTTTAGAGGACCAATGCTATAAAACCTATATAGAAAGATGCGAGGAATCAATAACAAAAAATCCCAAATTATTCTGGTCATTCACAAAATCTATAAAAAACAATTCTAACATTCCTCCCTCCCGTCTCTTTTATGAATATCAATCGGCAGACACAGGAGAAGAAGTTTGTCGTCTTTTCTCAGATTATTATCAATCGACGTTTCTTTCACCCACTACTAACCAAAGCGATCAGAACAGGACTCAGCCAGACTCTAGTTTCTCAATAAGTGAAATAGAAATAATACCAGATGAGCTTAATAAACAACTCAAATCTGTAGACCTTACTAAGGGAGCAGGACCTGATCGAATTCCCCCATTATTTATACAAAAATGCGCAGATGTACTAACGGAACCTCTTACTATATTATTCAAACGTTCATTACGGGAAGGAGTAGTTCCGAAAATCTGGAAGTCTGCATTTATCACCCCCATACACAAAAATGGCAGCAGAAATGACATTAAAAATTACAGGCCAATTTCAAAGTTATGCATTTTCGCTAAAGTTTTTGAAAAATTAGTCTACACCCAAGTCTATAATAGTGTATCAACCTTATTTATCCCCGAACAGCATGGATTTATTAGAAATCGCTCAACTACGTCTAATCTACTATCATTCCTAAATTACACAACATTTAACATGGATTCTGGGGGTCAAGTAGACTCTATATTCACAGATTTTCGCAAGGCATTCGATCGAATTGACCATAAAATACTACTCCAGAAAATTCTTTCGGCAGGAATTCATGGTAATTTATATAGGTGGTTTACCTCGTACATTGAGAACAGATCACAGGCTGTGGTTCTCAACGGATACTCATCAGAATGGAACTTCGTGCCCTCTGGGGTCCCTCAAGGATCCTTGTTGGCTCCATTGTTGTTTAATATCTTCATTAACGATATCGCTGCTTGTTTTCAACATTCCAAATTTCTACTATACGCATCTGCGTATCATCTGATATGAAAATATTTAAACAAATTCGTGACGTAGATGACTGTCTTTTATTACAACAAGACATGCACAGGTTTGAAAAATACTGTAGCATCAACAAACTAGACCTGAACGTTCCGAAATGTTACGCTATAACATTTACCCGTAAGCCTAATTTTATTAAATTTCAATATTCACTTAATGGTCATCCACTCAAAATTGTAAATGAGATACGTGATCTAGGCGTAATTCACGACTCTAAGCTTTCATATGATAAACACATTGAAAACATCGCTAATAGGGCCAACCAGTGTATAGGATTTATCAAGAGATCCTGTTCCCAATTCTCAAGTATCAAGGTTATAAAAACGTTGTATTGTACATATGTTCGTAGCATACTCGAGTATTGTACACAAATTTGGAACCCTCAGTATGATATATATATTAACAGATTAGAATCAATCCAACGCAGATTTGTTAAATACCTTGAATATAAGTGCAAGACATACGACAATGATTATGATTCAAGATGCAGGAGATATCATATATTACCACTCCACGAGAGACGCAAAGTAGCTGATATTCTATTCTTAACAAAAATAGCACAATGTCACATTGACGCTTCCCATCTTCTCTCGAATATAAATTTAAATATTCCCAGAATCTCTGCAAGACATCCTAAATATTTACATATACCCCACTGTGCGTCAAATTACAAACAAAACTCATTCTTCTCAAGAGCATCTCACTGCATAAATAATCTTAAAGGCTTTCCTGATTTTGACCTGTTTAATTCATCCACAAATTCTATCAGAACAATAATTACTAAAAACTGGTTTAATGTGTTTCCCTAACTGTTACTATAAACATAATTGAACGTAGTGTTTAAATTCTCTCTGAACATAATAAATGTAATACCTATGTAATTATTAACATATTATGTATAATACTTGTATAAGAAAAAATAAATAAAAAAGACGTACCTATATTACACTATGTGTTATTAGAAACAAAATGCGAAAACTATTAAATGGTGTAAAATGTTCACACTATTATTTAGTAATTAAGTTATTGTAACACTGTAAGTTTTCCAAATAAAATAAAATAAATAAAATAAAATATGCACTGCGAGCACTGCACAGTGCTGTCACTGTAAATAAATTCGTTCGGCCAAGTGCCAGAGCTCAAGAAAGTTAGCCCCCCAGATTTTTTTTTTTATTTTTTTTTATAACATCGTTAGTTCGCCATTTGTTCTTGATTGTTCTCTATAAACATTTGTTTGTTCTCGATTTTTTTTTAAATTTGCAATTCATTAAAATTGGTTAGGTTAGGTTATGTTAGAACAGTTAAAACAACGCACGAGCCGAGCCGAGCCGTGCCGCGGCAGCGGCCGGCGAGTGCCAGAACCAAATAGTAGGCGTTTCCCCCATTTTTAATTAATTGTTTTTAAATAAACAACAAAAGAACAAACAATTATTTATAGCGAACAATTTATTTATTTATTTATTTATTTATTTATTAGAAAAGGCTTACCAACTAGACACACAATTAATATTATGACTACTTATAATATAAAATTTCTTATATTTATATTTGTATATCTAACTTTTAGGTATGCACAGCGTTGCCTTCATTTATTATTGTAAGTTAAGTAATACTACTACAATATGTGTTTTCTATTACTAAAAACTATAATTTTATACATCCAAATTATAAGGGTTCAAAAGCGTATTTTTTAAAATTCCAAATGTATTAAAATTTATATCTATACTACTATTACTATGGAATTTACTGTTATATAATTTTGAGATAAGTTGGATAGGTGAATTTGAGCCATAATTGTTTCTGAAAAATCGTACATGTACTGGCAGATATGTACTAATACTGCTAGTTGGCCCCAAAATTAAAGCTTTGTCAGCTGTCACTCGCTTTAAAATCTGCCCAGTGCCCACTTGTCATAAAATGGCGGCTACTTCTAGCGTTTGCGTATGTATGTAGCTCTTGTGTTCCATCTTGCATATTTTTGGTATTGAAATCGAAGTGTAAGTGCGTCGAGTCAAGCCTTGTGTTCCTCCGCCTTGCTGTTGCGAATTCACTCCAAAAATCTCCTTATTTTGTGAATTTCTACTTTTCGTGATAGAGACACTTTTGTTTGTGGAATTTATGAACTTTGGTGTAATGCCGAGACGTTGTGCTTTCGGCTGTGCGCCGTGGTAAGTAAATTAATCTCTTAAATCTTAGAAGTATAGTTTATTAACCAATCTTGTGATAAATAAAGTATCATATAAGGTTGATTCTACTACCGGTCTGTAGATTGAATTTGCAATCATGGTTAAAACTATTATAAACATACTGGTTTTCTGTATCTTGCCCCAAAGATTAAACTCCAATCCCTCACATCACCTTACGTCAGACTTCAGACTCCCCCTGACTTATATGGTTTAACACACTTAATAATAATTGACAGCTGTGCTGGCTTCTGACATCGTTTTTATCAAGAGAAAAGTCAATATATGAGTCCAAAATCTAATAGTAGCCTAATGGTCATAACACTAGGTTATCACAATTTGTCTGATGGCAGTATGCAGTTGCAAGCATCAAAAAACCCGAAAATTATAGAAATAACAATGATTATATAAAGGCAAAAGAATACAATAATAAAAAATGGTTATGTTATCCAAATCAAGAATTAGAAAATTGCGTCCATGACATTCAAAATATAATAACTGGGATCTTAAAAACAGATATACCCAAAAAAAAAAAATACAAAAAAGCATATTATATAAATAGCAGATGTGATGGTAGATTAACCACACATAAAGAAAAGTTGAAAGAATAATTTAATAACACAACTATAAATGTTATTTTGTATAGTTGCTGCAGATCTATCAATCGAATTTTGTCCGGAAAATTAACATATGTGGGTGACGACGAAACAAAAACAGCTGCCCAACAATATTATGATAAACATAAATATTATAAAAATAAAAAATAATATGCAAACATTGCTTTTTATTTCTCCCTCCCAATTACCTCAATTACTCATACCAACACTACTCAATCCTATCCTTTATGTTCTATGTTGTAGAAAAATAAAATAACTAACTCTACGCGCATTTTCAACATGGTAAAAAATTGCAATACCTACATTAAAAAGGAGAGTTAGTTATTTAATTGCGTCACAACATTAAAAATTAATTAAAAATTAATCGAGCTTATATATAGTTTTTTTCGGGGCCAATTTCCAGATGGCGCTAGTCGTCAAATAGACAGCTCATAATGCGTAGAGAGGGCTCTCTTTTCCCTATATATTATTATACTCTTTGGTTTGCACTTAGAACATTTCTTGATTCATACAATACCATCACAATAAAATTAATTTGTCTACTTGTCTATAGAGGGCACTGATTGATACATAGACCCGCTTCTCCCGCCTACACAGTAGGTAGCCGCCAGTCGCCATGTTTTTTATTAATTTATTTGCCGCCATCGCTTTGCTTATTCCTTATTGTTGTTGTTTGGTGTTCGTTGCGTGTTGAGTATATACTGATTTCCGTTTATTTCCTTAAAATGCAAAGAGCATAGCTGTTCTGAATTGACTGACAAGATATTTACTACTATGATATTTATATGTAATTGGTGCAGTCCATCAATAAAATACTTCGAGGAGCAATTTCAACGCACGATGAGGAGGATATAATGCAAACATTCGCTATACAGTATTACAATAAAAGAAGAAGGAAATAATATGTTTTTTTTATTGTAACTTAAGTTCCTAATATCTACATTTTTAGTAATTCTGCCATAAAAGTTATGGCGGAATTCCTGTGTAAAATTAATATTAGAATTAAAACAACCATAATACAGGTATTTATGTTATACGTATATGTAGGTATAACCGAGGAAAGTTTCGTCAACTTCCCACGCGATGTCGCTTTCTCCTTGAAATTGACTGACAACTCTATACCTATTATATATAATGTACTCTGTGGTCAGTACCCTAGGGAAATATATGACGTCATATATCGCCGCCATATTCTACTGTGAGCACTGGCGTTTGCGAGGTACTCGCAGTACTTTGATCACGTGATCAGTCAAAACCATTCGAGTGCCTAACGTTTTACAATACCTACAGTTTAATCCCAAATATTTTTAATTTGACAGTACCCAACAACAGTTTTTTTTAATGAATTAGAAAACTTTAATACACTTATTTGAATGCTGCGTTAAAAATTTACAGTATACGGGATTGCATTCCGTTTTAAATAAAATAGTCACAGCTTGGTCACAGTCATAGTAGGTACCTACGTATCACGATTGGAATCACAATATTTAGTTGCGAAATACTGAAATTTCATTACTGTTTACTATTATTACCTTCAAAATTTATTTCATTTTGCTACACAAACAAATTAATTAAGAAATCGAATCTTAATTTGCCTGGATTTAAAGTTTATTTTAAAAAGTTAAGTCATAGTTCGACGGGAAATTATCATTTAAAATAACATTACCCTGTACTTCCCCAGGGCGTAAAAAGAATAGGGAAGTCCCAGGCCAAATGATTTCGTATCGTATGAGGCGGCTAAGGGCTTTTAGAAGTGGGAGAGGCACGCTGATCTCCTGATCAGACTGTCGTCATAGGAATGACGACAGTATTTTGACTCTTCCGGATTAAGTACCACACTCGCAAAGAAAACTGGCGTGAATTAGCTGCCTAGGTGCCGCTATGTTTTACATAGGTTAGTGTCGAGGACCGGAGCCCATCCCCCGGTCCCTCCACCAGAATATGTCAGCGGTCCTCAGAGATTTTTCCTAGGAGGGTTACCGGAGCACCGAGTCTCTGCGGGAGTCGGAGAATTCCTACCAGAATCGCTTGGGCCGCCCGTTGATTTCTGGGGAGGGCTCAAACGAAGCATCAACATCTCGGCACCTCGCTCCACGCTTAATGTGAACTTTTGCAACATTAAGAGAATCCATTCCAATTTAAACTCCGCCCACCTTGAGACGTTGCAGTCAGTATTGTTTTCCTAACGAAGACGTAGATATCTTGACTGAGCTATACAGTATATTTAACATACACTGTGTACATAATTAGGCATAATTTCTTGACTCATGCCGAGTGATGTGTGTTCGTTAGGGAGGACATCTGCTGTCCCGGAGTAAAAAGGCGTAGTCCCTGACTCCTAGAAGTCAGTCCTTGCTCATCCGACAAAAAGGAGACATTTCGGATCCGGCTTACTACAGGCCAATTGCTTTTACCTCCCTGCTCTCCAAGATCATAGAAGGCATTATTAACTGCAAACTCTTGCTTCTTCTCTGCATATAGTGACTCTTTTCTAACGACACCCAAAGACATGTCAATACCAACCCATATAACCAAATTGTAGAACCGCAAGGTTTTACAATCCCGGTACTAAATACACCACAATCTAGTGATACTAACAATAAAACTTCAGCACCTTACGAGACAAATTTATTCCACAAAAAACAGCCTTACACACTCTTTCGTAGAAAATAGTTATAGCGCGATGCAAAGTGCATACAATTAAATACAACGCCATCTATCAAGTGAAAGTGTAAACATTTGGGATAATTTTGATTAAAGCGTAATGAACGAATACATTCTGAACACCCACCTTAACGACCAGTAACACTCCTCTTTTTTAAACCTGTGGTATTGAGAAAGGATGGCTGCTTACTTACTTATACAATCCATCCTAGTTTGTCCTGTTATACAAGATATAAATTAAAGAAAACAAAGAAAAAACAATATAATGATTTATTTTTACATAATATCTGTCGAAACGTCTACATTTGCCACTTGGATTCAAATAAATAGATATAGACGCACATAACTTACTGGTACAGTAGAATATAAATATTTAAAAAATATATCAATCTAAACCTTAAACTTATTCTTAATATTCATCAACATTCGATCATACAAATTTCCAACTACATAACAAGTTTCATTAAATCCGAATTAATTACTTGCATCATATAAAACTTCAAAATTATTGTGACACTTTCTGTAATATATAAATAGAACTTTCATGAAGAAATAGTCTTCTAACCAATATTAATGCTTATAGAACTTGTTGCTACTATCTTTTGCCATGTCGACAAGTGTTTGTGCAGGTTTGAATGGTGCTCCATATAATCCCTGATACTCCTCCATTTTTTTAACTAATTTATCAGCACCATATTGGTCCACCCATCTGTGAAATAGCAACATTATTATTTAAGTATTTGAAAACAAAAAAAATTACTTGTTCTTACATAATTTATGTCTAGATAGAGGCTTTTGCAGCTAGACAACCGATGAAAAAAGGCCAGGTTTATTACTTTAGTGTGCGTCACTTTGTGTTAGTGTGTGTGCATTGCTCAAAATAGAGGCTAGCTGTGGACCTCAATTTTTTTTTGACGTTTTCACAGCTGTCACAGTCTATCTAGATGTATAAATGTTCTAAGTTTTTATGATTTCAGTTATTCACTTCAATTCAAAAGTCCATCACAAGATACTATCTGCGTGGTGGACTTATCTTATGAATGACAAGCTCATGAAAGCAATAATCAACCCCAACTATTAAATCATACATTGATACCCAACTTAACTTTAATAAGACATCATTAAAATTTCAGACTGAAAAAAAAAGTTTTCCATTGAGAACCATGGCATATTTTCCGGTATTTCTAAAGATGTTACTATAGTGTCATGTCTTACGGAATTATATTGTGGGGTAGGGCTGCAGATATTGAAAACATGTTTGTGCTGCAGAAAAGAGCAATTCGAGCAATCTCTAAAATGCGTTCAAAGGATTCATTGAGAGAAAAGTTTAGTGAAATAAATATTATGACAGTACACTGCCAGTACATATACGAGAACCTCCTATACGCTCATAAAAATATTAGGCAATTTAAAAAGAATAGTGATGTACACAGTGTCAATACTCGAAACAAACATAAACTCGCAATTCCATCTACTAGGCTCCGTAAAATTGCTAAATCTTTTAAAGTGGATTGTGTTATATTTTATAATAAACTCCCAAATGAAATTAAAATATTACCTATTAAAAAATTTAAATGTGTCGTAAAAAATAAATTAACATCTAAGGCCTATTATAATGTGAAAGATTATTTGAATGATAAAGATAGTTGGAATTAATGTTCTAAATTTTGTTAATGAATATTGTTATACTCATTTGAATGCTATTGATACTTTTGTACTTCATCCTGACTTGCACTAAATAACTTATAAAGTTTTACAGTGAATAAAGATTTTATTGATTTTGACTTAATACACTTAAACCCCAATGTGACTCAATTAACTAAACATAAAGCTTTAAGGGTAAATGTATACACTTTTATAATAAAGTCCCAGACACTGTTCAGGCATTATCTATACATAAATTTAAATGTTTTATAAAAAAAAAGCTATTTCGTAAATCCTACTACTCCACAGCTGAATATCTAAGTGATCGGACAGCCTGGGACTAGATTATGATTATTTTATAGCAATAGCAATGACAGTACAATATTGTATATTTTATTAAAAAGAGCGCAAAAAAAAAAATGCTGGGAGAGTTTGTTGCGCCGCTTCTTCTCTCTCAGAGCGCCATTTGTTTCCGAAGCGGTAGTAGTATCTAGTATATTAGAAATGACATCAAAAAGAATCTAAAGGAATCCATTTTGAGAGAATAAATGCCTTTTATGTCTTAACAAGGAAAACAGGATGTATGTTAGAGGAAATTTACCTGAACGGTCCCCCGGTGAAAGGTGGGAATCCAAGTCCAAAGACAGCGCCAATGTCACCTTCGAGAGGGCTGTGCAATATCTTTTCCTCCAGTGATAGAACTGCTTCATTTACAAATCTACAACAAACAGATCATAATTATTGTTTTCAAGTATTTAGGCACGGTGGACACATTATTTTGTAGGTTTGGAATGAGAGTGACAACCGTACGGGTAGTGTCCAGCCTAGCGAAACTCTAAGAAAAAAGCTTACCAGTGGGAGGCTTCTTTGCACAGGATGCCGGCTAGATTATGGGTACCACAACGGCGCCTAATTCTGCCGTGAAGCAGTAATGTGTAAGCGTTACTGTGTTTCAGTCTGAAGGGCGCCGTAGGTAGTGAAATTACTGGGCAAATGAGACTTAACATATTATGTCTCAAGGTAACGAGCGCAGTTGTAGAGCCGCTCAGAATTTTAGGGTTTTTCAAGAATCCTGAGCGGCACTGCATTGTAATAGGCAGGGCGTATCAATAACCATCAGCTGAACGTCCTGCTCGTCTCGTCCCTTATTTTCATAAAAAAAAGCGATTCACTCGATTGTATAAAACGTGCAGCCATTGGTAGAATGACAGATGACGGCTATAATCTTGTAAAAAACAGAGACAGCCGAAATACACTACGGTATAAGCAACTGTTCGCTTTCAAACTTAGCCGGATTATACTTCGTAGCCATAATGCAATTACTTTTTCAAACTTATGTCACATCTCAGTGCACGTTTCAAACTAAACTAAAATTAAATTTTTACTCAGGCAGCCTCGCCTCTTATTACGTAGTATTTACATCCTCTTTGACTAAGGGCGCGATGACAGTCGGAGCAAAATACATAAATTCTAATTTTAAATTATTTTATTTTACTAATAATAGTATTATAGATCAGTAATAATAGTATTATTGACTGCCCTTGAAATAACAACTATTTATAATATTTAAAAAAGTAAATTGACAAGTTCAGATGTCTCCAATCACAAACGTAAAAAACGAGTTGAATCGATAAAAATTTAAACATTTCAAAATTTAGTCACTTTGATTCTTTAGAAAGTGTGTTGACAGTTGAAATACCAAGTAATTTAGTATTTTATCAATGAAATTCTCAATGTAAGGCTGAGTTGCATCATAGTAGCTGTTGTACTTAAAAGTTTATGTCAAATTTAACGTCATTAGTAACACTGACTTTAACATAGACTGCGGAATGTATTGCATTATCATATTCCTTGTCATAGTTAAAGTTGAAAAGTGAATTATAGTGTCAATATATAATTAAAGTGATATTATAAGAGTTGTAATTGGTATGCATATTATGTTCACATATATTGTGCTAATTGTATTATAGTGTATCTAGTTTATATATAATATTGGCTGTAGGTATGTTGGATTATAGGCTGGTGTATCGCACACATATGTAACTATCCAATTATACATATACACGTGGATTCTGTAAATGGCTAGCTATGACTATTAAGATTGTTTTGTAATGTTATGAAAGCTGTTGAATCTCCAAATATATAATAAATAAATAAATATCGAATATGTATTAGAAACTTTTAGACAGGTCGCTATTTAGCTATTTAATATTAACAATTGCTTTAACCGGCGAACTCTTATCTGATACAAATGAAGGATACAGTCAGCTGCCCTTCGCTGTTGTGTCGCTGTGTTTAGTATATTCAATTAATCTATACTAATATTATAAAGCAACAGTGTTTGTTTGTTTGTTTGAACGCGCTAATCTCTGGTACTACTCGTCCGATTTGAATGATTCTTTCAGTGTTGGGTAGTCCATTTATCGAGGAAGGCTATAGGCTAAGGCTATATTTGTTTTTTCAAAATTAGGGTACGTAATAAAATTGCTATTTTGTAACACAAGGTGTAAAATCGAAAACCTATTTTTGCGTGCGCTGCAAAAACTATTGACAATAGAACAAAATGATGTACAGGCTATAATATAGGCAATATTTTATTACTTATAAAACTATCGCGTGAATTATACTTTATATGGCAAAACAACGTTTGCCGGGTCAGGTAGTACATAATAATTGTCATTATTAGCTTACGGCCGTTTTCAATAACTTATCAACCCTTAGTTTAACTTACTAGATCCTTTTACGCTTACTTACATTTCAATAACCTATTGACAGATAGCATTGGACTATAACTATGGATAGATAAGATCTTATCATTAAACGGTGACAGCAATGTATCCGTAAGTTAAACTAAGGATAGATAGGTAATTGAATACGTTAATAGTTATTATTGGTACGTCATAATAATTATTTAAACCATTAATTGGTTTACATTGTGAGACTAGTGTGTGTAGTTAGTGGTTGGTGCTAATCTTAATATATATAAATTACGTGACACGTTGTTTGTCCGCGATGGACTCCTAAAGTAATGAACGGATTTTAATGGGGATTACTTCATCGAGTGCAGTTTTGTCCAACTTGAGAGATAGGATAGTTTTTATTTCGATTTGGGACCCATAATTATTTTTATTTTCAATATTTGTATTGTATGGACAAATTTTCTATCAAAGAATTTGGTGACGCACAGACACTCATCACGATATCTCTGATGTATAAGGCGTAGAGACTTGAAATTTGGTAGGAATAGTCCTTTCGTGGAGTATAGTTCAGCTAAGAACGGATTTTACGAAATGCCAACTGCAAGGGTTTTTTTTTGTAACAGAATAACGTCTGTCGGGTCCGCTAGTATTATATATTGAAAAACATAGACATTAAACATTATAAAAAGCATAATTATTATTATTCTTATTTTAGTTATACCGTACCAATCCTGTATGTATCCTTTGTTGAATACGAAAAAAAATTAACTCATATAGAATTAAATAAATAATAACTTTAATTTCCGACTTATTTCTCATCTTTTTTACTTACACGATCCATAATACATAATATTATTTGCTGTGTATATATATAATTTATTTTAATTTATTTTTATAACAATTTTCTATAACTTAAGTACCTTAGTAATCTAATAAAAGTTAGGAATATTGCAATTTGCGTATCGACCAATCAGAGCAGAGCACGAGCCTCAAGCGGGGTCGAGGCGCCATCTTTACTTTGGCGAGGCCGACAGTTTTGTGGAGACATTCAAGTAATGGCGACTGATCGAGTTGGATCGTTGTAATTGTATTCGTCGGTTAAAGTAAGAATGGTGCCCTGAATCTGCTGGTGGAATCGGTCTTAATTGTTAATTATTGTGAACTGACAAAATATTGTTTAAATTTATATTAAAATAGTGTAAAACTGTGATCATCGTGTTTTGTGCTTGCATTTTACCCTGATGACGCCCACAAAGTCCGCAACCACTAATGACGGTGTTAACGAGAACAATGCTTCTCCGACACACACATATATATATATAAATTGATTGCCAATGAAGTCTATGACACTTTTTTTTATTCTATTTTATAATTTATTTAACCCGACGATACGAGACATTATTTCCGTTTACCTGGAAACCATTCTCAATTGTTGGTCCTCCACATTCGTTGAACCCTTTGGCTCCAGTGAATATTTATCTTTCAGCATTTGCACAGCATCTTGGTTCACATCCTTGTTCTTTGTGCCCTTCTCGTAAACATAGAAGCCTTTGCCAGATTTCCTTCCCATAAACCCGGACTTGACAAGATCTTGCATAATGTTCAGGTCTCCTCCACTAATTCGTTCGCCAAACGCCTTAAAAATTATTTGTTAAGTTATTATATTGAGTATTTTTTTAATCAAATCGACAAGTTATTCTTTAATGATAATATACAACGGCGAAAGTTTATTTATTTATTTATTAAAAAGGCTTACCAACTAGATATACCATTAATATAATAGTCATAACTACTTATAATTTAAAATTTTAATAAATTTAATACTTATATATCTAACGTATAGGGTTGCCTTCATTTAGTATTGCAAGTACTATTGTAAGTTTATACATCCAACATATAAGGCAGGGGTGGGACAGACGCCTTAAAGTGACGTTTTCAGAAGACTGTAGTGCCATCTGTTAGTTGGCCCGAAAATGAAAGCTTTGTCAGCTGTCACTCGCTTTAAAACCTTTCAACTTTTCTATAATTCTGTCACTGCCCACTGGTCATAAAATGGCGGCTACTTCTAAGTTCTAACGTTTGCGCATGTATGTAGCTCTCGTGTTCCATTTTGCATATTTACACTACTAAATCTATCTTTTATGTTCTATGTTGTGGCAAAATTAGATAACTAACTCTACGCGCAATTTCAACATGGTAAAAAATTTATGGTAAAAAATACCTACATTAAAAAGTAGAGTTAGTCATTAAAAATGAATTTTATAATTTCGAGCTTATATATATTTATTTTCGAGGTCAATCTCCAGATGGCGCTAGTTTTCAAATAGACAGCTCATAATGCGTAGAGAGGGTTCTCTTTTCCTTATATATTATTATACTCTTTGATATTATAAGGCTTCGATTTTTTTTTTAAATTGCTATATGTATTAAAATTTATATCTATACTACTATAACTATGGAATTTGCTATTATATACACAAATAAAATTTGAAAACAAAATTTTATGAACGATGCTTCAAAACAGAAGAGCACTCGCACGGAACGCGGGAGGTCGCGGTTTCGAGTCCCTCGTCGTTCATCAAATTTTGTTTTTAAATTTTATTTGTGTATTAATCCCAGAAGTGAGGGTTATCACTTTAAAACATAACAAATTGTTTACCGTTATATAATTTTGAAATAAGTGGTGAATTTGAGCCTTAATTGTTTCTGAAAAATCGTACATGTACATAGTACTGTAAATGTAATATATAAAATTCTCATGACGCGGTGTTTGTAGTTAATCTCCTTCGAAACGGCTTGACCGATCCTCATGAAATTTTGAGTGCATATTGGGTAGGTCTGAGAATCAGACAACATCTATTTTTCATCCCCCTAAATGTTAAGGGTGGTCCACGCCAAATATATTTTTTTAAAATTTTGTGTCATTTATTTTTTAAATTTGTTTGATTATGAGTCAGCACTAAAAAATACATACAACTACAAATTTTCACTCATCTACGATCAACAGTTACTTTTGTATCGCGATTTTAATATCGGCAATACAACGGTTGCTGGGTCAGCTAGTTTTACTATATATTTATTGCTGTACTGTGTATATCTGATAATATTATCCGATTATTAGCAAAAATGTGCACAGACTTAATTAATTAATTATAATAGAATTATAATTCTCATGAGTTTTATTTTGACAAAAAAAAGTGTGTGTGTGTGTGTCTAAATGTACTAATGTACGCAGGCAAGAATTTATTCTTCTTTAACGTAATAAAAAAATCCTGAATTTTTTATCCCTCGTGTAGGTTTGTAGAGAAAACAATATTGTAATCAAAAAGGCCGCATAAAATTATTTTTTATAGAATTAGAAAGATTTTTTTTTTCGTCTATTGGTTCTGGTTCAGTAGATATATGAGTTTCAAGAGGCTTTGTAGCTAAAGTATCATACAAATGGTCTAGCTGACCAGCTTACGTCAGGGTGTCGAATTTGCGTGACGGTGTGCTAGCGCATCGTAAAAATTCACACTCAAATTTTTTCCCTAACGCGCCAAACAAGGTAACTTTAAAATTCATGTATATATTTAATACCAAAATAAGTATTTTTATTGACGCCTATTTCTGCCGTGTAATGTGTAAGCATTACTGTGTTTCGCTCTGAAGGGCGCCGTAGCTAGTGAAATTACTGGGCAAATGAGACTTAACATCTTATGTCTCAAGGTGACGAGCGCATGTAGTGCCGCTCAGAATTTTTGGGGTATTTCAAGAATCCTGAGAGGCACTGCATTGTAATGGGCAGGGCGTATTAATTACCATTAGCTGAACGTTCTACTCGTCAAGTCCCTTATTTTAATAAAAAAAAAGTATTTTTATTATGATTATAATGTGTACTTACTTTAGCCAGGTCAACTGCGATATGGGCCCCTACATCTATTCCCACTTCATCAGCCAGAGTGGCTGCACCCACAGGAAAACCGAATTCCTTTGTCATCTTGTCCAGATCCTTGGGATCTACTCCTTCTTGTAACAACCTGCCCATCGACCAAACAAATCATTGATTATACAAATTGAAGTTGTACCAAAGAATATGTAATAGTATAATTGCAAAAGTCTCACCCCGCAAAGTCAATTAAAGAAATAGGGACTCTTGCGGCCATACAATAAGGTGTAATTCAGATCGCACAGCGATATTAACCTACATTTTTATTCACCTAGAAGTTGCCTCTCTTTCTATCGCGTGACTCTTACCTCTTCTGGTGACATTAGGGTTAACAAATTAGTTGAACTTACTGGGCAAATGACACTAAACATGTCTCAAGGTCACGAGCATAATTATAGTGCCTCTAAGAGTTTTTTGGGTTTTTTCAAGAATTGTAATGGGTATTAATTAAAATCAGCTGAACGTCCTGCTCGTCTCGTCTCTTATTTCCATAAAAAAAAGTCATTGTTGTCGTTCGTCGTCTTATTTTCATAAAAAAGAAGTCATCCATCGGGTGTTGTGTAGGTGGAGGACTGTATTTTTATTGTATAGTGTATTTGGAATGAATTAAGGCTATTATTAAGGATATGTAAGTAAAATAAAGTCACTAGCCACATTGTCTTGGGGGTGACAAACAATAAAAGATTTATAACAAGATTTTATGACGATACGTCACTCGAACGGTTAGCTCAGTTGGTAGAGCACTGGCACGGAACGCCAGAGTGGGTTCGAGCCCCGCATCGTTCATAAAATGTTGTTTTCAAATTTTATTAATAAAAGATAGAAACAAATCCCACCTGATGGCTTCACTCAGCATGGTGGAGAGTATTCTGGTGGTGTAGAAACCAGGTCCATCACCCACTGTGATGACCACCTTGCCCTGCTTGAGACCGATGGCAACAGCGGCGGCCGCGGTGTCGTCACTGGTAGTGGGGTGACGAATTATCTCCAGCAGTTGCATTTTGTCCACGGGTGAGAAATAGTGCATGCCTGCATTTAAAGTTAGAACATTGTCACACATATTACAAAACAAAGTTCTCCGCCGCATCTGTTACCGATAAACTCAAAAACTACTGCACCGATTTTCATGCTGTTTTCACCAATGGATAGCATGGTTCTCAAAGAAGATTTTAGTATATAATTTGTTAAGTTTTCGTATACATATTTGTATAAATTAACGATATTTGTTGGTGACGGAAAAAAATAGGCCGTCTGGGGGCTTTCAACGAAAACGCTGTCTAAATTCTTTGAGATATAACAAAATAATGTATGGTGGAATTGTGTATTTTATATAGGTCTATAGAAAAGTCCGGGATGGCATATGTCTATTTCTTAAGGATAACATACTTATACTTAATACTTAAAAAATTGGCAAGTATAAAGCGGTAATGTAAAAGCTGTTTACACAAATACGATATTAATCCTTATTATATAATCATATGGAAATTCGTTATAACAAATTTCCGTTGGCTTTAGACTATATTATTTCCGAATACTTACATCAGTTCTCTTCTGTTAACAGAACAGCATCTGTCGGGTCAGCTAGTACATAAGAATTGTAAGATTCAACAGCAGATAAAAAGAAAGGTAAGAACACTCTATTGTTCTCGCAACGTAATGAATTTGGAATTTCCATACAAGTGTGGAAAGTATGTCATTGCCTTCACGAACCTCGTCTTGGGTCAACAATATGGAAAAGACAATCCCGCAAGTGCATCGAGATATGTTGTATTAGTGTTACTTTTGAAGGTTAGTTTTAAATTTATAAGATTGGATTTACTATTGGTCTCCCCTGGGCTCCAACTAGATACCGCAGGTGTAGTCGCAAAGTGCGGCAACTAATACTACGCCCGAGAGGGCGTACTCGAGCCAGTCTCGAACAATGTGTGACACAAGAATGAATTGTGATAAACTTTGCTAATAATTTAAACTAAAATGCCGGGTTGTGTAGTAAAACTTTGTAAAAATAATACTACAAGAAATATGAAAGACATTTATCTGCAGTAAGGATTTTGTATTTCATTAATTTCAACGTTAAATAACACGAAGCGTTTGTTACAAAATTTGAAAGATGCCATTGTGTGTCAAGATGCCACGCACACAAGCATCTAATAATTGCCGTAATAAAAAAGCTATTGTTCTTAGGTAGTGCGGTATCTAGCTGGAGACCAAACCTTAATCTAAGGTTTTAAATTTATTAACATTGTTTTTTTTTTTATAATATAATATTGACACACTTTTTCACCAAAGTATCTTGCCTAAAACCAGGCATAGCCTACAGGCTACTGAGCTACGGGATTAGAATCTTTTAGCTCAGTAGGCAGGGTCACTAACCACTGGGCTAAATGGGTCGTCAGTTAATCAACACATATTTTCTCAAGTATGTCAAGATTTCATCTGATACGAGTAATAACGTTCTATAACATAATATATTTCGCAGTCTGACAATGTAAGCACACTTTTCTCCTAAGTCGTACGTCAACTGTCACAGTCCGAATCGGGTTCGAAATTCAACATACGAACTGAATAAATGTTTTTCATTACTCATACTCGGAAAGTAATGTTGATTTGATCTGATTATTGGGTGGAAAATGCTGCTTCCCTCCATAGAGAGGGAAAAACTCATACAAATTACTTCCCACCTAAGGACCGGAATGAACTTTAAAAATAGAACTGCTGTGAAGAGTTTTATATAAAAAAGAACTAATTAAAAAAAATGCTGCGGCCATGTGACTTTCTAAACAGCCAGTGTGAACTTAGCGCAAACTTCTTTGAGCGGAATAAACCGCAACAATTAACTACGTGGTAAGTTCCATATTTGAAATTTAAAAAGTCGACATAAATTGGCGGGATACTAATCTATGCTTAGATAAACAACTAGTTTTATTTTCGTCATATTCGAAATGAAAAGTAGAGGGTTTCACTCGGGTAAAAGTATCAATTCCTACTCGGACTATAGCCGACCTCGCTGCGCTCGGGCGTCTAAATACCTCGGGAACTGATTCTTTTGACCCTCGGTTAACAATCTACTATTACATTGCTGCTTATTGACCAATAATATTTTAAACAACTGGAGTAAATGCGGCAATGTAGTAGTCGAATTATAATTTGTGGCATGGTTCATATTTCAGCTTTGTTTTTGTACTACTTGATTTGTCTATATGTGTAGAACGTCTATGGATACGACCATAAATATTTAAAGAATCATAAAAAAAATTGACAAGGTAAAACCCACCGATAACTTTTTCAGGCCGACTACTGCCCGCTGCAATCTTAGTTATAGGGATAGCGCTTGTGTTGGTCGCTACAACACAATGATGTGGCACCACAGCCTCAATCTCCTTGATAACTTTGTGTTTTATGTTGATATCTTCAAACACCGCCTCAATGACACAGTCTGCAGTCTTGAACTTTGCGTAGTCTAATGTTGGCAGCAAGTTTGATAAATACTTGTCCTTCTGTAAACTGTATTAGAAATAGTCACTGTAGTGAGATTGCATAGCCACTTTGTGACCAATCCGCCGTCCTTATCACAGCTGGTCACATATTTTGAGTCACTATCTACCTAGTGTAATGTCACATATTTCGCAATTTTACATTTAGAAATTTATTAAATTTAAAGAGTATGTTGTGTTCCCAGATTATTGTTATATTTCTATTTAAATACTTTTTCTATAAAATCATCATTAAATCAAACAAGCGTATGAAAATTAACAAAACATAAAAAAAATAAATTTAGTGTTGTAATACTTTGAAATAATGTGACGTCACAAAATTTGCAACCCCTCCCCGCCCTTTGTCACACAATGTTACACTTTTTGGACCTCTTCCCACCCCCTTAACGTGTGACGTAATATTTGAATGGCCCCTTTGTCATTGCCCTTAGAATCAATTACCGGCTGCAGTTTCCTCGAACCGATACGACTGAGGCACCTTCAAGATTAGAGCATACCTACTCCCATCATAAAGGCCGGCAACGCATCTTTTGACCTCTTGTATCGCAGAATCTCAACATTTGAGCGTCCTACCCATTTGCCCCCTTTAATATATAAAAAAAATCCAAGTAAAATACTTCCTAAAATTATAGCTTTGGGGGTCAATTATCGTAAAATTATTTAGTCCTCACATGTATATCAGACATCGTCGTATGAAACATTTGCCCAATAATCGTTATACTGTCTCCCATACCACTCACGACGTCCGCCTAGGAGTAATACCACCTCCCTATCGTTTGATTACCAAAATAACATACCTTTAATAAGCTTGTATCATAGTCTGCTATAATATTATAAGCTTACTTATGAAAAAATGACTATTAATTTTCATAGCAAAATACTATGCGATTATATTATCTCCGGACCTGAGGTCGATGAAGTCACATCGTCGCTTTGGTATGGTGTGCAAAACAAGTATCACTGAGACACAAGTCTCTTTCCCGCCTAAACCACTGATCGTATCGACATGAAACTACCACGGATCGATGCGCAATTTATCCTAGATGGTTAATGGCTACTTATTTTTTTATTGTTTAATTTATTTCCCAGCGAAGCGGGCGGGAACGGCTAGTTATTAATATATAAACAACGATTTATTTTGTCACTATCATAGATTGATGTAAAGGTGTTGCGTTGTGATGCTATTATTGTTATTACAAAGCCGAAAAATCAATGAAAGAATCTGGGTTGCGTAAAAAAAAGTTTAATTTTTCTGGTAGATCTATTATAGTGACATAGAACAACAGAAACTACAGAACTGTTAAAACAAAAGTCAATAGGTAACAATGAAAACTACAAAAACTAATCAGTGATAGCACGAACATACGACATTTTTCACCGGTAATAAAACTGCAAACTGTACTGACGCAACAATATGTAAAAATATATGTTTAAAAATATGTTAAAAAAATATTATACTGACAATCTGGACACATTATATATCAACACTTAAATAATAAGAGTCCTTAGTAATGTTAAATAATACTGTACATCTATTTAAGTTACTAAATCTTATAATTAAGGTAGCTCAGATTCCACAGACAAACCATCGAGATGGTTTTGTGGGACCATTATTTTATTTAGTCATTGTAATGTCAAAGCTGTAATAAATAATTAATAAAAAAAAAACAGTACGACCTCGAGGGGGTGAAATGGGAACAGAGAGGGGGGGGGGGGGATTCACGTTCCAGCGAGATCCAGAGATAATTTAAAAACATCAAGATTCAATAAAAAGCTTAGGAATACAGATAATTTTACTTACGAAGAAATCCGTTTCCTTTTCACGCTATTGACAAGGCCATTTTGTATTTGCCCCATTCCTCTGTACAAGCCTTCTTTAGTAGCATCCTTCATAACAACACTGTATCCTTTGTCAATAGATACCTGCACTATACCAGCACCCATCAAACCGGCACCAAGCACACCAATCTAAAAAAAAACCTCTCTTATAAATATTAATGATTAATGTTAGTGTTGAAGGTCTCCAGGAAGGGATTAATGAAAATTGGAGAACTACTTTAACTGTAAATTAACTATTTATTAAAAGGCTCTAAATAAAATTACATCCGAGACTGTGAGACGCTGTAGTACCTACAGAGAGTGTAGAAAAAGGCGGTCTGTCAAACATATTGACATGTCTATGATATGTCAGTATGTTTGACAGACAGTTTTTTTTTATTGTGTTCTGTTTCATTGTCTTTTCACAACAATCAATTTCAATAATTAGTACCAAAGGTGTTTGCATGGAGACAGAAGAAAGAATTACCTACTTACTTTTCCTTATTAGATTTCCACATGTAATGTGTACCTACATTTTTTGTTTTGTTTATCTAAAACTTTCTAAGCTTCTCCATGTCTGAGAGGACTTTTACTATGTAGAAATAAACTTATGAAAAATGTACCATCAGCAAAATTGTTTCATGACCCACTTTGCTGACAATTCTTTTAAAATCATTAAAACAGTTAGGTTTCCTATTTACACGAAAAATAATGTATGACAATAAGTGGACAGTCAGTATCCAATAAAATAATAACTGAAGGCCTGCCATCACCTTTTAATTAGCAATTCAATTCCGATGCAGTTCAGTTTAGGTACCTAAACTGAATCGCTAAGATTCGTACTACGAAGTGTCTATAACTGAATTGCGTTTGAATCGCATATGGAAGAATGAACGAAATAAATTTGTCTATGATCCGCGGTGTGAGAAAGAGATGACACTTACTCGATCCATATTATGCGTTGCATTTCGAAACCTTACATGATATGATTATAGCGGTTTTTTTGTGTAGAAATTACTACAAATACATTTTAAAATTGCACTTTATAGCGTCAAATTATAAACCATTAAGGAGTTCATTTTAGGTCGTCAATTGAATCGCAATAAGAGTTCTAGTAGGCCCGCTGTTACTTAGGAAATGTATATTCAAGTGAATATTAACCTACTTGTTTATTATGACTTATGGACGGTAGAGGTAAGGAGAATCTGTATATATGAAAAACTGTCCGTCAAAATTAATTAAATTAGGGTGGCGCTACAGTAGCATTAGGGTAAATCTTGAAAGAAGTTCGGACTAATCACTCAAGGTGCACATTTCCCTATAATAATTCTTTAAGGTTATATTTACTACATTATTTTGTACAGTTGAAGTTGCTGAAATTTTCAATAATTATCTACAATTTTTTTTATGGAATAGCGAGGACAAACGAGCTTATGGGTCACCTGGTGTTAAGTGATCACCACCGCCCACATTCTATTGCAACACCAGAGGGATCAAAGGAGCATTGCCGGCCTTTAAGGACGCGCTTTTTTTGAAGGTACCCATGTAGTATCGTCCCGGAAACACCGCACATGGAAGCGCACATTCCATAGGTTTACATTCACCATACTTCACACCATACCCTGTGCCTACACCAGCGCCATTGTGGAAGTTTTTTGAACTGTTATATACAGCATAAGCCGGACACTTTTTTTAACTTTTCTCCCTTAAGAGATGATTTTGCTTATCTCTACCCTACATAATTATGACTGTAGGAAAATTACATAAAAGTTTAATATTGTGAATAGTACCTATGACCAGAATAAAAACGGCGGTTAGCGATTGACAACCCACCGCCTATCTACCTCAAGGGTTCCGGAGGTATGTTTGCATGTAATCACAGAGTGACACACTCTTACCACTATGATGAGAATCAATGGTTCTACAGCGACAGCATTTTGACTTTGAATGAACTTTTTCTTTCTGATTGTGTATGTAATAATATCTATTCAAATACAAATATTTTCATTCGTAATAGATTTCATTTTTATATCTATAAATAAAGCTTCCATGAAAAATTATATTAATGACCCGACAGACATTTTTCTGTATATAATAAATAAAATATTGTTTTTATATGAATTTGTCAATAATATATCATAACAATAAAAATTATTTCGTAAAATATGCACCCTGCTGTCTCAATGAAATTGTTTCACAGCAGAACTGTCAAACCGTGCGTCAATAAATTCTCTCATAGAAATTATGTATGGACACATCAAAGGAAAAACAAATTTGTTGTTTTTATTTAATTTAGCAGCATTTTCCTATTTATTCACCTTTTAAACCTTCTCTGGACTTCCACAAATAATTCAAGACCAAAATTAGCCAAATCGGTCCAGCCGTTCTCGAGTTTTAGCGAGACTAACGAACAGCAATTCATTTTTATATATATAGATAGATATGATGAAGAACACATGAACATTTTGTAGTAGATCTACATAAGATTTACATTTTCTTCATAAATCATATTAACCTTTATCTTTTATTTAATTAAAAATGTTTTGAAGCCCTGAAACTTTGTTTACATTCTTTATCTCGACTCGTTGGCCTTACAATAAATAAATAAATAAATAAATAAATACGGGTATGAGTCATGGCGTGCTTAAGGGTAAACTTTCGAATTAAGAGAAGTCCTGTGGGAATATGTATATGGAATATCCTAAAGGCCTGACACCGATCAAATGACACACTCTAAGCATGTTGGTCTACTGAAACGTGACATTGGCGAGTTGTGGTGCCCCTTCCACAGAAGCCACTAGAAAGAATAGAATAGAATAGAAATTATGTATGGACACATCAAAGGAAAAACAAATTTGTTGTTTTTATTTAATTTAGCAGCATTTTCCTATTTATTCACCTTTTAAACCTTCTCTGGACTTCCACAAATAATTTAATTTAAATAATAAGACCTAAATTTGCCAAATCGGTCCAGCCGTTCTCGAGTTTTAGCGAGACTAACAAACAGCAATTCATTTTTATATATATAGATAGTGAAAACCTTATCAAAATCCATTGGGTGGTTTCACAGTTAGTGGATATACCTGCACACAGACCATGAAAAGTTACTTTGTTGTATATTATGTAAGGAAATATGATTGACATACCGTTTTAACATCTACTTGTGGCTTTCCAAACCTATTTTTCTTGCATTCGGTCTGACCTCTGAATAGACTAATTAAGCCCTTGCTCTGAGGTGTCATGGCTAGTTCACCAAAACCTTGGGCCTCAGCTTCGTAACCTTCTACAGGCCCCTTGTCTACTCCAACTCTTACTACTTCAAGAATCTGGAAAAGGTAAATTTAGAATTGCCTTTGTGCAACTTTTTAACTACACAAACATATTATTTAATAACTTATGAAATTCTTTATTTATACTAATGTATTCATCTGAAGCTTCTGTCTGTATAAATATAGACTGACTGAGAAATTAAAAAAACTAAAAAGCACGCTTTATATAAAATTCAACTAAAAAATAGAAAATAAATTTAAATTGAAAATAGTGTAAAAAAAAAATTTAATTGTAAAAAAAAGCGTGGGGTGTAGAAGAATTATTATTATAATAATATCTTAAAAAGCACCCCACGCTTTTTTGCGTGCTTATTAGTTTTTTTAACTATTACTTATTTTTCATTTTTTATTCAAATTAGTGTAATGTCATCGGTCCTCGATAAATCTACAAAGTTTGAACGAAATCTAGCCGTTTAAAGTGGGTCAAAATCGCGCCCAAAGAAGTCGGTTACAAACATACAAACATACAGGTGAAGCTAATATAAAGCGTATAAAAATGCACTATGCTCAAGAAAGGCTTGTCTTGTTGAAAATTGGTGCAATCTTAGTATGACCATATTAGCAATTTCAAAACGCTGTATTATATATTATTATCAGTTTTTTTTTTATGAAAGATAAAGCTGTCATATAAACTCAAATAATTTTATTCAAAATAGAATTTAAAGTGACTAATGAACTTTGAAAATTACCAGCCATTCCAAACAGTATGCCTCAGACCTGAGAGTAACGGGTGTAAGAAACTCAGCTGGCTTTTTTTTTAAATTTGGTTAAAATATAATATGTAATACTATACAATAAAATTTATTATTAAGTACCCTTAGGGTCTTTGCTCCATTCCTAGTTTGTGGTATCATTAAGAAAGTCATTTATGTTATATGTAGTAACATTTACCACGTAAACGTTTTTTAAAAATTCTTTTTAATTTCGTACCAAATTTGTTTTGTACATTTTCTGAGATTATGTTGTAAATGCCTATACATCACCCAATCATTCGGTTATGTTGATTCCTTATGGTAACATGGTATGATTGTCTAAAAAATTTATTAATGCACATATGAACATAAAGACCAACAAGAATATGTATAATAATTTGTTATGTTTTTAAAGTGATAACCCTCACTTCTAGGATTAATAGACAAATTAAATTTGAAAACAAAATTTTATTAATGATGCGGGACTCGCACCCACGACCTCTGGCGTCCGTGCTAGTACTCTGCCAACTAAATATAGTATACGACAAGCATTTGAACTGAAAATTACATCAGAGCAGGTAGTCCTTAATATTTTAAAGGCTATCAAAACTAAAGCTATGGGTGTTGATAAATTAGACATTGACATGATTTTACTTACCGTTGAAGTTACTCTGACTATAATAACAAATATCATTAACACGTCAATATTAACTCATAAATTCCCTTCTTGTTGGAAAAACGCACTTGTTAAAACTATACCAAAAAAAACATCTGTTAATGGACTAAATGATTTACGACCAATTTCTATTTTACCCGTACTATCCAAATGTTTAGAAAAAGTAGTCCTAGATCAAGTGGTTGCTTATCTCGACAGTATAAAAGTAATACCAAAATATCAATCTGGGTTTCGTAAGGGTCACGGCACAGAAACAGCCCTTCAACATATCACTGATGATTTGACAGAAGCATCGGATATGGGATATAGTAGTATGCTAGTTTTGCTAGACTATTCTAGAGCCTTCGACTGTATTCCTTCAGAAATACTGCTGTCAAAATTAAAACACTATGGTTTCACCAAAAATACTTGCTGTTGGTTTGAAACGTTCTTGACCGGTAGAAGCCAAATGGTGGAAATTGAAGACAAAACTGGTAAAAAACTTCTTTCTTCGTTGCTGCCTGTGATAAGAGGTGTCCCACAGGGCTCTCTGCTAAGCCCGATAATTTTCTCCATTTTTACTGCTGACCTCCCCAAATATATAAAAACTTGTAAGTACCACATTTACGCTGATGACACGCAACTGTATTACTCTTTCAAAGGCAAGGATGTCAAAGACGCTATACGTAAAATAAATCAGGACTTGGAAAATATCTACAATTGGTCAAAAAAAAACTCGCTGTCACTTAATCCAGCTAAATCACAGATGTTAACCCTTGGAACAAAAAACCAAATTAAATATATATGTAACTGCAACGAAAAAGTAAAAATAAATGATATACCAGTAGAATATGTAAAAACTGCACGTAATTTGGGCCTGGTATTAGACGGAGAGCAAAAATTTATGGAACATGTTAACAATAAAATAAGAACTGCTTTCTATAAACTAAAAACACTATATAAAATAAGGCCATACCTAAAAGAGGAACTACGTACTTCATTGACTGAGTCACTTGTCCTCTCCCAATTCAACAACTGCAGTACAACATATGGTCCCAGACTTAGTTATAAATTGGAAAGTGCAGTGCAGTGGGTCCAAAATGCATGTATTCGATTCTCCTTTCATGTTCCAAACAGAGGCTATATAACTCCATATTTAAACAACAAACGAATACTTAATATGAAAGCTAGGAGAGAATTGCATTATTCCTGTAGTATAAAGAGAATTATCTATACCAAGCGCCCTGAAAATTTATTTGAAAAATTGTCCTGGAGCGGAAGTTCTAATTTAAAATGTACACGTTTTGCCTCTCAAAACTTATTAAATATACCATACTACAAAACAACAAGATATAGATCCAGTTTCAAATTCATGGCTTCCCATGGCATCCCGTATTTGGAATGATTTGCCACCACCTCTTAGAATGATAAAAAATATAAATCAGTTTAAGGGTAAATATAAAATGGCATTGTTAAAAAAACAACAGGAAGCTGAAAATTTTAATTATTGTGTATGGAAAGAACTTCCCTTATATAAATATTTTTCATAATTAAACCATAACATTTGCAACTCGTTTCATATTACATTTAAACTGACACATTGACACACACTCATATATTTATACAACACTCACACTCACAAATACACTCATAATTTATACAGAGGTTGATACATTTAGAAAAAATTTAGATCTGCATTGTTATCGTTATTAGTTTGCCCTCTTTACTATGTATCCCACCTTACATCTTAGGGAGATGGGAATGGCTGAAAACCAGCGCTGCATGAAAATATTATTTCAAGCAGCATAAGCTGAGCCTACTCCCTTTTGTCTTAATGTATGTTTTGTAATAAGCTGATATTGTATACTTAAATTAAGTACAAGGCAATAAATTTTATTATTATTATTATTATTAAATATTGGGGTTGAGCAGGTATCAACTGTAACGTAGATCCTGTAGATGAACCACAAACCTGAGAGTTGAACAAAGCATACAGGATTTCATGACGATACGTCACTCGAACGTTAAACACAGTTGGCAGAGCACTGGCACTGAATGCCAGAGGTTGTGGTTTCGAGTCCCTCATTGTTCATAAAATATTGTTTTCAAATTTTATTTGTGTAAGAATATAATATACAAAGAGGAATATATTATCAGCTGAGATAAAGAAATTCTAAGTAGGCTGCTAACACACCATTTATATTCGGGTTCGAATCCCGGTAGGTGCAAGCATTTATATGATGAATATGGATGTTTGTTTCCGAGTCATGGATGTTTAAATGTATTTATGTATGTTTATATGAATTTATGTATGTTTAAGTAAGTATATTGTATTAAATATATCATTGTCTTGTAACCCATAACACAGGCTATATTTGCTTAACTTGGGGCAAGATAATTTGTGTGAAAAGTATGTCAATATTGTTATTATTATATTATAATGTAAGTTAAACTATTTATTGAATTACCTTTAAAGGGGCAGGATACAAGCCACGAGATGCTTTCATAACCTGCTCTGTAGCTTTGTTAAATACAATATTCTTCACAAAATCCCACCCCATTACAGTACCCGTTACTGTTTCCATCAAACCTTTCTTCTTTTCAGTCTTTATTTTACCCGATGCAATATCTTTGGCAATCTGGACGGCTACATTTTCTAAATATTTTTGTGTATTTTCTACAGGTGTCCCGAGTCCTTTGTAAATAAAAAAAATATTAAAATTCTTACACATAATTTGTCTGCATTTGTATAAAGTTCAAAATATTTCTTATATTAATATAACAAATTTCAAGGGAGTTGCAAAAAAAATTGTGATAGTTTTCTACTTAACATGAAGAGTTTCACTCCGGTAGTTTATGTAATGTAAAGTTGAAATTGCAGAGGTTAAGATTTATTCCACCTAATTTTCAGTTAAGCGGGTAAAATAATAAGTTTTTTTGTGGTAGTTTTACTAGTGGGAGGATCCTTTGCACAGGATGCGTCTATTTCAGCCACAAAGCAGTAATATGTAAACATTATTGTGTTTCAGTGTCAAGGGTGCCGTAGCTAACTTACAGGGCAAATGAGACTTAACATCTTATGTATCAAGGTGATGAGCTCAATAGTAGTGCTGCTCAGAATTGCATGGGTTTTTCAAGAATTCTGAGCGGCACTGTATTGTAATGGGCAGGGTGTATCAATTACCATCAGATGAGCGTCCTGCTCATCTCATCAAAAAAAAGTTGTGAGGGGTAAGTATGACATATCAAAATTGCTTGAACTTATTCTATTTAGATTATGAGTAATAGAAATATGAATCTTAGTGATTAAAGAAAGCTGATATTTTTCCTCAAGTAGAGGTCTTTGAGGTTCGATTTAAATAAGTTTTTCTGTACACCAATTACCTGGTCCTAATGGAGAAACTAGTAGATCAACAATTCCTAACTTTTTTGCTTTATCAGCTTTAACAGTTTTTCCTGTTAGTGCCATATCTAATGTAGTTGGGATTGAAGTCAACTTTGGTAATCTGGAATGGATTAATATTTGATTAATTGACGCATACATTATCAAATTATATTTACAAGAAAATTAACACCTCAGTACAGATAAATTATTTTTTCTGTGATATTTTGCTACAGCTACCAGTGGGAGGCTTCTTTGCACAGGATGCCGGCTAGATTATGGGAACCACAACGGCGCCTATTTCTGCCGTCAAGCAGTAAAGTGTAAGCATTATTGTGTTTCCGTCCGAAGTGCGCCGTAGCTAGCAAAATTACTGGGCAAATGAGACTTAACATCTTATGTCTCAAGGTGACAAGCGCGATTGTAGTGCCACTCAGGAAATTTGGGTTTTTCAATCATCCTGAGTGGTACAGCATGGTAATGGGCATGGCATATCAATTACCATCAAATCAACGTCCTGCTTGTCTCATCTCTTGTTTTCATAAAGCTGACTTCCAAATAAAAAAATTTAAAATGGGCATGATGTTTTTAATTGTTTTAGGATGTTTTTCTGCAATCCACTGGCAATTTTCTTAAAGAATTTCATACACCTTTAATTGTCATTTGTTCCTTTTCATTGTTAATGTGAGTTACATTTTAAAAATAGTATAATTTAGAAATAATGTAAAGTTTGCATTCAAAATTTTTCTCACCTTTGAGTACCACCACCACCAGGAAGTAAACCTAACATTACTTCAGGTAGACCAAATCCTGTTTTCGAATCCTTTACAGCTATGCGATAGTGACAGGCAAGAGCTGTTTCTAATCCTCCGCCAAGGCAACTACCCTGTATCGCTGCCACAAATGGTTTTCTAGAGGATTCCATTCTTTTGAAAATTGCATGTCCTAAAACAATTAAGCTCTCCTTATTTTAAATATTTTTTTATGTATAAGTAAAGCAGAGATTTCCTGGTCTAATTCTGGCTAATTCACTCATACTACAGATTATAACACAAAATAAATACGCAAGTCGACTGGGCCACTCTGGTTGCCTGGATGTTTGACTGTCTAAAGAAAAAAGCCGCTCTAGTTGCCCGGACGTTTCAGTAGATAGTCAAACAAATTAAAAAAAATGACAAAAACAATAAAAAAAAAACCACCCCTAACATTTAGGAGGATGAAAAATAGATGTTGTCCGATTCTCAGACCTACCCAATATGCACTCAAAATTTCATGAGAATCGGTCAAGCCGATTTCGAAGGAGTTTAACTACAAACAACGCGACATGAAAATTATATATGTTAGATTACTTTATCTAAAATATATACAATCAGAACTGAAAGTATTGCATACTTTAAGCAATTTATAAGAGCAACACTCTAAATAATGAGTGTTGCTAACCTTTTGTACTATTGCTACAGTATTTGTTTTATAATAATTTACAAACCGGTTTTTGCTAGTTTTACAAGTTCCTCTTTAGTTTTACAACTTTCAATCATACTAATGTCAGCGCCTGCTATGAAACAGCCGGGCTTTCCAGATATTAACACTGCTGCCTCTATTGCCGGATTAGATTCCACTTCATTTAAGATATTTGATACTTCATCCATAACTGCAGTGTTGAGTGAGTTGACCTGTTAATTCAAATAATTTTTATTTTGTTGAAACCTGTAACTGGCTATCAGGATAAAAATAATTTGTTGTTTTGATTAGGTGCCTACAAGATTTCTTAAACATTGTATAATTAATAAGATAATTAATGTAGACGGTATAATAAACATTTAAAGCATACTTGGTGGATCATGAGGCAAATATCAGAATACCTTCAATTGTTAAATTACATCTATATATTATAATGTTAGCAATTTATGTAGATTTACCTTCGCATTTGGAGTATCTAATGTGATTACGTATACTCCATTAACAATTTTACATTTAGTGTGAGATTGAGAAGCAGCAGCCGCAGCAAAGGTTCTGCTATAATGGCCTGGAAAGAAGACTTTATGTTAAAAAGATCGTTACATGCCTTAAATATAGTAAGTTGACATTAAGTGCACAAGAGCAAGTCTCACGACCCGTAAAATAAGTTTTCAAATTAGGAACATTAATTAATGTACTATAACCACTCACCATTGTATATTTTGAAGTTGCTTCGTTGTTTAAGAATTTTGAGTGCATTAAACATTTTACTGTTCGACATTTTCTTTGTTACACTAATCAAATATTTAATTATATTTTAAAAGTTTTTAACACTTGCGAATTTTCAACTCAGACTTTGAACCTAAACTTTCTTCATTCAACACTACTCAGAGAGAATATATTAAAAGTTTACAACCTTCAATCAAATAACACTTTGACATAATATTATGTGATTAGACAGTAGACAGTAGCAGACTAAACGTCAGCGATCAGCCAGAGGACATAACATTGAGAACTATTTTTGATACACAATATTTTTTTTAACGATGGCCAAGCCATAAACGTTAGAATAGTCAAAAATACATAATAAGTATGTTTACCTAAGACTTGAGACCCGTTCGCGCAGTTGGAATAAAACTTTTCACACATCTAAAGATCACCGCTCGAACGAACATAGTTACATTAGTCCTGGATAGGTGGTGCTGGTGGTAGTGATTTTTGAATATTAACTTGTTTTAGACTTCCATTTTTAAACAAATTGTTTGTTCTTATTATCTTAGTTAGCGCACTAAGTCTCTGTATATGTATTTTTATATTCGATAGATTAATTTTTTTATTGTTTGTTCGATTATTCAAATTGTTTGATCAGCTGTCTTCGTATTTTATTAATTTTTGAACGCCAAATCCATACATAAATTATTGTGGTACTGAAACAAGACTACCATCGAGTAGCGACGCTTGTGAAACCCCCGAGACATTACCAATGTCATATTAATAATTATTGCGGGAAATTAAAATCCCGCCTTTAACCAACAGAGGCGGATTAAATGCTGAGAGCGCCATAGGCAAGCAGCTCATAGCCTCACCTATATTTAAAATAACTCGTACTATGGTTTAACCAATAGCGCTGTACCGCGCCTTAGGAAAACGCGGTGAGGTGGGGGCCAAGAGCATGAGTTTAGATAACTTCGATATCGTCGGACAGATTTTACGATTTCGGCTTACAATATTTTAAAGCTTTAAGGTACGACTGGCATTTTCACCCCAAAATTATAAATTTCCTTATATAATAATTTCTGGCATTACACGCCAGTCGTATGAATTACATTATTGAAGAGGATAAAATTGACTTAAATGCAGTATATCTATATATATTATTTACCCAATTAACTAACCTTAATATATTATAGTTACCTATTTCGACCTCGATAGTATGCTCGTAGATTGTAGCCTAGATGTCTGCCGTAAGCGTGGAAAGTCCCGGATTTCATTCTCGGTCAAATTAAATCAAATCAAAATCACTCAATGTCACGGAAAGAAAAATAAATAATTAAAATAAGCCTTTGTTGCTGTTATTTTGAACTTAATTAACATAACATATTAAAAGTTTAATAGAGGTAACAAAATATCATTAACTTAAACTATCAATCTATCGTTGGCATTCGGATGTTCTCTCCTTGTAACAGCTTGTCTTTCGACAAAAGCCTCCTCTAAGGCTTTCCACTTGCCTCTATCTTTTGCAATACGTAACCATTCTGGGCCCGCTGCTTTCTTAAAATCATCTTCCCATCTCTTTGTCTGTCTTCCTCTGCTTTGTGTGCTTTCTCTAGGGTACCATTCAGTTATAATTTTGGTCCATTTCTCTGTCTTTTCTCTCAAGATATGTCCTGTCCAGCGCCATTTCAATTTTCTGTATACTGTTTGAACTTTTTTGAACTTAGTTATCCCTTTTATCTTATTTATCTCTACTCTATCCCTTCTCCGTACTCCCAATACGCTTCTCCCTATCCCATTCTGAAATATATTGATTTTATTTCGTATGTCAGACATGGCAGAATACAAGCATTAAAAACTTTGCGTTTCTCTGACATTGGCATCTGTTTGATTTTCATTATTTCACTTAACGACCAAAATCTCTTCCTTGTGTTAGCTATTCTTCTTTCAATTTCTTTCCGCATGTTCTCTGTTGGTGATACTAATTGCCCTAAATAAATATATTCGTTTACAATTGCTGGTTATTTATTGTAATAGCCTCTTTTGATGGAGAATTGCTCATTATTTTTGTTTTCACTACATTCATGGAGAGACCTGCATTTGCACTTTCATCTGATAATTGTTGTAGCATTCTTTCCAGTATATTTGGACATTCGGAGAACAGTATTAAATCGTCCGCAAATCTCAAATGACTTAACTTCTCTCTATTCACGTTAATTCCGAATGTGTCCCAGTCTAGTCTCCTAAAGATCGTCTCGAACACAGCTGAGAATAATTTCGGTGATATAGGGTCACCTTGTCGGACGCCTCTTTCAATTGGAAACTCGTCGCCTGTCGTTTCCAGTTTTATTTGTGCTGTGCTTTTCTGGTAAATATTTTTTTAAATACTTATGTACTTTCTATTAACCCCTTGTCGCTCTAATGATTCCCATGATATAAAGCGATGTTCCAACGAATCGAAAGCTTTGTTGAAGTCTACGAAACCCAGACAGTATACTTTATTGTATTCTTTATATTTCTGAAGTATCTGTCGTAGGACGTAAATATGATCAATAGTCGAGAAGTTACTCCTAAATCTGGTTTGCTCCTTAGGTTGGTTTTCATCGAGAATTTTACTAAGTCTTAATAGTAATATTTTTGAGAAGATCTTCTATATATTCGACATTAAGCTTATCGGTGTGTAGTTACCAATGCCTCCTTTGTGCAACAAAACTATCACAGATTTTGCCCAATCTTCTGGAATATATTCTGTCTTTATAATTTCGTTGAATAAATTGGTTAATTTTGGTACAATTACTGGCATTGATATCCTTAGAAGTTCATTAGTGATTTGATCGGAAATAACACTTATGAATGTCAAAAACAATTTTTTCTTATTGAATCTACTGATTTATCTTATTTTTTATTATGTTTCTTTTTATTAAATTTTTGATTAATAATAAATATAAATTAAACAAAAATGCAATAAAACGTGATAAATATAAAATATCAAAAAGCAATGCTACTCTCCTTTGACCGATGCCGCCAATCAAACAAAAACAAAATTTCAAATTACTCTAACTCAGAAAAGTGGCTGCTCGCGTCTTGATCGGATGTGCAAATGCGCTCGCGTCAATTGCGTGATTGTTGATGTTATAGTCTTAGTTATAGTTAGTTAGTTTTTTGTGCGACTCGTGTACTCGAATGAAGAGTATTTTAACATGCTCATGTGTCTAGGGTGCAATAATTGTAACTACGTCGCAGCTCGTAGGGATTACGCACAAAGTAGTGCACTTGACACTTCCTCTCGGTTTGGAGTCACAGTCTCGCATTGCTTTCCAGCGTCTGCAAAAGCGACAGTACACTACGGGAGCGTCCACGCAAAGTTTTTCGGGCGTAACTCCAAGAAGAGTACGGCACCCGAGGGATACGCGAGGTGGTGTCGCCTGGCCACTGCGGTCTCCCGACCTCACGCCACTCGACTTTTACCTTTGGGGACAAGTGAAAGAATACGTGTTCCGACAAATTTGTGACACTAAGGAGAAAATGAGAGCCCGGATTGTTACAGTATTCTATTAAGAGTAGGACACGACGGTGTTCTAAAATCGTCAAACAATAAGCGTCCTATAACTAAAAAATTATGGACATTAGAAAAATAAAGTGTGTGCGGTGCTTTAGGAAAAATTAACAGATACATTAATATATATATAATAATATTAAATAAAGCCTTGTTACCAAATAAGCACTCACGTATTACTAAGGAGCTTTGTTAGATTTTTTGCTATTTTTTTTCTAACGAAATAACTTCATCTTTTGAGCAAAGTTGGCATTTTCTGTACCTAAAATAAAAGAATGCCTTTATAATAAATAATATTTTTTAATCATGTGAGATTTTATATATTTTACAAATAATGATATAATGTTATATTTTGATATTATTATTCATGAAAAAATAAACATTTAAACTTTTTACAGGTTACAGGCAGGAAACATTATCAGGTTCTTGATTTTTTCTTTTATGCTTATTTATTGATGAAAGAGTAAAATGTTCCTGGGATTCCGCCATTTTATTTGACTGATAATTATTTTCATTTTATTTTCTTTTTTTAGTTAATACCATTCGCACATTTTAAAATATTCACTAATAGAATAAAATAATTGATAGTAAGAAATTCAAGGTTATATTAGCACATATTAATATGATGTTGTTATTGAATATTAACGAATATGGCTGTATGGGCTCGAACCCTTTGCTATCCTAATAATGGACGAAGAAACCAAAAACAAATTAACGAATGTCGCAAATGTCAGAATAAATCTGTTATCTTATAGGTATATTATTTATTACAAAATTAGTAATAAATAAGCAAATTATGCACTTGGAGTTTTTCAAAAAATATTACTGAGCATATTGAAATGTTTTTTTTAAACCATAAAATTATAACGGCAAAATTGTTTCATTTGACTTTTTTACTGAGCGGTACTTCCATCAGAAAAAAATTCTAAATTACCCCCAAGTCGCGCCTAAAAAAGTTTTACTTCAAAAAGTTTTGAACAAAACTTGTAGAGAATAAACAGATAAATGGATGGATTTATTTTTTAATTAATTATTTTAAGAGTGATAGAAAAAGTGGTTCATTGGCCATAAACCGTAAACAGTAAGTTTTACAAAAATGATTACGATAAAGATTAAAGAACTTTTGCTCTAAAGTTCATAGTTTCTGAGATATCAGTCAAAAACTTTTTTTCAAGAGCTATGAATCTACCAACATTTTGTGATTTTATGCGCAGTAAGTGGCCCTAAGCCTTACAAAAAAAATTGGATCGAAAATTTAGTGCGATATTAAATTCTATTTTTACTGGCCTACTTTATATAAACCGCTTTTGTTGGGTGCTTTTTGCTGACCAAATTTCCTAGAACTATTGTTCGAGTACAGTTGAAGTTGTCCCGAGTTAAGTTGACGGACTTATACCTAAATTTCTCCAAAGGTCATGCGATAGGTATAACAATAAATACCAACAAATTGATATTTTCTTTCAAAAGTACGGGAGGTTTGTATCTGAGATCAGGAAATGTGTCTAGCTCGTTCCCTGATTGCAGCTGCAACCCTTACCTTTATCTATAACTTTAGTGTTGTATGCGAGCCTATTTGTACCCGATCGAGTAATTAATCTAGCAATTATGAATCTACACGTTTGTGAAAACTTTGCTAGTTTATTGTATTTTTCTAAATTAAGGCTAAAACTATGTAAAATATAAAGCTGTTTGTTTTCCAAATAAAAGAAAAAAAAATAGTCGCGGCCCCGATTTCGATATAACTTAAAACCAAGGTTCAAGGTTATTCCGAGGTCCATAATTTATGATTTTTTAGTTATAACATATAGTGATTTCAAAAACTAAAAAGTATAACATCCATCCGACGTATTATATCGTACAGAAAGGTCGTTCAACATCTGATGCCGGTATGGCGTTGATTCGACACATATTTAATGCTTGGGAGAAATAAGGCAACGCCGTAGGAATATTCAGTGATCTTTCGAATGCATTAGATAGTAGACAATTCTACCCTTATCCGTTAGCTCAATTATTATGGAATAAAAAACAAATCACTTGATCTCATTACTTCATAGCTTAAGTAGCTAATAGAACCCAGAAAGTAGTGATTAATAATGAACATTCATCAGGAGCAGTAATGTCGATGGGTGTGCCTCAGGGTTCAATCCAAGAATCTATCTTATTCCTCGTCTACATTGTAGCCTCGAAAGAATATGAGATTGTTCTTTTCGCAGATAACACAATATTCATAGGCCTATAATAATAATAATAATTTATTTCTCTTAAAAGCATAGGTTTACAGCAGCTAGTGGCCGGAGTCACCATTTAGGCAAATAATGCCTGTACCAGGTTCCTCCACTCTTCCATTTCAGCACTGTGTCATTTTTAACAAAAGTTTTATTGACATGGTAGTGAAATAACAATAAAATTATGAAATGAATAAAAATTTACAATTTAAATATTTGGAAAGTTATTTTTGAACAACATAAAAATACAGCGACATAGATTTACAATAATAATGAAAAAAAAAAATATTTTAAAAGAACAGGTAAGTACTATTATTTTGAAATTATCAACTTAAATGATAAATTTATGTACCTATCTGTTAAGTGTGTGTGCGTTACTGTGTGTGTTTGTGAGTGTTGGGTGCATGTGTGTATATTATGTTATGTGCGTGTTGATATATTTTCTGTCTGATCTATGTAAAATGTTAGTTTAGCTATTGGTTAAATTATAATATGTACATTATTTAAGTTGTTGGAGGAATATCTCTGTTGCCTCATAGTCGAGAGACTTTAACCACTTCTCTACGATTTTTTTACATTCGTTATTTTGTTTTGAGTGAATATGCAGTTTCTTATTTATTTTGTTGTAAATTTGAACTGATAGACTAAAGTTTTGTGCGCCAACAAACTTTGTTTTGGTTCGAGACACTTTAGTCACGTTGAGTTGCCTCCTACTTTGGTTTTTATTTATAAGATATTTATTTATAAGAGACGTACCGTACGTCTTTATGTTTTTTGAGTAAAACATGTTTTAGAAACAGTTTCCTGACCGAGAGTAAACCGCAGTCAAGGTAAAGTTGTATAGTGTTTGAAATACATGGTCTTAATCAGTGCTCGTTGCGAGCGCTCAACGTCTAAAAACTTTGTTTTTGCTGCACCTCCCCATACTGGAATGCAGTAGGTTAGGATGGATTCGACTAGTGCAGTATATATCCTGTTCAGGAGAGTGCGAGAATTCTTTGGGACCACGTATCTCAGCGAGCGAAAAACCCAGATTAATTTTCTCATTCTTTCAATAATTTCAAATTGAAATAAACCTGGAAAACATATCTAAATGAATCCGGGTGAATAATTTTTCACTAAACGCGAGCAAAACAAAATGTATTGAATTCTCCCTACCAAATATAAAAAACACGAAGTATCAAGAAGTATATAAAATGGGAAACCTTTAAAACTTAGATACTATTTCGTTCCTTGGAATAGTATTAGATGAAAAACTTCAATGGGGCGCTCATATTCATCTAAACTCAGTGATGCTACTATTGCTATCAGAACAATTAAAAATCTTTCTGATACTAGCAGAGCGAGACTGATTTATTTCAGTTATTTCCATAGCATTATGTTATAACGAATTATTTATTATTTTTAACCGACTTCAAAAAAGGAGGAGGTTCTCAATTCGTCGGCATTTTTTGTTAGCTCAAAACTTTCGACTGGGTGAACCGATTTTGATAATTCTTTATTTTATTTTATATTAAGCTGGTGTTTCCCGTGTGGTCCCATTGTAATTCCTGGTCCAGATCTGACAGTGGCATCCATGAGAAAACCATAAAAGTCTTAAATTTGCTATACATAGGTAAAGCAAAGTGGATGATAAATTTACGAATAACTCAATATCGCGCAAACCGATTTCGATCATTCTTATTTTATTCGAAAGAATATACTTCAAAGATATTTTGATGAGAGTTTGGTTAGGTTCTGATTACGGAATCCATAACAAAGTAACGGAACTCTTCAATTCTTAGGAGCAAATTAATACTCGGCCGATTTTTTTTATGCTATCCGGATATTTAAGTAATCTACCATAACATAGTTATGGTTAAGTATATGTCGTAGTCGAATATGATGATCAATGGGACTCCTTAACGACTTACAGTAAGGGTGCGATCTGTCGCAGAATTTCTGTCTGTAATCAAATTGCAAAGCGCTTACGTTCATTGCTGTATTGGAAAATTTAGTATATCTACACATATTTAGACAAATTGTTACTAACAATTCCAAAAATTACAATAATCGTAACTAGAATTAGATTAATTAATTAGATTGTATTAAAATACGGAATTATTTTTATACTTTTTAGTGCATATATAATTATTGTTTTGGAATAGTGTTTTTGAAGTCGGTTGTTTTTTTGTTAAAATTTTTTTTGCTTTAACTAGTGATTTTCATTCTTATAACACATTTAATAAGGAATTGCTTTTAAATAATTCTAGATACATTCAATACATTGGTAAATGTAAGTATGTAAGTATATCTTTATTTGTAGGTACTGAATGTATTTATTTTTTAATATTTACAAATCTTATAACTATATTTACAATACTACGACTACATAAAATTAAAACTATCATTACGTGGAAGCGTACCAAGAATACTGGCAGCATTACCGCGTTGGATAGCAAGGCTGATCCGTTGACCGAAATAGCTGCCAGCGCTTGGGTTTCCAGTAGCCTTATTGAGGCGCGAAGATAGTGTTTTGAACATTCTCCGCGCCTCTGGGCCCCACGGGCCAAGTGTCTCGACACCAAACGGCACAAAGATGTATGACTCACTGAGACCAACATATTTGCGACGCTTGCTGTCTTCGGCAGTCGAAGCAGCAGCCCCAGCACCAACTGACGTAACTTGGACATGAGAAGGAGCCAGAGTGTCGACGCAAGTAGCGTCCCACACCAGCGCCCTACCCCGTGCCCAAGCCACCAGCGTCATTCCATCAGGACGCTTGCCATCGCGGCGGGTAATACCATTTGGCTCTAAAACAGCTGGTATATTAAGAGCGGCAAATGCCCTGCGGATGACTTCATTAATGCTGGCGTGACGACTGATACGGCCTGCCGATTTTAGGCAGGATAACCCGTGGCGTCCAAGAGCATCTACCTGAACGCCACATCTACATTGATGTGGTTCATTCAGTTTTATACCTAGCCGGAGTGATACGCATATTGACAATGTCATATTGTCAAGTAGCGTTCCAATCGGCGCAGAAGGCAAGGCTTGTAACCAAAAGCCCGACTCATTTTGTGTCACGGCCAAAAGACGAGCACGCTCTGTTATGTCAGTAGATGAGATCAAAAGATCATCAAAGGCTGACTTACAAAGAAGTGCGTCCCATGCTTTTTGACACTTTAAATCGTCTGGAAAATTTTGAATGTTTGCAATATTTAGCCAAGCATTGTTATTAGCTTCGTTCAAATACACAATCTCTGAGTTACCTGGTACATGATTTACAATTCTAGTAACCAAAGGCTGCGCACTATGAACTGAAGATAGAAATGCTGGTAAGGCAACGCCCGAAACTTTGCGAGTACCCAAACCACCAAACCGTATCGGTAAAGAGGCTTGAGACCATGCACGATCTGTAAACGCGCAATTCAAAACGGTTTCTAAAATATTTTTAAGTGAAATATCAATCACATCAAGCAAATTTGGAAATTTCCATAACGGGCTAGACCTTAAGAGGTACGTAAATTTTGGAACAAATAAACAAGACCGAATAATAGTTAAGGCCATATGAGAATTAATTTTCAATAATCTGTCCGAAATGTTATTAAATTTTTTAATGTGATCATTTAAGATCGTTGGAATTGAAACAGGAAATAATGGCGCTCCAAGAAGGTCAAGTGAATTCTTATCCAAAACTTTAATATTGGGGGCCAGAACATTAAATTTATTGGTAATATCAACCCGGTCTGAAATTTGGAAATTTTCGCCGATAAAAAGCTCGCATTTCGAAAAATTTAACTCAAGGCCGATTGAGCTAAAACTTTCTATTACAACTTTCAAATCATCTAAAACAGAGTCCACTTCACCACCCAAAGTACCATCATCCAAGTACCAAACATTAAATTTTGATTTTAGTTTTGTTATGGCGGAATGAATGGCAAGGCTAAATATTGCTGGACCAAGAGGGTCGCCTTGCTGACAGCCAACAGAAGACCAAATATAATGATTTTTGAATAATAATTTGGATGGTTTACACACACATTGCCAAATATAATGATAGATTGAAGGAACTGAATTTTTAACTTCTCTCAGCAGAGCTCCCCTATCAACAGAGTTAAAAGCATTTTTCACATCTAATTTTAAAAAGAGTTGGAATGAATTTAGTTGATAGGAAAGGAGAAATATGTTTACAACAAATTTTAGAAACAAGGCGTCGAAATGTGCAGCCCACGGCTATAGGACGAATACCACCATCTTTTTTCTTAAGAGCACATATATTCGCACCATATACAATTTCGGTAATTTCGGTATTAACTTTTCCAGAAAGCATGAGATTTACTAAGAGAACAATGTCCTCAAGCAACGCTCCACCCGCATCCCCTGTGGAAGGACATACCAGATCTTTAAGATGCTGGGGTGTCAGTCCATCGGGGCCGCCGGCAGAACCAGTCTTAAAGGACATTATTGCTTTTAGTACATCACCATCATTAGCCCGTATATAATTATCGGAAAAAGATGGTTCCGGAATAACACAATTAGCATCTGGTGATGGGTGTTTACTTTGTAAAGCCAAAAGTGTTTCATTTGAGTCGGGTGCCAGGATATCATTTGAAAAAAGTATAGATGCAGCACCTTTCACGTCACCGTCATTAACTTTCTGTTCTACTTTTCGAAAAATGTTGAATTTTGAATTTTGGTTACTATTTAAAATATTGCCAAAGATATTTGGGTCAGAACAATTTGATTTTATTTTCTGTGTGAGTGAACTGTAGTCAATGTTACTGAATGTATTGTTTTTCTTTAACACAGATACATGGAGTATGCAGCAGGATACCGTGAGCCTCTTGCCCGTTTGCCCCCTCTCATATAAAAAAAAAGGGAGACATTTAAAACATATAGCAACAAATAGTATGACCAAACTTTGTGAGACTAATGTAAATATGAATATATTATAATACCTATGCATGCCTAATTTAATTATTAAATCTAAATAACATCAAGAACAATAAAACAAGTCCTACGCCGCGTCTGTCTGTCTGTCTGTTCGCGATAAACTCAAAAACTACTGCACCAATTTTCCTGCTGTTCGCCAATAAATAGCATAGTTTTCGAGGATGGTTTTAGTATATTATTTGTTAAATTTTTGTACACATTGACGATATTTGTCGGAGGTGTCGGAAAAAACTAAACCGTCTAGCTTTAATTAAAAACGCTGTATAAACCCTTTTAGATAAACATAATAATATATGCTGAAATTGTGTATCTTGTATAAATCTATAGTGAAGTCCGCATGCGACATCCATTTTTAATCGACTTCGAAAAGGAGGAGGTATGTACACCGATTACGCTGAGATTATGATCCTTAATACTATTGTGGTGTTTGACCTGTAGTCCATTGCATTTTATCGCTTACGGTTATCGTAAAGAATCCACTTTGACTTGGTTTTATCATGGATGCCATTGTCAGATCTGGACAAAATTATTTCTTGTTTTATTTGAAATCGGTTTTCCCAGTCGAAAGTTTTGAGGTAACAAACATAAAAAAGTACCGACGAATTGAGAACCTCCTCCTTTTTTTAAGTCTGTTAAAAAGGTGACGATTTCTGTGAACGCTTAATATATTTTTGTTTATGCTGTGATACACATTTATTTTTTTGAGTACTTATCATATTAGGCGCGGACTGACTAGGATTGTAAACGCTACAACCAGAAGTACAATATTTGTGTTGATCATGTGTTTAAGTTTTAGAAAAATACTAATTCTATTAAATTAAAAAAAAAAAGAATTTTGTTATCGCTGAAAATTCAGAGATTTTTAACTCCAAAGTTTATTTTTGGGAAGAAACTTCCAAACTTTTTATTGGACATTTCAAATTATATATAAATATTCTATTAGATTCAAATTTTTTTTAGTTCTTCTTTTTGTAATGAATTTTTTGCGTCGGAATATTTTTATTGCGTTATGTTGTAATCGACTCTCTAAGAAACAATTTTCGTGGATATTGAGGTGACCGCGCCTTAATTGTTGATTAGCACCTGCCGCTCATAATACCTATATTTTACCAAAGCTTTATTTCTCTTTGAAGATATATCTCCTTATATAAATTATTTTTACAAATGACAAGTGGTCTTGTGAGTGGACAAATTCCATTTCGCAGTCAAGCCTCATTGCCTTTGAACATGACCCACATAAGTTCCACTCCATCAAAAGCTTTAGAGGAGTAATTACGAGGCGGCAGGACCACCCAACCGACTCTGCACTTGACTCGTGGGGACAAGGGGTGGCCAGTGGATGGCGTTGCTATGGCAACCACCCCCCTCACACTTTCAACAAGTGGAGGGATTTACTCATGAAAAGTATTACAGCTTTAGCACGTTTTTAGTATTATTCCTTTCATACTCTTAATATCTTCTTATATATTAGATTCTCATGTCCCGGTGTTTGATACCAAACTCCTCCGAAACGGTTAAAATAATTGTTTGAAAATTTGTGTGTATATCGGGTAGGTCTGTAGGGTACGTCATACCCACCCCTAAATATTTTTTTATTTTCTTTGACAATTTTTTTGTTTTTATTTTATTATGATTCAGCATTAATAAATACATACAACTTCAAATTTCCACCCGTCTACGATCCGACTACTCTACAGCTTAATATCTCCGACTTATATCCGACGGCCTGGGACTAGATTATGATTATGTTATAGCAATATTAATTACAGTACAATATTGTATATTTGATTAAAAAGAGGGCAAAAAAAAATGCTGACAGAGTTTCTTGCGCCGCTTCTTCCCTCTCAGAGCGCCATTTGTTTCCGAAGCGGTAGCAGTGTCTTGTATATTAGAAATGACATCAAAAGAAATTCTAAAGGAATAAATTTCGATACAAGTGTTTCGATACAAGTTTCGTATACAAGTGGACTTATATTTTATTAATTTACATAAACATGCAGAGTTGGAGTTCATATATACATATATATAATATATTAAAACCTTCTCTGAAACACACTGCTCCTTATGGTATAAGTACTATTCCGATCGGTTCAGTAATTTTTGCAGTTGCTGAAGGAAAAAGAGGCTTTGCATTTATTAGTATATATAGATTGTTCTAAGAATTTTTGTTTTGTTACGATAAAGTATAGTAATCCTTCTTGCGTGCGTACATAACACACACATTTTTTCAAGGTCATTTTATATGTAGGTACCCTTAAACAAATCCATATAATTTCTATTCTGGAAAGTGGTGCAAGTCGTTTTAAATACGAGATGCCAATGGTTTAAAACTTGATTTATATATAATACAAAAATAAAATTTGAAAACAATATTTTATGTACGATGCGGGACTCGACCACGACCTCTCGCGTTACGGAACTAACTCGCGGAGCTAACCGTTCGAGTGACGTATCGTCATAAAATCTTGTATGTTTTGTTTAACTCTCAGGTTGTGGCTTCATCTACAGGATCTACTTTACAGTTGATAACCTGCTGCTCAACCCCATTATTTGCATATTAGGAAATTGACTTGAGATGTCGCTGTTGTGTTAGATTTGCAAGAGCGACATCTTAAGTCTTTCAAGTCAAATCTAAACAAGTGTATTAATCCCAGAAGTGAGGGTTATCACATTAAAAACATAACAAATTGTTTATATATATATAAGCTGTCGTCTTGTACTATATATACCTTGAAAGTAAATTATTTATTAATACGGCTTTACTCACATTTTCGTCGGTGTCGGTACCGACTAGTTTGAGACCATTCGGTGGTCACGAAAGTTTTAATAATTTAATACCTTGTAAGTACATTAGAAAAGCACCACATGTATAGTTTTAACATTAATTCTACTCAGGTCAGTTTTTGATATACCTAACTTCTATAATTTGATCAACGGTCGCGTCAAATGAACTAGTGGAAAGAATGAATTAGTAGGTGCATTACTTAATTGCTTTTTGCAACCTTATTGCTCAACCTTGATTAAAAAAAGGTTTTTGATTATTTCTTAAAATTATGCTGCTTCGCTGCGCACTTGTTTTTCCTGTTATATCTACATATTTTCATTAATATTTATAGAAAATTGTCAGCATGAGAATTTTGCTTTGCATCAAGGCAGTGTTACTAACCGACTTCTTTAAAGGCGGGTGTTATTAATAATTGTGTGGGAATTCCTCAAACCCATAGATACCTTGGCGACGGAAACTGTTCATTATAGGTATTAAATTATATATTACTAGATACCTACTAGCTGACCTGAACGATGTCTGTGGATTGAGCTTCCTTGTGCGGTGTTTCCGGGACGATACGACATTACATAAGTAGTAGAGATTCAGCGAATGCCTACTACATACATACGACATAAGGGTACCTTCAAAAAAACGCCTTCCTTAAAGGTCGGCAACGCTCCTGTGAATCTTTGGAACCTTCAGTTCATAATAATAAAAAAAGCTCCTGTGGTTGGAATTTCGTAAAATCCATTCTTAGTTGAACTCAATGTCAAATTACCATACTCGTAACATCATAAAGAAGGAAATGAGCTATTTCAAAACGAGTGGAGTAAGGGGAAGATACCTTCAATTCATCTTTAACTTAGTAATGGCTATTGTTTATTTATTTATTTATGTGGGCAACTAACATATTACACTTTTTACATGCTTAAACTTAAAATATAAGAACAATTTGCATAAGAGTTAATTCACTTATAGGCTGCCACAACATTGTTTGGTATAATAGCGTCGAAGCTGAGAGAGCTCTTCTTGAGACCTGGTGTGCAACCCAGGAGCCGTTTAGCACACGACACAATTGTTATGTTAACTTTTTACGAGGTTATTTTCATAAAAATGTTATTAAGATGTTTACAAGAATTAAAATATGCCACAGATAATGTGCCATGTCATGGAGTGACCATTTAAAACGTACCAATACCTAACATAATATGATATTATTTATTTTAAAAGGAGAAGTCTGTCTGAGTCTTTATTACGATTACTAAGTACGAGTTAGTAAGTATTTTGTGGGGCGTTGAATATACAACAAAATCCCAGAAAATTTTCAACACAAATGTATTAAGAAATTCAAAAGAATTGTTAAAAAACTTTTGTGTCGTAAAGGTTACTATAACATAAATTACCTTCTTAATGAAACCACAGATTTCTAGCGACCGCCCTCAGGCTATTAAATAATAAATTTAATTGTATGATTTTACAGTGTAAATATATTTTTATAAAAAGCCAACAGAGTTTGTTGCGCCCGTTCTTCTCAAGTCTGAGGCATACTTTTTCGAATGCGTGGTAGTTTTGACTTTCAATAATGAAATGAAATGAAATGATTTATTTGTATGAATCGTGGTAACATAGTTGGTAACAATTAATTGGTGTACAGCACAATTCGCCGATATATCGGCATACAAATATTTGATTGTCAATATTGGAATTTTTATATTTTTACGTCATTATTACACATTACATAGCTTTAATTCAATAAAATAATATAAAATAAACATTAGTTTGTAGGTACCTCTCAAAAAATTACACTTAAATACTATTATTTTTGGCTAAAGAATTCTTTTAAACTATAAAAGCATTTATCTATTAGCCATAATTTTAATTTTTTATGGATTAATGTTTAAGGCCTCTCTCTAATATTCTTTGGAAGGTAGAAGACCCTAATACACATAACATTTGCGTTATTTTGATGAAGCGCTGTTCTACAGTATGGCATCAGAAGGCGAGTAAGTGATATTATAGCCGATTTTGAATAAAAATATTTAAATTTGAATTGATTTCAGAGGTCCAAATCCACTTCTGTATCACGAAAATACCGGAATCCAGCGGGACTAGGATAGTTAAGACCTGCAAATATTTGGATTGAAATTATCTAGCATTCCGTAGGCACAATCATCAGTATGGTTTTGACTTTGGACCCAACAAACTGATATATTAAGTACATATACTGTAATCACTTCGCTGGCGGCAGTCGTGTTAGTATAGAAATATAATACAAATAAGAATACAAAAATTAAAAAGAAAACTACCTCAGAAATGATATTTTAATTTCGCACGAAACAACCTATTTATGTATTTTAAATTATTCTACTTAAATAACTAATGTACCTACACGTAAAAGAAACTTTACTATCAAACGTTCAAAGCAAAAGTAAAGATAATAGAGCGGATCCAGAATAATCTATAAATTGAGCACATAAAAGCCAACGGTAACTTTTATTCACTCAAGTTGCCGAGAAGAGGGAATTGATTCAATTGCTCTCGCCTCGGGAGATATCGAGGATGTGGGGTGAGAACCCCCCCCCCCCCCCTCCTTCTATAGCAAATATAGTATATCAAACCTTATCTAAACAGAACAGTATAACGGGAGTGTAACTTGAATAAATGACGTCATCTGTGCTATTAGGTATACCAAATGCTATTTTAGCCTGTTGATATACCTTGGCTCTAAAATTCTTACCAGGCGCCCAAATTTAGTACTGTACAAGGCCCTCTTATATTTTAATAACTACCGCCTCCCTCTATTGCATCATTGCCAGATCATTATTTTATTTATAATCACAAAAACGTTGCCACACTCTTAAGTTGAGCTTTTTTGAGTGTCGTATCGTTCTGGAAAGCCATACAAGCAAACCCTTTCCACTGTTTGGTTGGATGTAGCAGAAAAACACTAATGGAGCAACGATAAACATCCAAATGATGGACTGGGAATGGATAGAACACCCTCTGGCTATTTAACTATAAACGTTTATTGTACGACTAGCTGACCCGGCAAACGTTGTTTTGCCATATAAAGTATAATTCACGCGATAGTTTTATAAGTAATAAAATATTGCCTATATTATAGCCTGTACATCATTTTGTTCTATTGTTAATAGTTTTTGCAGCGCACGCAAAAATAGGTTTTCGATTTTACACCTTGTGTTACAAAATAGCAATTTTATTACGGATCCCTAATTTTGAAAAAAAAAAATATAGCCTTCCTCGATAAATGGACTACCCAACACTGAAAGAATCATTCAAATCGGACCAGTAGTACCAGAGATTAGCGCGTTCAAACAAACAAACAAACAAACAAACACTGCAGCTTTATAATATTAGTATAGATATTACGTATTTTGTAACGAACTTAAAAAATAAAGCCCGCTGAGTTTCTTGCACCTGTTCGTCTTAGGTCTGAGGAACACTATTTTGAATAGGGTGGTAGTTTATGACGCTGCCGTCGAATCCCACCTTTGTGTGACACGCCACAAATTAGGATATCATCCCCACTATCTGAATGTGTCGCGGTCTTCCACAGTGCGCTTTTCAAGGAGCTTTCTTCCACGTGCTACAAATATGTGGAAAGCTTTCTAATGCGGTGTTTCCGGGACGAAACGACATGGGTACCTTCAAATAAAGTGCGTACACCTTCCTATAATTCCTCTGGTGTTGCACGAGAATATGGGCGGAGGTGATCACTTAACACAGGAACCGTACGCTCGGTTGTACTCCTTTTTCCATAAAAAAAAGCCCGAATAATTTTATAGGATGCTACTGGTGCATAATTGGTACGCTATAACATGAGATATAAGAAAAGTACCAATATCATCTAATTCGGTATTCAAAACATGAAAGCATGTTTCGATACGCTCATTGTTGTAAAAGTAGAATATTGATTCTTTGGTCAGTTACAGGCAGAATAAAATTTTTGCTATTCTAATTGTAATGTTGACCTCATTGCTACTGGCTAGTTGTAGATCCTTAAATTATTATGACTATTATGATTATAGCAATATATATGTTTGACAGTAATTTTTTTGGGCCTATTTGAAGCGCCACTCGCGAGCGTCCAGAGAACTAATTTTGACGTATAATACAAAAGGCTGCGAAGGAACGTACAATACTCTGAAGTATTTTTGCAATTAGAATTAATTAATCAATGTAATAAAGTGCATTTTTTTTGTAAATAGTTTTTCTATCGATGTTTGTTTAGCTGAGGTTGTCAATACTGGTTTTAGTACTGCAGACTCTCGCTACATGGTCAACAGCGCCAAAATGGCGAATATTAAGCAGGCACCAAAGCATTTTGACAGCCGCCAGTCCAGTGGTATATAGTAGAGGTCAGTGGCAAAAACGCTTGGCCTTAATAATGATGTCCAACAAACCGTATGTAAGGTTTCAATATATAATAATTTCTTTAACGAAATAGATATTAATGCTACAAGCCCATATATTTATAACAGTCTTGTAACAAATTCGCTGAATGGCTCAAATTTAAAAAAAAATCTAAATAATATTTCTTTATAATTAATGAAATCTTTATATAAAAAATCTGCATAAGATTATCCCTGCGTTTAATTAAGTTTGTTTACTATGCAAAGTTACAGTCAAGTCATACTTAAGGATTTTTTTAAATGTTGACGGTTTACGGTTCTGATGGGAGGTAACTTTCTGATTTTTTTTCTATCCAGAATATTCTTTGTAAATATGTATAAGATATTCGCTAGATCTAATTCTCAACTATGAAATATACTTATTTCAACGTGATTGATGTATTAATAAATAATATAATATTGACACACTTTTTACACCAATTATCTTGCCCCAAATAAGGCATATATAGCCTGTGCTATGGGTTGCAAGACAACGATATATTAAATACAATATACTTACTTAAGCATACATATAAACATACATTAAAACATATAAGCATTCATGACCTGGAAACAAACATCCATATTCATCATATAACTTGCACTTACCGGGATTCGAACGCGGGACCTCTAGCTTAGTAGGTAGGATCGCTAACCACTCGGTTATACAGGTCGTCGGTATAATATTGTTGATACAGCTCTTCAGTCAGATCTTCCTAAGAAATCTGACGAAGGTTGTTTAACTTAATACTTAAGTACCTTAATATTTAGCACTTAATTAATATTCACATTTCTAAGCTATCACATTTTTACCAGTGGGAGGCTCCTTGGCACAGGATGCCGGCTAGATTGTACCACAAAAGTCGCCTATTTCTGCCGTGAAGCAGTAATGTGTAAGCATTACTGTGTTTCGGTTTGAAGGGCGCCTTAGGTAGTGACATAACTGGGCAAATGAGACTTAACATCTTGTGTCTCAAGGTGACGAATGCGAAAATTGTAGTGCCGCTCAGAATTTTTGGGTTTTTCAAGAATCCTGAGTGGCACCGCATTGTAATGGGCAGGGCGTATCAAAGTCCTGCTTGTCTCTTTCCTTATTATCATAAAAAATATAACACAGTTTATATTTGACTTGCTTTGAAGTCTCTAGCACGTACTAATTGTATAATAATTGTACTTGTATAAAAGTTTGGAAAATCCAAAAGTGCTTGCCGTATTGTAAGATGAGGAAAAAATAACTGTTCGTATAATTGTTTAGTTGGTCATATGTTGGGTTCGAATCCCGGTAGGTGCAAGCATTTATATGATGAATATGGATGTTTGTTTCCGAGTCATGGATGTTTAAATGTATTTATGTATGTTTATATGAATTTATGTATGTTTAAGTAAGTATATAACTATATTTACAATACTACGACTACATAAAATTAAAACTATCATTACGTGGAAGCGTACCAAGAATACTGGCAGCATTACCCCGTTGGATAGCAAGGCTGATCCGTAAGTAAGTATATTGTATTAAATATATCATTGTCTTGTAACCCATAAGACAGGCATAATATATGCTTAACTTGGGGCAATGTAATTTGTGTAAAAAGTGTGTCAATATTATTATTATTATTATATTATATGTAGTTATTTACCTCACACATTATTTGACTTGATATAAGTGCACTCATTTGAACCTGTAAGTGTGATATAAATAAAAAAAGATCAATTTCAGTTTCGAGAAAACTGCTTTACTGACAATATGTCGAGAGTAGAGCAGTACGCTTCGCTTATGAAGCGTGCAATTCACAGTATTGTTACAGTAAGAAGGCACAAAAGGCATTTATTTTCTCAAAATTGATTCCTTTAGAATTATTTTTGATTTTAGTTCTAATAATACTACTGCTTCGGAAACAAATGGCGCTATGAGAGATAAAAAGCGGCGCAAGAAACTCTCTCAGCAGTCACCTCTCTGTATGGTCAAACTTATCCTCTGGCAGAGATACCTACCAAACCTTGTCACTTGTAGTTTTTATGCTGATGAATCCCAACGACCCATCGTTTCCACCCCAAAGGGAACATTAAATAAATCAAAATCATCGTAGGTCAAACACTTATGAATTTCAAGTTTTCTTTTGTTTTTAAATTGACCGCCACTTCGCAAAAGGTTGAGCTTTAGTGAGAAGTAGTGGCAAGAAACTCATTGCCACTCTATTAAATCAACATTTAGATCTTCATCGTTTTACAAATCATTTCAACCACAATATATGTAAAGTAATGCAAGAAAAATAGTCAAACGTAAATACAAAATACAAAAAAAGTAAATATAACTTAATAGAAGCTTAATTCGTACAAAATAGAGTTATTGAGTTATTAATAAAGGAATCTGTGAGAGTTTTAATTCACAATTGTAACAAATAACTTCATGAAGCAAAGTTTCTGGTCATAGGATAATATGTCTCCATCAACGAGTGATGCGTTTGTAGCACTCTTGTCATGGTCCGATTGTGAAATCCTATTGGAAAATCCAAATGCGTCCGTTTTTGCTCTATCTGCAGTCACTTAAAATCTGTTCGACTTGTTCGTACAGCAGACCTTTAAATGTCATAGTTATCAAACGCTAAAGTGTATTCAAACTTGATAGAAATCGCTAAGATGATATGATGTTACTCTATTTGTGACTAGCAGTGGTATATGAGAAAGGCTTATTAATAATGCAATGGATTGCAGTACGGAAATGCTGGATAAATTATTTATTTATCACAACTTATTATAATATTCAAAGGAGTTTAATCAAAACAATATTTACTATTCTAACCGACCTCTCGCGTTCCGTGCGATGTCTTTCGAGGCTCGAGTCCCGCATCGTTCATTAAATTTTGATTTCCAATTTTATTTGTGTAATAAATTTAATCCCAGAAGTGAGGGTTGTCACTTTGAAACATAACAAATTGTTAAATTGCAAGAGCGACATCTCAAATCAATTTCCTAATATGCAAATATTGGGGTTGAGCAGGTTATCAATTGTAAAGTAGATCCTGTGTATGAAGCCACAACCTGAGAGTTGAACAAAGCATACAAGATTTTATCGTCGATACGTCACTCGAACGGTTGGCTCAATTGGTAAGAGCGCTCGCACGGAACGCGAGAGGTCGCGGGTTCGAGTCCCGCATCGTTCATTATTTTTTTTTTCAAAATCGGATAGGGATGTGTACCAAGAGTGTACTGGCAGCATTTCCACGTTGGATAGCTAGGCTATTCCGTTGGCCGGGATAGCGACCAGAGAGGTTTACAACTAATTATTGCTATTGCTATAAGATAATCATAATCTAGTTCCAGGCTGTCGGATCACTTAGATATTCAGCTGTGGAATAGTAGGATTTACGACAGAGTCATTTTTTAATAATGCATTTAAATTTATTTATAGATAATGCCTGAACAGTGGCTGGGACTTAATTATAAAAGTGTATACATTTACCCTTAAAGCTATTATGTATCTAATGAAGCCTACTTGCATTAGTTACAAGCAATCCCTTTTTCTAGCTTATTTGTAGCTTTAGAGATCCTAAGGGATTGTATGTTTAAGCTTCAATATGGATTGAAGCCGTGAATTAGATAGTACAATCAATGCTGCAGACAGGTTTAGATAGTATGCACAGATAGATAATATGATCCTTTGTAAAACAGCGGCCGTGCCGTATATAAAGTAGAGAACGTAGCGGCCGCGAGCGTAGTGCGCGAAAGGTATCGGCCGAGCTAACTGTGATTTACTGTTCGAAGCATCTCTATAAAACAATATCCTTTAACTGTACCCTGTTCTACAAGGAATCAATAAGTTATTTCATCTGAATAGGTGATCATTTGGTAAGTTCCGTTTGTACGTAAATTTATTTCGATCTAAATGCTCATCAATTTAACAGTGAACTAAATAGATTTTTGATTAATATTTGGTCAGTATTAAATATCCATTTGGGCTTGTTAACTTGTTTAACCATGACCCCGAGTTAACCTAGGTTAAGGTTGGTGAACATGATTCTTTTTGGGTATTTTGTTATGACCACATAATACACGCGAAGTAAAATAGTTTCTAAATGAAATTATTGTTAAAAAATCAAAGTGATTTAAAATAATTTTAACAGATTTTTTTTGGGTAAATTAACTCTATAATGACTAAGTCAAACAATAATGTTGTGTTTAAACTAATGTAAAATTTCAGTTTAATTATATTTAAACGTGTTTTAATTCGTGCTAATAAAATAAATTTAAACCTTAGTAGGTATATGACAGTAAACTATAATCAAAATAGCGTTTTTATAATTGATTTGATTTGATTTATGTTATAAATTTTGTACTTTATGATTTAATATCGTGACTGATACTGAACCGGAACACATATTAATTATTAATCTTGATCATTATACTCAATGTTACAATTAACTTTATAAACAGGCTAACCTTGTTTGTGTCATATGTACTTAGACATTTTAAATTTTCGTTTTACGATATCTTTGAGAATATACAACAACTAGTTTGCACCCACGACTACGCCCGCGTGGAATAGATACTTTTGGGCAATTTTTTTTTATTGTTTACAATACTTTGCAAATAATAAATTACTATAATATTACGGAATATGTTAAGGACAAAGAAGTTTGGAGTACGGTACCATGCATATCGCGAGTCTCTGCGACCCTGTAGCATCCACTGACGTATTTTTAATTACTTGCGTAATTTACTTTTTGACGCTTTTGCGCACTTCCGAACATTTTATGACCATTTACAGCTGATGCTTTTTGTAAGTTTACGTAAATAATTTTTTTTTCATTAAAAAAACGGTGCCAACTCAGCATATTTGCTGGTTTTAAAACCAACGCTGGTCTTCCGTTGGCCATTTGGTGACGTATAATACACATACAAAATGCTGCGGTTCACTATACATTACTTATTTTAATACATTTTTATAAACAACTTTACTTTTTTTCCTTCCTCCTTCTATCATTTGTTGGAACATAAAGATTTTGTTGGTTTGATGCTCGTGAGCACGTAAAATAAAAATTCTCATAGGAAAAACAATTTTTTCTTAAAGTACTCCCGTCAGGTACCTACTTTTAAGCGTTCTATTTTTTTACCAAAAATAAAAAAGAATTCGCAGCTACATTCATATCTATATATATAAGAGATTTCCACGTATATAGTCACTCATCACGATATCTCTGGAACCATTAGAGCTAAAGACTTGAAATTTGGTATTTGGATTTTCCAAAATTCCATCCGCAAGAGTCTTTTAATTATGAACAGAACAACGTCTGTCGGGTCAGCTAGTTTATAATATTAGTAGGAATGTACGAGCAATGTAGTCCAGTGTTTAGTGACCCTGCCTATTAAGATAGAGGTTCCGGGTTCTAACAGCAGTAGGTGCAAACATTTCTATGATGACTGGATGTTTATTTCAGAAGATGTTTATTATATTTTAGTAATCATCGTATAACATTGTATTATCTTCACACGACACGCCTAAAATTAGGATATCATCCTCACCATCTGGACGTGTGGCGGTCCTCCACAGTGCGGTTTTCAAGGAGCTTTCTTCCACGTTCTACAAAGCTGTGGAATGAGCTTCCTTGTCTTCAAAAGAAGTGCGTTCACCATCCTTAAAGGCTGGCAACACTCCTGTGATTCCTCTGGTGTTGCAAGAGAATGTGGGCGGCGGTGATCACTTAACACCAGGTGACCTGTACGCTCGTTTGTCATCCTTTTTCTATTATAAAAAAATCGTAGTATTAGTAAAGTTAAATTAATCATCAAATACAATTGAATTTTATGGAGAAATAGAAAGAATAATTCGACTTATTCTTTAGTTTAATAATAGATACTAATAAATGGAGAGCCGCTTTTTCCTTCGGTTATAATGCGAAAACTACTGAACCGATCGGAATAATTTTTATACCATGAGATGCAGGGTGTTTTAGAGAAGGTTTAAGTATATGATATGTAGGTGATTACTTTTCCAGAACCTAAATTTATTTTGCCTTTAAAATACCTGTATACATATACAAATAACTCAGTCATTGACATTTCATTTATATGACAATTAATTCAATGGGCTGGCGCGGTGATCTTATTTTATACAAGCTGATGCCCGCGACTTTGTCCGCGTAGATAAATGGTTTTTAAAAATAATAAGTTAATGTTTGCAATTGAAGATTATGTATCATGTCTTATTCCTGTTCCGGTTCCCGTTTTCGCTCCCGTTCCCAACATATTATATTAATCTTATTTCGAGGAAGATTGCTATGGCAAACTAAACCTACTATATATTTGGTATAGTTAAGGCTCATCAACGTGAGTTTCAGTTTTTCACAAATCCCGCGGGAACCATATTTTTTCCGGTGTAAAATTAAGCCTATATCCTTTCTCAAGCTCTAGTCTATCTCTGTACCAAATTTCATCAAAATTAGTAGCCCCGGCGTAAACGCGTAACAAACAAACTAACGTTCACATTTATAATATTAAGTAATAGTGTTGGCAAAACAATGTGTTCCGGGTCAGCGCTTGTTTAATATATATATATAAGAATCCATATAATTGGAGATTTACAAAGACTCTTGATAACTGCAGCTCTGTTCTATGTGATTATTAAATAAGAGTGTAGTAAGCAAACAATACTGAACACCATAAACACATGGTTCTAATTACATACTCATTGGCTAACACTGACATGGTAATGACTTCATTGTCCACGACGCCCTGCTCATTACAATACAGTGGATTATAGAAAAATCAAAAAATTCTGAGCGGCACTACTATTGCGCTTGTCACCTTGAGACATAAGATGTCAAGTCTCATTTGCCCAGTAATTTCACTAGTTACGGCGTGAACGTAGTGTTTAAATTCTCTTTGGTTACGGCGCTTCTGAACGAAACACAGTAATGTTTAAACATTACTGCGTCAAGGCAGAAAAAAGCGCCGTTGTGGTACCCATAATCTAGACGGGTTATATGGTCGTCAATATATGACTTAATATCGTAAAATTTGTTATTGGACCTCTATGATTCTCAGATCCTCAAATTATATTTATGTCATTTTAATACCACATCTATAAGAAAACGAATGGTAGTGAATCTGTTAAAAATTTAAGGATATTGTAAAAATCGTTAAATATTAACGACATAAAAGTTGTGTAACATAATGTGCATTAAAACGAATTAATGTGTAAAGATTCTTCGCAAATGATTCTTACAAAAAGGGGTTTTTGAATGGGTAAGTCCCGCACTGTACGAGTTGAGTATGTTATTTGGAATTAAGAATGGGAATACCCGGCAGCTAACGTCAGGGAAAATGTTACCAAGCCAGTTTCCAGCGACACAGTGACGTATCAATGATACAAGTTACGTTTATCTAGTATTTTATATATTTAGTTAGTAGGAAGCCCACGCTGTATATATTATATATATAAAAATATATATTGTATATATATATATATATATATATATATATATATATATATATATATATATATATATTGTTTTATTTATAATCGCCTATAAAATGCTCACAGAATACCTTTATTTATTTACGGTGTGTGTGGATGATGCAGCTTCTGTACTCAATAACTTTTGTTATTAATTAACGTTTACTTTTTTGACTTACTCGTGTAAGGCATTGACTATTTGACGTTTGATTATGTTTGTTGCATCATTTTACATATTATATTGTAACTGAAATGATTTGTAAATCAATGAAAATGTAATCATGATATAAAAGAGTGGCAATGAGTTTCTTGCAAGTTCTTCTCATTAGCTCAACCCTTTACGAAGTAGCGGTAGATTCAATAAGAAATATATTTTTTTTTGACATTCATAAGTGTCATTTCCGTGACCTACATGAATAAAGTGATTTTGATTTGATTTGATTTGTTTATACAATGTGTTGCCTTCCGGTATATTTACACTATAATAACTTATAGTATCTAACATTGTATACCAACCCCATTTACGGGCTAACTTGATAACATTATTAAAATAAGATAATTTCCTTGTTTACTTACTATCTAAATTACTTTACAAAGTACCTACACAAAAATATAAATTAAATATATATATATTTTATAGACAATTTTGAATATGAAATAGTTCAACTTAGATTAGTTTAAGTTATAACTTCTTAACCAAGCACCGAGAAAGATATTAGAAACCGCCACAATATTGTTATTCCCCTGGGAAAATTTTAATCCATTTCAATTATCTTTTTAATATTAATGAACCACAATTACAATTTTTCTGCATAAATCACAAAGGAAAGGTATTTAACGCGAATAAGTTCGCGTGATCAATATTATATTGAAGTACTTGCTCGAATGAACATTGCCTTGAACTAATAATTCGACGAATTAAAATATATTGTTGTAAACCACAATGATACGTTCAATATTTTCATTGTTGTAGTTCTTAAAATAGAGCGTATAAGGCTATATATTTTGTGAGTTACATGTTCTTATTATACTTATAACTATCTATATACAGGTGGCCGAGAAGTTGCCGTTCAAAGCTAAAATTTGAAAGCCACTATGGTGATGAGTATCCGAATCACCCCTATGTATGTTCTACGATTTTGCGTAGTTTAGGAGATAATAATTCTTTTCCCCTTTTATCCGCTTTTTTCACCTAATTGTGGCTTAGGATTTTTTAATTCTTTTTGAACACTTTTAGTTAATTTTATTGTTGGTAATTATTAACTACAGTTGCAATAACCACGTAATAGTTTAGACAATGCGGAACTAGTTTAGAATTGAGTCGTAAGTTCAAGATAACTGCTCCAGCTAAATTCATAAAACTGTTCAAGGTATCAAAAAAAAAAATGGGGAGCCTATGGCTTCTAACTATTTTTTAAAAAACTTCCCAGAACATTGGCCAATAAAATGAGCCAAATTCAAATTTAAGCTTTGATCGTCAACTTCTTGGCCACTATACACATATAATATACTTATTTTACTTGTAAAGGCATTTGTTTTTCTCAAAATTGATTCCTTTAGAATTCTTTTTGATGTCACTTCTAATATACTAGATACTACTACCGCTTCGGAAACAAACGGCGTTCTGAGAGAGAAGAAGCGGCGCAAGAAACTCTCCCAGCATTCTTTTTTTGCGCTCTTTTTAATGAAAATATACAATATTGTACCGTCATTGCTATTGCTATAAAATAATAATCTAGTCCCGGGCTGTCCGATCACTTAGATATTCAGCTGTGGAGTAATAGGATTTACGACAGAGCCATTTTTTAATAAAAAATTTAAATTTATTTATAGACAATGCCTGAACAGTGGCTGGGACTTTATTATAAAAGTGTATACATTTACCCTTAAAGCTATTATGTATCTAATGAAGCCTACTAGAATGAGTTACAAGCAATCCCTTATTTCTAGTATTATAATAATGAAAATCACTATTAAGAGCAAACAGGTGACGATTTTTGTGAAGGTATATTAAATTTTCATAAATGTACTGACAATGAACAGTCATAATATTTATCACTTTAATTTTTTCTTTGCGAGACTGTCTATAACCAAGCTGATATAATATAGCACGAACAATATCTTCATAATCTTATTCCTGTTCATTCTATAACTGTCGAGTGCTCTGTGAACGGCTAGATAACTTGGCGTTGCGTAGAGACGTCGCTTCACTGTGTGTCTTCTACCGCATTTATCATGGGGAGTGTTCCGAAGCACTGTTTGACCTAATTCCTGCCACCGACGGCACCTTCGCACGACACGCCACAAATTTAATTATATTCCCCACCATATTGATGTGTGGCGTTCCTTGACGGTGTGGTTTTATCTTCAAAAAAAAGCGCGTACACCTTTCTAAAAGGCCGGATCACTTAACATCAGGTTTTATGCTCGTTTGTTATCTTCAAAAAAAAAAAAGATTTAAGTCAATTAAGTAACTTATAAGCATTATATAACAGTATCCGTTGAAGCAAAAAATAATTAGTTTTAAAACAACAGTATCTAATGCAACACAGTCTCCTCTCAATGAGTCGAGGACTAGCTGTATAGCCTCGCACCACTTGCCTACCGTCGTAATTGCAACACCTCGCCATTCTCTTGGCATTGATCGTGAATATAAAACAATTAGGTAACTGACATTGTGTGTACAATCTACCTACTGGCTATTTTTATTTGGTTAATACCTAAAATTAGTAACACAATTATTATTAGATAAGAATATAAGGAACACTGGTACAATAATTCATAGTAAATTTATTAACAATGCAATATTTTTAGCGCATGCTTCCTTAGTTGTGACCTTAGAAATTCCCTCAATATTTATATAAGATACTAGCTGACCTAACAGATTTTGTTCTGTACATAATAAATAAAATGCTGTTTTTTATGAATTTCTTAATAATATTTCATAACATCAAGAATTATTTCGTAAAATATGATCCCAGTTGTTATAATGAGATTGTTTCACAGCAGAACTGTCAAACCGTACGTCAATAAATTCTCTCATAAAAAATATGTCCATACAAAACAAATATTGGAAATAGAAATAGTTATGGGTCCCAAGTCGAAATACAAACTATCCTATCTCTCAAGTTGCACTTCACTGCACTCCATTAAAATCGTTCATTAATTTTGGAGTTCACTGGAAACAAACGTGTGGGCACTGGATTTATATATCGATATATACATACATATAAATAAAATTGGAGTGTCTGTTTATAATATTGAAATAACCGTTTTTTACTACATGTATATGAATATATATACGGTACATACTTACACCAAAATATTTTTTTTACAATTTTTGTCTGTCTGTTTGTCTGTTTGTTTCGGCTATCTATATATAATCTCTGAAATGGCTGGACCGATTTTGACGGGACTTTTATTGGCAGGTAGCTGATATAATAAGGAGTAACTAAGGCTACGTTTATTTTAGAAACATTCTTTTATTTTAAACAAATAAAGACATGTTGCAATGTCAAAGAAACGGCCTAACTCTAAAAATAATTTATATGGCAAAACAACGTTTGCCGGGTCAGCTAGTATGTAGATAAATCTACTCCATTGTTTTACAGTCTTATTTATTTCGCGGCTCCATTACAGCTTGAAAAATTCTGACGACCCTCTTCTCAGTCAGATAAATAACTTATAATTTAATTTTAAAAGACTACTATAATGATTTTATGCACAAGGTCGAGGTGTTTTGTGTGAAAAATAAAGAATATCTATACTGGCAAAGAGCACTAAAGTTATTAGTACCATACGCAACTTCATACCTGTGTGAACAGATATGCTCTTCAGTAGTGGACGTTTAAACTAAACAGAGAAATAAATACACTTCAATTTGAAAAACACTGATGTACCTTAACGACCGGCTTTTGTTTTTTTTTCTTAAAAAGTCGTTATAAACAAACAATTAGATGTTGAGTTTAGTTGCTTCAAAACACATCATCATTTCAACCGGAAGACGTCAACTGCTGGACAAAGGCCACCCCCAAAGATCGCCATGAGGATCGGTCCTGCGCTGCCCTCATTCAACCTATTTCGGCGATCTTAACCAGGCCGTCGGTCCATCTTGTGGGGGGCCTACCAACACTGCGTCTTCCGATACGTGGTCGTTATTCGAAGACTTTACGGCCCCAACGGCCAACTGTCCGTCGAGCTATGTGCCCTGCCCACTGCCACTTCAGTTTCACAACCATTGGGCTATGTGGGTAACTTTGGTTCTCCTACTCTTCAATTCTGATTCGATCTCGCAGAGATCTCTGAGCATAGCCCTTCTCTTGAGTCTCCACGACTGCGATCAAAACACAAATCATCACAAAATCATCGAGTTATCGTGTTAATTCCGCTAATATTTGTTAGTCCACATGCAGAATGCACCTAGCCCATGCGTATAGCCCATACGAGTACGAACAAGATTCTCGTTGCAGTTTGGCGAGTCAATGTCAAAGATGACTAGAGACGAATCACAAGTCGCAATGGTTGAAGTAGAGTTTCACGCTGCCGATTATCACGGCCGTTCGATTGGGGGTTTAGCGTGGGCCGATTCTTCGATGGAGGACTGCAGAAAAACGCCTGCTTCAAAGTCAATAAAGTTTATTCAATTTGGCTTAATGATTACTGAATGTAATGTTCGGAAAAAGTAGAGCTCGTGAGAAGAACACAACCTCTAAACTAGACTCTCCAATTTTTTGCTGCTTCCTTGGGTTAACTAACACTAAAATCTTCCTCGTATTTCAATCCATAGACTATAGGTATAGCTATAATTAGAAATAGAAAACGCTTTCGTTGTCCGTTTTGACACACAGATGCGGCCAAAATTTTTAAAAAGTCTGAAAAAATAACGGTAAAACTGATTTATCGGGCTTTAGTGTGTTGCATTGGATATTTTAAATTGTATCAAGGCTAAGACCAGCTTTAATTATATTTTCTTAATATTGTCTTACGCTTGCTTACGTTTATATTTAATGTTATTTTTTTTTATGTTTCATTAAGAAAAATCTAGGAGCGTCTTTTTAGTACGCTATAGTATTGTAATAAAATTAATAAACAGAATCAAACACTGTTTTATTAACATGAGGCCATGAGAACCTCAGTGGCCTTACTAAGTTTCACAAAGTACTTATAATTAATTTCTTACCGTTAAAATTACTATATTTTTGCTAGAAACCTAAAAGCTAGTAGGTAGCCTAAAAGTGATTTTACTAATTAGTGATAAGTTATATTAAATCATTATTCTCCATAGTATTATGTCTTATGTTATATTGTTATGTGGCAATGCAACCAATATTAATACCATTCTTGTCCTGCAAAAGAGGGCTATTCACGCTATTTATAACCTAGTTCTTAAAGAATTATTAAGAGAAGATATTAAAGAAATAAATATTTTAACTGTTGCCTGTCAATATTATATTGTTTGTTGATAATGTTTACACATTAGGGAAATTGCTAGAAACTATCATACCTAATCATAATGTCAACACTAGAAAAAATCATAAACTTGTTATGCCTTCTATTCGGTTAAATCGAGTTAGTAAGTCTTTTAATGGGTATATGCTTCTACAATATGATTACAGAAATTCAAAAGAATTGTTAAAAAGCGTTTGTGTGGTAAAGGTTACTATAACATTAACGACTTTCTTAATGATACCACAGATTAGGAATGAAGCGTCCGCCCATAGGCTATTTAAAAATAAATTTTATTGTGACGAAATTACAATAATATTTTATTTCACAAAACAACCGACTTCAAAACAAGTTTTCCAAAACAATAGATATAATATGCACTAAAATTTATTAAAATAGTTGTGTATTTTTATACAATCTACGTCACAGCAATCACCCACAGAGAGTTCCAGAAATAAATAATGCACTCATTTAACTGTCATTTCATTTTACACTTCCAGGTGTAATGGAGGCAAAAGAGTTTAAGGATTTCGCCAAGGCGATGACGGACTACATTGCTGAATACTTGGAAAATTTGAGAGACAGGTAACCTTTGATAATAATCGTGACAATATTAATATATTGTGCAAATCGTAGATAATTAATGCATCTAGATTGGGCCTCTTACTGTTTGTCAACACGGCCAGGTTTATAACCTTAGTGTGCATGATAAGTTACGTCTTACACTCGCGATTTGTATGTCACTTTGTCTTAGTGTGTGTGTTGCTGCAAATAGAGGTTAACAGTTCACCGCTATTTAGACTATCTAGACGTATTAATTATCTAAGGTACGAAAGCTTGTTAGTTTTTTTTTTCATATGAAGAATAATTCCAGTGTTTCATTTATTAGGGTGATGAAAATGCTACGTTAATAATAAATAAGTATCTAATATAAATTAATAAAAATAATTTATCAAATTTTATAATTTATAAAAATTAAAATGAATTCCGTGCACAGAAGTCGCGAAGTGCAGTTTATTTAGCGGTGATCAGATATTATTTTCTCAATTAAAGAATTTGGGAACACTTAATTTAGAGTTTCCGTGATATGACTTTTCAATAAGCATTTTCTTTTTAACAAGGTGTTCTATTTACATGAAAAGATACAAGCTAAGTCCAAACCTTACATAATTTATACATCGAGATATACTATGACAGCTGTGAAAACGTCGAAAAAAAATTAATTTAGAACTAACCTCTATTATGAGAAATTCACTAACATAAAGCGTCATACAAATCGTGAGTGTAAGACGTAGCTTGTAACTAATATTCCTGGCTTGTTTTCTTCGATTGTCTAACAGCAAGAGACTCTATCTAGACGTATAAATTATCTAACGTCCAAACTTATTAAATCAAAATTTTCCTAACATAATTCAATAATCGAATCAATCTAAAATTATAAGCTCTTTAGCTTTAATTAGATTAAATGGAAAGAAACTTAATGACAATCTCTTAAATCAGTATTTTTTTTAATTATTTAAATAAAATTTGTACAATAACTCAGGCAAGTGGTGCCCTCGGTAAAGCCAGGGTACTTAAGACCGCTAGTGCCCGAGCAAGCTCCGGAAAAGGCTGAACCCTGGACAGCTGTGATGGCCGACATTGAACGTGTCGTCATGTCGGGTGTCACTCACTGGCACTCCCCGAGGTTCCACGCATACTTCCCGACTGCCAACTCCTACCCTGCTATTGTGGCGGATATGCTGAGTGGAGCTATTGCCTGCATTGGCTTTTCTTGGGTAAGAAAATATCTATTTAAAAAAAACAATTGTTATTTTAGAAAGAGTGACATCTCAAGTCAATTTCCTAATATGCAAATATTGGGGTTGAGCAGGTTATCAACTGTAAAGTAGATCCTGTAGATGACGCCACAACCTGAGAGTTGAACAAAGACATATTATCAAGATTTATGAACTATTACGTCACTCGAACGGTTGGCTCAGTGGAAGAGCGCCCGTACGGAACGCGTAAACTAGCAGGTTCGAGTCCTGCATCATTCGTAAAATTTTGTTTTTAATTTTATTTGTGTAATCAATTTACTAGCTGACCCGACAGACGTAGTGTCTGTCTGTTCTGTCTTGCCAACAATATATTTTACCGTTTACCACGACTTCGGAAACGGTTGAGCTTCTGTGGCAAGAAACTCATTGCCAATCTTTTAACGGACATTCCCAATATAGTCTTAACAAGTTTGTTTACTAAATTTACAAAAAGTAAGTTATTAAAGGTACTAATAACACTATTAACTCATTTCTGCAATCAAATTAAACAATTGTATCATAGCATAATTGATAACAGGTATAAAAGTATCTATAGTTTTGTCTCGATCTGTTTTTAACCGAAGTATGTAGGCTACAAGTGATAACGCACAAAAAGGGAAAGCAGGTTTTATGTTATGGATCATTTATATGATTAATTAAATTTATACGTATTGGGTACCTACCCATTGAATTTATTGTCGTTTTTCACTTACGGCATCTCTTACTTAAGATAAAAATCTTAACTATTGTTGACTTTTCTTTCCCAATAAACATATCGACGGTAACTCACCTTATCCGTGCACGATGTCTGTCAATGGAACGACGTATAGCTTACCAGCGATATAAAGTTTGTATGAAAATTGCAATTCACGCGTCCCAATATATGGCGATAAGAATGACTTATCGGGTATATTGGGACAGCTTCAGATTATTGACAGCTAATTACTGACAGTAGAAGGTAGTAATTTATCACTATCTATAGATAGTATATTGGGAACGGCCGTGTATCAATAATTACAACTTCATCAATTTACAAATTATTTTAATTACAATCTATGTGAAGCGATGCAGCAAAAATACTCAAACGTACTCAAGTAATGTAAAAAAATGTAATTTAATGACAATAACCACAAGAGTTATTGAGTAGAGTAGATGATGAGAATCCCCACACTTTGTTGATGACATATATACATTTAATAAGTCATTAAGTACAGTAATAACAGTCATCTACGACGTAGGATAAAAATAAATTGCAAATTGAGATGGCCTTCATAAAATAATTTTGTTACCAGTGTCAATGTCAAACATAATAATTGAACGAATTGTACAGGTTGTAAGTAACCATTGGTTGAAAGTCAAGCCTAGTTTATATAGTTTGGGGATTGGTCTTAGATACCGCAGGCGTAATCGCAAAGTGCGGCAACTAAAACCCAAGTGGGCGTACTCGAGCCTGTCTCGAACAATGTGTGACGTTAACGTGCTACATGTGGTGTTAAACATTTCTAATAATTGAATTGAACAAAATTTGAAAGATGCCATTGGGGTTTCTAGATGCCACGCATACAAAGCATCTTTACAAATAGCCAATACACACTACAATATAAAATTGCTGTAATAAAAAAGCTATTATTCTTAAGTACTGCAGTATCTAGTTGGAGCGCAGCGGAGACCAATCCTTAATCTAATTTTGGCTATGTATTTAAAAAAAGAACACTGAGGTTGAGTTCTATAGAGCGTACTTAGACTTTGCTCAGACTTTACTTATGTAAAACTTATCTGAGTTTAAGCTAAGCATAATCTTTGTTTTCGTTTTTATGGTCATTTAACAGCTGAAACAATACTGATCTTAAGGAAGGCGACACTAAATGCCGGCGACCTTGAGCGATATGAGTTCACGGCTCCTATGTAACAAAGCCAATATTTTCAAAATTCTTGGGTCGAAAATGTAACATTTTAACAGGCGCAAACTGCTTCATTGCTTACAATCCTCATTATTGATTACTAATCTAAATAAATGTACCTACATAAAAAAGTAAAATCTATAAGAACAACTTTTATGATAGTAACTAGTATACTAAACAAATGCATGATGCCGAGAAAAAACTTGTTTAACTGCAAAGAAAACTGGTAGTTCATAATAGCTCTGGACTGCTAACTTTAACCAACAATAAGCATTAGCAACCTCCAAGTAAGACTTAAAGGTATGTGTAACAGGATAAAGTAGTGTTCATAGCTCAAAATCCTATATTTTCACCACAAAACTTGTCTAAAAACACCTTGTTTGCATATTTTCTGTTAAAGTCAAGTTCTTGTTTTATCACACTCAGCTAAGTTTTATGTTAGAAAGTCTGAGCAAAGTCTAAGTACGCTATATATATCATAGGTTTAGCCTTTTGGTTGGGCGTGTCAATGTATCTTCATAGTACAAGCAGACCACGTAGTCCCAGAACGTTAGCAGGGTTTTTAGATGGACCAGACCTTATCGTCGGCATACCCCTGATGCCGTACGCTCGTTTGTCCTCCATAAATAAATAATATTGATTTTTTTAAAGGGCATCCAACATATAATTTATATGCAGAAAAAATAACAAAAATGCAAGGAACACTAGCATTCACGGGCTTAGGCTTCTGATCAGCAACATTTACAGCTTCATCTTTTTACAAATCATTTCAATTACAATAATATGTAAAGCTATACAATAAAAATACTCAAACGTCAAATACTTACACCTTACACGAGTAAAAGCACAAGAGTTATTGACTACAGTAGATGCATCAATCCACACACAACGTAAATAAATAAAAGGTATTATGCGAAAATTTTATTAGTGACCCAAGTGGCTGGCCCGTTGCCACTCCTGCCGCTACCGTTCAGCCAAATACTTCATGGATACGCTCTCTACCAACCACACAAAACACGATGCATAAATGTCTCAGTCAAATGTAGACAGTCGAAAGATGCGCTTCCTGCACTATCGCCCAAACTGACACGTCGACTTATCAGCCTAAACAGACACGATATCAGAATCAATGTGGACACCCTAACTGGTCACACATCACTTAACAAGGACCTTTTCACAAACGGCGTAACGGACAGTCCTAAGTGCAGAGGCTGTCTAGCCTAGGACGAAACGGTACCTCGTGTAATCCTGGAATATGCAGAGATGGTAGGATGCCAACCAACGGACAAAAACCTTAGTGAATACGAGGTCGCCCTGAGGATTCTGCGAACATCCCAGGAGTGTTCTGGAAGGAGCTGCGCTGGTTGGAATGACTGGCCAACACTGCACGTAAAATTGACCCTTTACCATACAATACCATAGCCGTGTATACAAGAAGTACGCCCGCCAATCGACCATGTCAAGCTGGCGGTTCATGTACTGCAGTTCATTATTTTTGGAGATCCGACAAGGGCTAGCTTTCATAAGTCGGCCCCGTCTGATTACGACTGCTGAAGAAATGCGATGCTGCCCGATCGACTTCTTAACGTCCAAGTAAGACAAAGCGGAACAGTTACTAGTATACTTTAGTTATTTCCACAGTATTATGTCCTATTGTATATTGCTATGGGGCAACGCTGCCGATATTAATACAATATTTGTGCTGCAGAAGAGGGCTATTCGCGCAATTTATAACCTAGGTCCTAAAGAATCGTTGAGAGCAAAATTCAAAGAAATTAACATCTTGACTGTTGTCTCAATATATTCTTGATAATGTATTGTATGTTCATAGGCACATAAGTGAATTTGCTAGAAACTGTCATAACCACAGAACAGACAAACCATAATGTTAACTCCAGGAACTGACATAAACTTATAATGCCTAATACGCGGCTAGGTCGAGTTTGTAAGTCTTTTGTGGGGCGATGTATATATATTATGCTTTTACAACAAGATCCCAGAAAATGTTCAAAACAAAATTATTACCATATTCAAAATAATTGTTAAAAAACGTTTGTGTGGTAAAGGTTATATAACATAAATGACTTTCTTAATGATACCACAGATTGGGTGTGGAGTGACCGCCCTCAGGCTATTAAATAATAAGTTTAATTGTTCAATATTACTTTGTAAACGTATTTGTTCGATGATAAAAAAAAGCCCGCTGAGTTTGTTGCGCCCGTTCTTCTCAGGTCTGAGGCATTCGTTTTGGAATTGGTGGTAGTTTTTGAGTTTCAATAAGTAATGTCACATCGCTATATCTCGCTAAAGCTCGATAACGGCTGGACCGATTTGGCTAATTTTGGTCTTAAATTATTTGTGGAAGTCCAGAGAAGGTTTAAAATAGGAATTTGAATAAATAGGAAAATGCTGCTAAATTTAATAAAAACAACAAATTTGTTTTTCCTTTGATGTGTCCATACATAATTTCTATGAGAGAATTTATTGACGCACGGTTTGACAGTTCTGCTGTGAAACAATTTGCATATTTTACAAAGTAAAATCAAAATCAAAATTCATATAAAAACATTATTTTATTTATTATACACAGAACGACGTCTGTCGGGTCAGCTAGTTTTGAATAAAAATATTTGAATTTGAACAATACATTATGCAAGCCACTCTGACACCACTATATGGTTAAGATTTGAGTTGGAACTGTTGCAAGAAAACAAACTTTTTAAAAGTACGGACCCAAAAAGAAAAGGTAAATTTTTCCGCGCCAAAATTATAATATATTATTCAATACCTACTATTGATTTTCAAAGAATAATAGATATTAGTAGAGCCTGTAGATTGATCCACAACTTTAGAGCTAAACTATGATTTTTAAATATTTGGTCATTCGGTAGGTGGGCTCAAGTGTAAAAGTCTTCGGGCGTACTCGACACGCACGTAGTCGTTTTCCGCATCGTGCTATCTAATCTAAGACTGACAAGTTTTTTACCACCTTCAAGTTCATACCTTACTAGCTAATGCAAATTTTGCATATTAAGTTTAATTAAATTAACTTAATTTCAATTAAAATAGAATTCAATTTAAATAAATCTCCCCATTCTTATACATATTAAGCCTTGACTACACTAAACTGACATAGATTAGTTGTGCTACAGATATAAAAACGTCGTAAGAATAATTCATAATAAAATTGATTAACATAAATTGTCATGATATCCTTATAGATTTACTAGCTTCATTCATTATTTATTATGCAAGTTGACATGGTGATTAATATTAATTCAATGAAAAGATTCTGATTATAATATATTTAAATATCATAATTGATATTATTATTTTCGATCAACCTTAGCCCACTCTAGACTGTAAGTTTTTTTAAAAATACGGACACACTTTTATACAAATTATCTTGCCCCAAACTAGGCGGATCATATACTATGTGTGTAAGACAGGGATATATTTAGTACGATAATACATACATAAATATATATACATAAACATCCTTATTCTTACTCATATTATAAATTTGAACACGGGTCCTCTAGCTCAGTGGGTAAAATCACTTACCACTGTGCACCAATCCAGTGCCCTGTAAACGGCTCCATCTGGGTGTTTGGCGTGCAGTTTTCAAGGAACTTTCTTCACGTACAATCAAAACTATGAAATGAGCTTCCTTGTGCTGTGTTTTCAGGTACCAGTTCTTTCATTAAAAGTGCGTACACCTTTTTAAAAGTCCGGAAACGCTCTCGTGATTCCTCTGGTGTCGCAAGAGAATATGGGCGGCGGTAATCACTTAACCTCGGGTGATCCGGAGTGATCCGTACGCTCCTTTGTCCTTTTTTTATGAAAATAAGGGGCGAGACGAGCAGGACGTTCAGCTGATGGTAATTGATACGCCCTGCCCATTACAATGCAGTGCCGCTCAGGATTCTTGAAAAGACCTAAAAATTCTGAGTAGCACTACAACTACGCTCGTCACTTCGAGGTATAACATGTTAAGTCTCATTTTCCCAGTAATTTCACTAGCTACCGCGCCCTTTAGACCGAAACACAGTAATGCTTACACATTACTGCTTCACGGCAGAAATAGGAGCCGTTGTGGTACCCATAATATAGCCGGCATCCTGTGCAAAGGAGCCTCTCACTGGTAAAATCGTTTATCCTATCGTGCACAAAACAATATACTTACTGGAGTGAAACACTCCCATTATCACCAAAAGACAAACATTCTGCTACAATATAGACACAGGAAAATTTCTGTTCGAATTATTTCAATTTATTCAATTCAACAAGAAATAATCTACTATACGTGCCATTTAATAAGTAAGCTAGAGTTAAGGGCTCCTTTGTAGGTCTTTGTATTCAATTTTACGCTAAAATACCAGACTGAATACTAGGACTCACTGAGCACAAATTCAAGAAATATATTAAATCTTCTTTGACAAAGAAGACTTACTATAGTAAAGTCGATTATATAGAGGATAATGATGCATGGTCCATGCCTGGTTCTGCACAGGCCACCTAAAATTGTATAATACTGTATTAAATAGGCTAAGTTGTGATATGATTCAAAAGATGGGCTTAGGGTTCCTTACATCAGTTCTTCTCTCCATGTCACAGCCCCACGCACTGACGTAGCTTCAAGTTATTGTCAGTTGTTCTTCTTTATGTTATTGTCAATCCCTATGGTAAATAAATATATTTAATTTCTATTTAAACCCGCCATTGACAATATTCTTCACAATTATGTCAAGTAACATTAACTTAAAAAACGGAACTCGTCATGATTACTACATTTAAACCAGTTCTTAGCGTCACAGTGTCAGTTAAATTGATGTCAAGAACAAATATAAGATTATGCAATTACAGAATCATGGCATACCTACCTATAATCATTATTATAATTCACTTTATGAAACCTCGAATAAAATACTGGATGATATGTTTCTCTCACGAGAGAAAAAAAAATTATGCTTGCTTGTTTGTTCCCTATGCGTTCTAATACCATAGACCACATTTTGATGTACTTTGGCCCGGAAAATCTACTTAAAAAAAAAGAATTTTATCGTCTCTTTTTTACATTGCAACTACATATAAACGTTACGCTTATAACATATTAGCTTATAGGCAGTAAACGAATATAGACTTAAATATCGAAATATATAATGAATTCGAGAGAAAACAAGGTCAAGATCATACCAATTGGTAGCTACAAAATCAGTAGGTATTGTAATAAAATAGGTTCTTATTAATCAATGGCATAGAAAATGACATAGTAATGCCCTAACATACCCTGCGTAATCTTTCACTATGCTAGACAACATTCCTCTGTTCGCGCAATGTATCCCAAGTGTTCGCTGATTGTCCAATGATATTATAATATTAAATACTTTTAAATATCATTGTGATAGTCTATAATTTTTATTTACCTATATTTCCTTACATCTATACATTTAAGTATTTCCTTATAAATCTGCTCTTATATAATATATATATCGTATCACACCGTTATTTTCCAAACTGCTCCGCAAAGGCTTCTTTGGTTATTATGAAAGTATGTAGATTCGGTAGGTTTGAGCATCGGTCGTAATCTATTTTTCATATCGCTGAGACGTTTATTTAAATAAAAGTGTTTCGTTAGTACTTATTGTGTTATTATTGTCATTATAAGGTCCGGCGTTAGCGGTAAAGGTTCCTCCATTTCCACTCTTCCTAACAGCTGGACCGATTTTTCTGGAAATTTTAGACGTGTGTAGGTACCACCTACAGGACAACGTCTGTCGGGTTCGTTAGTATTTGTATAAATTAACAATATTTGTTGAAGATGTCGCAAAAATATAAGCCGCCTGGGAGCTTTCAACGAAAAAACTGTCTAAACCCTTTGAGATATAATAAAATGTATGGTGGAATTGTGTATCTTATATAACTCTACAAAAAAGTCCGTGATGGCATATATACATATGCCATCACGATTAAGAGATACATCTTAAGGATAAAATACTATATAAATTTTTTTATTTTTAACTAACTAAATAATGAGAACACATTTCCGATGGCTTTAGACTACATTTTTCTAGAATTTTTACAATATATTTTTTTATCTATTGACAGAACAGCATCTGTTGGGTTAGCGTGTTAATATATAATTTTAATAATTACAGATCGCAAGTCCAGCATGTACAGAACTGGAAGTTGTGATGATGGACTGGCTGGGTCAGATGTTGGGGCTCCCTGAAGAGTTCCTGGCTCGATCTGGAGGCGAAGGTGGTGGCGTGATTCAGGGAACAGCTAGTGAGGCCACACTCGTGGCACTTCTGGGAGCTAAGTCCCGGGCCATTCACAGGACTAAGGAGCAACACCCAGACTGGAGTGACGTTGAAATCCTATCGAAGCTTGTGGGATATTGTAACAGTGAGTTTAGATAACTGTGTTTTTCATTTCTGTCACATATTTTAGTAAAATAAGACTTACTTAGACTTAAACGAATGTAATAATTATGACTATCAATATGGCGCGTACAATTTTATTTACGTGATTTACCCGTTTTAGGTTATAATTTGTTTTTGTTATTTTCTTGAAAATGGTGCATTACCTTGTCATAAGAGTGGTACCTACCATTATAATCGTGGACTTAAGCTCTATCAACTCCAATATTTTTTTCCTCCTAATTCGTGTTACGGAATACTAAGTCCAACCCCTGCAATGACTTATTCACATGACTTTACAGCTTAAAAAAATATTTTTAAATATGTAACAAAACAAAGATGAAAGAACGTTCTTACTCTTTGGCATATGTCAAATAGGTTTTCACTTATTTTTTTATTCATAAATAATCAAATTTCGTATAAATTAATGATTTTAGAGCAAGCACATTCATCTGTGGAACGCGCGGGTCTACTGGGAGGTGTTAAGTTGCGTTCTTTGAAACCGGACAACAAACGTCGCCTCCGAGGTGAAACCCTGAAAGAAGCTATAGAGGAAGACTTAAAAAATGGACTCATACCCTTTTATGTAAGTCAAACATAGTATTTGAGAATTGGACGTTTTGCATTTGCTATACACAGATAACGTTTTAAGACGCTTTTTTTTAATACAATTTAGTATGTACCGAAAAATGTCCTTAAATATTATAAATGCTTTGAGTCACGTTGTTTGTCCGCGATGAATACCTAAACTACTGAACCGATTTAAATAAAATTTTGCACACTGTTTGCAGCGTAATCCATTTTGGGAGATATGATAGTTTTTATTTAGATTTGTGACCCTTAATATATTTTGATTTAAAATTTTATTTCTTTATGAAAGATTCGATGAGATAGATCTTTGTGACTTTATTTCATTACAAGAACAGGTTGAAAAAGTTAATAATTATTTTAATTTTGTAAATATGCACTTTAAATCATAAATTACTATCTTAAATCTTAGCATACTATTTTTATTCAGTTACCAATCCTTATTTTTTTATCTATAAAATATCATTTATTGTCCAATGTATTGTGTGTGTCCTCTGAGCTAATTGCTGAAGTACAACATTGTGTGTGTCCTCTGAGCTAATTGCTGAAGTACAACACTGTACGAACGAATTATTATATTAATAATTAATACGTACTACAGCAGAAAATCGTTAGTCAAAAAAACGACGATCTGATTAAGATCGCCGGAATACGTTGGATAATGGCAGCGCATGACCGATCGTCGTGGAAATCTTTGGGGGAGGCCTTTGTCCAGCACTGGACGTCTGCTGGCTGATGATGATGACAGCAGACAATAATTTATTTTCCTCAATCTACAGGTGGTGGCAACATTGGGAACGACCTCATCCTGTGCTTTCGACAATCTTGAAGAAATCGGCGACGTCTGCCGCGAGTTTGATGTTTGGCTTCACATCGACGCCGCCTACGCCGGCTCTGCGTTCATATGCCCTGAATACCGGTACCTAATGAAAGGAATCGAAAAGGCAGACTCATTCAATTTCAACCCACACAAATGGCTATTAGTTAACTTTGATTGTTCTGCACTGTGGCTCAAACAGCCACGTTGGATTGTCGACGCGTTCAACGTGGATCCGCTGTACTTGAAGCATGACCAGCAAGGTGCCGCCCCGGATTACCGCCATTGGCAGATACCACTAGGGCGTCGGTTTAGATCGCTCAAATTATGGTTCGTACTCAGACTGTACGGTGTTGAGAACCTACAGAAATACATACGGGGCCACATCGATATGGCACACCTTTTCGAGAAACTCTGCCTATCGGATCCGCGTTTTGAAGTTGTGGAAGAAGTCGTTATGGGTCTGGTTTGCTTTAGGCTTAAAGGTGACAACGAAACTAACGAGGCATTACTGAGGCGCATTAACGGGCGTGGAAAGATTCATTTGGTGCCATCCAAAATCGACGATACATATTTCTTGAGGCTTGCCGTGTGTTCACGGTATACTGTCGACAACGATATTCATATTTCATGGGAAGAAATCAAGGCTTCTGCAGATGAACTGCTCGCCGAAAAGAAGACGCATGCTTAAAATAATTAGATTAATATTCTTGTCTACGCAGACCAATATTGTTATTACCTTATAGTTTATAAATTTCGCTTAAATGTTATTAACTAATATATTCTTGTTTATGTGTAAATTGAATAGGAGATTATTTATAGGATGAATGTTAGTGACAGATATTCATTTTTTATTGTACAATGTCCAGATGTTTTATGAAGTATCTTGCCAAATATTTATAATATTAGAACCACAATGGATGGCCAAAAAGCTGAGTAATTATCATTTGAATCTGAGTACTTGGAGTTTTATTTAAAATAAGTATTATTAATTTTCCTCGCAATGAATAACTAAATGTTTTTTTTATTGTTGATACGTGAGTTGTATACGTGTTCGTCAAATCGTTGCATAGGTGGCAACATTAGTACCTATATGGGGTAGTACACCCACATTTTAAAGTATTTGTATACGTCCCATGTTTAAATGCTTAGTGGATTTTGTGATGTTTGTTCTGTGTTGTTCTATATGTGAATGTAGAAATATGTAATTCATGACAATAAAACAATAAAAGAATGAATTTGGGTATGTTTTATTTAAAAATACGTTAGGTACATACTAGGAAGGTTATTATCTACTGTTGTTTTTAAATTTCACACCGTTCCTTACAAATAATTTGTTTATTTATTTTAAATGGTACACACAGCACAAATACATAACATACCTACAGGAAAACTGTCAGCTACTTAGATATGAGCACACAGCATGTTTAGCAGAAATAGATAAGTATTTAAGATGCAGTAATATTGAAATTCAAATTCAAATATTTTTATTCAAAATAGGATGTGACATCACTTATTGAAAGTCAAAAACTACCACCCATTCGAAAACGAATGCCTCAGACTTGAGAAGAATGGGCGCAACAAACTCAGCGGGCTTTTTTTTTCATCGAAAAAATATGTTTACAAAGTAATATTGTACAATTAAACTTATTATTTAATAGCCTGGGGGCGGTCACTCCATTCCCAATCTGTGGTATCATTAAGAAAATCATTTATGTTATAGTAACCTTTACCAGACAAACGATTTTTAAAAATTCTTTTGAATAACGTAATACTTTTGTTTTGAACATCTGGGATCTTGTTGTAAAAGTATATACATCGCCCCACAAAAGACTTACTAACTCGACTTAGCCGAGTAGTAGGCATTATAAGTTTATGTCTGTTCCTGGTGTTAACATTATGGTTATGATAATTTCTAGCAAATTAACTTATGTGCCTATGAACATACTTTACATTATCAAGAATATGTTGAGAAGCAACAGTCAAGATGTTAATTTCCAATAGCCCTCTTCTGCATCACAAATATTGTATTAATATCGGCAGCGCTGCCCCATAGCAATATACCATAGGACATAATACTATGGAAATAACTAAAGTATACAAGTCGCGCCGTATCTATGTCAGTTAATTGTCTAATCTTTTAAACCGCGTATGCAATTTCAATTTAAATTAATTGCAATTCCATAAATATAGTCCTTAAATATAATATTTGGAGTTAATACTATAATTATTATACAAGGCAGTATATTATGGATACCCAGTTTGGGTGTCACAATTTGGTCTGAATAGCAGACCGTAGTAGGGAGACCCATATTTTTATTTATTTTAGTTTGGCTCGTTTAAAAAATCATCTACGGCACAGTAGCACTTTTCTAGTAAAATGTTTTTCAGTGCTTTAATAAATTCATTCATGCTGCAGAACTAAGTCTGTTCGCCAATCCTTCAATATGGCGGCCCCATTGTAATTTGGAATCTAGAGTTTGCTAAGAAATATAGCAGATTCCACCGGTTTTATCACCTCTCCGTTTAACAAAACACTTGCATATCCAAACATTTTTGATATTTGGTAGTTTTCTTGCTATTTAACAATAGGTTATTAGCGCTAAAATAGTACACGATGTCAGATAGAATATCGTTCAGTTCGTCATACATAGCTTGGTTTCTTTTCACGTTGAAATCAGTGAAGTGTCGTCCGCAAACATAATAATAAAAGATCTTAAATCTAGCTTTACGTAATGCAATGGATATATTACCTATAAAAGAGAGAATAATAAATATTTATACAAATAAACGTGAATAATGTTGGCAAAACAAACGTTTAACGAAATACATTTTTATTATTTTTTTTTTTTAATTATTTAAAAATGTAATAACGGTTACGTTAACAAAAAAGACTTTTTTATGATGCCTCACTTTACAATGGGGCATATATTGATAAATATATCAATCTATTAGTCAATAGGCTAATAGATTTAGTTCTTCAGCATTCGCAGTAAGAAAGATTAGACAATTAACTGACATAGATACGGTGAGACTAGTATACTTTAGTTATTATCATAGTATTATGTGCTATGGTACATTGCTTTGTGCAATATAACCTATATTAACACCATGCTAGTGCTGCAGATGAGGGCTATTCGTGATATTTATAACCAGGTCCTAAAGAAGCATTAAAAGCAAAATTTAATCTAAATAAACATTTTAACGGTTGCCTCTCAATATTATATTCTTGATAATGTTCTGTATGTACATTGTACATGCAACATTAACGAATTTTCTAGAAATTGTGGTAATCATAATGTAACACCAGAAACAAAATTGTTACACCTAAGTAATTATCGGCTAAGTCGAGATGATACCTAAATCTTATGGGGCGATGTAGGTAGGCCTATAAATGCTTTTACAACATGATTGGAGAAAATGTTCAAAACAAAGAGACGTTTATGTGTTAAATGTTACAACTTATAACCTATATGACTTTCTTAATTCTAGCCCAGATTGGGAATGGAGCGACTGCCCTCAGGCTATAAAATAATAAAACAGTAGGCAGTAAATTATGACACAAAATCTATGGGTCAACCGATAAGCGGATTTATAGGCGACAGCTAGTATTAGGTACCTACCAACTCTCTTTGAAGATTCTATTTATCTGTCGAGTACGCTCACACCACGCTTACATCTGACTATTTATTTGAAGAATTATTATCGGAAGTAACGCATAATCTAAATCACGAAATAATTATGTGTATATTTTTCCCCCTCACAATTCCAAAAAATTCAGAGAGAGAAATAACTAAAGTCATTCATTTTTAAATAGTTGACATAGGCATATTTCTAAGAACAGAATAATGGCTGAAAATTAACTGAATACCAGGAAAAGTAAATCTTCTATTTGTCATTGAGTTTGTAATTGTGCTGTCATGTAACCTATTCAATACCTAGCAAAATTTATGAGTTTTTTATGCATTACCGATGTCTATTTTTAGGTAAATGTTTAAAGCAAAATGAAATTGGCGAGTGTATCACCCTCGTGGCTGACAAAATGGAATATTTTTATGGAATATGTTTGTTCAAGAGGATTTGGTACATATATAGAGTTATCACGAAGATCGCGACGGTCTTTGAGTAGTGGAGTTTGTTCTCGGAATGAACAGTGTATTTTAGATTCCTGTTGCATAAATCCTGCTTGTAAAGAGCCACGTGTCATCATTGTTGGGGCGGGAATGGCTGGTTTGTCTGCAGCTCATCGTCTCACGCAGTGTGGTGTTCGAAATTTTGTTGTACTGGAAGCAAAAGAAAGGTAATTTCAAAATACCACTGTTGTATATCAAGTTATATTGAGTAGGTAGGTTAAATGAGGTACTTACATATTTAAAGAAGATTTATACAAAAATATTTGTCATAAATAAGTTTAAGTATATACTTACCTATGTATTTACAACTAGATATACCATGGTTGTTACGTATCTAATAATTATACCATGTTTAAAAATGTAACTTACAATTTTAATTTGGTGAAAAGGCCCGCTGATATTCTTGCTCCCGTTGTTCTTTGGTAATCTATATTAAATGTACCTAAATATTGTAGGTGGGTATAATATGAAGGATCTTTTCGAATGGGTGGTAAATTCTGTGTCTAAGTGATAGCTTTAGTTTCCAACACTGAATAAATATACTTGTTACCTACATTGACAGCCCTTCGATAGTTATTGGAACTCCCTGAATTTAATATCTATCTATTGCTTCTTATTTATGTCGCAGCGAAAAGCAAGTTTAGTTATGGAAAAATACGTTTCTAGGAACCGACTTATGAGTAGATACATTGTTTCCAACGGGATCAAACACGCAGCCTAAAGCTCAACGCTCAAACACATAGTTACCTAAAGTAACGCTTTAGACTTACAACTACATATAAATGTAATTTTATAAGATGTAATAATATGAAACAATTGTTTTTCAGACCTGGTGGTAGAATTCATTCCTGTTGGCTGGGCGACGCTGTTATTGAAATGGGTGCAGAGTGGATATACGGAGCGTGCTTGCCTAATTCAGTTTACACACTGGCGTCTCAGGACCGGCTATTACAGACACCCCTTCCTCGATTGGATCCATCAAGAGGGTTATTTTGCACAAGCGAAGGGCGAGCTGTTGATTTACCCGTGACCATAACAGCATATCATACATTTCGGCAAATAGAACAGCAAGCTGCAAATTTGTTCAGATTGGGCGGTGAAATGCCACATGGAAGTTTGCTCAATTTTCTCGGTTTGCGAATTCAACAGGAACTGCATAACTTTCCAGAGGATCAGAGATATGATGCCGCCCGCGTAATGTTCGGTCTTTCAAATATATTACGCAACCGTTGTGGCGATGATCTTTCTTTGGTGAGCGCAGATCAATACGGCAGTTACATTGAACTACCAGGCGGAAGCGTCAGAGTTCCACTCGGTTACGTCGGAGTGCTGGCACCTTTGCTCCGAGGGTTAACAGACAACTGCATTCGCTACAACAAGGCAGTAAATGTGATAAGATGGGGCAAAGGACAAGCAGGAGACGGCAGAGTACTAGTTAAATGCTGTGACGGGGAGGAGCTTACAGCAGACTATGTTATTGTGACATTGTCATTAGGGTGTTTGAAGTGTCAAGCCGATAAATTATTTGCTCCCCCTCTTTCCACATGCAAACTTGATGCCATTTGTAGCTTAGGCTTTGGTCTGAGTGATAAAGTTTTCCTAGAGTATGCTGAACCGTTTTGGGTTTGTCATGAAGGTAATCTCAAACTAGCTTGGTCGGCAGAAGAACTGCAGTCGAGGAGCGATTGGAGTAAAGGAGTGTGCTCTGTGGATGAAATGCCAGGCAGTAAGCATGTTTTGTGTGCATGGATTTCCGGCCAAGAGGCGGCGATGATGGAATCGATGTCTGATGGCGATGTGGCTGAAGGTCTCACCCAACTATTACGCAAGTTTACTGGAAATCCGTGTCTGCCATATCCTCAGATGATGTTGAGGTCCCGATGGGCGTCCGACCCGCACTTCTGCGGCGCCTATTCATACATGGGTTGCTGCTCGACTGTGAGCCACCAGTGTGAACTAGGCACACCCTTGCCTGGTCCTTGTGACGCGGGGGCTCCTATTCTCTTGTTTGCTGGTGAAGCAACTGTGCCAGGCTACTTCGCCACTGTACACGGTGCGCGTCTCAGTGGTATTCGCGAAGCAGAACGTATCGTTTTACTCACTAAAAAGTTCGATGGTCCTCCACCACCATAAACTTATTCATTACTGTCTATTGTTTTTTTTTCTGTTGATATTTTGTGTTTTTTTTTAATGTCTTTGATTAAATAAATTTTAATTCTAAATTTTATTAATTATTCTGATAAAACTCACTTCAATAAGAGACATGTTTGTTATTTTAAATTTATTGTTACTAGATCACAATTATAGAAGTATATGATTATAATCTCCTGAAACTAGTCTAGCAAACAAAGACAATCTGATTACACAAAAGAACCCTTAAATTAGTAGATCATTTTTTGTTTACTGTTTAGTTTATATTTCTTTTTTTTTCTCTACAATAATTTAACAAACACAAGAAAAGTTTTCTTCGTTTGTCAAGAGGAGTTGACATTAAACAATTTTAGCTCACTTTTTCAGCCACAGTGGCTCATTTAATGGTAAGAAATGATTCCCATCATCCATCTATGACAACAAGAATTTATTTTTAGTAGGTACAGTTAATTTATATGATATATAAGTTACCTACATACAAAATTTTAGTCCTTTCAGAAAGCTACCAACACTTGTAGTAGCAATATCTCGAAATTCAAACACAATATTATTGTTACAGTAATACAGATCCCTAGATTGAACACCATACAAATATTTATAATACGAACAAACAGGCCAGTGGAACTTAATTGTATACCAAGTGTCTTTTTTAATCAATAACGAATCAGGAAATTCTATTTGAATTGTGGAATCATAGTCAACTGCTTGTTTGTAAGTAAAATTTTTAATAATACTATTATCTGATTCACAAACTATTGAAATTCTAAGATGCTCGCAATATTCATTATTTGGACTACGGTAAATGTTATCAAAGGGAGACATTTGTGATTCGACTTGGAGACAATGAATCAATATCGACCTATTTGATTTAAACCTTGATTGTACATTACAGTTTTGGTGGTTGATTGTTATTGGACATTCTGATCTAATGGGAGCACGGTGGCAGAGATCCCATTTAATTTGTAGAAGACCTCGTTTTGCATAGTTATTATTCAACTTACAGATTGTTTTTTGTAATTTTTTATTTGACAAAGTTGCTCTTAATATGACCACTTCTTCATCTGACAGGAGAAGATTTTTTTCATCATTTATAATGAGATTTAATTCATTTAAGCATAATGTTTTGAACCGCAACAAACAAAATAAACCATTACTTATTAGAACATCTCTTCTACTACTGAGATCGTTGGGAATGTTGTTTTGTTCACAATAATATTTAGTCCATTCAAATACATGTCTTATTAATTTCAATTCACTTATATTGATTTCATTGCTCTCTAGAATTAAGTGTAAGCAAACAAGTGAAATTTCATTGATGTGTTCTTGAAACAAATACTTTGCATATTGGCAGAATAGTTTTCGAGCGGAAGTAACTAGTGTAGCGACCTGAATATAATCTGGATAATTTAATACAGTTATAACATTGTCAATGCTCATATTACTCAATACATAATCACAGCAAATAGAGGCTAAGTCATCAAGTAAATACTTCTTTGCTGCATACAATAAATCATATGCTTCTTCAATGGATGTTACGTCTACTTTATCTGTATATATGTAATTCAGAAGTAGTTGAAAAGTACATGGATTTATATCTGTGATGACAACTTTATGACTTGCTGACAATGGGCCGTAAAACATTGCTTCAAATACAGGGCTGCTAATACCCAGTATCAGTTTATGAGCTTTGAATTCTTTATCGTTAACAATAAAACTGCAATCGCTCCAATCATACGATATCAATAGTTTCTTCACTCTGTTGTATAAACTACTTTGTTTCTGGCTTTGAAAATATATATCCATCTGCAAAGAGAAATTAATATTTTAATATAAACCCATATTATAAGTTGTATCTGTTGATGAAAATAATAAAATATCATTATTCATAAATTGGTATCCATGAGGTTGCACACGGAGCCAGAGCAGGCCTAGAACAAGATGGGAGGATGAATTCAAACTCACAGCGGGCCCGAACTGGAGAAGAGCGACCCACAACTGACTCCGATGGAAAGAGCTAGAGGAGAACTTTGCCAAGCGGCATACTGTGTTAAGAGACATACTCTAAATCAGAATAAAAAGGGCTTAATCGATAGATAGATAATAGAATCTCATTATATGATTAAATTATAATCTAACCGTCTATTTTATACAAGGTGGACGTATAAAATTAGTATTCCTAAGTTTTTGTAAGAAATTAATGAATGTGTTTTTGTTTTACTTTAAAATTATTTGCCTGTTTCATCTTAAATATTCATATTATAACCCACTACAAATGTAATTAAACACAAAGTCATTTTAAATTTAACTTGATCATTTTTACTTGTTGTTTAATCTAAAAATATTTTCTGTATGTATTATCTCACATTACATCTTATTGCTTTACCAATATTATAATACAATATAGTGTAAGAAAGTAGAGGTAATGTGCAGATATATTCAATTTGACAATATAAGCCATTTAGTTACTTATATCATAATGGCATACCTCTAGGTATTAATGATTATTTACATGTTTCTCTCAGAAGATGATAAACCAGTGAGTGATGTAAGAAACTTGTATTTTCTATCAAGATCTTTTTAGAAGAATTAAGAAGGTCACGGAATGGAGTTAAATTAACCTTAACCAAGATTCATGTACAGTACAGGCCATCACCACTTCACAATAACATTCTACTTAATGTCTACTCTTGCTTAATACTTCCAGCATACATTCATTGAACCAAATTTAATAAAAAAACATACCTTTGGATTCAAGCAGGTATATATACTATACCTAGTATAATATTATAAATCAGAAAGTATATTTTTAATCACTCCAAAATGGCTAAGTGGACCTGAATGAAAATTTACACACTCATAGGTTGACTGACTATATGAGATATATTGACTGGAAAAGATCTAGGATGTGTTTTTATGTAATAACAACATCAAGTAACAGGTATTAGATTATAGTATATTGTAAAAAACATACATAATAAATTCTAACATTATCTTAGTTGAAAACTTTAGACTATATTTAATTTAATCACATTTATGTAAAAATTTAGGATCAATGAACGGATAACGGTAAATATGATCAGAATACCTGTTTATGGATCATTGTTATCCTTGAACTTGAGCATTATTACGATGAAAACATTTAATGACGTATAATATTGTGAGGTTTAATTATTACACTCGATAAGTTTTACAGTTTAATAGTTATGATGGTTGATGCTAATAAAATAAGTTTAATATTCTACTAAAGTGATGATTACCTTAAAAACTGTTTCGCACGTGTGAAATGTTGAGATTTGTCTGACTTTAATGAATGATTATGTACAAAAAATAACCTTGGTTTAACCTGCGTATTTGCAAATAACAATAAAAAATGTGTACAACTGCAAGTATTCACATCACCTCACATGCAAAATGCAAAACAAACAGAGCAGGCGCCTGGCATAGCAAACAGGAAACATCAAACAGGTACCTATACCTAGTAGCAAAGAATATACACTTGTATTATATAGGTATATCAAAATCTGTTTAGTTTTAAAACTGTACCTACCGAGTTAATTCGTATTTCGTATAGCTACTCTTTGTTAAGCTCTTGACGTTTCTCATACATTGATATTTGATAAGACAACCTCTGAAATCTGAAATAGCACTACGTCCTGTGTCCTGTCGGCATGTGATCATTTTATTTCCTGTCCTTCGAAACATTTATTTTAGAGTACTAAATTATAAAATAAAACAAAAATAGTGTAGCTGTACCTACAGCCAATAATATCAATTAATACAAATGTCTAATATCTAACTTGTAACGTAATACCTTCGTAGCATTATAGATCGTAGAAATATTAATCGTGCATATTAACTGTAATAAGCGTATGCCGAAAGATTCGTTCTGAAAAGAACATTTTATTTTAAATACCGTAATATTAGCTCTGATAAGAACCATTTCATAATGCTGTACATCACGTCATAGAATCATGCAGGTCACCAGTAGTCAACTCATCGAAGTACAAGCATCGTCACGTTCTCTCGACGACCGCAGATATACTCACGTGATCAGTCATATGCTCCGCGTTACACAACCGCTTAGCATGGCCGAGCGTCGGGGCGTCACCATTCATTCAATTTTAATCAATGAGCGACAGAGTAGGTGCTAAATGCTCATTGACATCGGATGATCGAGGTTCGACGCGAGTTTACCCAAGCGAGCGGTTTCTGGCCGGTTTACTGCGATAGCATTAGTAGAGTTTTTTAGAGCGAGATAGAACACATAATATTACTCTCAATTCTTATTGAATGAAACGTTTTACTATTAGTCAAAATATATTGGTGTGTATTTTCTAAACTTGTAAAAGGATTTTGTATATACAGGGTGGCCCACCCAAACCGGTCAGTATGGGGAATTCAGAATATATAAGAGATAGAAGAGTATCTTCTAAGGAACCATGATATCGATTTTGCTGGCTTGAAGACAGCCCTTCGTTCAAGGTTAACAAACACCTGTTCATGGATCAATGAACTACCACCAACCGTATTATTAGGCCTGCGCGCAGTTCTACGATCGGACACAGGCGTTAGCGCCGCTGAACTAACATACGGTTACAATCTTCGTCTACCAAGTGATTTCTTCGACATAAGCACACCAACATTATCTACCTCATTGGATCATACCTACGTTGATAAATAACGTACCCATATTGCAGCTAATAAACCACACTCACCTACTTCACATCGTAAAAACAAACACATATTTGTTCATCAAGACTTACATACATGTAGTCGCCGTTGCAGTAGCCGATGTGATACTACAGGGTATGGATATTTTTATACCAAACTCTGTAGTACCCATCGGTGGCAGATCACAGCCCTGGTTCGATGCGTCAGTTAAAGCAGCATCTGACTGCAGAAAACAGGCGTATCGAACTTGGGTAGCGGCGCTGGGCTCAAAGGATTCGAACTGCACAGTTCTTAAGAGCAAATACAACCGTGCCTCCAGATTTTTTAAGCGGCAAATCGCCCGTGTAAAGTCAAAACACGTCGTCAAAATCGGCGAGCAGCTTTCCAGTTACCCCACCGGAACACGCAAGTTCTGGTCGTTGTCGAAAGCTGCTCTTGGTAACTTCAGCCAGCCGTCCATGCCGCCGTTGCACATGAGGAATGACACCCTGGCCCATACGGCAAAAGAGAAAGCCGATCTCTTGTGCACTCTTTTCGCCTCCAACTCGACTCTTGACGACAACGGAAAAACACCGCCGACCATCCCGCGGTGTCAGAGCTCTATGCCTGAAGTACAGTTCAGACAGAAAACTGTTAGGCGAGCTCTGTTTTCGTTGGACGTCAGAAAGTCGAGCAGGCTGGATGGCATTTTTCCAATCGTGCTTAGAACGTGTGCCCCTGAGTTGACGCTGGTGCTAACGCATTTATTCCGGCACTCTTATTCTAAAGGCGTAGTCCCTGACTCATGGAAGTCAGCCCTTGTCCATCCGATCCAAAAAAAAAGGAGACAGTTCGGATCCGGCAAACTACAGGCCTATTGCTAATACCTCCCTGCTCTCCAAAATCATGGAGAGCATAATTAGCCGTCAGCTCTTGGTATACCTAGAGGGTCACCAGTTGATCAACGACCGACAATACGGGTTTCGCCATGGTCGGTCGGCAGGTGATCTTCTGGTATACCTGACACATAGATGGGCTGCGGCTATTGAAAGCAAGGGGGAAGGCCTGGCAGTTAGCCTGGATATAGCAAAGGCCTTTGATCGTGTATGGCACAAGGCGCTCCTCTCCAAACTTCCATCATTTGGGCTTCCCGAGAGCTTGTGCAAGTGGACCTCCAGATTCCTCACTGGGCGTAGCATACAGGTCGTTGTTGACGGATATTGCTCGAACCCGAAGCCCGTGAATTCTGGAGTGCCCCAAGGCTGTGTGCTGTCTCCCACGCTGTTTCTTCTGCATATCAATGATATGTTGGACACCTCCAACATTCATTGCTATGCAGACGACAGCACTGGTGATGCCATATACACGGGCCATGCAGGTCTCTCTCGGGAAATCGTCGACTAGTGCCGGGAGAAACTTGTGTCTTCTATCGAGTCCTCTCTTGAGAAGGTCGCGGAATGGGGAAAATTGAACCTTGTCCAATTTAACCCCCAGAAGACTCAAGTTTGCGCGTTTACCACTAAAAAAACCCCATTTGTCGGATCACCGCTCTTCGACAACACTTCCCTCAAAGCCTCGCCTAGTATCGGAATACTGGGTCTCGAAATCTCGAGCGATTGTCAATTTCGTGGTCATCTGGAAGGCAAAGCCAAATTGGCTTCAAAGAAACTGGGCGTCATTAATAAAGCACGGCAATACTTCAAGCCGGCCCACATACTAGCGCTCTACAAAGCGCAGGTCCGGCCACACATGGAGTATTGCTGTCATCTCTGGTCTGGCGCACCCCAGTATCAGCTCGATCCATTTGACCGCGTGCAACGCAGAGCAGCTCGAATTGTCGGGGACCCAGTGCTCTGTGAACGGCTGGATCACTTGGCGTTGCGTAGAGATGTCGCTTCATTGTGTGTCTTCTACCGCATTTATCACGGAGAGTGTTCCGAAGAGCTGTTTAACCTGATTCCTGCCGCCGAATTCCACCACGACACGCCACAAGTTAGGATATCATCCTCACCATCTGGATGTGTGGCGGTCTTCCACAGTGCGGTTTTCAAGGAGCTTTCTTCCACGTACTACAAAGCTGTGGAATGAGCTTCCTTGTGCGGTGTTCCAGGGACGATACGACATGGGTACCTTCAAAAAAAGCGCGTACACCTTCCTTAAAGGCCGGCAACGCTCCTGTGATTCCTCTGGTGTTGCAAGAGATTGTGGGCGGCGGTGATCACTTAACAACAGGTGACCCGTACGCTCGTTTGTCCTCCTATTCCATAAAAAAAAAACATGTAGTCATGTGTTTATTAGAATAGATTCAGTAAAACCACCACTACAAACACCATAGGACCGTACCGTGTTATCAAACGAAGCGGTAAAGTTTTTACCATTCAGATACCAGGTCGTCAAACAAACATATCGATCGACCGTTTGAAACCTGCATATTTATTAAATGAAACTGAAGAAAACAATACATTATATGCATTACCTTTACCTGTACAAGTTACCAATAACCTAACCGATACCATACCTGACAAATATACCACCAATACCCAAGATACGTCCCAGCCTATCAAAATGTCAAGGACAGGCCGACACATCAAGTTGCCGGTGCGTTTCACTTGAAGGGGACTCCTGTAGCTGTACCTACAACCAATAACATCAATTAATTAAATAATTAATAATTAAACAACTGTCTAATATCTAACTTGTAACGTAATACCTTCGTAGCATTATAGATCGTAGAAATATTAATCGTGCATATTAACTGTAATAAGCGTATGCCGAAAGATTCGTTCTGAAAAGAACATTTTATTTTATATACCGTAATATTAGCTCTGATAAGAAACATTTCGTAATGCTGTACATCACGTCATAGAATCATGCAGGTCACCAGTAGTCAACTCATCGAAATACAAGCATCGTCACTTTCTCTTTTCAACCTCACAGCAAGGCCGAGCGTACTCTACTAAAGCGTCGCGGGGTCGATCACTATTCATTCAATTTTAATCAATAAGCGACAGAGTGGGTGCTCAATGCTCATTGACATCGGATGATGGAGGATCGACGCGAGCTTACACAAGCGCTCGCTGGCCGGCTTACTGCGATAGCATTAGTTTTAGAGCGAGATAGAACACACAATTTTATTCTCAAATTCTTATTGAATGAAACGTTTAACTATTGGTCAAAATGTAAGCTTTAGTATTGGTGTGTATTTTCTAAACTTGTAAATATTTTTTAAGTAACAATTGTAATTGGTTAACTAGTTTTAAGGATTTTGTATACATATCGTGTAACTGAAGTAAAATATATCTTCCACATATTCCTCACAGTCTTCATACTACTCAAACAGTTGTTTTATTTAATCTCCAAACGCTCAGTCTCTAAAACTCCATACAAATATACCGTTGTAAATTAATATTATTAATAATTAATACCTTCTGTATTTTGTTTAAAATTTAATAAAATAAGGTTAAAAATAAATCATTAGCCTATAACTTGGCTAAGACTAAATCTATGTAATGGCGACATTTTGGTTGTCATTGTTTTATTTTATGTTTTTTTTATTACGACAAATTTACTGAAAATAGGTGACTATGGAACAAAAATTTATACTTTTGGAAAGAAACTTTCATATAAAATTTATTTGATACGAGCTTGTTACAAATGATATTGAAAACGTTAGGTGAAAAGCAATACTTACGTGTGGAAGCTCCTGGATTTTTACATTCACTACGGCTTTGGCAACCAGACACACAACACCCAACCATGGCCTTAACTTTAATAAGTTGAAAGGCATCCGTATCTCACACCAAATATGTTTCAAAACAATAAAATCACAAAAATTTATTTTCGTAAGCTCGATGATATGACATATCTTTGTTTATTTGCCCCAAAGCCAGGGGTGAGTTTTCAGAAGACTGTAGTGCCATCTGTTAGTTGGCCCTAAAATGAAAGCTTTGTCAGTTGTCACTCGCTTTAAAACCTTTCAACTTTTCTTTATTTATGTCACTGTCCAGTGCCCACTGGTCATGAAATGGCGGCTAGTTCTAGTGTTTGCGCATGTATGTATCTCTCGTGTTCCATTTTGCATATTTGCACTACTACATCTATTCTTTATGTTCTATGTTGTGACAAAATTAAATAACTAACTCTACGCGCAATTTCAACGTGGTAAAAAATTGCAATACCTACATTTAAAAGTAGTATTAGTTATTTAATTGCGTCACAACATTAAAAATGAATTTTATAATCGAAGTGACTATTTGTACGAGTACTGGACGAATAAATTATATTTATTCGTACATTTATTCATTTTGTTTTTTAAATTAAAACGTAAAACTTTTTCAACATTCTGTGTTGGAAAGTGGTTTCTTATAAATTTTATGATTCCTTTTTTATGTATTAAAAAACTTATCATAACACATTTGTCTGATTTTTTAATTACCTATTCAAATGTATGATCTGTGTTTTATTTACGCGTTTACCCGTTCAGAGGTTGTATTTTTTTTTCGTTAATATCTTGAAAATTGTGTATTGAATAAGATTAGTAGCACTATAAGCGTGGACCAAATCTCTATTACTATGATTTATAAAAATTGGTTAGGTTAGGTTATCTTAGAACAGTTAAAACAACGCACGAGCCGAGCGTAGCGGGCCGCGGTAGCAGCCGGCGAGTACCATAAACGAATCCTAGGCGTTTCTCTTTCTTTCCTCCACATATAAATGTCCAACCCTTAAAAATTTCATAGATTGTGGTTGGGTTATAATGCTTTTTTCTCTGGAACGGTGCATTACCTTGTAATTAGAGTGGTAGCATTATAATCGTAGAGTAAAACTCTATCAATTTAAATATTTACTACCTCATAATTCGTGCTACTGGATACTATGTTTTAACCTAAATTTCATTCAATGATGTTTTTTTTTTCTCTAATCCGATTATCGGACGACTAATTAGATTCATTCGTTTAGTTGCCGGACGAATAGCAACAGCCTAAAATGAAATTATTCGCCCGACTTCTGTACGAATAATAATAAATTATTTGTCCAGTACCCGTATCAATAGACTCAGCCTTTTATAATTTTGAGCTTGTAATAGTTATCTCCAGATGGCACTAGTTTTCAAATATACAGCTCATAATACGTCGAGTGGGCTCTCTGTTCCCTATATACTCGTAGTTTTATACTCTTTGCCTAAAGCTGATATAGGGCCAAATAAATAAGTGGGTTCCGCGATAGAGATGCAAGATCAATAGCTTTGTCATTTTCTTCTGTCTTCTCTATTTGTCATAAAGTATCTGACGCTACTTCTGTAGCGTTAATATTCTAAGATATTCAATATTGAATTTACCTCATCCAGTTTTCACCCTTATTAGGTGTACAAGATGGTTTATTTGCCTACGCAGTTATGAACGAGTGAATTCCCAAGCACATTTCGATCCGTTACTATTCAAGGCCACCAATATTCGACGTCATAGCTTTACGGACAAAGCACTTATGTGTCCACTTGTTCCCGGCCGGCGCAGCGAGCGGTCGTTATCAAGACTTTACACGAAGATCGTTCTTTGTGGAGATTTAAGCTTAATTTTATAATTAACATATACTATTCATTACAAAAACATAAAAGGAAATAAATAAAACAAGTAATTAACAATAATAACAATATTTATTTTAAAATATACCTATTTTTACACTTTTTTTCGAATGAAAAGTCTTTGTGAAATAAAAAAGAAAGACAATATGAATAATTTATACATGGTCTTATAGCTTGTTTCAATAGCTTTCAGTGACAGTCACTCAAATCACCCTAGTTATAAGCATTTTATAACTACACGTAAAATAATACACACGGGGAAAATGCCGCGAAAATGCCGGAAGCTTGCCGATCTACAGTGTACAGCGAGATCCGGAGCGCGCCGATGCGGAAAGGATAACATTATTATTTTAGGTTGATACGGATTGCCAATATTCTCTTTGAATATACGTTATCTATCGAAAGCACAAGTGTCAAATCACAAATGTCAATTGTGAAATTGTGAGATTTGTGACTAAAATATCTCTCGCGCCCGGTGTTTTCAATGATTTCAATAATATTTAAAAAGATAATGAAAATATGCTTTCAATGAAAAAATGTGTGTTTAAGTGCTAAAACTATGGCTACCAGTAATTCGGACCCCTTAGATGATTTCGATCTAAGCTTTCTTCATCCTACAAATAATGTAAGGTTATGGTTACTTGTTATGTTTTTCGTGATATTAGTTTTATTACCATTTATCAAAGCTATATTAGATTCAAAGATCAATCAAGTCTGATTGACTTGTTCAATATATATTTCCTCATGTTTATTTGTACATACTAAACTATCATACATCTAACCTGTTAAATTTAAGATAATTGATATTTAATTTTGTATTCTGCTTGCATTTGGTATTAATACAACATGTTGAGTTTTAACTATAATATCACAAACGAATAAATCTGACTGCTTCCTTAATTTGTGATGTGCTATCACATAATATTTAAATATATGTTTTTTACGTTTATAGGTAACTGACAGGAATGAAAAACAGCGCCAATCACTAGTCCACATTAAAAATAAAATTATTGCGAGCAAGTAAGTTTCTTCGTTTTAGCAAGTAGTGTAAATAAATAATGTGAATAATTTTTAAGCATGGAATATTCATATATATGTAACAATGGCCGGTGTACCGGCAGGCTTTGAAGGCTAAAGCCAAGGGTGCAAAATGTAACTCAAAAACGAAAATGCCTTACAGAATCTTATTATATACACATATATAAAAAGTCTTAAAAATTTAGCGTAATTAAGTACATAAATATTTCAAGAAGCATCTTGTTAGAAATGCAAATGACCACCTTACTAAGATATATTTTTTAATTGATATAGATTTAGATCTTTTGAACAAAAATGTAATATTTACCGCTTAGGGTGTACGTTACTTAAACAAACAATATGGAATATATAATAACATTCACACAATAAGATCATAAGTTTTTTACTTAGTATTTTTATAATATAATAATAATTATAATTTTGTTGATCCTGGGATAACAAAATTTGGAGAACATATATAATCCAAGCTAGGATATAAGTAGTACTAGTGCATGACTGTAAGTACACCATCAAGAAATCATACTGGGGAAGAAGATTTTCTTGCCTAAAGGGTATGAAAGTAAAGGAGAACATCTGATATAATGGTATAGTCACCATTATGTATTCCTAAAATATAATAATTTATATTTTATTACAGTTAAATTAACATAAAAAGGAATTAATACAATTGATTGTCAACTAGGGATTGTTTGCACAGGTTGTTTAATAGCTTGCTCGTAGTAATCTAATATCTTTTGATATTTTGTGTTATAAAATGACTAGAAAAACTAGTTTCAGCTCAGTTGAACTCTGTTAAACATGTATCTGGCAACATTTTCCAGAGAAACATTTAATAAATGCAAGTAATCTGTCTTTCATTTACAGCTCTCTAATACAGAAGTATTATGCGCAGAGAAATAAACTCAAAGAAGCAAATGATCTGTTAATAACAACTAAAGAAGAATGTAAGCGAGTTTGTATTGAATACAAAGCCAAATTAGATTGGTGTACAGAGCTGGAGAAAGTGAGTATCTATATAATACTAGCAGACCTGAGAGATGTTACCAGTGTGCAAGCCGGCTAGATTATAGGTACCACAATGGTGCCTATTTCTGCCGTGAAGCAGTAATGTGTAAACATTACTATGTTTCGGTCTGAAGGGCGCCGTAGCTAGTGAAATTACGGGGCAAATGAATCTTAAGATCTTATGTCTCAAGGTGACAAGCGACAAGGTGTTGCTCAAAATTTTTAGATTTTCAAGAATCCTGAGTGGCACTGCATTGTAATGGGTAGGGTGTATCAATTACCATCAGCTTAACGTCCTGCTCTTCTTGTCCCTTATTTTGATAAAAAAGATGTTGTCCTGCATGATACAACCTAGCGATTAGGATATTTAATATACATATTATATCAAAACACAGCATGCTAAAAAATTCATACACAAAGATTCATTCAAATCAATTCAGCAATTTTCTTGCAGTATAAATAAGCTAGATACCTAGATGCAGCGCCATCTGCTGGACTTATTTGTAAATCTAAACCATCCTTAAATCCACTTGAACACATACAAAAAATGTATTCAAATCGGTCCAGCCGTTGAGTTCACTGACAACACATGTACAGAAGAATTATGTATGAATGTATAAAAAAATATTATATTATAGTATAAATAATAATTTAATCAACGAATACTATTATTTAGATAATGTGAAAAGTAATTTTATCTTTTAATGTGCTTACAGGATAGGCAGCAGTTGAACGATAAAAACAAAGAATTAGAAAACAAAAACATATTATTGAGTAGCCAAGTTGAAGCTTTAAAATCACATACACATCAGCTCCAGGTACTGGTTTTTTTAATTACACTTATATTATTACGCATATATTGGATGCAGCACTTTACAAACTAATTTATTATGTATATTACAGCCATTGTAAATTTATAGTTTTGATTGAAGAGTGACCGTTGAGTTTCTTATATGTTCTTCTCATGAGCTCAATTATTTACAAACATATGGTGAATTCAGTAATTTAAAAGAAATATAAAAGCGCATAGTTTAAGCCTAATATTGTTGAATGATGTTTATTTGACTTTGACTTATAAATGTTGAATACTCTATGCCTATGGACTCATTATGAATGTTGCTCTACTAGGGCTACTTATAATAATTGTCACAAATTGTGTTGAAATCACTTTGTAGTTTGTGGTACAGATCACCTTGTTGACTATGTGCATGTTGCAGAACTATGTTTCAAAATACAAAATTATACATATTGATATTTTAATAAAAAATTTTCATTTAACAAATCTCTTTTAATTATCATACAAGGTAAATAATAAAATAATAAATAAGATAATATAAAAAGTAGATTGCTTATTAAAAAAAATATTTTCAGTTGCTGGTAAAGGAACAGGAATTATCGTTGAAACAGAGTAATATAAAAAATGAACCTGAAAAAAGAAATAAATCTATTGAGAAAAAAGTTTCCTCCCTAGAGAAGGAAAAGGGGAAATATTTAAAAGATATTCAGTGGATGAAGAGCATAATTCTTGGTCGCAGTGAGTATTTAAATTGTAGTTTGTAGTACTTGTATAAAGTATTTAAGAGGCAACTTACTAATCTTACTGTGTATCATCCAAAATATCAAAAATACAATCTTACAAAATTGGTCAAACTTAACAATTTGCAAACATCTAGCATTCTATAAATGCGCAATTTGTAAGAAATTTCAACAACAAGGCGCGGGGTGATGGTGGAATTAAAGCCGAGCTTCTGAGAGCTGGTGGTTCCCCTGCTGGGTATAGGCTGTTGAATTAAGCGTCTGTGTGGTCCAACATTATCGTTATATTACTATCCCGGCATTAAATAAACCAATTAGTACAGCTACTTAACTGTGATCTGTAAAGAAAAAAAAACAATACTCCATTCACCTAAATAAGTCAGTCTGTTTGTCCACCGTCACCGAGAACGAAATTATTTCTGGCCGAGAACATTTTGACGTTACAGTGATTGTTTGACCATCGCGACGAGTTAGAGGCGTCCAACATAATAACATTCTTCAAAAAAAAAACGTTGCATAACTCACATAGGTTAACACAACATCGCGTCGATTTGATTAAAATTCCTCTTTTTCTTAACTTCGCCCAAAACCCAAAGTTGCTCTATGGGATTTAAATCTGGGCTATTCGGTGGCTAGTCTAAGACAGAAATATTATGATGTGTAGAATTCTTTAATGGTGCATGTGGTGTACTTCGGATCATTATTGTGTTGGAATGTCCAATTGGAAGTAAACCTTCACCATATGGTAACATAGATTCTTCCAGTATATCTTTGTACTAGAGTTGATCCATGTTTCCTGCTATCAAGCTATCAGGTCCAACACAATGACCAGAAAAGTTCCACCAAAATGAAAAATTTTCCAACACCATGGTTTAATGTCACTTTTGTGTACTAGCAGTCGAATTCTGTAGTAGGAGGGTGTCGAACATATCTGTCAGTCCCATCAGAACATACTGTATTAAATTTTTTCTGGTCAGAGAAAATAATATTTTACCAGTGTCTTACTGTACAGCTTTCATACCCCCCAGCAAATGTAAGCCCGGCTTGACTATGAAACCATTTCAACATGTGTATCTTTCTTGCTATGTGGCCAGCCAGTTTGCATTATGTTAAGGTTGAATGTAAAATGTTTAACTATATATTATTGAATTAATTATGTTTTTTAACTGTATGCAATGACATTGTGAAACAGTTTTGCGATACCTAGAGAGATAAAAAAAAGACATGCAATAATTGTTGCTATCGTAAGTTTCAAAAAAGCTTGTTTTTCGGTAGAATATGGGTCAGTGGAAGACATGTTATGGGTGATTGGTTAATAAGATGTGATAAGTGCTATTTGTCTCTCACAAAAACAAAAAAGTAGCCAACTGCTTGGTATACTTGCACACTATCTGCAAATGGGCATTTAAAAAGATATAATCTGTTAGCAGGTGTATTATAATATTTTAAATTATTATTTAGTTGTTGGTTAAGAAAAAAAAAACTTTTCAGAGAAACTAACTAACTATCACCGAGATATTTTAGTAAAATATGAAAGTGGCAACAGTTGCGAGGACAGTTGTGGTTTATCTGATGAAAGTAATTTCAATGACAGTCCGCTGGGCTCTACACTGTATTCACCAAACTCTGAAGAGGTAAGCAAGATAACAGAAGCTAACTATGCCTTGTTACCTTTTATTCTCTAGGTTAATTTATATTAAATTGGTATGTAATTAATTTTTATAATACATTTCAGGATAATAATGCAGCTATTAAGATGTTGCGTAACTATGAAAACAACTTTATGAAATCAGGTAATTGGAATATTTCCTTAAATATTTTATTATAGCCTAAGCAAATATTAAATAATTCTACTAAATTATTTATTTTTAGATGAGACTGTGAGTGAAGATACGGGCCGAGCATCATCATTGGCCCTCTCTGATACTGACAAAACTTATGATAGCCCTGAAGACTTTTCAAAGACTCCCTTTGAAAATAGAATATATGTAGAAACTGCTACTAGTCCCATTAGGATTGAGGATGAGGGTATAACATCAGAAAACACACTGGAAGATGAAATTGTAACAAATCCACAACTATTTGAAGATGATTTCATGCCAGCTAGTCCAAATATTTTTGATGATGAAGCTTTGCTCAGTGACAATCCAATTGCACAAAAAGATTCAACTAGTAAAAGTCCTCAATATTTTATTATGGACATTCCTTTGACTTCTGAAGTTATTACTATAAAAGAAAAGATACAGTTAGCTGATGCCTGTACAAGTCCAATTCATTTAGAGAGAGATGTTGTTCATGAAGCAACCAGTCCAATTATTTTTGAGCCAGATGTAGAGACACTTGCTGATGATGCACATAAACCAAATAATTCAACAGCGCTCATGGAACCTTCAATAGTAAATTTATTAAATGTCACTGAAACACATCATAAACATTCTGTAAATAATGTCGAGCTTGAAATTTCTCAAGATGCTATCAAAAAGAATGTTTGCTTTTTGGAGACTACTAATAATAAAATATCTAGTGAAGAAATCAATAATGACAATGAAGTTGCTACAATTCTAAATAATATGAGAATGCAACATGAATTAATGTCACCTCTTCCACAGACCAGTCCAACAATAAAAATAACTCGTAAAAATATAAGCAACTCAACAGTGCAAAAACCGCACATTTCCGACAGTAATATGACATCCTTGGATGCTCTAAATATAATGGCAAATAGTGAGAATTTCAATGGTCAACTTCTTACTTATCTGAATAAAGAATTTTCAAGTATTAAACATGTTATTTCATGTTTATCTAAGGAAATAGAACAATTAAGCCAACTTAATACCAATGTTCAGCTTGATAATTCTACTCCACATAAATCAGTTTTTGATGATGATACAAATGATAGTTTATGTGATCATAATGACTTAATTGAGCAGGATCCTGTAATATTAAATGTAGAACAGCTTAGTGAAAGTACCACAAATAATTCAAGTAACATCATAACAGAAGCTGAGAGTCGAGTTTTAAATGGTGAAACTGATAATTTAACTAAACACAGTTACGCTATTAAACGAAAATCTCAACATGTATCCAAACATGGAAAACCTAATCGAAACATTCTCTTGAAGCATAAAAAAGGTAAAATTATAAAACAGAGAAACAAAAAGAGTAACGTACTTCAAAGTGGAAAGAGAAACATTCGTAATAAAAGTTTACCAAAAAAAATAATAACTGACATAAATAATACAAACAATTTCAATAATCTTGAATTAATTCAAAACCATATTCAAGGTGACAAAGAATTGTTCTGTTTTGAAAATGATGAAGAAATAGGTTCTGTAAATAACATCAATGAAAATGTTGGAGGTAGTCCAGATAAAGAAAGGCGGAGAGCTAAGACTCGAAAGCTATCAAAACTGGATAAATTCAGGAAGAAGTTATACCCAATAGTTAAATATACTAGGTCTATTACACCCCCAAGATTAAGAACATCGAGGAAAAAATTACACAAAGTACGAATAGTGAAAAGGGGTCCTATGAAACCTGCAGATATTCTAAATAATAAAGAGGCATATGAAAAGGCTGCAAAAGTAATGGCCCAGATAAGGATGAAAGAAAAATCAAATTTACAAACACATAAAACAATAGATGAAACATCTAAGGACAAAGATAATGTTGAAGAAATAGGGTTGTCGGAGAAATTTGACAAAACTGTCAGTAATTGTCGTGATAATTTAAAAAAACCTAACACGAATTCTCCAAAGAAAAGAAACACGAATTCTCCTAATTTAATGAAAAGCTGTAAGAATGTCACTAGAAGTCGTCGAAGTCTTATAGAACTACAGAAATTAGGTCCAATATCGAACCTTGTGGATGATTTAATGGTTACTGAAGAGGTAAATGCGGATATTTCATGTGACAATACTAATAGATTTAAACAAAAACAAACATGCCTAAAGCGTGCCTTGCTAGATAGTGATGCGCCAATTTCCTGTAAAAGGTTGTTACGCTCAACTTCAAAAACATTAAAAGAGATTGATGACGCTACTAATAGTAAAGTTATAGAAAAGGAAAATTTAAATATTAAACAGAGTAAACGTAAAGATTCCTCAATTGATTCTATCATTGCTGAAATGGATACTAATGATAGCAAAACACAGCTGGACGAAAAATACAAATCAAGGAACTTCCACCATCCATCAGACTCGAAACGGAAACAGTCCTTACAGAAAGATGCACATCGAACAAAATCATGTCATAACGAAGCAAATCAAAAGTCTGAAGAAAAGCTAAAAAGGGAGAGCTTCCAAGAAAAGGAAATTGTTAGTTATAATGACATTGATATGTTTAGTACGGAATCTGAATTAGATCATGTTAGCTGTAATGATAAAATGGATAACACTGATTTAATAAACCATGAAACACCAAAAAAATTAGAAAATCATACTGAATCTAGGAGAATATTAAGAAGTAGTATTTCGTCTAATCAAGGCACTAACAAGACTGACACTACCATAATCACTAGAGCAACAGATCAAAATGTTAATGAAGAAAAAATTAAATGCTTTCACAAACCTTCCAATGCCAGAGAAAGTCGAAATTCAGAAAACAATGATATTGATGGCAACATTATTAATTTTGAGAAAAGTGTTCTTTGTAAAATGATAGAAAAATATGCAAGAAATGTGATAAAATACGCACCGAGAAAAATATCAGGTAGGCCTATAAGTTACAGCTATGAATTTCATATTTAATAAGTTTAATATTTATATAATATAAAATAATACTTTCATTTTATATTAATTTTATTATTTTTCAGATAAAGTTATGAAGCCACTTTACGACAAGTTTGACAAGGTGTTATTAGAAATTGTGGAATTAACCCCTAAGAAAGCCATAGCTTGGGTAAAAAAATTCGCAGCAGACATTGTTGAGCATTGGACAAAGAAGCAATTCCTCATAGTTCTAATGAACTATCTTCAAAATCCCTCACGAAAATTAGAACTATTTAGCAAAGTAAATTTCAATCCTGGACCACCAATGACAAAACAAGAATACTATATTTTGATTTTGTTGAACGAGATAAACTCGATCAGACCAAATTATAACATTGTGTCAAATGTTCTGAATAACATTGAGTTTACATTGTTCCAATTGAATAAAAGTCCTGTTTTTGACACTATAGAGACACTATCACATTTCTATGCAGTGATATGCAGGTATCATATTCTAAAGAGACAACTAAGAACATTTTTGTTAGATGCTATGTATTGTCTCCAATTCAAAGCAATACCTCTTATTAAGCAATGCTTAAGTGTATGGAATCAGATATTACCACTGGCACATATGAACTATGGTAAGTAAATTTCATAATAATAAAAATCATACTTTTTATATGAGGAAAGCAACTCAATGGGTGCAACGTAAAGTAAGATAACAGCTGGTATAGAATAAACAGTGATAACACAAATCTCTACTCAAAAACAGAGTCGAGTAGATAGGTTATGTCTTGATGTCATGTGGCCGATTATGTCATATAATCTCACAATTTATAAATGTAAACATATATCATAGCAGTAAAAGAATAAGGCGAGGTTCCACCAACAAACTTTAGCAATACCAAACATGTTAAAGTACCAGTTAAACAAAAAATCAGTTACACCGTTTGACAATTTTAGATGATGTCATACCTTCAACATTTAACTTATTCTTAATGTTAAATAGCTAAATAGTGACTTGTCATAGGTTTTATAACAATGCCAAGGAATACAATGATGCAACACATTCCGCAGATTTGATTTAACCATTAACTGTAACAGCTAATACGGCTATTTTACCAGAATTAATTAGAATTATTTTGTTTTCATATAAAATTATCTCTTTTAAATATATATTGATATATTTTGTTTCAGCTAAGAGCCCGCTTATCACCTGTATTGTGTATTTGTTACATTTCTATAAATGCAAGGATCCATTCAACCGAGTTAGCGAGATCCGTTACTTGTTACAAAAAAAGCATTTCTTTACAATAACAGATTGGAACGAAGCAAAAATATTGGATATGTTTTCTAATGCAATAACAGAAGTGAAAGGTAATACCGTTGTGTATTATTTAATGAATTAATGTATTTTTTTATGAGTAACCATATTAAAGTTGTTTACAATTGCACTCTATAGTCCTATCTCTATCTTGGTAGGTTGTTACACCCGCGATATGTTTTAGGAGTTCGTTGATTTGGATGCATTAGTAGAAAATTTTTTGAATTAAGCGTTACTTTGCGGAAATCCATAATTATACGAATCGTGCCAGATTTTGGCGAGACAACACGTCCTGAGGATGCCTCGTGTAGTAATATTGGCGGAATTAACACTAAAGAAAACTGAAATCATTTGTATGAATTAGTGGAACAATTTTCCTAGTTATGCAAGTAAAATTAACTTTTTAACGATCATTATTCTTAACACTAACTGCCTTACAAATCAATTTGGTATAAATTTATACCTGACAATAATCCAAGAATATACAAAATATTGACTTTATCACTGACAACACTGTAAATATAGTGATAATTCTGAAGTTCTCCGAATGTAAGCACCAGCAAAGTTTCCCGCGTTTGTTTGCTCCAGTTGCAAATAAATATTTTTTTCCTGAAAATATATTATCAGCTGCCTGTTCACAGCCATTTTCAGTTTGGTATCGACAAAATTCAGTCAATTTAAAGGATTTGTTGCTAAAATGTTTATTTCTTGTTACAAAAGTACCTATAATTATTATATAATATATAGTAAGACTATATGATCCCTCAGTCAAACCGTGTAGACTCTAGACAGCTTTGGAGGACAATTTTTATCAAAATGTTAACCAAATATGTTAATAAAATCAATATTATTCTTAATAATGAAATAAATAAATAAATATTTCCTTAATCGTAAAAGCAAATTATTAGGATTCTTCATGAGCAGACAAATCATAATGTGCTAATAGTTATATAAAAAAAAAAACAAATATCTGCCGCATTATATTGCTCAAAATAGGTTTAAACTGTCAACCTCAATTTTTTTTTTCGACCTTTTGACAGCTGTCAAAGTCTATCTAGACGTATAGCTGTTCTGAGGTTAATAGTTGAACGACGCGGATTTGTTAAGTGTATTTGTTAAATATATATATATATATAGTTGATTAAAATGGTCTTTGTATGAGGCTCTTTCACGCCTAAACCACCGTTCATATCGACATGAAACTACCACTATTCGATGCGAATTGTATACTAGATGGTTTATGGCTACTTATTTTTCGAATTCCAACGTTCCTTCCTTATAAAATTCGCCCAGCAAAGCGGGCGGGAACGGCTAGTGTTAAATTTAAGGTTTTTTATTTACAGATAATCCAGCAGAACAGAAAATGTTACGAATAGCTTTACTGATTGTTGCTAAGAGGCTTGGACCAAAATGGTGCCAGAAGCATATAATTACTGATAAATTGTTGCCGCTTATCGAAAAACAGGGTACAACGAAAAAAGTGAAAATATTCTGCATCAAATTGCTTGGACCACTCGTAAAGCCATTTCCAGCGACAATGAAAGTTCATTGTGAAATTATTGTTAACAGGCTTTGTGATATGCTGTATGAAAATGGTAATATATTTTATTTTATAGATATTAAAAAAGAAAACATTAATAAGTATACACAGCTCTAGGATGTTTCCGTAAATATTGTATAACCGAATATTTGCAGTGGATCTAGTAGTTATTTTTTAACTAAATTATTGCTATTAGATTAATATAGGGTAAACAAAAGTAGGTGTTAAGATCTTATATGACTTAGACGAATATCAGTAGTACATTAAGCAATTTATTTAATTGTTATTATTTTTTAATTTTTTAGTAAGTATACCATATACCGTTACAAATTTACATTAATATAACAGCAAAACAAAAGTCACGAACATTTGTACGGATTGCTAACACGAGTTGAGTTTGTAATGATAAATAAAATTAAGAACAGAAAGATAGCGAAAATATGCTAGGTAACACTGAAAATGTTCAGAAAAAAAAATGTAGAAAGTTGCCAATACTTTTATTGTTTTTCAAAGTAATCTCCGTTCCTCTCTACACATTGTTGCAATCAATGAACTGAGAAAAGCAGTGGGCCCGTTCTTCCTTAGGGGTCTCTTCTATGGCATTTTCGTATGCTTTCACCGCATCTTCAGGGCTCGTAAAGTGAATACTTCGAATTTTATCTTTAGTTCTTGGGAATAAATAAAAGTAGCAGGGCGCCAGGTCAAGACTGTATGGCGGATGACTCATTAGTCAAATATTCAACAGAAGGAGGATCCTGCTTCGAGGTCGCTGTTGTTTTTTTTACCTTGAGAAAAATATTATGTCAAATTCAAATATTTTTATTCAAAATAGGATGTGAAATTACTTATTGAAAGTCAAAAAAACTACCACCCATTCCAAAGTGAATGCCTCAGGCCTGAAAAGAATGGGCGCAACAAACTCAGCGGGCTTTTTTTTTTCATCAAAAATATGTTTTACAATTAAAGTAACATTTATAAAGTAACATTGTACAATTAAACTTATTATTTAATAGCCTGAGGGCGGTCGCTCCATTCCCAATCTGTGGTATCATTAAGAAAGTCATTTATGTTATAGTAACCTTAACCACACAAACGTTTTTTAACAATTCTTTTGAATAACGTAATACTTTTGTTTTGAACATTTTCTGGGATCTTGTTGTAAAAGCATATAAATCGCCCCACAAAAGACTTACTAACTCGACTTAGCCGAGTAGTAGGCATCATCAGTTTATGTCTGTTCCTGGTGTTAACATTATGGTTATGACAGTTGGCAAATTCACTTATGTGCCTATGAACATACATTTCATTATCAAGAATGACATGTTGTGATTGACATGTTGACGTGTGTTTTTTTGTTATTTCAATATTATGTTTTCTTTTTCAGGATCACTTGAGATAAAAGAGGCGATCGCGTACAGTTTAATATTCATGAATAAACACAGTCCAAATAAAGTGACAGAAGCTCTAATGTCCTGGCAGCCAACAAAAATATCTCTCGAACTTGAATGCTTATTAAAGGATTTTGTGAGGGAGAAACCTTTTCATGCGTGGAAAATGATTGTTAGCAGGGTGCAGAATAATTATTGAGTTGTGTGCATTTATTAAGTTAAGTATTGTAATGACAGTAACACATACCAGTTCTATGTTTTGTTTGTTTTAGTTTTAAATATACTTGGGACATACTTATGGGCATCCCTTATCACTCAACCCATATACTACATTAAAAGAATTCAGGTCTTGAGCACGTTACTTTGGGACTCAGTAACGCGTCACATAGAAATCTTTATCAAATTCAATGATGAAACATGCCCTGTGTTCATTATCTTCGCTCAGACACTCCTTTCAAATGGGTACCATACATGCTGAGGATTGTGACTCTTTTGGCCAATTTTCCTGTTTGCCGCTCTGCACTTCTACCTGTCCTTGCTTTGTGGACACCATTACTCAAAGGGATCTCCATCTTGGTCGATATCTGGTTACACCAGCGGCTTGGGCTTCTTCCCCTAGTCCTGGTGCCGTCCAATTTTCCCATCACTAAGCATCTGCCTCCAACATATGCTGTAATACTTTAGTATTTATGCACCAGCAGCATATGGTGGACAGTCTCGGTTGCATGGCAACACTCCTGTGATTCTTCTGGTGTTGCAAGAGAATGTGGGCAGCGGTGATGACTTAACACCAGGTCACCTGTATGTTGTTTGTCCTCTTTTTCCATAAAAAAACCTTGCTCAGCGAGCAGTCCAGGGAATTCTAAGCATACATATGCATACTTTTGGTGGTCTTCACAACATCAGGTTTGATGTGAAATGAAAATTAACTCCACTATTTTACTAGACATGATTCTGTCTTTTTTGTATATAAGTGTGGAGGCCAACGGGGAAGAGGCTTACCTTATGGGAAGTGGTGAGGCAACCGCCGATAGACATCTGCAACACCAGCGGTCTGAACATGTGGTAACGGCCTTTAAATTGGGAGTATGCTCTTAGCTTAAAAGTCCCTAAGTCGTATCGGTTCGGGAAATGTGTGTGTCTTGAAAATATGAGCGAACATTTGTTTTGGATAGCTTAGGGAAACTGTATAGCAGGAACCATCTTTAAGTATGTTCGTAATTAATTATTGTTTTTTATATTTTATCCACTGAACTGGTATTTTGTTTCGTCAACTAAACTTAATAATATTGATATTACTAGTATCGATAGTAAAACCCATAGGCGCCTAATGAAGGGTGTACACTTTCAAATACCACATGCAGTAGCCACTATTGTTTCAATATGTTGTGATCATAACCTGACCAATAAACACGACGGGTTGACGAAATTGTTTGCATTGAGAATGTAGGTATTAGGGAGTGTATTGGGTCTACTTTGTTTAGTATTAAACCAAAGGACATTTAAAGAGACTAGACCAACAATATCTCGCCTGTTTAGCTTTCCCCTTCAACCAAGGTCAAGTGAACTCTACTTACAAAATGACGTTTGATGCGCGTTCAGTCAGCATTCACACACAGAACGTACACACAAAAATGCCGAATACTCCGTTTTGTGGTGTAAAAATCGAGCAGTAATCAAAGCTCATTGTAACATTACTGGTGAATACAATTGACTTTGTTTTCTTAATAAAAGTTATAAAGTGTAATATTACATATTATAATGCTACAAAATCTTAAGAGTTGCTGCTTCTGGGCATTTACACAACATAATTACCATAGAACATAGTCGTATAATAAACAGTTGTATCATACCGCTTATGGCGGGAAGCGATGTGATTGGTTAATAGTGATCGCGTCATGGAGGCCACGCCCATATCCCATAAATGGTTGACGATGACTTCATAGTAATAGTTTAAACATTGTCGGTCTATTCTCTTCAAATGTCTCTAAATTAAACCTTAAGATATATTTTGTTCAAATGTAAATATTTTATGCGTAAGTAACTGTATCATATAGCCTTAAGGATATGTGGCGATGATGTATTATTTGTAAGATTGTTTGTGTACACAGTGATTGGTGTAGGATAGATTTAGTTTGTAACATAAGTGTGCGTGTTTGTTTCATGTCACTTGGGCGGAGCCCGCACAAGCTAGTCTTAAAGTGAACTAAATAAGATTTTAAACTGTTTGGAGCTGTTATATAATATGATTCCTTCAATACTAGGACACATGGAAGGTAAATTATTACCTTGTGTAATGTAGAAGTAAGTAAGAAATGGTTAAGTAGTGCAATTGTTTAAACTTAAAAGACGTTTTTTCGAATCGAGGTTTTAATTAAGAATACAATAACACAATCACATTGGAAATACTCACATTTTATAAATATATGAAAAGACAAGTTCGTTATATACAGAGCTTCGATTTGACATTCGACAGGTTGAACACCAGTGAATGTATATTTTTTTTTTCAAATTCAAATTTTAGTATTTTTATTAAAGGAATAGAACAGCATTCCTTGTTTGCATTTGTTGATATGGAAAACATCGTTAATTCAGCTACGATATAAATTAAATTTTACTGTAAATGAAAACGGTATCATTAATTATGTGTTTCTTTTTTTTTTTAACTCCTTAAATAGAACATTTTAAAAAGTATGGTTGATATACTAAAACTAATATAAATTGAAAATCCGGCAATTTAGTTATTTAGTTAATTCGATTATAGTATTCTTTGATTAACACGGGTGTTACACATAACAAAAAACTTTTTAAAGAATTAAAATGCGTGTAATTGTAAGAATTGTGTTTTTACATTAGATTTTGCGTAAGTTTTAATTTTATTATTATTTTAGTTAATCCGACATTTCGTGACCTTTTCAGAGCGCGTTTTTACACACACAACAGTCACAAGAACACGCGTTATAATCCTTTAAAAGTGTTTTATTTAATTCTATTATTTAACTTACTTTTAGCTAACACGACTGATTTTTTGTCCATAGTAAAAAGTGCTAAAATCTTAACCAATGAAAGGTAATTTAATATTATCATTAATTTTAATACTAAGTCTGAACTAGGAAATTTATAAACTAATATAACATCGGATTTGTAGTGTCTAGGTCGTCCCTTTTAATGAAAAAATGATAAATATTGGTGAATTTATAATTTTTTACATGTCTCGTAAAATTAATGTTTAGCAAAAGATTTTTTTCATCTTTATGTGTCAGCACCATAATTACATCAACAATTATTTAGTTTGTGTTGTAATGATAATAATGTCAATGTCATGTCAGAACTGTCATAAATGTCTGTCATAAAAATGTTCATACAAAAAGAAAATTAGACAGAGTTATTTTTTTTTATTTAAATCAACGCAAGCATTTTATATTACAACTTTCATAGGGATGGAGCCTGATTGTTCACAAATGCTAATCGACTTAATACATCAGTTCACAAAAATCCAATGGACACCTACCACGAATTATATTTTAACCTCGTGAGCCACTTTCTTCTACATCATTTTAGTATTTGATTGATACGTGTACTATGCCAGATGCCTAGTTAACAACTGTGAAATTTAGTGATTACCCACATTTTCAAAAATGTAAAGATTATGTTCATTTTGTCTATACATATACATGCGTACTACATTGAGTATATGTGGAGTTTTTTATTACCTCCACAGACTAAACTGACTTATTATTTTCATATTTAATTATTTATCCCCAGTATGCGATGTAAGAGAAGTCCATATTGGTTGACTCCACCTCCAATTAAAAGCTTTTGTAAATTAATTAAGAAGCAAATAACTTAATAAAAATAATTAGTGTAAAATTGTGCAAAAACAGGATGAAAACCATCAATTAATATTTGGAAAGAAAAATAACTTTAGTAGCACATTCTTACTCTGTTATTGCTCATAATATTTGGAAGCCAGTATATAAATCAACTTCGTCTTGCTGTAGACTCGTACAGAAAATACGATTAAATAAATAGTATGAACATAGGAGTTAGTTTTCCGTTGTAGAATCATGATAATTGTCACCTACACAACAAATACGATCTTAATGTATCATATTTTCCCTGAATCATTATATAATAATTCCAAAGCACTTAAATTCCGTCGTCTCCAATTTCATAACGTAAGCAAAGATTTTTTTTCATAACTTACTCATCTAAAAAGTCGTCAGTGTTAAACAAAATATATTTGTTTGTAATTTTCCATGCAATGCAACACCAGATCTTTCATTGATTAAGGCTGGGTTGCATAATATTAGCTGTTATAGTTAATGAAAGTAGAATTTAACTAACTTGTAACTTGACTTTAACATATACTCCGGAATGTGTTGCACCATCGTAGTTGGCATAGTTTAAGAGTGAAATATCAAGTCATCATCGAATATTTATTTGAAACTTTTGACATGTTTAGACTTTTACCGGCGAAGATTATACGGTTTCAGTTAAAAGTTATGACGTTATCTAAAAGTTGTCAAATGGTGCAACACATTTTTTGCTTGGTAAGGGGCTCCTGTTTCTGCAATTAGATTTCTCAGTTGGGTCCATTTTGCGAGCAGTGTTGGCCAGTCATTCCAACCAGCCTAGCTCCTTCTAGAAGTTCAGAACACTCCTGAGGTGCTCGCAGTCTTCCTGGAGCGACCTTGTATTTACTAAGGTTTTTGCCCCTTGGTTGGCCACCCCAGCACATTCCAGGATTACATTACCGTTTCATCCGCACTTGCTTAGCCGGTACTTTAACATGTTTGTTATTGCTAAAGTTCGTTGGTGCAACCCAGCCTTAATGTATTTTTTAAATATATACTTTGTATAATAATTATAATAGTTACTCTGTGTAGATTCATTACAAGTACAAGGCGGAGTCTTTAACAGATCCGCCCACTTCTCTACCACGTGACATTAATTGAAGTTACTGTTTTACAAGTTCGAAAACTGTATTTAAATGATTGCTGTATCATTCAATTACTGTCCTTTTTTACGTAGATTCTGAGTAATGCAGTTTCTAGAAGTTGTAGTTACAAAAACGTTATTATTCAATTATATTTCGAAAACTTTGGTGTTTTTGGCAAACACTCTTCATGTGCAAGAATCTTTCATATCTATGTATGTTATTGTTTGACTAGAATGTAAGAAAACCTACCTATTTTTTGTTTTTTTTTATTCCGAATGGTTTAAGTTCAAAACTGTGATTTTTGTTTTATAAGCTTAATTGGCTATTGAATAAAGATTTTTATTCAAACAAGTTGTCTTTTTTTTACAAGTATAGACCACTTACTTCTAACTTCGCAAACGACACTGGCTCGAAGCATTATCTCGCTTGATCCTTCTCTTAGGCCCAATTTTGAAAGGTTTTTGAGACCAAGTATTAAAGTAATTTTGTCGAAGGGTTATGGGTGATACCATAAATGGAGTCTAATGTTAAATGCGAAAACTTATGTTTTCTGTGGGTTAACTTATTGAACAAAGTTTATTTTGCTCTCGACTTCACTAGAAGATTTTTTTTTATTATGATTAGTTTCTTATGGCACTGGTTTCACGAGAGACCTGCTTGGCCGTATACGTGAAGGTATTTTGTGAGCAAATATATCTGTTAGGTTTTTGTGTTCAGTTCCCGTGGCAGGGAAATTGTCAGGCTATATTGAATCGCACTGCTCGTGGCGGTGACCTTCGAGGCATGTCTCACTCCCCGTTTAGGTATCGAAATTGTAAGTACGTGCGGCGATCTCTACAGAGTAAGTCAGCCAGTGGGGACTCACGAGCGATCAGTGACGCACGCGGTCTTTGTTGCCACCTACTTCACAGATCAGACAGATATTTTAAGAATGAAGGAACATAAATAAAGCAATGAATATTAAAGGTCATTGCGATCGAAATTTAATTTTTGAAGTAAAACTTCTTTAGGCGTGACTTGGAGGTAACTCAGAATATTTTTCTGACAGAAGTAACGTTAGTACTTCCGGCACAAAAAAGTCAATTGAATCAATTTTTAACCATTATAATTGAATGGTTTAAAAAATTGTTTCAAATTGCTCAGTAATATTTTCTGAAAATCTCCAAGTGTGTTTGTTCATCTATTACTACTTTGTAATAAATAATAAATAAAAGTTCTTAGTCTGACGTTTGCGACATTCGCTAATTTTTCTTCGTCCATCGTCCGTCAATATTTGTTATATACTCGATGTCCTAGAATAGGTGGGACAAACAAGGGCAAACGAAAATAACAAATTTTGTCTATGAGCTTTCAGATAAGCAAAAAAAGTTTATATATCTGTTAATTTTTCTTACAGTTAATTATAATTAAGTTTTTTTAATGATGATAAAGACACTGAAAAAAATCTAGTCTATAGTGATTATTATTATAATGAAGTTAGGTACCATTCATGATAGCTACCTATTTATTTCCTTTAAACGAAGTAGGATTGACTATGTCGTATGTAGGTTTGACAACGAAAGAATATTAATTTTAAGTTACGATTAACAAACCTATTATTATATATTATAGAAAAAACTAAGCTATTTTTATAAAATGACCTTATACTAGGTAGGTACACTTTAAGGTGAATAAGCCAACCCTAAATTCGTCAGAAGAGGTAAGAGTCACTCGATAGAAAGAGGCAAATTCTGAGTGAATAAAAATTTAGGTTGGTAGCGCTGTGCGATCTGAATTACACCTTATTGTATGACCGCAAGAGTTCCTATTTCTTTAATTGATTTTGCGGAGTGAGATTTCCGATCTTGTACTATTATATATATAATATATATTTATTTTTATGACAATAAGAAACGAGACGAGCAGGACGCTCAGCTGATGGTAATTGATACGCCCTGCCCATTACAATGCAGTGCCGCTCAGGATTCTTGAAAACCCCCAAATATTCTGAGCGGCATTACAACTGCGCTCGTCACCTTGAGACATAAGATGTAAAGTCTCATTTGCCCAGTAATTTCACTAGCTACGGCGCCCTTCAGACCGAAACACAGTAATGCTTACACATTGCTGCTTCACGGCAGAAATAGGTGCCGTTGTGGTACCCATAATCTAGCCGACAAAGGATCCTCTCACTGGTATAATGTAATATTATTCTTTGCCTTCCGAAATGTGCAAGGGAAGCGATTGCTGGTCCATGCGTCATGCTCGTGAATGGGCGCTGCTTGCGGTGCCTGGTCGGTGCTGTCTTCGAGGATTTTGTTTTTTATTGATAATTTACCATTTTAAGTAATTGCTTTGGAGGTGCAACAAGATCCCACCGGTGCAGATCTGCTCCAACACAGAATCTGTATCCGTTTGGATGTGCTCGAGGAGCTGGTTAGTCTCTGCGTTACCGCTATGAGACCTATACAGACATATGCCTGTGTAGGTCTAGAAATGAACCGTACGCTCGTTTGTCCTCATCATCAATAAAAACCTCATCACTACAACGAGTTTTTTTTTATGATCAATGACTTATTTTTTTAACCGACTTCAAAAAGGAGGAGGCCCTCAATTCTTTTTTTAATGTATGTACACCGATTCCGCTGAGATTTATAATCCGATTAACGTAGTTCTTCTTTAGTTTGATGAGGAATAGATGCCATTTGGCAATAATAGTATTTTATTAATATAAAAGGCTTGTATAAGATGTGTAGGTACCTAAAAAATTAAATCTTTATTAAGTTATTTTATTCTTTTCAGTTTTTGAAGTCGATTATAATTTTGTTGTCGATGTGAAATAAATATATATTTGTCTAATATTTTTACACTTCGCTCAAAGAGAATATAATCACTACGATCTAGCGAATTCGCTAGAAAATCAAACCTACGCACTCTACGCTAAAATCGCGCTGCAGCTTTCATCACACGTAGGCAAAGAGTATAATAATATATAGGGAAAAGAGAGCCCTCTCTACGCATTATGAGCTGTCTATTTGAAAACTAGCGCCATCTGGAGATTGGCCCCGAAAATAACTACATATAAGCTCGAAATTATAAAATTCATTTTTAATGTTGTGACGCAATTAAATAACTAACTCTACTTTTTAATGTAGGTATTGCAATTTTTTTACCATGTTGTAATTGCGCGTAGAGTTAGCTATTTAATTTTGCCACAACATAGAACATAAAGGATAGATTTAGTAGTGTAACTATGCAAAATGGAACACGAGAGCTACATACACGCTCAAAGTAAACGCTAGAAGTAGCCGCCATTTTATGACCAGTGGGCAGTGACACAAATAAAGAAAAGTTGAAAGGTTTCAAAGCGAATGACAGCTAACAAAGCTTTCATTTTCGGGCCAACTAACAGATGGCACTAGTCTTCTGAAAACGTCACTGTAAGGCGTGTGTCCCACTCCTGCACGTAGGTATTTAATTTGCTTTGCTTTAAGTTTTTTTTTCGATGTTATATTTTAAGTCTCAGTTATACTTATATACTTGCTAAGCACTTACCTGCATTTTTGTATACTGGTAGTAAATTTAAAGTTTAATTACATTAATCACAAAAATTACTGAACAGATTTGAATGCGGTTACCACTGATCTACCAGCTCACATTTAGTGTTTGTTTCAATTCGATCGGTTCACAAACAATAATCTTAAATTAACGCACACAATTACTCAATTAGTCATATTGAATAATTGTTGGGTTATTGGGTAGTGACAGTTTCGTGGCTTTATTACTCATCCAAATGGACACTACATACTAGCACACAGTTTCCAATGAGTAATTGAACTTCACAAGTATTTTAATTTATGCTCCTAAATAAGGATGTCAACAAAATTAGGGGTCTAAATAATAACTATGTGACTTCTCTAATGAGTCGACTTATATCATTCGTTAATTTCATGTTCATACACTCAAAGCTTACGCTTATTGGCTGGTTTAGTAACCGCGTTTAAAATATTCATGGTGAACAGTGAATCACTGACCGGTTGTTTGACAGATGGTTAGGAATTAATAGACAGACTGTGCGTTACAAAATATTAAGGAGCTAATTCACAACATGACTGACTACGTACGATTTGTCAATAAAAATCGATTACAGTAATAATGAATTCGCTCTCTTTTCTATAAAGGCATAAAAGGCATTTATTTTCTCAAAATTGATTCCTTTAGAATTCTTTTTGATGTCATTTCTTATACTACTAGATACTACTACCGCTTCGGAAACAAATGGCGCTCTAAAAGAGAAGAAGCGGCGCAAGAAACTCTCCCAGCATTCTTTTTTTTGCGCTCTTTTCAATAAAAATATACAATATTGTACAGTCGCTATAAAATAATCACAATCTAGTCCCAGGCTGTCCGATCATTTAGATATTCAGCAGTGGAGTAATAGGATTTACGACAGAGCCATTTTTTTATAAAACATTTAAATTTTATTTATAGATAATGCCTGAACAGTGGCTCGGACTTTATTGTAGAAGTGTATACATTTACCCTTAAAGCTATTATGTATCTTATGAAGCCTACTAGAATTAGTTACAAGCAATCCCTTATTTCTAGTGTTATAATAATGAAAATCACTATTAAGAGCAAAAAGGTGACGATTTTTGTGAACATATATTAAATTTTCATAAATGTACTGACAATAAACAGTCATAATATTTATTTCTTTAAATTTTTCTTTGAGAGACTGTCTATAACCAAGCTGATATATAGCACGAACAGCTCTCTTTTGCATTGCAAACACTATATCAATGTCAGCAGCATGACCCCATAGTAATATACCGTACGTCATGATGCTGTGAAAATAACTAAAGTACACTAATCTAGCGGTCGCAACATTCGTGTACTCTCTAATCTTTCTAACTGCATATGCCGCAGAGCTGAGTCTATCTGCTAGATGGGTAATATGTGGACCCCACTGAAGCTTTTTATCTAACGTACGATACCCAAGAAGACCGTAGTGTCCACAAGTTCCAATTTCTGGTCATTTATAAGTACGTTGGTTTGTACCTCCGCTGTGTTTGGTGTAATGAACCGTAAACACTTTGTTTTTTTACTGTTTAAGTGCAGATTATTCGTCTCAAACCAACGCACTATCTTTGAGAGTGCATTGCTTACCTCGTCATCAATATCCGCACGTCGCTTCACTTTAAAAATAAGTGAAGTATCATCAGCAAACAATACAATCTCATGGCTATCATCTACCACAAACGGTAGATCGTTAATATATATAAGAAACAAGAAAGGACCGAGAATAGAACCCTGTGGAACACCTATTCCCACAGGTTTACCCGAAGACCGTTTACCATTTACATCGACTATCTGAACTCTTTCGCTTAAATATGATTTTAACAGATTTAGGGCTCTATTTTTCACTCCATAATGCTTTAGTTTTAGGAGTAAAGTTTCGTGGTGGACGCAGTCAAATGCTTTTGACAAATCACAAAAAATGCCCAATGCATCCTGTGACTCTTCCCAGGCGTCAAAGATGTGCTCAATGAGTCTAGTACACGCATTAATTGTTGATAAGCCCCTAGTGAAACCAAACTGATTTTTGTTCATTAATTTACAAAAATGCATTTGTAGCTGTTGAAGCAAAAGTTTTTCAAAAATTTTACTAAAAACAGGCAGCACTGAAATAGGTCTGAAATTAGCAGGGTCAAAAGAACTGCCCGATTTAAACAAAGGTATAACTTTGCTGTATTTCATGAGGTCAGGGAACACACCCTCATCTATGCATTCATAAAATATTATTGCTAATTCAGGTGCTATAATTTCAAGTAATATATATGGCCCCATAGGTCTTTTGTATTTTTTAGGTTAATTAATTTGAAGATTTTTATTATATCGCTACCTGTAACATACTTAAATTTCAAGTCAGTAAAAGATACTGGTACGTGTAATTTAAGCATATCATATGCTGCTTTTGGCGAAGAGTTAAGGTATTTGGTCGTGACAATCGGGATTTCGGAGAAGTACTTATCAAATTCATTTGCAATTTCTATTTCCGAATTTATAACGCGATTATTAATATTTAAACAGATAGAGGTGTTACGGCAATTCGATCTACCAGTTTCATTGTTAATTACACTCCAAGTTGCTTTTACTTTATTATTACTGTTTTTAATTTTATCTGCAATGAAACGTGTTTTCGCTTCATGACAAACTATTTTAAAGAGCTTGGAGTATTTTTTTACATATATTTAAAATTCTTCACTATTATTGTAATGTTTCTCATAATAAAGGTCATATAAGCGTTTACGACTTTTGTGGATACCCATTGTTGCCCAATCATTAAAACTATGTTTGTTGTTTACTGTCACCGTTACTGGAGTAAAAATCCTATCAAATTCCTCACAGAAGGAATTGAAGACTAAGTTGTAGTGTAAATTAGCAGTTTCGCCACAGTGTAAAAATGGTATTGTATTTACCAAATTATTTCTAAACCTCTCAAGATGGCTACCCGTAACTGGTATAATCGTCACCTTTTTTGGTCTGACATTGTCCAATCTTGTATTTACTTTTATAAGTTGTCCACTATGGTCGGACTGAAGATTATTAATTATGAGTTTACTAGTAATAGTAACATCTGTAAAAATATTATCTAAACAGGTTGCTGTTGTAGAAGTGATTCTAGTAGGTTCCCAAAATACGTTGAACAAATTAAAACTTTGAAATAATTTTTTAAGGCTAGTACAATTGGCCGAAGGTTCAAGCAAGTTTATATTAAAATCTCCACACACTATAATTGACTTGCTAGTTTTGCTAAATTTTGATAGTACCTCCGCCATTCTATGTTGGAATTGTTCATATGATGCAGTGGGCGGGCGGTATACACTTACAATAATAAATTGCTCTAGTTCTATACAAACTATCTCAATTAGTTGTTCTATAGAGAGATTAACAATATCTCTTCTATTTTTACATTTTAATCTATTATTAATAATAATTAGGGAACCTCCATGTATTGCCCTACTTCTACAAAACGAACTGACTACTTTATGTTCTCTAAAACTAAACTGGAGCTGATGACTCTTATGCCAATGTTCTGTAATACATAATATATCTATATTACAGCAGCTCAAAAACAGTTCAGTTTCTAATTCCTTACTTGAGATACCTTGTATATTCTGGTGAACAATATTTATGAGCTTTATATTATGATTATCTATAGCAGTAACATTTATATTTGGTGAATGTTGCCTATTTTGTATGATATTGCAAGAGTTGTCCTCCCTTGTCAAATAACTTAATTTAAATTAATTGAAGAAAAATCTTCATTGTTATATTTTTGTACATTAGTACTAATACATTCCCCAATAGAGGCTTGTATGTCGATTATCTGATAGAGGCATGTTTATTAAATAATACTACAGAGGAAGTAGTTTGTTGACTAAGACTATAAGCTACTAAAGTAGCCAGCTGTCGCTTAACTCTAAATGGTAGGTATAGGTTACCATTGGTTATTTTGAGTTTATAATTAATGAATTTATTTGTGTCAAATAAAATTAAATTTTCATTGTTGTGGAATGTCGCATTATACAAAGTTGTATTTAATAATAGTATATAGCTCTGCATATCTATTAGAGACGTTTTTCTATTTCGCACACTTTATTTTATCTATAAGCTAATGTTTTGTCAGTCTTTGATTAGACAAAGTAGCAATCCCTCCAATAAGAATTGTAAGGCCGCTTGTACAATATAAGAAAAATTGTCGAGCCTGTGCAAGAATACGTGTCGTTTCTACACACGAACTGTGAACTTCGGCGCTGATCGAGAAAAAATCTTGTAAGCGCTAGACACGACGTGTGAACGTTGCTGAGGTGCAGTGAGGGACGGGGTACAGTAAGTTGGTTCAGATAGTTAATGTCTTGTCTATAACAACACCCTCCGCACGACTGCCCGAAATAGTATTTTATGCAACAGTTGTATAATGAGGGTCGAGTCGTTTTTTGACCTAGTTTTACGTATCGCATACAATATTTTTCTATGACTAGGTAATTTTAAACAATATGTTATGTTTTTAAAGTGATAACCCTCACTTCTAGGATTAATACACAAATAAAATTGTAAATTTGTAGATGAAGCCACAACCTGAGAGTTGAACAAAGGAAACAGAATTTTATAACAAAGCGGTACTCGAACGGTTAGCTCAGTTGGTTAGAACACCGGCACGGAACGCCGGAGGTCGTGGGTTCGAATCCCGCATCGATCATAAAATTTTGTTTTTCAAATTTTATTTGTGTAGGTATTTTAAATAAAACAAGTACCACATGCTTTGGAGTTGCCGCTTAAATGGGCGGGAAATGTATTGTTTGAAAACAAAACTTTATGAACGATGCGAAACTCGAACCCACGACCTCTGGCGTTCGGTGCTAATGCTCTGCCAACTGAGCCAACCGTTCGAGTGACGTATCGTCATACAATCTTGTATGCTTTGTTCAACTCTCAGGTTGTGTCCAAGCCCATACAAGATTTTATGACGACACGTCACTAGTACGTTTGGCTCAGTTGGTAGAGCACGCCAGAGGTCGTGGGTTCGAGTCCCGCATCGTTCATAAAATTTTGTTATCAAATTTTATTTGTGTATTAATCCTAGAAGTGAGGGTTATCATTTTAAAATCATAACAAAATGTATTGTTTATACAATTATACATACTTATCTCTGGTGAGTGGTTTCAGTTTTCGTTCCAGAAATGGCAAAGGAACACCCATACCGACAACGCGGGAAAATTGAAAATTACAAAATGTATACCCATTTTTATAGCAGAATCTTGGCAAAGTATATTAACAGGTTTATTTCTTAAGTTAACGCTAAAATGTGTAGTTTAATGATTTAATCATGAAAATATTATCTATGTACTATATTTAATATGTACTACGTATTAACTAATATTTCTATGAACCTACAATAGCTAACTTAGATTTAGTTGTCTGTGACACCAAAACAACTACTTTTTTGGCGACATTATAGTACGGTCATAGACGAAGTATAGTAACTAGACATCGGTTTGGCGTGGCCAACAGGAGACAGATAATATCCTATATATATATCTATATATGTATCATAATATAACACAAGTGTTCTCTCACTATCACTTTTACATCGCACCATATTTCTTCGCACACACCACACAACATCGCACCATATTTCCTTCGATTCTACTTAAAATTGTAACTGATGTTGAATAACTAGTAGATATCTCACACGTTTCACAACAATAATAGCTTATTTTTACCGACGCAAATAAAAGTAAACAAAATATCAGTGCAGCGCTGTCAAGTTTGTTTAGCACACCGGGTGTGCTGACCTTGAAAAAACCGGCACGCATAGCGAAAAAAAAATCTAATCACTCTATATAAGACTCCGCATGAGTTTTTCTTTTTCTCGTGTGAGTGAGACGAAAGCTATCAAATAGTCTAGTTACTATACTTGGTCTATGAGCACGGTAAACAATGCTTTTTTAGGCCATAGAGTACAGACTTTTTCAATGAAGTATGTACTCATATTACTGATCGTGGCTGTATTAATCTATACTAATATTATAAAGCTGCAGTGTTTGTTTGTTTGTTTGAACGCGCTAATCTCTGGTACTACTGGTTCGATTTGAATGATTATTTCGGTGTTGGGTAGTCCATTTATCGAGGAAGGCTATAGGCTATGTTTATTTTTTCAAAATTAGGGATCCGTAATAAAATTGCTATTTTGTAACACAAGGTGTAAAATCGAAAACCTATTTTTGCGTGCGCTGCAAAAACTATTGACAATAGAACAAAATGATGTACAGGCTATAATATAGGCAATATTTTATTACTTATAAAACTATCGCGTGAATTATACTTTATATGGCAAAACAACGTTTGCCGGGTCAGCTAGTGACAGATAAAAGTAGAAGAGTTGAAAACCAATTTCAATGTTTGACATGTCAGTAATAGAGAGACGTTTTCGTGATCCGACAAAATTCTTGTCGTACACATGATGAATTGGACTCAGCAGCAGACACGGAGAAATTTCTTGCGTGTAAGAAAGCGGTTAAGTGAGAAAACTCGTAAGAATAAAATAAATTAGGCAATTTAGACATGATATATTAATAGTTAGTTTTATATTTTTTTATCTCCACCATAATGACGTGAATATTCACCAGCTGCGTCCGTGCATTTGGCGTGAGTAACTTGTTGAATCTGTGATAGTATTGCACGAAGTTGGTAAGAGCCATTTGCAGCAAACCCGATCCCGTCACCAGATTCGGGAACGACACGAGCACCTCCCTGTGTATTTCTTCCAGACTTTGCTTCCAGCTATTCGAGAACGACGCTACTATTGGCAGTGATTTCTTTTCCAAATTCGCCAGCTCAGACTTATTTTCGCTCTCCAACAACTGCGCCCCCTCTTTGACGAACTGCATCAGAGCTCCAAAATGGGGACTCAATATTTCTTCAACATATTCCGCACTCCTAGCCTGTAACTGCTCCCTAAAACTTTCCGCCTCTTTCGTATTATCTCTTGTTCTCTCCATGAGTATACTCAACACCATATCGTAATTATTGATTAAGAATATAAGCTGTTGAATCCTCTGTGGGAACTCGGCGGCCATTTTTAAAAGGAAACAATGAACCTCATCTTGCAACACTAGAAGTAGATTGCTCAGCTCCTGAGAGGGAAACTGTTCACTAAGGCTTAACATAGCAGCGGAGAACTCCGCATACCGCCTCGTAATCTAAAAAAAAAAATAAAAATCAAGCATCAATCCATAAATTCACTTGCTAAGTTAAGAAGTGTTCTAATATTATTTTCATCCGAATTCAATAAAATTCAGAAACATTTAGTTAGGTACTAATAACATTGAAGTTCTAACATATAGACAAATCCCGACGTAAGTTTTGACTGCTATATCTATACATTGCCGCATTTACTTCAATTGTTTTAAATATTCTTGGTCCATAAGCAGCAATGTCAAACGTTTATTCAATTCAGGTTCGTATATTGAATTTAGAATCCGATTCGGACAATGACAGGTGACACACGAATAAGAAGTGTGCTTACATTGTCTTTAAGCACACTTTTGCCGTTCCGCTGTAAGACTTTAAACAGTGGGAGGCTCCTTTGCCTGTAATGCCGGCTATTTTATGAGAAGCAGTAATGTGTAAACATTACCGTGTTTCGGTCTGAAGGGCGCCGTAAATTAATGGGCAAATGAGACTTAACATCTTATGTCTCAAGGTGACGAGCGCAATTGTAGTGCCGCTCAGATTGTTGGGTTTTTCAAGAATCCTGAGCGGTAATGTTATGAGCAGGCCGTATCAATTACCATCAGCTGAACGTCCTGCTCTTCTCGTACCTTATTTTCATAAAAAAATAATCTTCACGTTACTAGACTACACAAAACTGGGCACGTGATTCATATGAACGAACTGACAAGAAATGGCAACCCTACTGTCACTCTTTACAGTACATCATGACTTAGTAGCCCAACCCACCTGTTGTATGAAATACACTAATACTTATTAAACTTTAAACACGAATTACTTAAAATGTGACGTTTGTTGCTTGGAACGTTTTTCAGGAACTTCGTCCAATTAACAGTATGCAGGCGACGTGCCGCTTGCTGTATCACACTGAGTGTTGCTGCACTGCGCGATACAAAATGATTTAAACAATATTTCGAGTTATCCGTCTTGAAACTAAGACAAACGAAAACAATTTTATTAAATAACTTGACTTACATAGTGTGGACCGAGTTCTTTATTTGCTAACTTTGCTGGATCACAATCACGGACGCTTTGAATGTTCAGTTTTAAAACATACTCTAGTCTGGGCCACAACGAGGCAAGCAGGGAATCCCAGTAGCTAAAAACGTCATGAAATTAAAACAATAGGGAAAAGGCATAAAAGGCATTCAATTTCTCAAAATTGAATCATTTAGAATTCTTTTTGATGTCATTTATAATATGCTAGATACTGCTATTATATATTTTATTAAAAAGAGCGCAAAAAAGAATGCTGGGAGTTTCTTCCGCCACTTCTTCTCCCTCAGAGCGCCATTTGTTTTCGAAGCGGTAGTAGTATCTAGTATATTAGAAATGACATCAAAAAGAATTCTAAAGGAAACATTTTTGAGAAAATAAATGCCTTTTAGTGAAGTGCACAGAATTTTTGTATTTTTTTCGAAGTTTTACCCAATATTTGGTAAGTTGTTATTTCATATTACATCTAGACTATATTTCCAAGACATTAGCATAATTATAATTATATGATATACCTTAATATTTGTTGATATAAAGTCCTTTGTCTGATTATATTGTTAATTTATTTTGGAATATGGTGAAATGTTTACTTTACTTGAAACAGTAATAGTGTATTTTAATAAAGTTGTTCAAAAAGTGGCGTATTGCCGGAACGTATAGCGTTCGGGATGTTGGCTATTCCACACTCGTGCGTTTTCTTTCCCAACTGTCAAAATAATGTCTATTAAAAAGAAATAAACAAACCACGAAGTTTTTGCAACAAAAAAACTCATAGAAGTTTTTATGATTCATGCAAATATTTCTCAAAAGAAGCTACTAATTTGTTTCAATATCAGATTAATAATAGTATGTTTCAAACAGTAAATATGCAACCTAAAACTTCCCCAGTTAGTATAAAAAACTGTACCTAATTGAATTACAAATTTTATAAAAAATAAGCGGTCCCGCACGTGTACTGAACATCTATTTTTATTACAGTTATATATATTTATATATATATATATATATATATATATATATATATATATAAATGAATTGCTGTTGGTTAGTCTCGCTAAAACTCGAGAACGGCTGGACTGATTTGGCTAATTTTGGTCTTGAATTCTTTGTGGAAGTCCAGAGAATGTTTAAAAGGTGAATAAATATTAAAATGCTGGGAATTAAATAAAAACAACAATTTTGTTTATCCTTTGATGTGTCCTCCGTCGTTTGAAATGAAATTCAAAGAATAGTTTAAACTAAACTAATTAGAATCGTTATAATATCTCTCTAACTTTCTCAGGAATATAATAATTATTGTAGTATTATACATTTGTACGATTTAATATTTGGTAGGTCTGAGAATAAGACGACATCTATTTTTTTATCCCAAAAATTTTAATTATTGATTTTTCTCTTATTATTTTATGTGGCAATACAACGTTTGCTGGGTCAGCTAGTATATACATATATATCTCCCCAAGATTTGATAAATATAAGCAAATCCTTGAAAACACCAATTGTCGTTTAAACATACCGTGAGTTTTATGGTACGAGGGACGCAGGTGTTGTCAAGCGCCGCGCGAGCGCTGTTGTGTCGTTAAAAATAATATGCAGACCGCGAATAAGTATTGAGTTTGGGAGCAATAGTAGCATTAACCTATCAACTCTCGGGTGAACAGTTATAATTGATATAATATCATGCCGTTAAAAGAAAAAAACATTTAATACTACCTATCCAGGGCAGCAACTGCTCTTTTATGACACATCCATCTATATCTATTTATCAGTTGTATACACAGGAACAAAGCCAAGCAGTCGTAGCACTCAAGAACGTAATTTTCAATATTTTTCTGTAAAGAAAAGGAACATTTATTATCTATATATATAAATAAATAAAATTTGAGAGTCTGTTTGTAATATTGAAATAACCGTTTTTATTATATACACCAAAATAACATTTTCTGTCTGTTTTTTCTGGCTAATCTCTGAAATGGCTTTTAGGACTTTTTAGGCTTTTATTGGCAGGTAGCTGGTAATAAGGAGTAACTTAGGCTACGTTTATTTAAGAAAATGCTTTTATTTTAGAAAAATAAAGTAATTTTGCAATGTCCAAGAAACAGTGACTGTTTTCCAATTACAGCTTTAGAGCCCGTTATGCGGCATAATGTTGAGCGTTGAGTGTTCCAACTACAGCAACGCTTCGCACAATCGAGCACTCTCAAAAGTACTGCTTTCGCGTGATGCGTAGAATAGATACAAAAAATTTAGAAAGCTTTCGTTTCGTCGTACTTTTTTAGAAATAATACAACTTAATGCTTCTTCTTCTTAAAATAAAGGTACAAATTTACATGAAGGTACAATGAAAAATGATTTAAATATTCTTCGTTTATTGTATTTTGGTTTGAGCTGATGGTCTTGTACAGAAATTTATTGAACAGAAATATACTTTAGTCAACATTGCAATGGCTTGATCGATACATTTAATGAAGCAGATATCATAAATGTTTTCATGGAAATGAACATATTTATCAAAATGAAGAAGACAACATCTTATTTTGTTATTAGACTGCTAACTCTATGAATATTTTTTTTCAACACTGAACTTAGTACACACGCACTCTGCTGGTGCATTTTAAAACTATTTCATGTTCCAATTAAGCATCAGCGAAATTCGGCATTGTGCAGCACTGAGTCGCATTATGCTCTGTAATTGGTAGTAATAAAACTACCAGTCTAACTCTAAAAATAATTTATATGGCAAAACAATGTTTGCCGGATCAGCTAGTTTTTGAATGAAACCTTAAAATACTTATCTGTACTTTAAAAAAATAGATACTTACCACTAATAATGATAGTGTTTTGCCAAGGATCCTGTCGAAAAGTTCTTGAGCATGACTGCCCTTAACATGGAAAAATTCAGTTGTAAACAGGTACTCCCGACAACTGTTGTCAACAAGTGCATACTGTAGACTTCTGAACAGTGCTTCATATGAATACTGGAATAATTATTAAACCTTTAGACAATCTAAGTTAGATAGGTGTGTTTATTTTTCCTAAAATACCTTGACTTCAAGCTCTTGTAAGCCAATTTGGTCAAATAAAGATGTAACCGTTGATTATCTTTGCAGGTGAATGGGCGTGCAATGGTTTTCTATCAAGGTACAGAGGATCTAACTAGTCTTAGTTGAGGTTTGGAATATGCAAAGACTCCTTACTGTAGGTATTTAGTTACATAAGGAAAAATTATATGAGTGGGTATTCAATGGAAGTTTGGTTTAAAAAAAAACAAAACCAAATTAAACTAAATCAAGTTCAACACTAGTCCTACATTTATCTAGGTTCATAACGAGGTAGGCACTTTTTTTATGGAATAGGAGGACAAACGAGCGTACGGGTCACCTGGTGTTAAGTGATCACCGCCGCCCACATTCTCTTGAAATACCAGAGGAATCACAGGAGCGTTGCCGGCCCTTAAAGGTGTATGCGCTTTTTTTGAAGGTACCCATGTTGTATCGTCCCGGAAGCACTGCACAAGGAAGCTCATTCCATAGCTTTGTAGTAAGCTCCTTGAAAACCGCACTGTGGAGGACCGCCACACATCCAGATGGTGGGGATGATATACTAATTTGTGGCGTGTCGTGTGAAGGTGGAACTGCCTAATTGCCTATATGATACACACGCCCCTGTGTATGGAGGTTTTGTGACAACACTGTTCTTGTGCGGTGTTTCTGGGACAATACATGGGTACCTTCAAAAAAGGCGCGTACAATTTCCTTAAAGTCCCGCAATGCTCCTGTGATTCCTCTGGTGTTGCCAGTGACTGTTGGTGGCGGTGATCACTTAACATCAGGTGACACATACACTTTGTCTTCCTCTTCCATAAAAAAATGTACTGTGTGTTTATTTTGCATGAAAACACCTTGGCTTCAAGCTCTTGTAAGGCCATTGCCAGTTAGTTTTTTAATATCTTCGGATGTGTATGGAGTTTTCGTCACTATGTATTCATACACAATAAAAGTATCATATAAACATACATATGAGTTCCACATAACCTTGGTACATTGGAACATGGTGGGTTTTGTTAGGGATTGAATGGGCAGGGAGATGACAAAATAGCACTTGACTTTTTTTTATGGAATAGGAGGACAAACGAGCGTACGGGTTAACTGGTGTTAAGTGATCACCGCCACCCACATTCTCTTGCAACACCAGAGGAATCACAAGAGTGTTACCAGCCTTTAAGGAAGGCTTTGCACCACTAACACTCTAAACAAACCCCACTAGAAATTTAAGGCATCCAATAAAATAGTTTATTTACTTTGGTCTTTTGCTGAGCATGCGGCACAATTATTGGGGCTTCTAATTGTTGAGCTAAAACATCCCCTCGGTTACCAATCGTGAATATAGTACTTTTGTTCTTCAAATTAGATTTTTGAAAGAATCCACCTCTCGAGCCATCTTCTATTCCCATTAGATCATCTTTTGTGGGTACTTCTTCATATTTCAATTTATCTAAACGGGAGGCGTAAGATTTAAAGTATGAATAATAAACCTTACTGAGTGTATCTATGTATTCATTGCACACTTCTTGTGCGACATTTCTCTCATTCGCTAGAACAAATTCAAAGAAGAATTTATACTTCAGCATTGCATTCTGGGGTATTTGATAATTAGCCATCGGTTTGCGAAATTTGTATATCTGTTCTAGAATATATGTTCTAATTTTTGAAATGGCCTTTATTTTTAGCTTTTCTAAAACATCCTTAACATCATGACAAGCTTTAGTCTCTTTGAACTCTTGTTCTTTGACAAAAGTTAGTTTTTGATTTAGTATAGCAAGCTGAGTCATAAATTCTTTGTCTGTAACAGGAATGTTGTTTATGCCCCTAAAAAAAAAGAAAATATTATAAATATATCTACATATTGTATGCAATCAAAGACGGTCAAATAGATTGTTAAATTCAATAAGTGATAAAATGCTTATTGACAATAGAAGTGTTACTTACAATATAAGTGTCTCAGACACTGCTATATCTTCAATAAAGGAAGATAAAGGTCCCTTCAAACTCTGTCTATTAGATAACTGTACCGACATGTTCACCGACCTCTTCTGTAAGCTTATTATTTCATTACTTATGCTCCCCAAATCATTCTAAAAAAAACATATTCTATAGATAATAATAATAATATTAACACACATTTTACACAAATAATCTTGCCCCAAGTTAAGCATATATAGTAGCCTGTCTTATGGGTTACAAGACAATGATATATGTAATACAATATACTTACTTAAACATACATATATTCATATAAACATACATAAATACATTTAAACATCGATGACTCGGAAACAAACATCTATATTCATCATATAAATGTTTGCACCTACCGGGATTCGAACCCGAATATAAATGGTGTGTTAGCAGCCTAACCTACTAAACCTAAGTTTGCACCTTTTTTTTATAATAATAAGGGACGAGACGAGCAGGACGTTCAGCTGATGGTAATTGATACGCCCTGCCCATTACAATGCAGTGCCGCTCAGGATTCTTGAAAATATCAAAAATTCTGAGCGGCACTACAATTGCGCTCATCAACTTGAGACATAAGATGTTAAGTCTCATTTGCCCAGTAATTTCACTAGCTACGGCGCCCTTCAGACCGAAACACAGTAATGCTTACACATTACTGCTTCACAGGAGAAATAGGCGCCGTTGTGGTACCCATAATCTAGCCGGCATCCTGTGCAAAGGAGCCTCCCACTGGTGACCTACCGGGATTCAAACCCAGGACCTCTAGCTTAATAGATATGATATAATTAATTTCTTGCACAATATTTGAAATAATAAATAGACAAACACATGGATATTTTGTACATATTCACTAGTGATGTAGCATAAGATATGCTGTGTTTAATATCAAAATGAACACACTTTTTTCAGAGGTTGGATACATAAATACTTGGTGAATTGATAAGAGGCAATTGTGTTAACAAATAATATAAAGTTGTAAATTTATATTGTTCTTTGACAAAAGTTTAAAAAACTACTATTATATTTTAAGCTATTGCATAGCTTCTGTCCCGGGCCTTGAGCGTGGAGACTGAATCCAGAAATTCCGTAATGAAAATAACCTAACACTTACTTACTAGATGTATATAGATATTTCGGCACGGTCATTACAGTTGCTGTGGAACAGCGGTTATCACGTATGCTTTTTGTGCAGAAGATCCCAGGTTCGAGCCTGGGGTACATCTTGATTTTTTTTAATATCTTTATTATTATTTTTTTAATATTATGACAAGAATTTTTATTTAGTTTCACCTGTCCCGTTGTCTGCCTGTTATCAAATCTTGCAAGTTAAATTATACTCACTTTACCCTTTGCTTTTTTTAAAATTTATTTTATTAAAAAAAAATACTGCATAAATAAATAATTATAATTGCATAAGTTGATAAAAAATGCTATGCAATAGCTTTACTGCAGCAGTCCCTGAGAGTGCCACACATCTTTTTTAATAAGTTTGCATTCGATCTTAAAATTTTAAGTTATCCTGGTGTTTACTTCACCTTAATAATGTTAATTTACACTTAAACAGCTTTTATTCTATACACAAACTCTTTAGTAATATTTATTTTATTTCATTGGGAAATGTCAGCTTGTACTATTCCAATAATTATATGTCTTGAACACTTGATACTGATCCTATTATGTTTGTTTCCAGGATGTTATGTCATGGGTCTTCAAAAATAGAGTAAGCACCTCCCTAGAAGTCCGGAAACACTTCTTTGATTTCTTTGGTGTTGCAGGAAATTGTGGATGGTGACCTGCACACTCATGTGTGCTAGCTACTCTTCAATTAAAAAAAAATAAGATTAAGTTGTAATTAAATACTCATTGATTACCTGAAATGTTAAGAGCATATTCTCCATTCTCTCAAGTATTCCATCACATTCTTCAATTTGATTGTGTAACGAACCAATGTTAGAACTTTCTTTCAAGTAATCTGCCACTGAAGCCTTTTCAGCTTCTTTGATGTTTTTATCAATTTGCAGCGCATATTCTCTGAGATCCGTACCATTTTTTAAAACTTGTTGGATTTCATAATCTTCTAAATCTTTGTTTAAGTTTTCAGACCCTTCACTTTGATCAACAGTAGAAAGCATTTGTTTACCAGCCATTATATCTATCCCAATTAAGACATACTGTTGTTGTTATTATTAATAAATAATTTATTAAATTATTTAAATGAGAAAAATACAAATATTACAACACACTCAAATCATAATCATAGTGCTTTCTCAAAAACATTAACACACAGGATTAAATTTATTATATAAAATAATAGCTTAGTTACACATGAAAAAGTGACTGATTTATTTTATTTAAATTTGTAAAATACTATAAATATCAGTTACACTTTGTAAACGAAATCTGTTTATTTGGACATATACTATTAAATTATTTTTTTATATTAAAAATTATTAATAAAAAAGTGTCAACTCTGTATATCAAGCTTAAAACGTCATTTGTCAGTTGTCAGTTTGTTGTCAGAGACGAGTTATCACTTGTCACGCAAGCAATAATTTATTATTTCCTCTTTTTCTATGAATGTGGAGGACATACGAGCATACAGATTACCTAATCCTAACTTAAATTCAAATGTTTTGATAAATTATCAGTGGAAAATTTGTAAAGAAAAAATCGAACTCATGACGATAGGTATAAATCATATAATATCTCAAAGAAAATCTTAAATTTTATATATATTTTACATGTCAGAAGAAAAAACTACCTAGCATACACTTGAGGCACAATTCATTTTATCGAACACCTCTTTGCTTTTTTAATCTTCTAACAGATATGTAAGCATTGCATTATAATTTAAAATAAAGTTTTTTTATACAATTAATATTTATAACAGAATTCCTTGATTTTGTAGATAAACTAGACCCTTCAGAAATACCAAAAAAAAAATACTCTAATAAAAAAACAGACACTAACAATCTATTTCACCTACGTACCTACAAGAAATGTAAAAATGAATCATAAAAAAAACACAGATACCCTTCAAGTTCCCGAGAGAGACCTGCATAACATATTATGGCATTTTCAGTAAGTACTTACTATCATCTGCGTAATAAAGAGTGTTGCAGACATCAAACATATATTGATATGCATACGAAACAGTACCTACACTGTTGTCCTAACATAGTGTACAACCTTGGAGAACACCAGAATTCACTGGCTTCAGTTAAAGCAATATCTGTCGATAACAACTTGTAAGTTACGCCTAGTAAGGAAGCCGGTGGTCCAACTACAAAATTCCTCGCTAAGCCCAAACGATTAGCATCTTGAAAGAAGCGCCTTGTAACATAGACGATCGGAGGCCTTCGTCAAATCCCAAATAAACTGCCAAACCTACTAACTGCTGACGGTAGCCGACCGAGCTTATAGGTGATAGGTTAAATATAGACCATCAGATAACCAGACGATACGATACGTAATGGTGAAACCAGTACTGTCGGTGATTGATCAACTGATAACTCCTTCACTGCAATGGCGATTTATAATTCATTTCGTAATTTTAGGTAGTAGGGAGTAACAATATTAGACTAACTGACAAGACTTTGTTTTCAGGGCTTACCGCCAAGGCCGGATTTAAACTTAATTCCGCCCCTGGGCACCTGAAAAAGATCCGCCCCAATAATTTTACTTAAACTTATAGTTTATATATTTTATTTTTCAAAACTAAAATAACTAATTTATTGCAGAAACTTTATCAAAACAAATACTAATTAATTTTTTTGTAATTCCAGAAAATAAAAAAAACGATTATTATTTTAAATCTCCAAGGGAATAAATTCATCAAATCGTTTTTATTTTTAATTTTTACTAAACGTGCGAAAATTATAATTTACAAAATATAATGGATAAATTGAATTTCTTGAATTATCAATTAAACCAGAAATTACATATTAATTAACAGAATTAATTAATTATATTGAGCAACATTGATAAGACAAAAAAAAATTTATTTCACTTTAAAAATTTTGCAGCCCTAAAAAATTTGCCGCCCTGGGCACTTGCCCCAACTGCCCCTAGTGTAAATCCACCGCTGCTTACCGCCCATATATTTGTTACACATAGTGCGAGATCACCAGGCAATCGATCATGCTGAAACCCCGTTGTTGATTAATAGGTATATCCTCTGGGTATGCCAAGAGCTGGCGGTTTACAAACGTGATAGCACCTAAGTTCCTCGACCTTAATTTAACATATTAATATCTAAGTAAAACATAGCTCGGTTAACAGTTTCCGAGCCCTGAGACGAGAAATCTGACAACGCGTAATGGTCAGAATTGTCTTTCTATTGTAGTTCAATTTATTTTTTTTTAGGTAAAAGGACGGAAACGAGCGGGACGGGTCCTGGTTTTAAGTGATCAGCGCCGCCCATATTCTTTTGCAACACCGGAGGAATCACAGGAGCGTTGCCGGCCTTTAAGGAAGGTGTACGTGCCTTTTTATGAAGGTACTCATGTCGTATCGTCCCGGAAACACCTCACAGGAAGCTCATTCCATAGCTTTGTAGTACGTGGAAGAAAGTTCCATAAATCCGCATTGTGGATAACCGTCCCACATAATCACACATCCAGATAGTGGGGATAATTTGTGGCGTGTCATGCTAAGGTAAAATTTAAAAATTAATTGTGATTAAAAAGAAAGATAAGGATGGTTTTCTCCTCAGCGTGACTTGTCTTCTTTGATTACCAATTGGCATAACAGCTCATGAGTATGAAACTTTTGTAGGTATACATCGTAAAGCAGAAGAATACGCCTCATAAGTGTGAAACCCTGTCTACAATATATACATTACATGTATTAAAGTTTTACATACGGTTGCCTCATGTTTATTTTAAAATAAAATGCTATTAAAATAGCAGAAAATGGATTGTTGACAGAGAGGAGAAGTAAATAGCCGATCTCGTTTACTTAATGAATAAAGCGAGGGGTTTGGACAAGGAATATATTTTAGGACAGTCATGGGCAAGGCTGAGCAGCATACAGGGGATGAGAAATAAAATCAAATACAACGCTTCAATGAACGCACTTGCGTTATTATATTTAATTTCAAATTATTATTTACAAAGTAAAGAGTCATAACTATCTAAGTAACAAAAGCATATCAAAAAAGTTTTACAAAAAGAAATGCAGACAAGATAAACTGATTTAAATAATCTTTACGTAAATATTGTTTAAACAGTTGAAATTCTTTGTAATATTCTATTTAGTGTCATGGTAATGTAATGTTGTGCTAAGCGTATATTATAATCAATATATAATAAATATTTCATCCATTTATTTCTTCGGCAGACAATATTAAGAGGAAGTAAAATTCATATTATATTCTTTTAATGTGAGAACAAAGATAACTTTTAATATAACTGTTTTATTAATGGTACTAATCAAAGCCTAATATTTTGAAATCAATAATCTTTCGGGTTATAATTTTAATTATTATATTTCGTATTTTTCATGTTGTAAATTCATACAGTTTTATTGTAAATTTTCGAAAATTGATATTTATTTGTAAGACTATTTTGTGATGAGTCGAGAATAGCTAAATTAAATAAAAACAACGAACAGGACGCGAGTAAATAAAAACAAAAATATTAAGGTACTGTTACCATGTAGATGCAAACTTAAAATAAAACTAATAAGCATACATAATATTATTATTCTATATTTAGAAAGGCTCTAAAATCGAGTAAAAAGTTCAGCACTTAGAATTTACCTTAACTATAAAAGTAACATGATAATTATTATTAAAGACATATGAATATTTCATCCTATTTGCCAACCACCTTTTTGAATGGTTGACAAAAATCACACCACACTTCGGCACAGGTCCAACTAGGTTATAAAATTTTAATACTTTAATCGTTTGGTTCCCATAAAAATTGTTTCATATTTCTTTATCTTATATTTTAATAGGTTTTCTTCCTGTTAATATAGTATATTGTAACTAACAAAACCATCTTAATATATATACATATTTTTCAGTCTACGTTTGGATTGACATTAAAAGCATTTTTTTTTAATTTATCAGGAGACGCAGGTACAATTGTTACAATTCTATCGCTATTTGGTCGTGAATTATTACAAAAATTATATTCCCTTAATTGTATAATTTGAAAGGACTAATTACATAGGTTTTATTTTATGCCTATGCACGGCATTTTTTTTATTAATATTTATCGTTAATCATTTATTAATAATTATTTTGTTAGCTAGAATGCTTATTATAGGTAAATTTATTATTCGTTATTATTAAAACCACGTTGATATGTTGCCAATACATTCTACAAAATTTAGAAAAATATATTTATAAGGACGTTACAATACTCTATACATCTAAGAAGGTACTTTTAAGACACGTAGGAGTTTAGGTATTAATTAGGTACTACAATAGTATACTTTATGCTGAACCTTTTCTCTGACTCAATTAACCTAACAAACGTAGCATTATAAATTAAATCTAAAAGGTAACATGTAACAATGATAGTCTTTCGATCAAATTGTTATTAATTCAAATCAAGCCTGAGGTGTGCAAGAGCCGAAATTTTATCTAAGTATCACATACTTCTTGATATCAAAAAAATGCTTTAATTATTTGTAAAATACTACAAAACCGGTGACATAAAGCCAATTTTTACATTTATAAGTCTTGTGACTAGATTTTTTTCTTATTTAAATAATACACAAGTAAATAACATAGGAATATTTGTACGACGAGATGCCATAGATTACGAGCGGTAACTCAAATGCAGACTAATTACACTTATGCTAATAATTATATCTCCGAAGATTTAAATGAATCACACACAAATATACAATAACAATAAATTAACCTTAAGTGTTATAAAGAGCTAATATTACAACTTATTTCATAAATTGACAATTAATATTTAATAGCTCACACATTATTAGCACGAACTGATTCCTTAGAGATCGAGCTTACAAATTAATTAATTATAAGTATCTTATAGAAAAATATGCTTAAGTAAATAATTATAAAATAATGGAGCTGGCTTTAAATAAGGACGCTTTCAAGTTGATGAAGAGTTGGGAGATGATATAGATTAGATCTTGGATTTTTCTAGAACGGTAAGCTTGCACGGAACATGTTCTCAATGAGGGGTGGTGCCGGAACTAAATCTTCTAGTTTTAAGTAAAAAATTCGCTGAAGTCCTTGTACAGATAAGGAGCGCAGCTCGGGCAAGGCACCAAGGACTCGGCTGAAATGGGGAGCACCTGCAATGGCCCCGGGTCCACCTGGCATGTGGGCTCGAAGACAACCAATGATCTTCATTTGTAATTGTTCCACACGATGGGGCTCTTTCAAGCCATGCCGCTCTGTAAACAAATAAAAATAATAGTTACATAAGTGATCATTCAAATTGATTTATTAAAATAAATATGCAGTAAATATTACAAAAATTAAATTTTCTAAGATCCGATAGAAAAGCGACCTTGACTCAGCCGTTAAATGTATGAAAAGTATTTTATATTAAACTAGCTGACCCGGCAAACGTTGTTTTGCCATATAAATTGATCTTTTGCTTGCTAGTTGATAAGAGATGGCGCTAGTTGTATTCATTAGTAACAATCACACTTCTTTTATATTTTGTATAATTCACACTATAGTTTTATAAATTATAGCCTACATGTTAATCTGGTGTGTAAGCTATATTATTGTAAAGTTTCATCAAAATCTATTCAGTAGATTTTGCGTTAAAGAAGTTCAAACATACATCCAGACATAGAATCTTTCACATTTATAATATTAGTAGTATTTACTATTTTACATGTATATCGCAAGTGAGTTGTTTGAAACATTTCTGTCAAGATTTAAAAATTAAAAAAATGATCGGAATTCAAAGCAGATCTCTTCTCGCGCCATGCCCTTACGAGTATTCATCATGTTTGTAAAGAAATTATGTTTATTTTGATATTGGCTTCATTTATTAAAACTAAACAGATGAGTGAAAATAACTAGTAAGTACAAACAAACAAAATAACTTACCTGCCAACACAACAGCAATAACGGTAAAAATTGATAACCTAACATTTGTATATTCTTAAGCCTTGATAGTATTGATTGGTTCTGTACTTTACTAACATATCTGTTACTTTAAAAAATGAGTGCAATGTATTTAACAAAACCATTTTTAATTCTTAACTAATAATCAGTCAAACAACTCCCTATATATTTATTAAAATACAAAATTTGATATAAAGTAATTTACATTTATTAATTAAACGGATGTGTGAAGGTCATTTCTTATTCGGGGCCTTATAGTATAAGGTACGTAAATGTTAATTAAAATTTTTGAGCGCATTTTGCCATTTTTTAAATATAGTTAAAATCAAAAAATGTATATGAATTAAATAAAGTCTTACCTGTAATTAGTGTGAGAGCACAGAGACAGGCAAACGTTGATATGTCAATTTCCATTGAATGCAGAGTATTGCTAAAATCGAGAACAGCATGTAGCCAATCTCCAAAGGACCGCTGACATTGTCTTTTGTCGAGGACCAGTCCATTACAGAATGTAAGCTTGGTATCTTCAGGTCGGGTGCGGTAAGCAAGCCGCAAAACAAATAATTCAAGCCTCGCAGACGCAAATAATTGTTCTCTGTCTTCTGGACAAAGTTCGCCATATCCAGGGACTTTTTCTGCGAATACTTTTATCATATCAATAGAAGTGGTTAATAGCGAATAAAATTGTTGGATTACTTCTAGATCCGACATAGGATGCTCCAAAGGATTTGGCTCTCTGTATTGCGAAAAGTCTAGGTTTGCAAAATCTGGTGAGGTGTCTACGTGGGCTCGTACAAGTGCTGTGATTAGGGATATTGGCGGACTTGGAGGCGATTCCTGGGGGCATTTCGGTTTCGATGGTAATCTACCCCGTCTTCCCTTCAATGAATCAGTTCGGACAACTTCTTTTACCATGCCGACTGCAAGGCATTTTTGAAAACGGCAGAATTGACATCGGTTACGTCTTCTTTTATCCACAGGACATGATTTCTCAGCTAGACATACATATTTAGATCCCTTTTGCACTGTTCTTTTGAAGAATCCTTTACAGCCCTCACATGTTCTGACTCCGTAGTGCTGACACGCCGCAGTATCACCACAAACAGCACATAGTTGACTTGGAGACTGAGGAGCGGCCCTTGATTGAATGGAATCTGTTGGGCCTCCTGGTGAACTAGCTGCAGAATTAGGTGTGGAGGCTTGCATGCAGTGTACTCTGCCACCGTGGAGCTTCGGACTTTCACTAGAACTTGTAGATTCTGATCTTTGCAGTGGTAGCGAAGCTCTCCTTTGTCTGGCACTTTGGTCCGTATTGACATGCAGATCTACTGAGTTTGGGAAAGGAGGCAATGAATATGAATCTTGGTTGGGCGTAACGCTTCCAGTGTCATATGATGGACTACATGGCTGTGCTTGCGCATAATAAGGTGATGGAACATATGGTAACGAAGGTTGATGATATTGGTATAATAATTGCGTAGGTGCATGTCCTTGATGTGAATACGCACTGACGTTGTAACAATCCTCATCCATTTTTATTCCGAATTCTGCCATTTCTTGCTTGGAATACCGAACTGAATACGTTTCTTCAAAGCTAGGTAGAGAGGGTCCCGGCGTCGGCGAAGGAGTTTCGCTCAATGGCGTTGTCCGGTGCGATTTGATTTCTTGTAGGATCGGTGCATGAAATTCTACGTCAGGAAAAGGATCTAAGTTCTCTTCTAATATTTCAGAGGAGTCCTCTTGGTATTGTGATGACAGAAGATCAGTGAAGGACGAACTGTAGTTGCTCTGTAATGAAAAAGAAAATCAATGAATTGAGGCGTAACCGACATTAGAGTAGGCGGTCGTTATGGTTGTTAAGGGGCAGTTACCAATGACCAATAAAGCTCAGCACGTGATTGCTAACGTCAGTTAATTAATTATTTACCATATAACCACAACGTTATTTTCTTTTTCAATGAATTTGAAAATGCGTGGTTTTTTAGCGGTACAAATAGGGTTTTTTCGTAAAGCAAAAAGATTATACTTACTTGTGTCTGCAGCAGTAGCATGCTGGATGAGTTCGGAGAAAAAGCGCTTGGCGAGCGCGACTCTACGGCGCTCGGCCCTGAAACAAACAAAAATAAAATATCAACAGTTATTAACCATTATTCCACGTGGATTGTTCCTGTAGAAGTTAATATCGATTAGTTTGCTGTAGAATCACGTGAACAGACAGAGAAGTATAACTTCCGGTGGTAAGCACGCCGCCCAAGCGACGCAACGCACTTTGAACTATCACGCTACATCAACATGCATTATATATTTACCCTCAGCGAACATACTTAATATTATACTTCACAATATACACATGTAAACGACAAATCAATATCTTGGGCTGGAATCATCCTAACAATACCCCGTCGTAGCCACTAGTGACTGCGAAGAGAAAGACCTTCTCATATATACTGCTATTTTGTTGGCCAAATATTGCCTTGTTGAATACATTCTGTCACGGTTCTTGATTCGCCACGCCCCGCAAATTGAAACCTATCATGTATACACCTCATCTACGTCTATTAAAAATTCTACAAACTGCATTTATCTGTGTACAATTACATACCCTATGACAGTAATGATAGAGCGTATATTTGTGCAGCAATAAACTATTTGAAGTTTTTAGGGCGCGAAGGCGATAGATCCCTTGGGAAGTTATGAAATCAGTGGCATTTGCAGTTTCTATTATGTTAAGAACCATTAATTTCGGGCTTATTAACGTATGGAGAATAATATAGCGCTTTTAACATTGTTTATCTTGATTGATATTCAATATTTTTGTATTCATTTTTAGTTGAGGTACTCATGTATTTAATTTATTATTATGAAATATTAACCCGAGAGACTTGGACTCTGACTCGGCAGCTCGTCCACCGACTAAAAGTCTTCCAAAGGGCTATGGGGATTTCTCTACGTGATCACGGTCCGAACACCGAAATTCGCAAGAGAACGGGACAACTGACATAGCAAAAACCATAGACTCTTGGAAGTGGAAGTGGGTGGGTCATATTTGTCGTGGGTCCGATGGAAGATGGGGTAAAAAGTTGTTGTAGTGGAGACCACGAAAGGGGTTCAGGAATGTTGGGAGACAGCCAGCAAGATGGATGATTTGATGCGAGCGGCTGGGAAGGACTGGATGTGGAAAACTCTGGATCGTACAAAATGGTCTAAAATGGAAGAGACCTTTACTCAGCATTGGGTAGATCAATAAGAAGAAGAGAAGAAGAATATTAACCCTACCAATCGCAGTTACTTTTACTATCGGCTTATTTTGTTTTGTTTAAATATATGGTATTATTTGTTTTGGGTTGCATTGTTGAAATGTTATTTATATGTCCTTCTAGAAATTTGTAAATATTATAAATAAATTTTTAGATACGTTAAGAATCTAATAAAAATTTCGCATTCTTATTGATTGCGACATTTTGAGAAATAAATCTAATCTATTACTACTAGATATTAATATACAGAATCGATATAAATTATTAGACATCGTTGAGCTATTGTATACTAGCGATATTTAATTCAGCCCCCATGAGGAACACATCAGGTGAGACAAAACTTTGATTGATTTCTCATTGCTTACAAAAAGACAAGAAAATCTGCGAATGATTACTATACGAAAATCTTGGAAAGATTTACTTACAATCTGATAAAGAGTGAAAAAATAAAACAATTATTGAGTCATATACGACTAGGTATACGTGAAACTGTAATGAATTGGTAAACTGTGTACAAAAAACGAAGTCGCGGAGGTCAAACTAGGACGAAATTACCAAGACAAAAAGGAAGAAGAAGATTGGAAAATGTTGTAAAATGTGGCAAGTAGATAATATTATATAAATCAGATTTAGAAGACCCTTAGAAAATCTTTATAAATATCCTGAATGAAGGCTTCATTTTTAAAGGTATTAAGTACATAATAATATTTTTTTTTATGAAATAAGGTACGAGACGAGCAGGACGTTCAGGTGATGGTGATTGATACGCCCTGCCCATTACAATGCAGTGCCGCTCAGGATTCTTGAAAAACCCAAAATTCTGATCGGCACTACAATTGCGCTCGTCACCTTGAGACATAAGATGTTAAGTCTCATTTGCCCAGTAATTTTGATTGTCGAATGCCAGACGTCAACATGTTGCGAGTGGAATTTCGCATTTTGACGTAATGTCCGGTTCCGTAACGTAACGTAACGCCAAAGAATCGAGGCGCTCTTCGTTGTGTGCGGTCAAATGGAAGAAGCTGGTACTGGGGAGCGCTCGCCCAGAGGTAAGAACCATGTGAGGCAAACGGCGCATTTTATATCAAGTAAAGTATGCATTTATTCTTGACAACACAAAAAATATATACATAATTAAATTGTATCCTCTCTAAGCAAATCTAGATTCAACTAATCATAGTACAATCTTATAAAATTTGTCTGGCAATAGAAAAAACTTTATTTTAGTTTATTAATAGGTAACCTACGCAATATTCATTACAGTTTGTGAGCAATCCTGCATTTTCTGCCCGTAGTCCGTACATCGATACGCGGCTTGTGTGAGGCCAATATTTACCAGTGGGAGGCTCCTTTGCACATAATGCCGGCTAGGTGTGGGTACCATAACGGCGCTTATTTCTGCCGTGGAGCAGTAATGCGTAAGCATTTCTGTGTTTCGGTCTGAAGGGTGCCGTATATAGTGAAATTACTGGGCAAATGAGACTTAACATCTTATGTCTCAAGGTGACGAGCGCAGCTATAGTGCCGCTCAGAATTTTTGGGGCTTTTCAAGAATCCTGAGCGGCACTGCATTGTAATGGGCAGGGCGTATCAATTACCATCAGCTGAACGTACTGCTCATCTCGTCCCTTATTTAAAAAAAATATTAGCTCCTTAAATTTGTGCAGTCAGTTTTGTTTCATCTATCCACGCTTCATGACCAAATCACCCAAACATAACCTAGCAAGTTAGCAATAAAAACTTTTTATACTAACAGGACAATCAAAGCCATTTAACCAAGCAATAATTATACAACTTGACAATTTAGGCTGAGTAAATTGAACGTGTTTGCAAATACTCAAATAAAAACCAGGAAGTCATCTATAAAACTAGTTTAAATCATTAGGATTCAAAGTAAACTGTTCATTTCAATAATTTGAGCTCTATTATTATGAGTATTGATGCAACTTTTATTTGGCAAGCAAATAAACTGCATTTACTGAGGAAGCGAAAATTTTTGTTCTATTTTTACGAGATATGCAAAACATAGCGAAAAAAATACAATTATTATATATTATTATGTTTTAATATATCATATTACATTATAAGAAATCTGGTTTTAATATACTAATATAAATTTTATTATTTTATAATGAGAAGAACATAAAATATTTGTAATTTTATATTTAAATTGTTAATCTTGAATTCTCATCTACTCATACGCCCGTCTGTATGTCAGGAGGTTGATTAATTAGGTAGGACATATGGATGTCAAACCTGGGCTCTAACAGACCTTCTCTCAAAAAAAGTTAAAGTGTGCCAAAACTTCATAGAAAGGAGCGTAATTGGAATTAGGAGACGAGACAAAGTAAAGTTAGAGAACATTAAGAGACAGACAAAATTCAAAAACACACACAAGATGTGTCAAAAGCAAAAGTGGAAATGGACTGGACACATTCTGAGGGAAGAAGAGAAATTGACAAAGACCGTGACAGAATGCGGTTCCCAAGAGACGGGAAACGAAGGAAAGGTAGACAGATTAGACTGTGGGAGTATGATTTTAAAAGGATAGTAGGACCAGACTGTATGAGAGTAGTATTTTTTATGAAAATAAGGGACGAGACGAGCAAGACATTCAGCTGATGGTAATTGATGCCCTGCTCATTACAATGCAGTGCCGCTCAAGATTATTGAAAATCCCAAAAATTCTGAGCGGCACTACAGCACTGCGCTCGTCACCTCGAGACATAAGGTATCAAATCTCATTTGCCCAGTAATTTCACTAGCTACGGCGCCCTTCAGACCGGCTGCAATGCATACACATTACTGCGTCACGGCAGAAATAGGCACCGTTGTGGTCCCCATAATCTAATCGGCGTCCGGTGAAGAGGAGCCTCCCAATGGTAAGACCACAGTACCTAGTATAACAAGAATATTCTTTGTGATTTTGATCACTAAATATATATATATATCACAACACTCCAATTGATGTCCTGTTAAAGTTTTTCTAGGTACAATAAAAGAGTTTGAATTAAATAATATTGAAAAAAAAAATTAGAATCTTGTTAGTGTAAACTAACAAGTCAAAACCTTTGCAACCTATTTACGTAAAAATCTAAATTAATATATGTTAACATTAGATTTTTTAGTGTATTCCTGTGGTGGGAATAGTATGATTTTATTATTGTACTAGCTGACCCAGCAAACGTTGTATTGCCGATATTAAAATCGCGATACAAAAGTAACTGTTGATCGTAGATGGGTGAAAATTTGAAGTTGTATGTATTTTTTAATGCTGGCTCATAATCAAACAAATTAAAAAAAAGGCAATAAAATTTAAAAAAAAATTAGGCGTGGACCACCCTTAACATTTAGGGGGATGAAAAATAGATGTTGTCCGATTCTCAGACCTACCCACTATGCACTCAAAATTTCAAGAGAATCGGTCAAGCCGTTTCGAAGGAGTTTAACTACAAACACCGCGACATGAGAATTTTATGTATTAGATTACTTTTGATAGCCATTATGTTAGCTTGACATGTTGAAGAATCTTTAATAGTTATCACCAGGAACAAACATAAACTTATTATACCTACTACTAAGTCGAGTAAGTATGTCTTTTGTGGGACGATGTATGTAAGTATATGCTTTTAAAACATAGAAAATGTTCAAAACAAATGTATTACGAAATTACGACGAATTGTTAAAACACTTTTATGTGGTAGGTTATATTATTACATATATGTCCTTCCGCCGCGACCCGCTCTTGCCTCTCGCCTCCTCACGACTCAAGCACATCTCACCTATAACTATGTATGTAGTAACAAACCTATCTTGGATAGCACCAACTCCAAAAATTACAATAATCGTAACTAGAATTACATTAATTAATTAGATTGTATAAAAATACGCAATTATTTTTATACTTTTTAGTGCACATTATATCTATTGTTTTGGAATACTGTTTATGAAGTCGTTGTTTTTTTGTTAAAAATTTTTTGTTAATTTTTTTTAAATAAAAATATTGGATTGTCCACCATAGATTGATTTGTCCACATGTAAGAATTATTTTCAACTATTAAAATTTTCAATCTGGTCAAAGTCGCCGGAATACGTTGGATGAGGGCAGCGCAGGACCGATCGTCGTGGAAATCTTTGCTGGAGGCCTTTCCAGCAGCGGACGTCGACTCAAATTTTCTATACTTGAATTTATTGCATATGTAGATTGGAATACATTGTAATGATAAATCGACGGAGTTATTAATAAATGAAATAAAAGAAGTAATTGGTTTGATCTTTAACTAGTCCTGTATTACCAATTTATATAAACATCTGACTGCTTCCTGTTCCAATTTTAGTTTTTAACTACATTTTTCCTTATTTTCCTCTGATGCAGTCAAACTTATCGTCTCAAAAAGCTATCCTACAAATAATTATTGACATTAAGTATATATTGAAATGTAGTCAGCGCTATAATTATGTATTACCCTTGAACAATATTAATCCAACCAGTTTGGAATACTTTGTCTTGCCTTATTTTTGCTTCATAAGAAAATTTATAGTTGTTTACGCGTGCAGTTAGTATGTTTCCGCCATTTAACTTATTTCAATCTATTATTATAACAGCAATCAAATAAAGAATAACATTTATTTTGTCAACATTAAACTTCTAGAATCATTTTTGACAAATCACGCTCTGAGAGTCTCATGTCTTTCAGAATTTAAATCAAATCAAAATCACTTTTAAACTCACCTAGATCAAGGAACTTATGAATGTCATAAATTTTCTTTTCTTTTTACTTTTACCACTACTTCGGAAATTGTTGAGCTTTAATGAGATAAAGTTTGCAAAACTCAATTAACAACAATTTTCTAATAATCTAAGATTTACAAGTTCATCGTTTAACAAATTATTTTAATTACAATATACATATGTATAGTGATGCAACAAAAATACACTAAAGTCTTATACGCGTAAGTATAAACTAAAACTATGTTTACAATATTCTACTTAATATGTCATCTATATATATATACATATATATGTATAAGAGATTTCCACGTATATAGTCTATAGACTCATCACGATATCTCTGGAATCATAAGGCGTAGAAACTTGAAATTTGGTAAGAACATACCTATCTACAAAATTACACCCGCAAGAGATTTTTTTATTATGAACAGGACAACGTTTGTCGGGTCAGCTAGTTGTAACTAAAGTAACTGACATAGATACGGCGCGAATACTATTATTATATTATACTTAAGTTACTTCCATAGTATTATATCCTACGGTATATTGCTATGGGGCAACGCTGCCGATATTAATACAATATTTGTGCTGCAGAAGAGGGCTATTCGCGCTATTTATAACATAGGTCCTAAAGAATTATTGAGAGCAAAATTCAAAGAAATGAACATCTTGACTGTTGCTTCTCAATATATTCTTGATAATGTAATGTTTGTTCATAGGCACGTAAGTGAATTTGCCAGAAACTGTCATAACCATAATGTTAACACCAGGAACAGACATAAACTTATTATGCCTACTATTCGTCTAAGTCGAGTTAGAAAGTCTTTTGTAGGGCGATATATATGCATTTTACAACAAGGTCCCAGAAAATGTTAAAAAATAACTGTATCACGTTATTCAAAAGAATTGTTAAAAAACGTTTGTGTGGTAAAGGCGACTGCCCTCAGGCTATTAAATAATATGTCTAATTGCACAATATTACTTTGTAAATATATTAAAAAAGTCCGCTGAGTTTGTTACGCCCATTCTTCTCAAGTCTGAGGCATTCGTTTTGGAATGTGTGGTAGTTTATGACTTTAAATAAGTGATGCCACATCCTATTTTGAATAAAAATATTTGAATTTGAATTGCTCTATGCTACTCTATAGTAGTCAAATATATAGTCAAATTTATATATACATTTGTTTTATTTTCCGTGCTTCCTCTCCTCCCCTTTTGCACCGATATTTAAGTACTTACCCCCTTATTCATAATGGTCCGCTAACTTAAAATAGCCGCTACAGAGTGTTATTTCTCATTCTGACTTAGGTCAACAGAAGAAGACAGAGTGAGAATTAACAATGCTTTTAGTTAGCAGACTTTTTTTTATGGAATAGGAGGACAAACGAGCGTACGGGTCACCTGGTGTTAAGTGATCAGCGCCGCCCACATTCTTTTGCAACACCAGAGGAATCACAAGAGCGTTGCCACTCTATAAGGAAGGTCTACGCGCTTTTTTTGAAGGTACCCATGTCGTATCGTACCGGAGACACCGCACAAGGAATTATGAATAAGGAAACTATTATGAATAAGGGGGTAAATATGTAGATAGATCTGTTAATATGAAACTATATACAATTGTATATAAATTACATTGTTGGCTGGTGAAATTCTTTCAAATGTGGAACTTGTTACCGATATTCAAATCTAGTTGGGCTATTCAATCCGATGCTTAACTTAAAAACAAGTTAACCTACTAATATACTTTTTCATTTATTTGCGTTGAGATAACATTTGCCTTTTTTAGATAATTTATGTGTAAAATAATTGTGTTATTGTAATTATTACTTTATTGCCCCATCACACGCTCTCAAACTTAACTGCAAGTAACTTATGTGGAAGGGCAAGCCCTGTTCTAAGGCTGCATGACAATAATTGACTACAGGAAAGCAGTAGGAAAACACACAAACGAAGAAGATCACAAGTTGGTTGATACTAGATGTAAGCGGCGAAGACGGAGATAGCTGGCATTCTCTGGAGGAGGCCTTCACCTCAGGGGCTTACAATTGAATAAACAGTACCTGGACGACCGAGCCTTGCCCGGATTTTTAAGAAGGCACAAATTTGAAAATAAAATCTTATTGTACATCTGGATTCAAACGACCACGGTTTGAATCAAGCTTCTGCACCAGAATTCTGCTTTCCGGATCACCCAATGTCCCAACTGAGCTATTATAGTCTTGTATAAAGTTGCGAAATTTACATTTGTATTCTAATGTTATTGTTACAGTTTATCAATAAAACACGTATAAAACTACATTTTTTAAAATTGAAACCGTTTCCGAGATTCAGAATATATATATCCAAGAGTTGCTCGTTTAAAGATATAAGATTTTCTTTTATGTATTTATGTGAAATGGTTTTGTCATTTTAAGCTTACTAATAGATAGATATATAAAATAGATTTTATTTTGAGTTATTCAAGAGTTAATAAGGGAGCATCACCATAGGCCATTTGACATTAACTTAAATATTCAACTAAAAATAAAGGTTTAAATGTTGCCAACTTTACAAACTGATGTAGCTTCATGACGGAATATGTTATGTTATTGTCACTCCCTATGGTAAATAAATACATTTTTATTCTATGAGGCGGACAGACCGATGGTGGACAGACGGATGCACGGACTGACGATCAGCGGTCTGTAAGTAATAGGGTACCCCGTTGGTACCCTTGGGGTACGGAGCCCTTGGAAGACCATTTTTATGCGCGCCGTAGCTCTATAGTTTTACAAAAAGTAGAAAAGGCTATGATCATCTTTTGTCATCATTTCAATAATCTCTCGTAAAAATTAATTACACAGGATAATTTATGTATAAAATAGTGTTTGCAACTGTTACTTAATTAGTTATTAAAACACTAAAACAAACAATGAGTTCAAGCTCTAAAGGTTGATGCATCCAATATACGATATTTTATATTTATACATTTAATTATTTATTACTTTCTAAGAAATAATTTATATTATTTAAACACGACTCATAATTATATTGGATGCAGCATACAAACTAATCTGTTATAGTATATTACAGCCATTGTAAAATACTCTATTTGATTGAAAAGAGTGGCCGTTGAGTTTCTTATATTATGTTCTTCTAACGAGCTCAACTTTTTACGAACATATGGTGAATTCAGTTATATATCAGAAATATTTATAGATACGATTCAATAATACTTAGTTTAAGCCTACTTGAATAAATTTAAATTGCTTTTAATTTTGAACATGTGATAGGTACAACCACAGTAGAGTGCAAGAATCTGTTTCTTTACATAAGTGTTTTTATAGCTCACAACAGTTTAAACATTTATAACACATTTTCTATATTATATATTATCTATTCAAATTATGGCTTAACGATTCCACATAAATAATATTAATATCATAATTGATATTTTGACCAAATACGACATAATGATAATTAATATGTTAAATAATCATTCAAGCAAAAGCGACATCTTCCGAACAGCTGAGGAACTAACAAATAGAGTGAAGTAATAGGGTTGAATAGTGGAGTTGCTTCATTCTGACAGTTAGCACAACCCTTATTGTGATTACAAAATTTTCCTGAAGGTGGCGCGCGACTCTAGCCTACAAAATAGACAACTTCGTTATCCAAATTTAATTATTAATATATCAACAGCTGGTTTATAAAAATTAATAAGAACCTTTTCAATATTTTATTTGTTGTTTATGTGGTAATGTGGTCCTGTTTATGTGGTAAAAAATTAAGATTCAAAGAATCTTAGTGTAATGAATTTTGTATTATAAATATTTTTATTAATTAGATAGTTGTGTCTAAATGTGTCTAAAGTTTTCTTTTCTTTTTAAGTTTACCGCCATTCCTTAAGATTAGGTATTTGGATGTATGTATTCTGTATATTCTATACTTCAAGATTTCTTTACTTTGAAACATTAGTCCGCTGGCCTGTCGCTAATGAAATTTTATGTATGATTTTTAAATATGAAAATTACTTAAGTAATTAAAAATAATTGACTGTTAAGCGAAGGGGATTAAAAGTAGAGCTAAGAGCTAAATGTATCGATTACTTACAAATAAACACAGCCTGCACAGATATTATTTTTCAAGTACTATTAACATGATGCGGGTAGATTTTCGCATTATGACGTAATATTAGGTAGTGGAATTCAGCTGCTGGTATCAATTTGAATAACTCCCAGTGATATGATATGTGGTAGAGGGTACCCATATCTCCACGCAATGCCAAAGAATACCCCATTGGAGACTACTGGTCTCAGTTCCCTAACTGAGTACTTTTTGGATTCGGTATAGTTTATAGAATAGTAGAAATACATCAACCATTCTTTAAAAAATAATATTTACTGTACAGTTTTTACTTTTTTTGAGATTTGATGACAGTAAGATACGAGACGTGATCATAATTGATACGCCCTGCCCATAACAATGCAGTGCCACTCAGGATTCTTGAAAAACCTAAACATTCCGAGCAGCGCTACAATTGCACTCCTAACCTTGAGACAAAAGCCCTTCAGACCGAAACACAATAGTGCTTACACATTACTGCTTCACGGCAGAAAAAGGCGCCGTTGTGGTACCCACAATCTAGCTGGCACCCTGTGCAAATGAGCCTCCCACTGGTATTCATTCCGCTTTCATCATTTCATCAGGAAGACGTCCACTGCTGGACAAAGGCATAACTCAAAGATCTCCGTGACGATCGGTCCTGGGTTACCCTCATTCAACCAGGTTCTTCCTTTACTTTATTAATGCACTCATAAAATGTTCAAAAATTAACTTATAAAGAGAGGAACTATCACATATTATTATTTTTATCTACACCCATGCTTTGAATTATGATGAACACTGATGACTTACGGTACACAGACGTGAACGCTAACTATGGGCCTTATGAGAAAGCTCATGGTCGGTCAGAGGGCAATGAAGAGAGCTATGCTCGGAGTTTCCCTGCGAGATCGAATCAGAAATGAGGAGATCCGTAGGAGAACCAAAGTAACCGACATAGTCCAAACGATTGCGAAACTGAAGTGGCAGTGGGCAGGGCACATAGTTCGACGGACAGATGGCGGTTGGGGCAGTACAGTCCTCAAATGGCGACAACGTACTGGAAGACGCAGTATTGGCAGGCCCCCCACAAGATGGACCGACGATCTGGTCAAGATAGTCGGAATACGTTGGATGAGGGCAGCGCAGGACCGATCGTCGTGGAAATTTTTGGGGGAGGCCTTTGTCCAGCAGTGGACGTTTTCCGGCTGATGATGATGATGCTTTAAATCCTCTGTTATAGATTCTAAAACAATAAGCTTATTGCCCAATGTCCTAATAACCATTACATCATCCAAACGAGTGTTGTAATGAAAATCAGTATTATATATTATATTCAATTTTCATAATAACACTCCTTTGGATGATATTATGGTTACTAGGACTGGCTTTTTTACTTCTAGCAGTAATCTGTTTCAGAATCATCCATAGAGTATCATATTATGGGTATAGATAAAGTCTTGTATGCAACTGTTGATAATTAGGTATTAAAACACTGATGTGCTACTATTAACCCATATTCGTGTGTAAATACCCCTTATTACACAACAGTTGCATAAATAACTATTACAAATGACCGATTATCAGGACAATTCATATGTACTCTGCATTAGCACTAACTTTCGTTACGTGTATTATAAGTAACTTTGCCGTGAAGCAGTAATGTGTAAGCATTACTGTGTTTCGGTCTGAAGGGTGCCGTAGCTAGTGAAATTACTGGGCAAACGCGACTTTACATCTTATATCTCAAGGTGACGAGCGCAGTTGTAGTGCCACACAGAATTTTTGGGGGTTTTTCAAGAATCCTGTGCGGCACTGCATTGTAATGGGCAGGGCGCACCAATTACCATCAACTGAACGTCCTGCTCGTCTTGTCCCTTATTTTCATAAAATAAAATAATTAAAAATAAATCTTAACAAACTTTTCTATAGGAATGCCGAGTGAAGTCTTATACTACGACAGTGTTACGTCCTATTGATGTTAAATACCTTAATGAGTTTACGTAGAGCAAACAGTCAGCTGTAGCGCGTCACGGGGGGGGAGGTCGGTCGATCGTAGGGGGGGGGGGGGGCTGTGACGTCATAGTCTGACGTCCAAGCGATATATTACTCGCCTATCTAGGATCTATAGTTACTTCTGTAGGCCTATGTTATTGAAATTGTATTAGATCATTTATGTGTCGAGATATACTGTGACAGCTATGAAAACATCGAAAAAAATTGAGTTTGACTGTTAATCTCTATTTTGAGCAATGCACGCACAATAACACGAAGTGACATACACATCGCGAGTGTAAGATGTATGTTGTCGCGCCCCTAAAGTAATAAACCTGGCCTGTTTTCATCGGCCATTCCTAATATACTATCTACAGGCAGAGATAAATTACTACCTTCAACTGTCAGTAATTAGCTGTCAATAATCTGAGGCTGTCCCAATATACCCGATAAGTCATTCTTATCGCCTTATATTGGGACGCGTGAATTGCAATTTCAATACAAACTTCTATCGCTGGTAAGCTATATATACGTCATTCCATTATCATACAGCGTGTACGGATAAGGTGAATTGGCGTCGATAAGTTTATTGGGACCGAAAAGTCAACGATAGTTACGATTTTTATCTCAAGTAAGAGATAGACTGAATATTGGGAATGGCAGTTACAGCAAGAGAATCTATCTATTTATTTATGGTGTATGTGGACGATGCAGCTACTGTACTCAATAACTTTTGTATTAATTTTACATTTACTTTTTTGACTTACTCGTGTAAGATATTGACTATTTGACGTTTGAGTGTGTCTGTTGCATCATTTTACATTTGACATATTATATTGTAATTTGAAATGATTTGTAAATCGATGAACTTAAATGTAAATCTTGATATAAAAGAGTGGCAATGAGTTTCTTGCTACGTCTTCTCATTAGCTCAACCCTTTACGAAGTAGCGGTTGATTCAATAAGATTTTTTTTTTTGACATTCATAAGTGTCATTTCCGTGACCTACGTGAATAAACTGATTTTGATTAGATTTGATTTGATATCTAGACGTATAAATTATCTTAGGAATTATAAACGAAACTTGACCTAAAGGCGACAACTAGTACAGATTAGATAAAACAAAGTTTATAATATTTTCGTTAAGTTTTACACGCTACTATGTATGTAATGTTCAACCAAATCAGGTGAATTAAATCATGAATAATATTGACCAGGTTTTAGACCGGTTGAGTTAGTGCTGGTGTCACATTAAATATTATAATCGACCGGCAACACACATAGAAAACAATATCCAAGGCGCCACTAAATCACCTTATCGTTGAAAACACGAATCGCCAAAAATAATTTTTATTACCATTTATATTTTAGTTTTAGCCGGAGTCGATTCTGAGGATAATTTGTTCTTTTACTGCTAAATCTATCCTTATAATAAAATGATTTTGTTACAACAAATATTAATTTAAAATAAAACACTTTTTATAGGATTAAAACACTTGCGTAAATGTTTTTACAGTAGATTTAGCGTAAAAGTTACATTTTTATTATGAAAATAAGGGACGAGACGAGCAGGACGTTTAGCTGATGGTAATTGATACGCCCTGCCCATTACAATGCAGTGCCACTCAGGATTCTTGGAAAACCCGAAAATTCTAAGCGGCACTACAATTGCGCTCGTCACCTTGAGACAAAAGATCTCAATAGCCTAGTAATTTCACTAGCTACGGCACCCTTCAGACCGAAACACAATAATGCTTACACATTACTGCTTCACGGCAGAAATACGCGCCATTGTGGTACTCATAATCTATCCGGCATCCTGTGTAAAGGAGCCTCCCTCTGGTAAAATTGAGCATAGAATCAGAGTAACGCAACACAGAATGACCTAAGGCGAAGTTTTATGTGATTTAACATCGCTAAAAACGCAATCCACCAAGCGATAGACGGTGCGTCTAACGGCCGTTTTCAATAACGTATCTCTAGTTACGGATATGTAGCCGTATGCTCGCCGTTTAATGACAAGATCTTATTTATCGATAGTTATGTCCAATATAGTTATAGTCCAATGCTTTATGTCGATAGATTATTAAACGTAAGTAAGCGTAAAAATATAGATTTGTCTACCTCTAGTAAGTTAAACTAAGGATAGATAGGAAGGAAAATGGGCGTAATAGGCCTGTTATTAGATCTGCACCTGCAAAACAGAACAACACAAGTCTTAATGGTGTTTTCCATCAGAAATAGGTGTTGTACAAATAACTTCTAGGGCTATGTAGGAATAGCAAAATCGATTTGGTTTTCGTGATGCCTAAATATAAAAATTTAGGTCACTAAGCTGTAAAATCTGGAAAGAATATAGCAACGAATCAATTCTATACTTAAAAACTCTATTATTTTAATTCAAAGTCAAAATTCTTCATTTGCTAGAAACGTTTACACGTAAAGCAGTTATATTTTTTTATCATTATGTGTCAGCAGTGAAATATACATACAACTTCAAATTTTTGTCCTTCTACGATCTACAACTACTTCTGTACCACGTTTTTTATATTATTCTGTTTCATCCACAAATTCGCTATAGGGCTGCAAGATGGCAATGAATACAATAATTGAAGTACGATATATTTGGTAGGTAGGTCTGAGAATCGGTTGCATCTATTTTTATACCCCAAAGATTTAAATTATTGTTTTTTTTTTAATTACTTTATATGGTAACGAAGTTTAAATATCTTGGCCACTGGGTCTCCGACAACCTAAGTGATAACCTAGACTTAGAGAGGGAACGTAGGGCGTTGGCTGTCCGCTGTAATATGCTGGCCCGAAGGTTTGCGCGTTGCAGTGAACAAGTCAAAATAACTCTGTTTAAGGCTTATTGCCAATCATTTTACGCGTGCAGCCTTTGGACCGGTTATACGCAGAGGGCATACAACGCGCTGCGAGTACAATATAATGACGCGTTTAGGGTAGTGATGGGGCTGCCTAGGATATGTAGTGCATCCGGCATGTTTGCGGAGGCGCGCGTTGATGATTTTTACGCGATCATTAGAAAAAGATGTGCATCATTAATGAACAGGCTCCAGGCTAGCCTCAACACTATCCTAAGCGCGTTGGCATGCAGGTGGGACTCCCCACTGCTGAGGCATTGGATAGGTTTGCATGCGCCTCTAGCTAGGTGCAACTTATTGTGAAGATAACTAACTTTACTAACATAATTTTTAAGAAAAATTGTAACTAACATACAATTACTAACACTACCTCTAACATTACTAACTTAGTCTAAGAATAATTGTTACTAACTTAATAACTAATACTTATGGATGTATAGTTTTTTTTTAATGAAAATAAGGGACAAGACGAGCAGGACGTTCAGCTGATGGTAATTGATACGCCCTGCCCATTACAATGCAGTGCCGCTCAGGATTCTTGAAACCCACAAAAATTCTGAGCGGCACAACAACTGCGCTCGTCACCTTGAGACTAGATATTAAGTCTCATTTGCCCAGTAATTTTACTAGCTACAGCGCCCTTCAGACCGAAATACAGTAATGCTTACACATTACTGCTTCACGGCAGAAATAGGCGCCGTTGTGGTACCCATAACCTAGCCGGCATCCTGTGCAAAGGAGCCTCCCACTGGTTAGTGTCCGAAATAAATGATTATTATTATTATTAATACAACATTTGCTGGGTCAGCTAGTAATGAATAAATTTTAAAATAACCATAAATGTAATTTATATAATTAAAAATAACAAATTATTTAGTTAATTCCTTGCTGGACGACATTCGCCTATAAATACATACATATATATACATGTTAAAGTCAAATAGGCCGAAGCTAAGCACTTTTGAATCGTTACTACAAATATTTCTTTTAAATTACTGTTCTCACCATATGTTCGTAAAAAGTTGAGCTCGTGAGAAGAACACACAACGAACTCAACGGCCACTCTTTTCTATCAAATAGAGTATTTTACAATGGCTTTAATATACTTAACAAAATAGTTTGTATGGTGCTGCAACCTGCAATATATGAGTCGTGTTTAAATAATATAAATTATTTTATAAAAAGTAATAAAGAATTAAATGTATAAATATAAATTATCGTATACTAGCTGAGCCGACAGACGTTGTTCTGTACATAATAAATAAAATACTGTTTTATATGAATTTGTCAATAATATTTCATAACATCAAGAATTATTTCGTAAAATATGCTGCCTGTTGTTATAATGAAATTGTTTCACAGCAGAACTGTCAAACCGTGCGTCACTAATTTCTCTAATAGAAAATATTATGTCCATACAAAACAAATATTGGAAATAAAAATAATTATGGGTACCAAATCAAAATAAAAACTATCCTATCTCTCAAGTTGGACTAAACTGCACTCCATGAAGTAAACCCCATTACAATCGTACAACAACGTATCACGTATATATATATTAAGATTGGATGCACCAACCTTTAGAGCTTGAACTCATTGTTTACGAAGGGTTGCCATATCTAATTCCCGGAAAAACCAGTCAAAACCCTTGCGCATAACACGTAACACCTCTCACAAAAAAAAAACAGAAAATACAAGTGAAAATGCAACTCATAAAACGCGCATTTTTAAATTATTATGCAATGGCATAAATGTATCTGTATAAAAATATCTTTATTGATTTTGACATTTAAAAATAATAGCTATATTTACGAGTTGTTTTAAGACTCGATTCTCTGCGAAGTCACATTTGTAATTTGTAGCCAAATATAGAATTGTTTTTGTGTGCAAATATACATTAATTTGGAAATTTGTAAGTTTGAGTGCACTACGTCCTTTAGTACATAAGGAAGTTGTAAAACACTTGGTCCTAATACTAATATAATTAATAATCTTTTGCTCAATCAGTAAGAGAAAATATATAAATATATATGAACATACATATATATAATTTATAGGAATTAAAGTACTTGTAGTTATGATCTTTATTTTTAAAAAGGCCGTCCTTAAAAAACAAAAGTTTGTTTTTTTTTATTGAAAAGGAGGACAAACGAGCGTACGGGTCACCTGGTGTTAAGTGATCACCGCCGCCCACATTCACTTGCAACACCAGAAGAATCACAGAGGCGTTGCCGGCCTATAAGGAAGGTGTGCGTACTTTCTTTAAGGTACCGTAGTATCGTCCCGGAAACACCGCACAAGGAAGTGTATTCCACAGCTTTGTAGTACGTGGAAGAAAGCTCCATGAAAACCGCACTGTGAAGGAAGATTCTGATGGTGGGGATGATATTCTAATTTGTTTGAACTTTTAAATTATGTGTAGTACCAAAGTAAATCAGACGCTTAGTTCGAGTAAGTATGCTTTGCTTCATAAAAGTATATCCTATATTTTAAGATTGCTCATATAAATGTGGGGGAAATGTTGATGTGAGACTTAATCGCCGGGAGAGGTTTGAGATGGCACGTCAGCTAACAGAGCTCTTGAAAACATTGGACTTTTGAAGTAGGCGTTACTTTGCGGAAATCTATAATCATCCAAATGTTTTGAGGTTTCTTTGACTACAAGTAGTCTCGTGCCAGATTTTGGCGGGTCAACATGTCCTAAGGATGCTTCGTGTTGAGGCGAAACACGTGTCGAATTGTTTAAAAGACAAATTTTGGCGATATTAACACTAAAGAAAGCTCAAAACATTTGGATAACATCGGACTTAGAATATTTGTATATGATTCGCAATTTTTTTTATGAAAATAAGAGACGTTCAACTGATGGTAATTGATACGCCCTGCCCATTACAACGCAGTGTCGCTCAGGAATCTTGAAAAACCAGCAAACTTGAAGCGGCACTACAACTGCGCTCGTCGCCTTGAGACATAAGATGTTAAGCCTCATTTGCCCAGTAATTTCACTAACTACGGCGCCCTTCAGACCGAAACACAGTAATGCTTACATATTACCGGTTCACGGCAGATATAGGCGCCGTTGTTGTACCCATAATCTAGCCGGCATCCTGTGCAAAGGAGCCCCACTGGTAAGGCAATGTGACAAGTTGACTGATAAATGCACTCAAGATTGGATAATAATAATAATAATAAATCTTTATTTGTTGCAAAGAAAAAATACAATTTTGCTTAAAATTACCCTCGACCCCCAAACTAGGACAGCCCGTGACATGGGGGTCAGTCTCTTCCCAGTTGTGCATTGTAAAATGTCAAATAACAAACATTGGAGACGACGTCTTGATGAAGGATGCTGAGATTCTGCCACTTTGCTAATATGTATGACTCAAGCTGATTCAATACCCAACACAGATGTTATCACATCAGAAATGTTAAAAAAAAACAGTAATTATACCTTTTAAAGTAAAAAAACGTGTTTCATTTAAACTTCAAATCTCTTAAGTTTGACAAACCGGTGATAAACTTTATAGTTGTTTAAGTTTGAGGATATTTTTTAATTAAGTAAAGCGACTTGTCCTTGAAGTCTGGTCAGTTGATACTTGCGAAGCGGTTTAGGTTGATTATGTAATTCTCTTTGAATAAATTTAAATTGATTTGTTTTATATGTATATCTGCAATGTCTCGCTCAAATTCTAAGTATAGATATTAAGTCAAAGTTGTACTTAGCTACTCCGCGATTAATGCGTACGTTTTTTAAACAATGATGTCATCTTTTTTTTTAATTCTATTTTATTGTGCGCTTTGACTGTTTTTGGCGGATTGGTTTGTTTATTACAATTTGTGATTTTATCATATAACGTTTGCTGTTAAATTTTTTAAATTTGTTGTATAACAAAGTAACTTTTGATGTGAGCCCCGAGGCAAGAAAACCTTAAAAAGTGGGCCTTTAAGAATGTTTAATTGTCCAAATGCTATGAGTTGTCACCATCAATTCGACACGTGTTTCGCCTCTATACGAGGCATCCAGTGGAAGGCTCCTTTGCACAGGATGCCGGCTAGATTATGGGTACCACATCGGCCCCTATTTCTGCGGTGAAGCAGTACTAATGTGTAAACAATACTGTGTGCAGGGCGCCGTAGCTAGTGAAATTACTGGGCAAATGAGACTTAACATCTTATATCTCAAGGTGACGAGCGCAGATGTAGTGCCGCTCAGAATTTTTGGGTTTTTCAAGAATCCTGAGCGACTGCATTGTAATGGGCAGGGCATTTCAATTTTTTTTATGGAATAGGAGGACAAACGAGCGTACGGGTCACCTGGTGTTAAGTGATCACCGCCGCTCACATTCTCTTGCAACACCAGAGGAATCACAAGAGCGTTGCCAGCCTTTAAGGAAGGTGTACGCGCTTTTTTTGAAGGTATCCGTATTCCGGTCGTATTGTCCCGGAAACACCGCACAAGGAAGCTCATTCCACAGCTTTATAGTACGAGGAAGAGTACGAGCACGAGGATCAACTAATTGATCGCCCTTCTCGTCTCGTCCCTTATTTTAATTAAAAACGAAAGATGTTGACTCGCCAAATTCTGGCACGAGACTGATTGATTAAATACAAATCTTAGCTGATATTACTAGTACAATATTACTTTGTAAATGTCTTTTTTTTTTTTAAAAACATTTTTGAATGGGTGGCAGTTGTTTTTACTTTCAATAAGTGATATCACATCCTATTATGAAAACAAATATTTGAATTTGAAATTTGAATTTAAACGAATGTTAGTCCGAAACTAAAACCCGACGGCTGAAAAAACTAGCTCCAACAATAATACAGGGCGTCCCAAAGTTGGGAAATGAAGGGAAAGTACCTTAAATATTGTAGATAGGGTATTTTACTGAAGACGACTTTATGTTATTTTTAAAAGTAAGTAATTCTGCATTCAAAGATTTTCTAAAAATTACTTGCCTCGTCTGGGAATCGAACCGACTAAAATGTAAAAAAACACCCCTAATTTTATGATGCCAAACGAAAGAATGGCCATAAACTAAAAACTCTTCGTAACATAGTATTTTAAATGAAAGTAGTCGATTAAGGGTATTTTTTGTAAATTAATTAATTAATTTAATGCTCAAAATGTGATCCCTCTTGTCTTACGCAAATCGCCAATCTTTTAATGAGTCCGCAGCCTATTGATTTTCTTAACATTTTATGGTGAATACTCCATATGATATGGCACAATTCTGTTTGTAACTCGCCCATGTTCTCGTGTAGCTTTTTGTATATCATATATTTCACGTATCCCTAAAAGAAGAAATAGGTACTTTCCCTTCATGTCCTATAACTTTGGGACGCCCTGTATATTTGGTTCCTTTTTATTTCTATTTAAATTCATTACTTATTTTTACTTATGTCCTCTAGAGGTACATTTACACATTAATGTGACAACAACCCAACCAATAACTAACGCTTCCATTGGCACCTTCTTTGTAAAATAACAATAAATAGTTTAGAACTTTCGAGGGAACAAACCAACACACAAACCGGTCAAAATCACAAACTTCTTTTCACTTAGGCTGAGAACATAGAGATTACTTAGACTTTGCTCAGACTTTACTTATGTAAAACTTATCCGAGTGTAAGATTAGCATAATCTTTGAGTACGTTTTTATAGTCATTTGACAGCTGAAATTATTCTGAGCTTTTAGCTAAGACAGTGCAATGCAAATGTCAAGTACGCGTTTTATCACTGTCGCTAAGTTTTACGTAAGTCTAACGGCCGTTCCCAATATACTATCTACAGATAGAGATAAATTACTACCTTCTACTATCAGTAATTAGCTGTCAATCATAGCAAATAGCCAGGTTTTCCCAGTTTCCTGAGTTTCATGGATTCCCCCCCCCCCCCCCCCCCAAACCTCATGTATTATTTTATAAGCATAATAAAGTTTTATCCCTCAATACGTAGATAGGGTTGTAGAAATAAGTTTTCTGATACCTACATAATTGTAAATTGCCTTAATAAGTAGATTTAAGTAAATTTGTATATATATTTTAATATCAAATATAGAAATTTGGAATTTGAAATTTTTTTTTTTAATTAGCTGTCAATAATCTGAAGCTGTCCTAATATACCCGATAAGTCATTCTTATCGCTATGCTATACGTCGACACACAGCGTGTACGGATAAGGTGAGTTACCGACGATAAGTTTATTGGGACAGAAAATTCAACGATAGTTGCAATTTTTATCTCAAGTAACAGATAGACTGAATATTGGGAACGGCCGTAAGTACGCTCTATTCGCAGCCTTAGGTTGCTTAGTAAGTTAGTAAGGCTATTGATTTTGAACTAACAGTTCGTTGTTATGTACAGCCGTGTGTAGTGTGTTAAATCGATGGCGGAGGGTCGCAAGGTCGACCTTGAAGCGGGGCGCGGGTCGATGTGTGACGTAGCGCCTCTATGACGTCACAGGCACTGGCGGAGGCCGAGGCCACGAGCCCACAACCTCTCACACCCCCTTACCCCCATACCCACCCACTTATTTTTAGACACTATGACGTGATTCCGATTCAAATATCTAAAAATATGCCGCTACCAGCTGGCTGCGGTCTTACACATTAGCGCTAAGTAGACATAAGTAATAAAATATTTGAATGAAACGGATATGTTAAGGCTGTGTCGAAAGTGAATTCAAGATTTGAGTGTTAATTGAGAAATCTTGCCTAACTGTTGATAATGTTATCGCATAAAGACGTTTGTTTTACCGACTTTTATTGCCTTTTATTACCAAAAGAACACATTATTATTCCTTATTTATACCCCGTGTAAATTTAAATACATCGCCGAGGAAGATGAAATAGGAAAAAAATTCCAAAAACGTAAGAATTAGAAATATATTTATTTGCATCGGGAGTGACAGTAACATATCATATTGCAATAATATCATGAAGTTATATCAACTGGCGACATGGTGAGAAGAACTGATAAGAAACTACCAGCCCATATTTTTATTTATATAACAACTTAGCTTATTTAATATAATATTATACATATTTACGTGTCCTGCGCAGAACCAGACAAAAACCATTTACCATTATCCTTTATACGAGCATATACCATAGTAAACCTACTTGACTGGATATAGATAACAAGACTATTTTATTTTATACTAGCTGACCCGGCAAACGTTGTTTTGCCATATAAAGTATAAATCACGCGATAGTTTTATAAGTAATAAAATATTGCCTATATTATAGCCTGTACATCATTTTGTTCTATTGTCAATAGTTTTTGCAGCGCACGCAAAAATTGGTTTTCGATTTTACACCTTGTGTTACAAAATAGCATTTTTATTACGGATCCCTAATTTTGAAAAAAAAACATAGCCTTCCTCGATAAATGGACTACCCAACACTGAAAGAATCATTCAAATCGGACCAGTAGTACCAGAGATTAGATTTATAATATTAGTATAGATGATTTATTTCAAGTGTATTTTATAGGTGTAAAAACAAAAAAAAAACTGCTGTTTCAAAGATTACTTATTAATAGAACTAATTAATGTAATAATATCAGCTGTTATTTAAAAGTTAAATGTACATATCACGTCTGAGAAAATAATATTAATATTCATGGAATATCTTGTTTATTCTATTGCTCATATGTTAAACCATACAAGTGTATTTTTTACAATTATTAAATATATATAATTAATAACAAAACTATTTTTTAATCCAATTAATTAATTGTCTACAATTAGATGTGTTTTTGTTTCATAGTTAATTCGTAGTTCGAGTGAAATAATAATTTATTTTAGGACTTAAAAAAAACCACAAAAGATTTGATTTATTATAAAAAGTACTCACAATTAAGAGATATTTGCTAAATAGATATTATAGTTCCGTTGAAATAATCATATATCAGATGATCAGATATAAGATGATTGGTTGCCAAGTTAATACTTATATGAACTGCTATTTAAAAATATTAAAAATGTATATAAACTGCGGCAACTTTTTCAGTAGTACTTAGTGTTCAATACAAGTAGAACCCTATACTGTAGTGTAGGTATTTCTGTTTAAATGGTGCTGTAGCTAGTATCATTATTTTTTTTATAAAAATAAGGGACGAGACGAGCAGGAGGTTCAGCTGATGGTAATTAACTAGCCCCGCCCATTACAATGCAGTGCCGCTCAGGATTCTTGCAAAACCCAAAAATTCTGAGCGGCACTCTCTGAGTTTCATTTGCCCTGTAATTTCACTAGCTACGGCGCCCTTCAGACCGAAATACAGTAATGTTTAAATACAGGTAACGTTAATGCTTCACGGCAGAAACAGGCACCGTTGTGGTACACATAAATAAACAACTTTTATACCTTTCTATTGATATAGAACCCTTAGATAGAGACACCCCTGGAGTTGTTTCATTACGTGAATGCTAACACGTAACTTCGTTTTATAACCGTATTGCGTCGGGTAGCTTTTATGTTCCGGGCGATGAAACGGCCGCGTGATGTCACATGGAAATTCAAAGCATTTTCCGACGTGACGTCACTCATTCGCCAGCTGGATACTTATCGAGCCTTTATCAACGACCGCTATAAAAGTAAATCTATTTTATGGCCTACAGTGACGTCATTTTTATTAAGCTAGTAATTACTTTAGGAGATATCTTTTGTAGTGGATCACTCAAAACTCTTTATAATTTCGTGTTGCAAAGGTTAAATGATACCACAACTTTGGATTGGAGCGATGGCCATTTGGTTACTTAATGAGTAAATATAATTCTTAAAAAAGAGAGGTTTTTAAGGTCTTCTCAGATAAATCCAATTTTTTGAATTCCTGCTTTGGTAATTTGGTATTACTAAAACCTTTGTGACATAAACTGAATAATAAAACTGCTAATCTCACTCACAAATAGGTGTAGCCTATCAACTAGTCTCCGACCAATCGAGGGTCCCACGTAAGGGTGAGTGAGATAAGTTCGCGGTCGCGGTTAGATAATCCCTACTTTGAATAAATATATTTGATAACATGTCTGAAAATTTCTTAGTTTTTAAAGCGCGAGAAAATACTACGGGAAAATCTGTGCATATGAAAAAATTATGTCTTCTTATTCCGGCTAATGACGTAATTAAATTGTGAATATAATATGATTAAACTGTCAGAATTCAATTCACACAAAATCTATGCAAGCGGTCCCATGCTTATATAAATAAAAAGTGTGTGTGTACTTATGTATGCACGCAAGAAGTTATACTTCTTTGGCCTAAAATTCCTTAAAATTATTTATTCCTCGTGATATTCTACGTTTGTAGAAAGAACAATATGGTAATCTTGCAACGATGGTTTTGACAGTTAATTATTAAAAAATGAATACGGCTGTACGGGCTTGAACCCTTTGCCTATTCTAATAATGGACGAAGAAACCAAAAAAAATAATAACGAATATCGCGAACGTCAGAAAATTTTAGGAACCAACTTCACTCTGTTACTTTTGTGTATCAGTGATGCGCGCGCATCTTAAAATTTCACTCTCATCATGTTATTATAACGCGCCTAAAGAAGTATTACTTCAATAAAAGCAATCTAACTTCGACTTACAGGTTTTTGATAATCATACTCTACTCGCAAAGAATCAGGTACTGCATCTTAGTGAAAGTGAAATCATAGCGTTCAATATTTGAGTTATTCTTAGATGGTCCGCGGAGGCTGCGTTACAATACAGTGTGGTGCGATCATTGGCGATTCGCGGACATCGGCAGGTGCGGCGTCTCCTACTTGATTACGACAGTCGGTTGGGCAAGTCTAAGGCAGTTTACTTGAGGCCAACGGCTTCGAACCGGAGGCAATCGCGACACTCTCATCTCATATTATGATTACCTAATCACTGGCAAAAACAATATTAATGCGCTAACTTACACTGCAATATTTATTAGCATGTCTATTGCTCAAATTGTTGTACGTGGTATTATTAATTTACGCAAACACTTTAATATACAGCGTTAAGTATTTTCTTTGATTAAAGCGAGTCTTACACAAATATAAAACTTTTTAAAGGATTAAAACGCGTGTAACTGTGTTTTTACATTAGACTCCTCCTGAAAACATGTTCTGGAAAGTTCAAGAAACGTCGGGTTAGCTAAAACAATAATAAAATGTAACTTTACATAAACACAATTAGAATTAAACGCGTTTTAATACTTTACTAAGAGTTTTATTTAAACTGTATACTGTCTATTAATATGAAGTTACTGAGAGTGAAAGTTTAAAGGTTGATCGTAAATACTTACTATGTATTTTCGTTATTAAATCCGTATACGATTTAGACAAAGAACGCCTTTATATTTAAATATTGAATTTGTTATATTTTATCTGAGCCGCTGATCTTTCATGGCCTATTAAATAAAAGGTGATCACTCCAGTCATCAAGTGCACTCGGTATCAGACTGTGGGGATTTATAAATTAATCATTTCCTTCACTACGAATATCCTCTCTAACAACACATGAAAAATTGCAATGTTTCCGTCAAACGCGATCAATAATAACTTTAAAAAATATTTAAACCGTTGGATTGTATTGGGGCTCGTTCCATACTAAGTTACTTTCTCAATAGTTAACAATGCGTTAGTTTGTATAAAAACATCAACAACTGAGAAATCATTTGCTTATTAGGTAAATACGGAAAAATATATTGAATACCAGTATATTTATCGACATACCAACACGATACGAGTCATTCATAAAATAATATTGAATTATTTTCTAAGTGCGCGAATACACACTTGTGTTTTGAGATTTATTTACAAAACCGTTTTTACGCGTGAGTCAATTATTTTACCAGGATTTTTAAAAATATTGGGAAGCACTTTCATATAGATATTCAACTACCCCCTTATTCATAATGGTCCGCTAACTTTAAACAGCCGCTTAGGAGTATTTTTCTCATTCTGACTTAGGTCAATAGAAGAAGACAGAGTGAGAATTAGCAATGCTTTAAGTTAACAGACTATTACGAATAAGGGGGCTAATGTTTAATTTATTTATTTTAAATTTGTGTCTCCACAATCGCGCTTCAATCAATTTTATTCTTTCAAGATTTTTTTTTATGAAGTAAGTCAAAATTATGGTCCTGTGCTTTTGCAGTATAACCTTTCTAAAAATATTTCTTAGTATAACTTTGCACTTAGATAATTTATACGTCTAGATAGAGTCTCTTGCTGTTAGACAACCGATAAAAACAGGCCAGGAATATTAGTTTAGTGTGCGTGACAAGCTACGTCTTACACTCGAGATTTGGATTTACACGTCTTTGTGTTAGTGCGCGTGCATTGCTAAAAATAGAGGTTAACTGTCAACCTCTAATTTTTTTCGACGTTTGCACAGCATAATCTATCTAGACGTATAATTGATCTAAGACTTCGCATATTTTTGAGTCTATATTTACATGAATATAAGATTTTGGACTAAAAGAAAAGGAATAAGTATCTTTTGACCTATTGATAAAGCGATTAAAGTTTATTAGAAGTTGTTTTTACTTATTAAGAACCATGAATGATCTATTAGTAATATTTTTATGGTTCTTTTTAGCTTGTGTATTGTACTATTTGGTTGAATTTTCTACACCCCCTGTAAAATACTAATGAAGGTATAATTTATGTTAGAATTCAGAAAACTTAAAAGATTAATTTATCATTTATTTTTCTATATAAGAAATTCTTCTAGAACTTTATTTCCTACAATATAGTACGGTTTTCATCTAATACTTGACAACAAGGTCAGTCGGTAATTGAAATGCAAAGCTCTACACACTATGCAGAGCTTTCTTGCAAAAGTTATTAATAATAATAAAATATTATTGTAATCTAAAGAATTGTCTAGTATTTATTAATATACCTTTTATCTCGTTTCTTATTAGATTTTATATGATTTGATATTTAATAATAAGTAATTGATTGTCAATATGTTTCATTTGGTATATTTTTTTTAATGAAAGAGTACACAAATTGTGGTTTATTAGAATGTTTTTCACTGCTAAATATTTTTATTAATTAATGAAAGTTTTTTTATGAAATGTATCTAGTTTTCTTTTATACTAATTGATGGTATGACAAAGGGGTATTGGTAAAACAAAATAACTTATTATAAAAATGATTTTAAAAATGGATATAAAAACTTAAATAAATAAAATAAAACAAAAATGAAATGTACGTACGTGTGTTAAGGAATTGTCTAAGGCCGCAATGTTGGGTGGAGGGCGTCAGTAACGCACCTCGCATTCTACCCGAGGGCCATCGTCAGGACAGTTCCACACAGAGTCTAAGGTTCTACACAATGAAAGCGAAAATAAACACAGGTAGGGGCAGACGAGGCGAGCGAGCGCTGACCTGGCGCCGGCTTGGCAGAGTCCAAAGAGGCGGCGCGTGGCTCCAGGGTCAGGGAGAAGCACGCGCCAGATAGTCCCAGCTCACTCAGCAGGATCCTCATGCGGACCACCACATAACACAACAGCGCACTATCTCACAGGCGGCCGGCGGCGACGGCGGACGGCGATCGAGCGGAGGACAAGAGAGAGCCCGCGAGTACGTTCGAGCGGACAGGCGGTGCGTTACTGAGGCCGCCGCCGACGAGGCTGGTGGCTATATCGCGCCTTCTGACGTCACGCCCGTGACGTCACGCCCGCTACGTCACTAACGGTACCTCCCACGGCCCGCCCGCCGCCTGCCGCCCGACGGAGCCTGCGCTAACGGCATCGCTAGTACGAAGCTTTCGTAAGCTTGAGACGAAGCTCCGGCCGATTGCGACGCCCTAGTTGCACGCTCCATGTAACGGCTTACAAAATAACAACCACGACAATTATACAGGTGAGAAATTATTGGGCTTTTTGGATCGTTTCACAATTGAATTGTTTTATTTATAAAAGCCAAAACAGTATGCTTACGATACGAATAGATCTTTCGTAATGTTTTTCTTGATATAATGAAATTTGGTGTGGCAAGAGAATACGTACACATCTCTCGGATAAAATAAATGTTTGTGAAAATTCCAGTATTCTATAAATATTCACATTGTTTGTAATGCATCGTGCTATTTTTGGAATTTTACCTCTGAAATCCTTAAATATAGAACCTTGGTCGGGATCAACTTATAGTGGATATTTGTTTAAGACTACGTCGGCAATTAGCTAATTCAAAATGATATATATTCTTATTTCAAATCACTTATTGAAATTCAAAATCTATTCATCCATTCAAAAATATATGCCTCAGACCTGAGAAGAACACAAGAAAGACAACCCATCTTTTTTTATTAAATTTCGGTAGAATAACATTTATTTATCAAATAGAATGAGGATTGTATAATCTTTATATATATATATATAATTTCATGTCTCGTTGTTTGTCCTTGCTTTGATTCAACTAAGATAGTTTTTTTTAATTTAAAATTTTACTTCTATAAGATCTCAAATAAATTTTAGACGCACAGTACGACAGTTGACCGATTCTCATGAAATTTTGAGTGCATATTGGGTAGGTCTGAGAATCGGACATCTTTTTCATCCCCCTAAATGTTAAGGGTCCATGCCGATTTTTTTTTTAAATTTTTTGATTTTTTTTTTAAATTTGTTTGATTATGAGTCAGCATTAAAAAATACATACAACTTCAAATTTTCAATTTGGGTCAGCTAGTCTATGTATATAAAAGAGAATGTATGTTTGTGTGTTCCCTAATAACTCCTAAACTATTCGACCGATCTCAATGAAATCTTTTGTAATAGATTCGTAGAAGCTCAAGGAAGGTTTACATATATAATTTATATGGCAAAACAACGTTTGCCAGGTTAGCTAGTAGTTTAATAAGATCCAAGTGAGCTAAGCTGCTAATTACACACGAGGCCGTGTGTTGAAGACCGAGCCGCAGGCGAGGGCGTAAATCAGCTGAGTGTCTAGTGAGTTTTTTTTGACAATAAGGGACGAGGCGAGAGAGCGTTCAGCTGATGGTAATTTCCTGAAATACCAAAAAATTCTGGGCGGCACTCCAATTGCGCTCGTCTCCTTGAGACATAAGATGGTAAGTCTCGTTTGCCCAGTAATTTCACTAGCTACGGATCCCTTCAGACCGAAACACAATAATGATTACACATTACTGCTTTACGGCAGAACAAGGCGCCGTTGTGGTACTCATAATCTAGCCGGCATCCTGTGCAAAGGAGCCTCCAACTGGTAGAAGTTGGAGCTGGTCCGATCTCTGACAGGAGCAACGTAAGATCTATGTCGGCAATGCAACCATCGACAACTTATTCTAGCCTTTTTGGTACTTATTGGAATCAGTACAGGACAAGATGAGCAGGACGTTCAGCTGATGGTAATTGATACGCCTTGCCCATTACAACTCAGTGCCGCTCTGGATTCTAGAAAAATCCAAAAATTCTGATTCAATTGCGCTCGTCACCTTGAGACATTAGATGTTAATTTATAAATTTATTTATTTAGGAACAAAACAGTCTATTACAATAGTAAGGTTACAAATGTACATAAACTAGAAGACAAAACAATTCCATAAATTAAATACTAATTATGGTCACAATAACAATAGTGAAAAAAAAACAACAAAGATATTTTAAACCAAAAGTGAAAACCACAAAATTTAAGCTATGAAAATAAGTCTCATTTGCCCAGTAGTTTCCCTAGCTACGGAGCCCGCGAGCCGAAATACAGTTATGCTTACACATTACTGCTTTACGGCAGATATAAATATTTTTTCCACAAATTATTCCAATGCATTTTGTATTTTAATATCGCAAAAATTTGTACAATAATGCGGACCTGACTGTCCTTAACACTTCCCGCTGTCCCTATCTACTAGTACCTTGAGGGAAAGTTGAAAACAGGCGCGATGTATGTTGTCACGTCTGTTAGTGGACAGTCGGTATAGGGTGTTCAGCTGTACTTCAGGGTGCTCACCCAAAAAAGTTGGCCAAGTAGCCACCTCATCTCGGTTATCCGAGCAACGGGCGCGGTGGCCTTCAATTGACCTGAAGTAGATGGTTCCGAAAGGTTCCTCTGCGGTTACCCGTCAATCGTGGTGGAGGTAGCTTTACCGACACGGGGGCTATGGGGGAGGGGAGCACACTGGGTATCAGTGCCCCTCCATTGGTGTCGGACTCGTAGTGGCTTGGCGCAAATGGGATGTAGATCTTTATAACCGAAAAGTTGATAAGTCCTTGGGAAGGGGAGTGTCCTTAACACTAAGTTCCTCATGAAGGTGCTATTTTTGTAACTTAAAAGTATAAAATAAAAATATTTTAACGAATAAATTATATATCTATATATATAAAAATGAATTGCTGTTCGTTAGTCTCGCTAAAACTCGAGAATGGCTGGACCAATTTGGCTAATTTTGTTCTTAAATTAATTGTGGAAGTCCAGGGAAGGTTTAAAAGGTGAATGAATATGAAAAATGCTCGGAATTAAATAAAAACAACAATTTTGATTTTCCTTTGATGTATCCCCCGTCGTTCAGAAATAAAATAAAAATAATAGTTTAAAAATAAATAACTAATTACAATTTTTATAACTTTCTAACCTTCTCAGGAGGAAAAAAATAAACTTGATTTTATGTAACTATAGTTGGTGGATTACTTACAGTTGTTGACTATCTATCAAATTATTTTTATGTAAATTGATGAAATATGGCGATGTCTTCATTTAATATAAAGTTAATAAGGTTTTAAGAAATAAAGATATTTATAAGTACTACGTGCTTATTCATGTGTGTACGCGGACGAAGTTGCGGGTATCAGCTAGTTATATATATAACACGGACGCAAAAGTTAATAATATCTGCTTCAATATCTTGAAGGCGGTGTAAAGTATTTAAAACATAAAAATTTCTATTCTAGTTTACTTATTCAACGTAAATATAAATATTGAGTTGGTATTATACAAATAATAAGGGATAGAGAAGGAAAACTGACAAAAGCAATTTATTATTTTTAGGTGTTTTACCTCACTTCTGGAATTACATTTAAAAATTTAATTTACATACCAATTTTATATCCAGCGCTTTGGCCAAGTAACTTTATGCCTAAATCTTTCCCAGGGTCACATTAGGGTTTATAACCGTATGGAAAGTACGGAACAGGTAAACCAAGATCTACAGGATAAAAAAAAAACATTGCGTGCGTACAAAGTACACATGTCAGAAGTGAAACCTGCATGGTGCATGAACCTCTAAACTGCATATGAATTCCTGGTACGTGTTGCTAGGATGACACATGATTTCAACCGCTACGAAAGAAATTCCTACCACCGCTTAATATATATAATATGTTCTCCTGGTGTCTATGTAGTAATACGTCGTGCGCTTGGAGACAGAATAATTATATTAAGGTATACTCGCGCCATACTTAAGACAATCTCTTCTTTAACTATGATCGCCTGGTACCAAAACATTGTATTATGCTTCCTATCTCATTATCTTCCATGTTAAAATATTATGAATTGATGTGACTGCTCTTTTTACTGTCGCTTTTTCGTTTCATCAACTTTCAAATCACAACGATGATAAAGAAGTTTTCACTTCAATAGTATGCATATTTCTGTCTCATTATTTGCCGGCTTCATCCTACATATTTTTGTATTTGTGTCTCTTACCTGCCGTTTTTTCCGTTGTATCCGGTATGAAATCACAACGATTCTAAAGAAGTTTCACTCCAAAAACTCGATGGTATCCTTCAGTTACACGTTGGTGCGCAGAATTTAAACTTGGAAGAAAATATAAATCAAATCAAAATCACTTTATTCATGTAGGTCACGGAAATGATAGACATGAATGTAAAAAAAATATTTTTTATTTTTGAATCTACTGCTACTTCGTAAAGGGTTGAACTAATGAGAAGAAGTAGCAAGACACTCATTGCCACTCTTTTAAATAAATATTTGCATTTTCATCGTTTTACAAATCATTTCAATTACAATATAATATGTAAAGTGACGCAACAAACATACTAGAAAGTCAAATAGTCAATGCCTTACACGAGTAAGTCAAAAAAGTAAATGTAAATTGATACAAACTAAAGTTATTGAGTACAGTAGCTGCATCATCCAGACACACCGTAATGAAATAAATAAAGGTATTCTGTTAGCATTTTATAAGCGATTATTATAATATTATTATACCAAAGATGACCCTAGCCCGGTTCGCCCAACAATAGTAGAGAGCGACCAATGGTTAAATTCTTTATCTTATTCGTTCGAGCACACTCGGCGGTCCCGAGTTCACATGATCCAGCCCAGTAACTAGACTAATTGATAGCTTCCGTCTCACTCACACGAGAAAAAGAAAACTTATGCGAGTCTTATGTAAAGAAATGAGATAGAGTGATTTGATTTTTTGTTTCGCCATGCGTGCCGATTTTTTCAAGGTCAGCACACCCGGTGTGCTAAACAAACTTGACAGCGCTGCACAGAAAACTTGTGAAGCGTGTGAAATATTCAACATCAATGACAATTTTAAGTAGAATCGAAGGAAATATGGTGGGATCTTGTGTTTTACGATGTAAAAGTGATAGTGAAAAAACGCTTGTGTTATATATGTACCTATATATATATATATATATATATATATATGATATTATCTGTCTCATGTTGGCCACGCCAAACCGATGTCTAGTAATATACTTGGTGTATGACCCAGCCTGACGCGTGACTGATCAGTCCAACCTACCTACGAAAAGTGCAGTGGGCCAAAAGAGGTTTTCACTTCAAAAATGGTTAATACGTTTCATAGCCGGAGAAATAAAGATTTCAACTGTTAGTGTACATATCATTATACATTTAACAGAATTGATAGCCACGGACGAAACATGCCTTCACAATTAAGATCGAGAAACAAAATTACAGTCTGCATTAAAGGAAATTTGATGTCATTTCTAATACTACTACCACTCCGGAAACAAATGGCGCTCTGAGAGAGAAGAAGCGGCGCAAGAAACTCTCCCAGCATCCTTATTTTGCACTCTTTTTAATAAAATATACAATATTGTGCTGTAATTCAATTGATATTCAGTTGTGGCGTAGTAGGATTTACGACCTAGCCATTTTTAATAAAACATATAAATTAATTTATTGATAATGCCTGAACAGTGGCTGGAACTTTATTATGTATCTTATAAAGCCTACTAGAAGTATTTACAAGCAATCCCTTATTACTATACTAGTGTTATAATAATGAAAATCACTATTAAGATCAAAGAGGTGATGATTTTTGTGAAGTATATTAAATTTTCATAAATATACTGATAATGAACAGTCATAATATTTATTGCGATATCTACGATCTTTAAGAGACCATCATCTCAAATCCCGAAGAAAATTATGGCGTTCGGCCGGAGAGTGCTCTCTATTTTGGTATCGTAAAATGGTGGTCATGATTATATATCTTTAGCGTGAAGCCATCAATGATTTCTTTATATGCAGAACAAACACAAGGATTTGTTTTCTGTATAGTCGTTTACGGATGATAATTTTACGTGACATCGTCATAAGAAGACATATTTTTAACCATAGAGCAACATGGCTCGGTCAGCCGGCGGGCCGTGTTGCTATACGATCGTTTCAATAATGATTTTATTTGGTCAAAATTGTAACATAACTAACTATTCCCTATACTCCGCCGACCTTGCTACTTTTTTTTAATAATCAAAGAAGAAAATGTAGATGAACAAGTGCCGAAATTGTTGTCTCATACATAATGGAACCCATCGGCCGATGCGTCGGAGTAGAAGAGAGATATATGCGCCACAAGCCGAGCGGTTAGGCCGATCGAGCCTCTCTATCGCTTGTTCGGCGCTGTCGCTTGCACGGTCGGTTCAGGCGTAACGTGACACTTTTTTATACGTGCAACCAGCGTTCATCGATTTATAAGACCTTGCGTAACGTGAAATTCGTGAGAAATGGCGAGACAAAGTAGCAAAAATTGTTTTTAATCCACAAAAGTATTGCCCGGCACATAGACCACCAGTGGGAGGCTCCTTTGCACCGGATGCCGGCTAGATTATGGGTACCACAACGGCGCCTATTTCTGCCGTGAAGCAGTAATGTGTAAGCATTACTGTGTTTCGGTCTGAAGGGCGCCGTAGCTAGTGAAATTATTGGGCAAATGAGACTTAACATCTTAGTCTCAAGGTGACGAGCGCAATTGTGGTGCCGCTCAGAATTTTTGAGTTTTTCAAGAATCCTGAGCGGCACTGCATTGTAATGGGCAGGCGTATCAATTACCATCAGCTGAACGTCCTGCTCGTCTCGTCCCTTATTATCATAAAAAAAAAGACCACCGTTGCTGTGGCGATTGAGATGCTGGCTTCAAAATACTTGAGTATTCTACACTCTCACCCAACCCATTGATTTCTATCTATATTCAACGTTGAAAGATTAAATAGAAAACTTATCTAAATATAAAATTAGATTTAATAAAAGTTACTTTTGATTGAACGCAAATTTAAATGTTATATTGCCTTATAAATTATATTATAGTTTGGAACAATAAAAGGCAATAATTTTCTCTAAATAGATTCCCTTAAACTTCTTTTTGATGTCAGTCAAAAACTCACTTTGGAAACAAATGGAGCTTTGAAAACCGAAAAATGGCGCAAATTATAATATATTAAGCATAAGAACAATTTTGAGCATGAAAGTGTAAATAAGCTGATTTATAGTTTATTTATGCAACTGTTGTGTAATAAGGGGTATTAAAACACGAATGTGGGTTTATCACACGAGGCGAAGCAGAGTGTGATAATAGTATCACATGAGTTTTTTAATACCTAATTATCAACAGTTGCATACAAGACTTTTTCTACACCCAGAATATGAATCCTCTAAAAGATTCTGAAACAGTTAGCTTACTGCTAACATTAAAACAGCCAGTCCTAGTAGTAACCTAATATCATCCCTTACTGATTATATACAAATAAACTAAGTATTAATGAAAGAATTATAAATTTTAGTAGTCATTTACATTTTTAATAGTGCAATTTTTAAAATTCACTTGAATATTATGTTATTTTGCAGCGTTTAAAATATCCGGCGGTATGCTGTCAAAACTTGAATCGCTCATTTTTTCCTCCTTTTTTTTACGGCGCGCCAAGTTCTGGTAGTGTGGAACGTGCGTAAACGAAAATGTTCTTTTTTTTTAAATTCATCCAGATACCACGCATCGACCAATAAGAATGTGGCTATTTGTTGAAACTCTTTGTGCATGAAGGGATCGAAAAAAAAACCAAGGAGTGTTGTTATGAAATTCAGTACAACATTACAACACTCGTTTGGATGATGTAATGGTTATTACGACATTGGATGTTTTAATGTTGGTAATGAGCTAACTGTTTCAGAATCTTTAATAGAGGATTTAAAGCATGGTTGTAGATAAAGGCACAGACAGCTTTCTTTTGTAGTTCAAAATTTTCAGTAGTAATATAAAGACTAAAAGAATGACGATGAAGTCATAGCACGAGATGCGTCGCCGCTGTCAGTCGGGCGCGACCCGCAGCGTCTCCGAGCTTGCTCTCATTTCGGGCGGGGCGACGCATTTCCGCATTGGTCATGTCCCCGTCATATGCGGATATCTATAGTACGATTCAAATAGATGCGCAGAGGCAAATGTGCTCTAAATAATTTGCAAACAATAAATAATTGGGCTTTTGTTAGCATTACACATAGCATCATATCTTTGTATATAGTAAATTATACTTTCATATAAATAATATTGACACACTTTTACACAAATAATCTTGCCCCAAACTAGGCAAAGCCTGTACTATGGGTACAACAATGATATATTTAATACAATATACTTACTTAAACATACATAAATACATATAAACATCCATGACTCGGAAACAAACTTCCATATTCATGATATAAATTATGGCACCTACCGGGATTCGAACCCGGGACCTCTAGCTAGTCAGGGTCGTCATATATTTATTTATTTGGAAACAAATAAAATTTAGATATAGTGAAATAGAAATAAGGACTGAATATCCGAAACCAAGCCTTAACAGACAGAAATAAGGTTGACTTTTATTACAATACTTTTGAAAAATTTATATAACTTTATTCGGGGAGGCAGTGGGATACCGCACGAAGGAAAATATTAAAAAAACCAATAGTATTTCTTATTCAACCCGTTTTAAGTAACTTTAAAAACTTCAACAGCAATAAGCGGATGCTTAAAATTAAAATACCACAGAACAAGTTTCTAGAAAATCTAGACATACTTAATTTAGGTAAATGTATGAAAAGACCTTGTAAATATTATGTATCTGATAAATTTATATGATTAATAATTTGATAATTGTACAAAACAAATCTATAAAGATTTAAAATGATTGTTGAAAATATAGATGGTTATTTTTTATTCTGGTACATAGTTAATTAATGTTTTATATTTTTCCTTGAAGTCTCTAGTTGCTATATTTACATAATGTTAAATACTTCAATGTAAATAGTGATGCATAGTAAAAGTGTACTAACAGATATATTAGATCGTTAGTGATCTTCTCTCCATCCAGCCTAGTGAGCAGGCGGTCCGAGGTTCGAGTCTCCGTCCGAGACGCCCCGCGCCTGTGAGCTACATTTTCGGCCTCCAAGGCCCCCGGCTTCGCTGTAAAAGCCTTCAGGGCTATCAGCACAGAGGAGGTTTTTAGTAGGTAGGGGGTATTTACACCCGAGCCCGACATATGGGCCCCGTTTCGGGGTCTTCAATACGTAAATGTATTTTACTCCTCTCGAAAAAAAAAAAAAGTAAAAGTGTATTTTTTAGCTTAAACTATTTTTAATAAAGAATTTAATTTAATGCAAAATATGTACCTTTATTTTGTAAAGGTGTTATTGTGTGTGTTTTTTTATTGCTAATAAAGTGTTTTTTTTCCATCCCGGTTCAACGTGGTAAGGTAAGCCTCAACGGATTTTTCTGTGTGTAGGTCAGGTAAGTCGTGGCGCACCCATTTTTCAATGCTTTTTATTTTACGGATTTGATGCAAATTCAATGTTGTGGTTATGCTAACATCAAAGCACGTCGCTAATGATTTATGATCAGCTTATATCGTGGCACTAAATTCATATTTTTTTTTTATCTTAGTTTTGGCTAGACTTCCCCGGGCTTAATTCTTTAATTCAATGTGACCTCTAAGGAATTGATTACTAACTAGTATTCATCAATTACTGTATTTTTCAAGATATCTTTACTCTTAGATTAAGGATTGGTCTCCGCTGCGCACCAACTAGATACCGCAATCACAAAGTGCGGCAAATAATACCAAGCCCAAGAAGGCGTACTTGAGTTAGTCTCGTACAATGTGTGACGTTGACGTGCCACATGTTCTGTTAAACTTTGGTAATAATTAAAACTAAAATGCCGGGTACGTAATAAAACTTTGTAAAAATAATACTACAACAAATAAGAAAGACACTGGGATCACATGTCATCAGTAAGTTTTTTGTATTTTATCTATTAATTTCAATGTAAAATGCCAAGATGCCATTGAGTGTCAAGATGCCCGTACACAAGCATCTTTACAAATAGCCAATACATACTACAACATCAAGTTGCCTCATGCCTGTTGCATCTAATTTTTGCCGTAATAAAAAAGCTATTGTTCTTAGGTAGTATGTTATCTAGTTGGAGCGCAGCGGACACCAAAACATAATCTAACGGCTGTTCCTAATATTCAGTCTATCTCTTACTTGAGATATAAATCGTAACTATCGTTGACTTTTCTGTCCCAATAAACTTATCGACGGTAACTGACCTTATCCGTACACGCTATTTGTCATTGGGACGACGTATAGCTTACCAGCGATAGAAGTTTGTATGGAAATTGCAATTCACGCGTCCCAATATAAAGCGATAAGAATGACTTATCGGGTATATTGGGACAGCTTCAGATTATTGACAACTAATTACTGACAGTACAAGGCAGTAATTTATCTCTATCTGTAACTAGTATATTAGGAACGGCCGTTAGGGCATTTACTAGTTAGAGGCTCGTTTGACAGAATGTTAATCAGCGAACTTAACTCCTTTTCATGTTTTGTCTCTTTCATTTACAATTCTACAAAAACATGTTGGACTTGTAATAAATACAGGTACAGTACAGTAGTATCTGTATCTGTAGATAGTATATTGGGAACGGCCGTAAGTATCTACTATTACAGCCTAATGAAAAAATAATCAGTCAAACAGTTCAACGTTTAACACCGTTTTGAAATCTAGAATGTTCTAGTTGTCATGTGAAAAAAGTATCACTCCTAAATCTCGTACCAACGAGGTTTTATATTAATCAAGTCAAAGCCAATACGACGGAAATTTCATGCTACAAAGTAGTATAACTTTCTGTTTTTCATATCATGATTTGATCTTGACTTGAAACCGATTCGATCTATGGAAGAATTTTCTTCAAATATTTATAGGAAATGTAAATCCAGTGTACTAACAATTATCCATACTGTGATTGTCAAAAGATAAAATAAAAATGGTTTCTATCAATAGACAAATACTAATTCATATAACATTACTTAGAATTTCATGAGATATCTTTGGTTGTGAAAATTTTGTTCGACCGCAATTAACATTACAATATAAAAACAGCGGTATTTATGTCGTTATTACATACTTAATATTAGATCTGTTATGATATGTAGAAAAAGTATATATTTAATAGTTTTGAAATGATAAAGGGCATAAAACGCATTAATTTTCTCAAAATTGATTCCTTAAGAATTCTTTTTGATGTCATTTCTAATATACTAGACACTGCTACCGCTTCGGAAACAAATGGCGCTCTGAGAGAGAAGAAGCGGCGCGAGAAACTCTCCTAGCATTCTTTATATTGCGCTGTTTTTAATGAAATATACAATATTGTATTGTCATTGCTATTACTATAAAATAATCATAATCTATTCCCAGGCTGTCAGATTATCTATGGAGTAGTAGGATTTACGACAAAGCCATTTTTTAACAAAATATTTAAATTTATTTATAGATAATGCCTGAACAGTGTCTGGAACTTTATTATTATGTTATACATTTACCCTTAAAGCTATTATGTGTATAAGTAAACTGATTGCACTGTGCTATTTGAGGTCATAAGTTTGAGTAAAATGATTTTATTTTAAAAAAATGCGAGGAGTGCATGGTATCAATAGTTATAAACATTTTATGAATAGATATGAGTACAAGGGTTGTTTTGATAATACTGAAAAGCACCCCACGCATTTTTTTACAATAAAATCATTTTTTCTTAAACTATTTTTAATTCAAATTTATCAAGATTTATTTTCTATTTTTTTTTGTGGGATTTCCTATAAAAGCGTATTTTTTAGTTTTTTTTAAACTATTGTTTATTTTTCATTTTATACTTGTTTTGTTATATTGAATTGTCATCGGTCCTTAATAAGTATGCCAAATTTCGAGTTACTTCGACGATTTGAAAAAAATTTCAAAATCATGTTCAAAGATGTATGAAGCTAATAAAAGCCTATTAAATACTAAAGTTTGTGTTTAATGTTGTTTTTTGAAGCTACAAACGTTTCAAAAAAAATTATAAGAGTTCACAATAACTGAATCATGGATGAGTGACATATACTGGAAAAGTTTGGACATTCCACCCACCACAGGACAAAGTTGACCCTGTGTAGGTACTCCCACTTAAATTATTGTCATCTAAAGAATCATTGAGAGCAAAATTCAAAGAAATTAACATCTTGACTGTTGTCTCAATATATTCTATTGTATGTTCATAGGCACATAAGTGAATCTGCTAGAAACTATCATAACTGTTAACACCAGGACCAGACATAATCTTATAATGCCTACTACTCGGCTAAGTCGAGTTAGTAAGTCTTTTGTATATGCTTTTACAACAATATCCCAGAAAATGTTCAAAATAAAAGTATTACGTTATTCAAAAGAATTGTTAAAAAACGTTTGTGTGGTAATGGTTACTATAACATAATTCTTAATGATACCACAGATTGTGAATGGAGCGACCACTCTTAGATAAGATAAGTTTAATTGTAAATTTTTGATGAAAAAAGCCCGCTGAGTTTGATGCGCCCCTCCTTCTCAGGTCCGAGGCATTCGTTTTGGAATAGGTGGTAGTTTATGACTTTCAATAAGTGATGTCACATCCTATTTTGAATAAAAATATTAGAAAATACTTACTTTTAAGTACGTAGTTACGTACTTTTACTGGTATTTTAAGGAGTTATATCTAAAAACATCTTCTGTCGCGCTGCTGAGTGCATTAACAGCGCGATTGCAATGTTTGGCACTGCGTCCGCATTCAGACCGTTGCATCTATTATTTATATCTGCGGCTGAGACGGTTGGTCGCATGCCCTAGTACTATTAGCTACTTGCTCATCGGGCACTCGTCCAGTTGATCTAAATTTATATACAATTAAGCCCACCAAAGAGTGCCATCTATACAAGCAGTGATCAACGATCAACTACGAGATAATTGGGAAGTGTCTTTTCCGATTTCTACCTACAACTCTTAATATAATGAGAATTAATGAATAAAGCCTTTATTGCAAGCAAACTAAAAAGGTACATTTGCCGGCCAGATTATAGGTACCACAACGGAGCCTATTTCTACCGTGAAGCATTGATGATTGAAGGGCGCCGTAGCTTGAGAAATTACTGGGCAAATGAGACTTGACATCTTATGTCTCAAGGTGACGAGCGCTGCTGTAGTACCGCACAGTATTTTTGGGTATTTCAAGATTCCTGGCACTGCATTGTAATGGGCAATGCGTATCAATTTCCATCAGCTGAACGTCCTTCCCGTCATCATATAACACAACTTAGCTTACTTAATCTAATATTATACAATTTTAGGTGGCCTGCGCAGAACCAAACAAGAACCATGCATCATTATGCTCTATATAATCTACTACACTATAGTAAGTCTTCTATGTCAAAGAAGCTTTAAAATATTTTTTGAACCCTCAGTCCTCAGTGAGTCCTAGTATACTGTTTGGTATTTTATTGTTAAATTGAATACCAACAAAGGAGCCCTAGATTCAAGCATCGGGAAATTCAATTAAATTAAAAGTAATATTTCAAGTAGTTTCATATCTTTGTTGCATCGACATCCGTAAAATTTGTCACTTTGGTGTGTATCAATTCTGTAGTAATAATTCTTTGATATTATGCAAATTATAAATTGATTTCAGCTCATGATTTATAAAGTTTAAGATATTATAAAAATATTGGAAATACGTGACATATCCGAAAACTGTTAATTTTTCAATTTTTAGTTCTTTAAATTCAATAAAAATCAACTTTCATTCATAATTTCAACGACTGTCTTACGAACTTTCGATCAGCTCACGTGTTCTGACGTGAGTTTAACATTTTATACCCATCTCAAGGAAAGTGCTCAACGCCGATGAAGAAGTTTTCACTTTAAAAATAGTTGTTGTTGTTTAAACTGTTTTGATATCTGTATGCGCTGCTGACAATGCAATACGGTATTTTAGACAATGCCTAGGAAATGTATCGGATCACTAAAACATTCAGAAAATGTATGAAACATTACTTATTTATACTTTGCCTACGTAATTAGGTATTCTCTATGTATTCTCTATACATATATATAAGTGAGTTTATAGTTTGTTCATCAGACGAGACTCAAATTAAAATAATCACTTTAATATTGAAAATACAATTATATTTTTAATGTTTGATACTGTTGTAACAAGGAGTTTTTATCCGTATATAAGAACACCTTATTATAAGGCTGGCCGTAGAGCTAAAGAATAATATTTAATTTTAAATTTGAATATTGACGTGGATGAGAAAATAATCGAATAAGACAGATAAGAGAATGAAGTAAAGTAAAAACGGTCGGCTTGGGCCCAATATAAAATACAATATAAGATGTATTATGTTAAGTTTGACAACCTATATAGCCGAGTGGTTAGCGATCCTACCTACTATGCTAGAGGTCCCGGGTTCGAATCCCGGTAGGTGCAAGCATTTATATGATGAATATAGATGTTTGTTTCCGAGTCATGGATGTTTAAATGTATTTATGTATGTATATATGAATATATGTATGTTTAAGAAAGTATATTGTATTAAATATATCATTGTCTTGTAACCCATAACACAGGCACATATATGCTTAACTTGGGGCAAGACAATTTGTGTAAAAAGTGTGTCAATATTATTAAGTTATAAAATGAATATAATGCATTAGAGAGTGTTAGATTGTTTTATTCTACAACGATCCCGCATGTGAGGGAGGACTCACGCGCTAAAATACTCTCTAAAAGAAAATAAAATGAAGTTCATAAAGTAAATAATAATAGGTAATAAATTATAAATTAAAACGAAATAATTTGAATCTGTTTGGAGATAAGAAACAAATTTCGAGATATAGAAACAATGTTTCATTGTTTTTTTTATGGAAGAGGAGGACACACATGCATGCAACCGTGTGTTCAGTGATCACCACCGTCTTTTCTGCAAAACCAGAGGAATCACAGGAGCTTGCCGGCCATTAAGGAAGGTGTACGCGCTTTTTTTAAAGTGTCCATGTCGTATCGTCCCGGAAACACCGCACAAGGAAGTTCATTCCACAGTTTTGTAGTACGTGGAAGAAAGCTACTCGAAAACCGCACTATGAACACATCCAGATGGTGGGAATGATATGTTTATTCGTGGCGTGTCGTGCGAAAATGGAATTTGGCGGCAGGAATCAGGTCAAACAGCGCTTCGGAAGACTACCCGTGGTAAATGCTGTAGAAGACACACAATGAAGCGACGTCTCTACGCACCGCCAGGTGATCGATCCGTTCACAGAGAATTGGATCCCCGACAATTCGTGCAGCTCTGCATTGGACGCGGTCAAATGGTTCAATCTGATACTGGGGTGTGCCAGGCCAGTGATGAGAGCAACACCCCATATGTGGCCGGACCTGCGCTTTATAGAGCGCTAGAATGTGGGCCGACTTGAAATACTTCTACTGCCGTGGTCTGACGGTATGACGCTCAGCTTCTTCGAAGCCGATTTGGCTTGACCATGATGACCGCGGAATTGGCAATTGCTCGAGATTTGAGAACCTGTACACCGATACTAGGCGACATTTTAAGGGAGGTATTGTCGAAGAGCGGTGATACGACCCGTGGGGTTTTTTTATGGTAAACGCGCAATCTTGAGTCTTTTGGGGGTTAAATTGGACAAGGTTCATTTAACCCCATTCCGCGACCTTCTCAAGACAGGACATCATAGAAGACACAAGTTTCTTCTGGCACTGGTCGACGATTTCCCGAGAGATACCTGGATGTCCAGCGTATTCGGCTGCTGTCGTCTGCGTAGCAATGCATGTTGGAGGTGTCTAACATTTTATTGATATACAGAAGAAACAGTGTAGGAGAGATAGCACACAGCCCTGGAGATCGCCAGTGTTCACGGGCTTCGGGTTCGAGCAATAACCGCCGACAACGACCTGTATGTTGCGTCCAGTGAGGTGAGCTGGAGGTCAAAATGCATAAACTTTCTGGATGCTCAAATGATGGAGAGAATGAGAGAAGCGAATTACACGGTCAAAGGCCTTCGCTATATCCAGGTTAACTGCCAGGCCATCTCCCTTGCTTTCAGTAGCCGCCGCGCATCTGTGTTAGGTATACCAGAAGATCGCCCACCGACGACCATGGCGAAAGTACAGTACACTGTCGGTCGTTGGTGACCCTCAAGGTATACCAGGAGCTGTGCGATTAATTATGTCTCCATGATTTTGGAGAGCAGGGAGGTAATACCTATAGGCCTGTAGTTTGCCGGATCCGAACTGTCTCCTTTATTTCGATCGGATGGACATGGGCTGACTTCCATGAGCCCGGAACTACGCCTTTTGAATATGAGTGCCGGAAAAACGCGTTAGTACCGGCGCCAACTCAGGGGCATACGTTCTAAGCACGGTGAGAGAAATGCCATCCGGACGCTCGACTTCTTAACGTTCAACGAAAACAGAGCTCGCGGAACAGTTTCCTCTCTGAACTGTACTTCATGCTATAGAGCTCTGACATAGTGGCCTTAATCTAAGATTTTATTTAAATCACATAGCCTGTATCTGGAATACGAATTATTGTTTGTTTCCAATCGGTTCACAAACAAAAAGATATTAATTTGTTGAATTATTTGATTGAGAAATCGCACCGAAAGTCGAAAAAATATATTCAAAAGAGCATGGGCGAAGGACCCTCAAGCTAGTTCGAATTCATATGGCTTGCTATGCCATAAAAAATTTTAGATAAGGAAAATCAGATTAATTTCATACAAGCACATAATATACGGTTATTTTATTATGTACTAGCTGACCCAACAGACGTTGTTCTGTATATAATAAATAAATAATGTTTTATATGAATTTGTCAATAATATATCATAACATCAAAAATTACTTCGTAAAATATGCACCCTGCTGTCGTAATGAAATTGTTTCACAGCAGAACTGTCAAACCGTGCGTCAATAAATTCTCTCATAGAAATTATGTATGGACACATGAAAGGAACAACAAATTTGTTGTTTTTATTTAATTTAGCAGCATTTTCCTATTTATCCACCTTTTAAACTTTCTCTGGACTTCCACAAATAATTCAAGACCAAAATTAGCCAAATCGGTCCAGCCGTTCTCGAGTTTTAGCGAGACTAACGAACAGCAATTCATTTTTATATATATATATATATATATATATATAGATATAGATATAGATGAATATGAATATCAAATAGTTCTTTATTCAAAATTTCACAAGGAACAATAGTTACTACGGGTTATTCTTAAAATCTTTGGAAATCGAAGACTGATAAACTCAAATACTGGTAGATACGAAGATACAATACAAATATTATATTGAAAAAATATAATATAATATAAATATAATATTGAAAAAGTATTGTTGGGTATTAATATAATATATTTTTATTGTTAATATTATAGAGCGAAGTATATGCTTTTACAACAAGATCCCAGAAAATGTTCGAAGCAAAAGTATTACAATGTTCAAAAGAATTGTTAAAAATCGTAGGTAAAGGTTACTGTAACATAAATGACTTTCTTAATGATCTCAGGCTATTAAATAATAAGTTTATTTGAACAATATTACTTTTTAAACATATTTTTTTATGAAAAAATAGCACGCAGAGTTTGGTGCGCCCATTCTTCTCAGGTCTGAGGCATTCTTTTTGGAATGGGTGGTAGTTTTTGACTTTCAATAAGTGATGTCACATCCTATTTTGAATAAAAATTATTGAATTTGAACTAACATATAATATTACTATAACATAGTATGTCTAAGTTTTTTTTTTAATTACTTACTTTTAATATTTCTTGGTACTTAACCCATAACCATATTGCAACAAAACCCAGGTACTTATGTACCTTATGCACCAGATTTGTACTAGGTAAGTTTATATAATAGATATTATATTGAATTTGTATCAAAGTAAAAACTGTTAATTGAATATAGTTTTTAAAGAATACTTTCTCTGTGTTATACAAACAATATTGAAGCCAATAAAGGACTTTATACAGTTTTTGTGCGTTTTTCTGTATGTAATTTGTATGTCCGGCCAAAACTCAAAAATTACTGAATAGATTTATAATCTATTTATAAAAAAATGAATTGCTGTTCGTTAGCCTCGCTAAAACTCGAGAACGGCTGGATCGATTTGGCTAATTTTGGTCTTGAATTATTTGTGGAAGTCCAGAGAAGGTATTTAAAATTAAAAGGTATAAACATATGAAAATGTTCGAAATTAAATAAAAACAACAATTTTGTTTTTCCTTTGATGTGTCTCCCATCGTTCACAAATCAAATCGAAAGAATAGTTTAAAATGAATAACTAATTAGAATCTTTATATCGTTCGAACTTTCTCCGGAGGTAAAAAAAAAAATAAGTTTTTATTCTTATTACTTTATATGGCAATACAACGTTTGCTGGGTCACAAGTGGCTGTACAAGTTCTACATAAAAACTAACAAGCATGTGACATGTATATCATCAAAGTTAACAAGAGTCCAAGAGAACATAAAATAGGCTAGATATTACGCTATATGCAAACAGCATATTTGCTGCTTTACTGTGGCACCCACGCGGACGACACCGCAGGCAGTTGCTAGTATTAAATATAAGTTATTCTTGGTAGATAATATTGAGCATGGGAAGGTAAGTGAAAATCTTCTCAGCTTGACTTTATTCAAAATTTGACATGAAAGTACACTCTACATACAGATAAAAATTGGCTTTTTGGACATCTATCAATAGTACCTACGTTGGTCACACTAAAAGTTTAGCGTAACTTTAAAAAAAGAACATGTTATTAAAAAATATTATGTTTATTGCTTTTCAAAATACTCTCCTTTACACTTTAAACATTTTTTCATGCGATTGAACCATTTTAAAACAGGAGGACCACAGATCTGAAGGCATGTTTTCTACGTGCTGATTGAACGCTATCACTGCCTCTTCGGAATTGGTAAAAGTGAAACGTCTCATAAAATCTTTGATTTTGGGTAAAAAAAATCAAAAATCACAGGGTGCTAGGTCGGGGCTATGTGCTAACAGCATTAGAATCTCCGTAGTCGTACTTCATTAGCAGCTGTGAGCAGCATTCCACGCGAGCCCGCTTCTGCTCCGCTGTCAGTTTATGAGGGATCCAATGACAACAAAATTTCCGAACTTTCAATTCTTCGTGTAAAATTTTCTGAATTTGGCTCATACCAATCCCCAATAGTCCTCAAATTGTCTCATAGGTAATCCGCGGTTTTTCTTCAATTAGCCGCTTAACAGTAGCCACATTATTTTCGTTGACGGCAGTTGAAGGCCACCCTTCACGATATTCGTCATGTAAAGAAACCCGACGTCTCTCAAATTCAGCAAACCATTGCCTCACGGTACTCAAGCAAGGTGCTTCTCTTCCAATAGCATTTTGAAGACGAGCGGCACAGTCTTGCGGAGAAAGAGAACTTTAAAAATCATCTCTCTAAAATACTTCGACTTAATTCCATTTTCGTTGCGTACGTAAAAGTTCTGATTTATGATAAAAAACAATTGACAAATGATTTCCCGCCAATTGTGTTTTTTTATTCATAAGAAGGGTGCAACGTTTCAAAACATAGAACATTCGAAATTCAAATACGAGGGGTGGCTGATATAAAATCTACTTTGTTAAAGAAAGTTTTGAAAATCGAACTGGCCACTGCAAAATCATATTCTATATTTATTCCTTTTTCAAAATTATGACGCTTATTTTTTTTCGCTTGCTTTTGTTTTTTTGGCGCGGCTTTGATTTCACCATGTCGAAAGAAAATTGTAAAATGATGAAATTTGAGCATCGAGCAGTGATTAAATTCCTAAGTAAAGAAGGAAATACGCCTACGCAGATCAGAGAGCGCATGTTAAAGGTGTTTGGTGATTCAAGTCCTTCTGAATTCGTCATAAAGTTTAGGTCGAAGCAATTTAAACATGGCCGTGAGAGCCTGGAAGACGACCCACGTAGTGGAAGGCCAATTTCTGCTGTTACCGCAGATAATGTTGAAAAGGTGAAGAACCTGATTCTTGCAGATCGGCGAATCAAGCAGTGGGAGATAGCCAGAGATGTGGGCATTAGCAAGGAACGAGTTCATGAAATTATTCACGAACATTTGGGCATGTCCAAGGTGAGCGCGCGTTGGGTCCCTAGAATGTTGACCCCCTTTGACAAACAAAGGCGAGTAGAATGTTGTCAGGCATTTCTAGACCTGGTCAAAGGTAAAGAAGAAGAGACTATCTCTCGCATTGTGACCTGTGATGAAACTTGGATTCGCCAGTGGGATCCGGAAAGCAAACAAGAGTCAATGCAATGGAAATTTAAAGGAGAAAAGCCGCCAAGGAAGTTCAAGGTTCGGCCGTCGGCTGGAAAACTAATGGCCACCGTATTTTGGGATGTCGAAGGGATTTTGATGATAGATTATTTGCCTAAAAATACAACAATGAATGCTGAATATTATGCAAACTTGCTTGACCAGCTTCGTGAACAAATCAAAGAAAAGCGGAGAGGCAAACTCAGCAAAGGTGTTCTGATTTTACAAGACAATGCTCCTGTACACACAGCCTTAACGGCAAGGTCAGCCCTGAGCAAAAACGGCTTCACAGAAATTAACCATCCACCTTATAGTCCAGATCTGGCTCCCTGTGACTATTTCTTATTCAAAGATTTAAAGAAAAAATTGAGGGGTCGCAGATTTTCGACGGACGAAGAAATGAAGGAGGCTGTGACTGACCATTTTGACGAGCAAAATAAAAATTACTATTATAACGGCATGATGTCACTTATTTGCAAATGTCATAAGTGTATTTCACTTGCAGGAGACTATATAGAAAAAAAAAAAAAAACTAGCCATCAAAGTCTTTTCTTTCATAGTTAGGTAGATTACTTATCAGCCTCCCCTCGTATGTAGTTCCGATTAGCTAGAAGTGCAAAACTTTTAGTGTATATGTACCTAATTATTTATTTATTGGGTACACTTACAACAATGCGCATCATAACATTAACATTTTATTTTAAAACATTACAATACAATCCTACTTATCCAATAGATACTATAATATTTTAGCTTAGCCTATTAAGTACTGCCTACAAGTACCAGACACAGCATTCTCATATAAAAACAAACTACATTTTACTTACATTTTCTAAGTAAGTACCTCTCTAAATTTATACTACCTTATAAGTTATATCACGGACTAGTAAAAAATAAGGACTCCGTGTCACCTTACATAACAGTGTAGCACCAAAACAAGCCGATCAACGTGGAAATACATAGCCCCACGCACACACTTACACTACTACAGGCCGATAGGCGGCCATTATGACAATTGTCATCGTCTGTGACAGATCAGTTTGCGCCTCAATAAAATATTTTAAAAATGTCGTCGTGCGATGTGAAAAAGTGTAAAAATATAAGATACTATGTAAGTATTTGTGGCCATATATGATTATTTAAGGGAGAAAAAATTGTGTAACTAGTATCCCCCGTAATCGCACACACACTAGCATAACGGCACTTGCTAATATCACGGCGCAGTCCTTCTTTTTTTACTCGTCCGTTCCTTATATAAATACCTACATACCTAAACATTAAACATTGACAAATTAATAATTATAATCTAACACAATAAAGAATAAAAGTACCTACCAAAATAAATTGATTAGTTGATGTTAAATAAAGTATGATTTAGCGTTTAAGTTAATGTAGGATATGCAAAATATAGCCAAGGGGTGATGTAAACCTAAATTATTTATATTCTATTTATCGCATTTTTCTGTAGATATATCACTCGTAACATTTTATAGGTACTTAGGCATAGCAAAGACCTTAGTCCTTAGCCGTTAGGCAGCAATAACTAGAATATTAATGGGCAAATTATTTATTCAGATTTACATTGACATAATTTTTAATGCAAATACAAGGCCCATTGCACTGATAAGAGATTATTATATTTTATCAGTGTTGTGTAGAAGCCGTCAAAATACTCGCGCGTCATGTGTTTCCATTTCGAATCATGCTGGTGTAGTATACTGACATAACATACGCTTGTGTGCGTGTAGTCATATTGAAGCGCGAACGCAGCGTTGTTTGTTGGCGTTGCCCGCCGCCCGCGCCCCGCGAGGGCATTACAACCATCGCGAACGCTACTACTAACATCTTTAGATGCCGTCAGCTCATGTTTCTGAATAATGTGTGCTATTGTGAATTGTACTAATTGATCACGGTGGCCCTTGTTACTAAACAGTGTGTTACAGTGTTATATTTTACCGACGAGCGAACATCTAGTGAAATAATATAAAATCGTGAACTTTTTAGCAACTATAACATTGCAAATGGCCTAAATTGGACTCCTTATGTGTTCCAGTGAAGTTCACAAAGACACAACTTAGAAACAGTTCAAGGGATTCGATGTTTTGATCTCCTGTAAGTTATTGTTTCATTAAAATTGTACAAAGTAGTCTGTCAGTTTTTGAGGTTATGTTTAAAATATAGCTGTGTAACTTGTTATCAACATTGAATGATTATGTTTCTTGATCTGTTTAGTGTTTGTAATTTTTGTATAATACTTATGATTAATGAATTAGGCAACGATAAGTAACTTTGAAACATCTATTTTCTTAACCTTCACTCTGTATATTTATAGAATGAAACGTAGTTTTCACTAACCAAATACATGTATTGCTTAAATTTATTTATTTTAACCAGTGAACAAATTTAGGCTAGTATGAAATGGGCGATTTCGTGTTAAATAGAGATATAGTTATATAATTGGTAGATATATAGTATCTATATTTAGTACCTACTTAATTCGTTTTTGTATTTTATGATAAATTAATTTTATTAGGTTTTTTCGATTTAATTATCGATAAAAATATGCGTTGTGAGATACCTACATATTTTATCATCATACCTATGTGTAAGGTAATAAGAAATCTAGCCTTTATGCTACAATATAATATTTTATTTTTTAATTATGTGTGTACTTAGGTGGGTAATACTTTTGTCCCATTCAAACTATGTAACTTTTTAATAGGTAGGTAGGTAGTTGACTTGCACGGAAATTGTGGTAAGGGTGGTTTTTTCATATTATTATAGTTTTTATTATTTAATTGACTAGTGCAATAACATACTTCATGACATAGAATGTAATACCATAAAAAAACTCTACTCTCGCTAAATTTTTCGAACTCCATGCCTCAATCGTCGAAAAAAAAATACAAGATCGCGTGTCTGTCTGCCTGACTGACTTTTGGCTTTGAAATCGATTATCTGACGTCTATATAGCGTAAAAATTAACACCCCTTTAATGGAATGTTGTCAGATACAGCTGAATACGTTTTGGCATACCTAGTGAAAGTTTACATACCTACATTACAAAGTAGCTGAAAACGAAAAATAATGTAATAAATACCTACATAGTAGTAAAATCATTTCGTCCTAAATACCACAGTGTCCGAAGACGAAGATTTTTAATCAGTGTGTGTTGCCAGTGATGACATACTCATGGTCGCTCAGAAGGCAATGGGGAGATCGAATCAGAAATGAGGAGAATGAAGATCCGTAGCAGAACCAAATTCTCCGACATAGCGCAGTTGGTTGCAAAACTGAAATGGCTGTGAGCGGGCCACATAGCTCGACGAACACATGGCCGTTGGAGCAGTAAAGTCTTCAAACGGCGACCACGTACTCGAAGACGTAGTTGTTAGGCCCCCCACATGATGGACCGACGTTCTGGTCAAGATCGCCAGAATAGGTTGGTTGAGGGCAGCGCAGGGGTTGGACTTAGTATCTCTTAGCACGAATTAGGAGGTAAAAAATATTGTAGTTGATAGAGCTTTAGTCCACGATTACAATGATACCACTCTTATTACAAGGTAATGCACCGTTTTCAAGAAAATAACGAATGAAATTCTAACCTAAAACAGATAAATCACGTAAATAAACACTACTGACATCGCGGCGGGAGGCTAGAAACTGTCATGAAATGATTTTGGTTTCTTCGTAAAATATTTGGACAGGCAAAGGGTTTAAGCCCATACAGCCATAAATTGTATGAAAAACAGTGAAATGAAATGTATTTTCTTGAAAACTGTGTATTACGTTGTAATAAGAGTGGTAGCACTATAATCGTGGACCAAAGCTCTATCATATACAATTCATTAAAATTGGTTAGGTTAGGTTATGTTAGAACAGTTAAAACAACGCACGAGCCGAGCGTAGCGTGCCGCGGTAGCCGCCGGCGAGTGTAATAAGAGTGGTATCATTGTAGTCGTGGACTAAAGCTCTATCAACTACAATATTTTTTACATCCAAATTCGTCCTAAGGAATACTAAGTTTTAATCCAGCGCAGGACCGATTGTCATGGCAATCTTTGGGGTGGCCTTTATCTTGCTACTTACGATATATTTGACGACCTCTATAGCTGAGTGGTTAGCGATCCTACCTACTAAGCTAGAGGTCCCGGGTTCGAATCCCGGTAGGTGCAAGCATTTATATGATGAATATGGATGTTTGTTTCCGAGTCATGGATGTTTAAATGTATTTATGTATGTTTATATGTATGTTATATGAATTTATGTATGTTTAAGTAAGTATATTGTATTAAATATATCATTGTTTTGTAACCCATAACACAGGCTATATATGCTTAACTTGGGGCAAGATAATTTGTGTAAAGTGTGTCAATATTATTATTATTATAAATTAAATGTTTCCATAATGTGTAACTGGCAAGCAATGGTCTGTCAGGTAAATGGAAAAATTCAGTACTAAACCGAGGTCATTTTTCTCTGCTGTGATTGTCATGACTAACAATACCTTATTACCGTAGTTTCTTTAAAAAATGAATCATAGTCGAATAACGTCTTATGAACCACTTATATATTAAAAGTAACTATATCTTTAAACTATTAAAAATGTTACCATTTATTATTCATTTACCCATGGCAGAGTGCCTTTTCATCTTCAAGTTGCGTCTTCGTCTTTCTATTTAACTTGGCCCTTTCATAACGAACGCAACGCTTTTCTTATAGTCATTTAGTTCCGTCGGGTTGCTGAACGCCTGGTAGCTCAAAAGTCCACCGTCATCGCCCATGCGTTAAGGTTTGCCCTGCGTTTCCCCGGGGCATAAAACGAAAAGTCCCAGGCTATGGGTGTCGGAAGAGGCGATTAAGGGCTCTTACCAGTGTGAGGCTCCTTTGCATAGGATTCCGGCTAGATTATGGGTACCACAACGGCACCTATTTCTGCCGTAAAGCAGTAATGTATAAGCATTATTGTGTTTCGGTCTGAAGGGCGCCGTAGCTAGTGAAATTACTGGGCAAATAAGACTTAACATCTTATGTCTCAAGGAGACAAGCGCAATTGTAGTGCCGCTCAGAATTTTTGGGTTTTTCAAGAATCCTGAGCGGCACTACATTGTAATGGGCAGGGTGTATCAATTACCTTCAGCTGAACGTCCTGCTCGTCTTATCCCTTATTGTCATAATAAAAAAAAATCTCACGTTAGCTGTTGACTGCGCTAAGACAAGCACTTGATGAACAAAAAAAGACACAGTGTGGTGCACAAGCTAATGGGTATTTAGTGACGAGCCTTCATCTGATGGTTAGGGATACGCCCAGCCCATTACAATACCGTTAGGATTCTTGAACATCAATAGAGCACGGCAATACTTCAAGCCGGCCTACATTCTAGCGCTGGTCCGGCCACATATGGAGTATTGCTGTCATCTCTGGTCTGGCGCACCCCAGTATCAGCTCGATCCATTTGACCGCGTGCAACGCAGAGCAGCTCAAATTGTCGGGGACCCAGTGCTCTGTGAACGGCTGGATCACTTGGCGTTGGGTAGAGACGTCGCTTCATTGTGTGTCTTCTACCGCATTTATCACGGGGAGTGTTCCGAAGAGCTGTTTAACCTGATTCCTGCCGATGAATTCCACCTTCGCAAGACACGCCACAAGTTAGGATATCATACCCACCATCTGGATGTGTGGCGGTACTCCACAGTGCGGTTTTCAAGGAGCTTTCTTTCACGTACTACAAAGCTGTGGAATGAGCTTCCTTGTGCGGTGTTTCCGGGACGATACGACATGTGTACCTTCAAAAAAGCGCGTACACCTTCCTTAAAGGCCGGCAACGCTCTTGTGATTCCTCTGGTGTTGCAAGAGAATGTGGGCGGCGGTGATCACTTAAAAAACAGGTGACCCGTTCGCTCGTTTGTCCTGCTATTCCATAAAAAAAACATCTCAAAGTTCTGATCTGCATCGCAACAACGTTCGTCGGTTTGAACCTCAAGATGTTTAGTCAGTATTAGTATCAGTCTCTTTAGCCCAGTATTCAATAGCTACGGAACCCGTTAAACTGAAATTAAAGATGTATATGGTTTTACAACAAGATCCCATAAAATGTTCAAAACAAAAGTATTACGGTATTCAAAAAAATTGTTAAAAACGTTTGTGTGGTAAAGGTTACTATGAGATAAATGACTTTCTTAATGATACCACAGATTGGGAATGGAGCGACCGTTCTTAGGCAATTAAATAATATGTTTAATTGTGCAATATTACTTTGTTAACATATTTTTTGATGAAAAATAGCCCGCAGAGTATGTTGCGCCCATTCTTCTCAGGTCTGAGGCATTCGTTTTGGAATGGCTGGTAGTTTTTGACTTTCAATATGTCACATCCTATTTTGAATACAAATATTTGAATTTGAATGATTATCACTTCAACATGCAGTGTCAATCTTAAATTTGTTGTCATAATTCTGAAAAGGCTTATAATACGAGGGCTGCACTAAAAGTATCGGGAATGGAATATTTCCACTGTTCCTGTCATATTAAAATCTTTTTATTTGAAATCTCATTGGTTTTAAAAATCGAATACCATTTATTTATTTAAAAAAAGATTCTCAGTCTTGTCACAAGTTCTTTTCAAACTTGTTTAGTCGTTGAGTAAAAGGAATTGACTCGTAAAAATTCTACAGCGATGAATTATTATGACTTTCGGAGTGGTTTAACACAAAAACAGTGTGTTGACCGGATGATTTCTGCATTTGGTGATGAAGTCCCATCCAAAACCACAATTTATCGCTGGTTTGCTGAATTTCAACGTGGACGTGTCAAGCTCAGTGATGATCCCCGTCAAGGTCGTCCAAAAACTGCAGTCACCAAAGAAAACGTTGATGCTGTGCGTAAGCTGATTCAGGAAGATCGACATGTGACATACCGCGAAATTCAGGCAACTTTAGACATTGGCATGAGTCAAATACATATAGTCTTGCATGAACAAATACGTGTAAAAAAGTTGTTTTCACGATGGATACCGCATTTGCTCTGTGAAGAGCAAAAAGCGGCTCGCGTTACTTGGTGCGTCAGAACTCTCGAAAGATTCCACGCAGGATCCTCAAATGCTGTATACAACATCGTATCAGGTGATGAATCCTGGATATACGCGTACGAACCCGAAACAAAAAACCAGTCACAAGTTTTGGTGTTCGAAAATGAGTTAAATCCAATAAAAATTGTTTGTTCACGGAGTGTTGCAAAAAAAATTGTGGCGACGTTTGTCTCCAAAACCGGCCATGTTGCGACTATTCCTCTTGAGGGACAAAAGGGGTTAATGCAGAATGGTATGCTAGCATTTGTTTGCCACAGGTCGTTTCTGAACTCCTTTAAGAGAACTGCAACCGCCGCATCATCCTCCATTCTCACACCGCGCACAGAACAAAAGAGTTTTTAGAGCAAGAAAACATAGAATTATTAGACCATCCGCCGCACAGCCCCGACGTAAGCCCTAATAATTTATATACTTTCCCTAAAATAAAGAATAAATTGCGTGGTCAGAGATTTTCATCACCTGAAGAAGCTGTGGACGCCTACAAAACGGCCATTTTGATGGAATGAACTTCCGAATGCAATGGTTGTTTCAATGATTGGTTCCATCGTATGAAAATATGTGTCAAATTTCGCGGAGAATACTTCGAAAAGCAATAAATACATTTTGAAATAGTAATGTTGTGTCACTTACTTGATTCCCGAAATTTTCAGTGCCGCCCTCGTACGTGTTGATAGAGTGTCTTGCTGTTTGACACCCGATAAACTGTGTGCGTGACAAGCTACGTCTTACACTCGCGATTTGTGTGACACTTTGTGTTAGTGTGCGTGCATTGCTCAAAATAGAGGTTAACTGTACACGCAAATTTTTGTCGACATTTTCATAGCTGCCATAGTCTGAAGTAAAAAATATCTAAGTGAAAAGGATCTCAAATCTCCTGTCATAACAATATGGACGATCACCATCTTTGATCAGATAAATGTATTGCAGAAAATTGCTCATTTTAGAATCACGACACTCACTCAGTAATCCCCTGCTTCATAGATAGCACTTATACTTTGAGATAAGATAAAATATTTTTTGCTTTTGTTGAAACCGAAATGTAATATTATCATAATATTATAAATAAAATTTTGTTAATATTTTCCGCTATCTTTGCGATCGTTATCGAAAATGGCGCGAAAAATTTTTTTGCACGCACGCAGTTAGGTACTAACTTACCTTTGTAGGTAAGGTAGGTAAGTAGTTAATATGTAAAATGTAAAATGATGCAACAAACACACTCAAACGTCAAATAGTCAATGTCTCACACGAGTAAGTGGAAAAGTAAATGTAAATTAATACAAAAGTTATTGAGTACAGTAGCTGCATCATCCACATACACCATAAATAAATAAAGGTATTCTGTGAACATTTAATAAGCGATTATAAATAAATAAATATGTATATATACATACATATATATACACACAATAACTTTTAAGAATCTGAAACCGAGTCTCCGGCAACAGGATCGTCCTGCCACCACTATATTATCTTCCTATCGTAGAATTACATGAGATTTCTTTAATCATTCGTGTATTAAGTTCAATACAATATTAAGTACTTCAACTAAATTGATTAATTCGATGAGATCGAAGATATTGACCTCAATAGTTTTGTTTTTAATTGAACTTGTTTTATAAGCTGTATGTCGAGGCCGGTATTATGTGTAAACCCTACTTATATCGAGAAGCGTATTATCCTTTATTTGCGAGGTTAACCGACCATTTCTCTGTTTTTAAGAAGCTTTTAAATTATTACAATCTGTGGTATCTTGTGCAAAGGAGCCTCCCACTGGTTCCGTTAGGTAAAATTATTTATTTACAGGACAACCGGTAGTTAATACATTCTAATACACTTAAAATATATCAAATATTTACAAATAATGAGTTGAATGTACAACATACACAGTCTTTGCTTTGGTGACACCAAGAAATAATAATATAGAATAAAGCAAAAATTATGAAATCAAGATACGAATTTGAAAAGAAGAAAAAACAAATAGACATTTATTAATAGTAAAAAGGTTATAAATAGTATGAAGCGGTAAGCTCACTGCTTTTTATTTACCTATTTATATAAACCTTACGAATATTTACAATGCGTCGATCGATTGTAGATAATAATATTTTTAAAACAAGTATTAAGACGCGGTATTTCATTTTGATAGCTCGGTACTGGGTCGCGACCCGGCAAATGGGAAACGGTGATCTATATGTTATGAGTTATATTAATTGTTAATTCCGCTAAAAATCGAGTTACTTCTTATTCGAATGGTTAGTAAATTTAATATACGTTCACAAAAATCGTCACCTTTTTGCTCTTAATAGTGATTTTCATTATTATAACACTAGAAATAAGGGATTGCTTGTAACTAATTCTAGTAGGCTTCATAAGATACATAATAGCTTTAAGGTTAATGTATACACTTCTATAATAAAGTCCCAGCCATTGGTCAGGCATTATCTATAAGTAAATTTAAATGTTTTATAAAAAAATGGCTCTGTCGTAAATCCTATTACTCCACTGCTGAATATCTAAATGATCGGACAGCCTGGGACTAGATTATGATTATTTTATAGCGATAGAAATGACTGTACAATATTGTATATTTTTATTGAAAAGAGCGCAAAAAAAGAATGCTGGGAGAGTTTCTTGCGCCCCTTCTTCTCTCTCAGAGCGCCATTTGTTTCCGAAGCGGTAGTAGTATCTACTAGAAATGACATCCAAAAGAATTCTAATGGAATCAATTTGAGAAAATAAATGCCTTTTATGCCTAGTGACCCCGACTACTAAGTTAGAGGTCCCGGGTTCGAATCCCGGTAGGTGCAACCATTTATATGATGAATATAGATGTTTGTTTCGAGTCATGGATGTTTATTTGTACTTATGTATGTTTAAGTAAGTATACTGTATTAAAAATATTGCCTATTGTACCCATAGTACAGGCTATGCCTAGTTTGGGGCAAGATAATTTGTGTTAGAGTGTGTCAATATTATTATTATTATAGCAAGATTCCCAGAAATGTTATGGAATTAGACGTTATTTAGCGGAAATAGATAATTATCTAAATTTTAAGAGTTACGTTAAGTGTTAATTCCGCTAAAAAAACTAGTTAAACTAGTTATTTGGTTTAATGTTATACTAAGATTTTAGTGTTATATTTATAATTATTATAGTTTATTTATTTATTTTATTGTAGAAACTAAACTACTAAACGCTGGGAAGATGAAGTAAAAAGAGTAGCTGGGCCTAAATGGATCCAAATAGCGAAAGACAGAGAGGCTTGGAAAGCTTTAGAAGAGGCCTTTGTCGAAAGACAAGCTGTTTAAAATAACATATAATTTAGATTTAAGTTTATATTTAGTGAAGTATCATTTATAATATTTGTGAACAGCAATAAAGGCTTATTTTATTTATTTATTTATTTATAATAAGATGGTGGGTTAGAAAAAACTGATGGGCTAGTGGGAAGACATTTTGTAAAGATATGTTGGCGAACCCTGTAGAAGACCGAATACATGCATATATAAGAAGATTTGCTTAAATACAGAAGTAGTTCTGAAATATAGCATTTAAAATTGGCGTTTGCAGTCTAACTATAATTGAACAATATGGCGTAAATCAACTTGACCTCCAAAGACTTGGCGCGTAAATTTGGTACAAGCGATGTTAAACATCGCTGATCATTTTTAAAGACTGTAAAAAATACGTCAAATAGCATTTCAATTATCAATTTGTATACATTAACAGTTAACATTTGAAACTTACCTAGTCTTGCCATAAATATTGAAACAAATAAGTGTGTCCATTGGCTGCAATAATAAAATAAAAAGCCTTTATTGATGTTAACAAGTTTTACACAGAGTAGTTTCGTGTGCCTAAAATTAATTTACTTATGACTACTATATAAAAAAACACATTTTGACTACTAATATCTATTGATTATCGGCAAACGGTAGTTCGGTTACAACTTGTCTTCCGACAAAGGCCTCCTCTAAAACTCTCCAGTCTTTTCTCATTTTTGCAGTGCGAGTCCATGTTGAACCCGCTATTTTCTTAACGTCATCCTACCATCTCTTAGCCTGTCTTCCTCGAAGTCTCTTTCGGTCTAAAGGGTACCATTCTGTGGTAAGTTTTGTCAATTTTTCTTGCTTTTCTCTCATCATATGCCCGTCGCCCACTTCAGCTGTTTGTATGTTGTGTATTGGCTGCAATACAGTCCTTTAAACGTTGAGGCCAGTTATTAAAAGAAGCACGCACTCATGTCCATGTGTAAGTCCATGGGAAAATTCTTCACTGCCAATCGTACGGATTGTTTTAGGAACTCCAAATTATCATGGCGTTTATGGCAAGCCGTACTCTCTAAAACTGACCATAAATCATAATATGGACTAGACGACGGCCTGTCTTCAGCTCTGATGAAGTCCGAAACGTTGGTTTCCAACCATGATCGTGTAGACCGAGCTTTATGACCCGGCGCCGAGTCTTGCTGGCCGGACCATTCTTGTTTATTGAACATGGTGTTGTTAAGGGGTGTCACTACCTTCTCAAGAAGATAGTATCTTGTTACACTTGTGCCGATGTTTTGATACCTTTTTCACTAATGTACGGCTCTGTCACTCCTTCATAGCTAATACCCCCACCAAACCATCACTGAAGTCAGATAGTGCCCAAGTTGCACTCTCTCGACTAATTTGGAAGCTTCCTTAGAGCTTTGAGCATAAATACGGTCATTTTGTTTGTTAAAATGTTGCTCAATTGTAAAAAATTTCTCATCCGTAATCAATATCTTTTTCTTTTTCTTTTTTTTTTTTTTTTTTTTTTTTTTTTTTAAAAAGAACGCCCGCTGAGTTTCACTCTTTTTTGAATGCGTGGTAGTTTTTGACGTTCAATAAGTGATTTTGAATCCTAATTTAAATAAAAATATTTGAATTTGTACCCTCCTCCCTTTGCGTGCCGCTTCAGTAGTTGTTTCTATTTTACCACCCTATACTTTTTAAATTATCAGTTAAGAAATGACGAGTACGTCTCTTATAGGCTGTAAGTGCTTAGTCATCTCATAAAATACGCGATATGGTTCTAGGTGCTATCTTCATCTCCCACCTCAGGACAGGATTTCTTCGAATTCTCTCCCTTAACTGCTTTGACCACCTTTTTCGTGCGAACACTACGTGGACGGCCAGATCTTTTTCTGTTACAGAGGAGGTCTCATTGTATCTATTAATATCCCGGTACACTCACATTTTACAAATACCAAGCGTATGGAGAGTTTTAAAAATTGCATTTGGCCCTACTTTGTGTGATGAAATCACAGCGAATCGGTTCTCTTTATCACCCCACTCCATTTTAATATCGCAAAATATTGTACAATGTATTGACGCCAAAATGAGAAAACTCAATAAACTGAACGTAGTGTTTGTTTTTGCAATGAACAAACTTATAAAAATGACAGATTCCAAATTCAAAAGTAATATTTTGTTTATTTTTAACTAGCTGACCCGGCAAACGTTGTATTGCCATATAATTTGCAGATTTCATTTCTACTTACTTCACACTTATTTTATATTTTGGATAATTCACACTATAATTTTATAAAGCCTTTGAGTTATTCTAGTGTGTAAGCTATATTATTATAAAGTTTCATCAAAATCCATTCAGTAGTTTTTGCGTTAAAGAGGTACAAACGGTCTGGATGTATAGACATACAAGCTTTCACATTTATAATATTAGTAGGATTCTAACAGTATTTATGGCCAAACTTCTTGCTAAAATTAAAACTATTTTTATTATTTGATGCTTTTTTCCTATTTCTTTTTAATATGTCGTTATCAACTTCAGAATGGAACTGTTACGGGTCGCTTATCCCATTATAATGTCAATAAGGTGTTAATTCATTAGTGAACCCATGACCTCTATGTGAAGTAAGCTCGTGTCCCGTCGAACCGTACAAAGGTCATTTATACGCATCTGAGAACCTCAAGCGTCACTGGGTAACAAGAGTATTTAAAGCATAGAGTTATTGATCGCGTCTGCTCACTCCGTACCTCATTACGTCATCGTTTCCCGGCTCCTCGCAAATAATGACGTCATATCAGTGACGGTTTGCTGTTATCATCTCGGCACATGCGTACTTGCTGTTATTTAGAAGTTTACTTCGTAATATGCAGTTGGCGATAAAATTAATTGATGTAAGTGATGTATGATTCGAATAAGGGCACAGTTTTTTTTAATGTAACTAGTAAATAGTGCTAATTGTGCATTGCAAAACTTAGTAGATCTACGCAAATTCAGACAAATTATTATTAGTACATTTATTTAAGATTAACTTAAAATAAAAATAAAAAAAATTAACTAAAAAAAAACAAGGGACTTCAAAAGATATGCACTAAAATGTATAGGAATAACTGCGTATTTTTTATACAATCTAATTAATAACTAATTAAAAGTGAGGTGGAGAACAGGGAGCCAACCGCTAGAATAGACCGTTGCTAGCAAAAAAAGGTTCTTAATCGAAATAAAAAAATATAACAACAAAATATTTATAAATGTAAATTTACATAAAACCTTATCCTCGTTGTAATACAGACTATAAACGTATGAAGTTATTATAATAATTATTATGAGTAAGTTGTAATAATATAATATTTAACTCGCATTAAGCAAAAGAAAAAAATTCTATTGCAAATAACATTTATTACTTTTACAGTGTGTTAGTTTAACACATAAATATACAAACATACATAAAATCACGCCTCTTTCCCGTAGGGGTAGGTAGAGACCACTTCTTTCCACTTGCTACGATCCTTACATACTTGTTTCGCTTCGTGTACTTTCATTATTCCTTTCATACATGCTCTCCGGTTTAGGGTACCCTTGACCTGGCCTTTTTTCAAGACGTCCCTGATTTGTTCTTGAAACATCCGCCTAGGTCTACCCCTTCCAACACTTTCATTCACACTGGCCTTATACACTTTCTTCGTCAATCTTTCTTTATTCATTCTCTCGACATGTCCAAACCATCTCAGCATACCTTTCCCAATTTTTGTGTTTGTTGTGTTTTAATACATAAATATAAAACAATGTAAAATATAAGAAGCTTATTCGAAGTAGTCTCAATTGGCTGCAATACAGTCCTTTAAACGTTGAGGCCAGTTATCAATAGAAGCACGCACTATTTCCATGGGAAAATGCTTCACTGTCAATCGTACGGATTGTTTAAGGGACTCCAAATTATCATGGCGTTTAGAGCCAGCCGTACTCTCTTATACTGACCATAAATCATAATCTAGCGAATTAAGATCGGGACTAGACGACGGCTAGTCTTCAGCTCTGATGAAGTCCGAAACGTTCGTTTTCAACCAAGACTGCGTAAACCAAGCTTTATGACGCCGAGTCTTCAACAATCATATAAAAATGACAGATTCCAAATTCAAATCACGGACTAGTAAAAAAGAAGGACTCCGCGCCGTGATATTAGCAAGTAAAGCATCTTTATGCTAGTGTGTGTGCGGTTAGGGGATATACCAGTTATTACACAATTTTTTCTCCTTTAAATAATAAAATATTTTATTGCGGTGTGCGTGGGGTATTTACACGTTAATCGGCTTGTTTTGGTGCCTCATTGTTATGTAAGGTGACACGGAGTCCTTTTTTTTTGCTCGTCCGTGATTCAAATGTAATATTTGGTTTATTTTTAAATATAACAGTATTTATGGCTATTATATAAACTATTTCCTCGACTAGGTGTTTCTTAGGTTCGCATAGATTTTCTTTTGCCTTATTTGGGTTGCTAAAGTTTGTGTCTTGTTCATTTTTAGTAGTCTTAAGCTCTGTCTTAATTTTTGGAAACAGCTTGACGCAGTGTAAAGTAACTCCAAGTTTAAAATAACTTCCCTGGCATGTAATTCTGTAGTGACAAAGGTACTTGGCATGAACCTGATAACAAACCAAGAATATGCAAAATGTGTACAATTAGACATTTTGTTTATGATTTGTTTATTCGGAATTTATTTGCAAGGCTGCTTGACATTCGGAAAACTTCAGAATTATCATTGTATTGACAGCGTTGTCAGCGATATAGTTAACATTTTGCATAATTATTCTTGTTTTATTCTATATAACCAAATTTATTTGTAAGGCCGAAGAAGTTTTAAATTTGGAATAACTTTACCTCGCGTTTATTTATAACACAATACGGTTATTATTAATAATTATAACTGAGTAACATGAGCTGTGTTTAGTAAAAAAAAAATGAGATTCCTAGGTATATTACAATAATGTTGAAATCATTTTTAACTATCAAATTCAGCTTGAATAAAGTCGGGGCGGGTGACTAGTTTATTATTGTATCACCACCATCATCATCATCAGCCGAAAGACGTCCACTGCTGGATAAAGGCCTCCCCCGAAGATTTCCACGACGATCGGTCCTGCGCTGCCCTCATCCAACGTATCCCGGCGATTTTGACCAGATCGTCGGTCCATCTTGTGGGGGGCCTACTAATATTGCGTCTTCCGGTACGTGGTCGCCATTCGAGGACTTTACTGTCCCACCGGCTGTGCCATCTGTCCGTCGAACTATGTGCCCTGCCCACTGCCACTTCAGTTTCACTATCATTATTATTATTGTACATAAATTTACAATTGCAATTACAGGTCAAATAAAAAAAGGTAATTTCGTAAGTGTTTCCTGTAAAATGACATCTTTCGATTCCTCAATGAACCCCTATGCTTATAACACGTTTATACCCAACCCAAACATTTCACTCAAATCCCCAACACTTTCACCAGATGTCGCTAATCACTCGCACCCCTAATGTCAACAAAATGGCGAACTTACGGAACAGGCGACAAAATCACGTCATGTTCATTATTAATGTTTTTTTGTAATATTTTACTTTCCCAAATAGTATTTTGCGTGTGGTTTTAATTTTGTGATATTATTGTGTGTTCGAAGTTGTTAAAAACATGAAATACAAAGCCAAAAAAGGTAGGTCACGTTTACGTAACAGTCCACGGGCAACAGAAAATATCGATTTTATGTGTTGTACAAGTATATTATAACAGCCACTTATACAAGTGTCTCAATAATCATCAAAGTTAATTTTAAAACAGTATTTTGAGCTTATTATTTACATATTTTATGTCAAAACATGTTATTATTATGTTACTGTTTACATTTACCGTGCACCTAATAAGGTTATGTATAGGAATAATAATCATTATAATTTATAAGATTGAATAATAGATTAATCGGTTTAATAAAACGATAATTAGTTCTAGCAGTTAACTAACAATCAGCTGTATCGATGAACTATATACCATAACCTGCAGTTCTTGAGCATGCTTATTACCAATTGTGTATAAATTTTTAACTATCGTGCGTCTTGTATAGGATGTGATATCTCATGCGTAAATTTAATTTAATTTTATATTATAACACTAGAATTAAGGGATTGCTTGTAACTAATTCTAGTAGGCTTCATAAGATACATAATAGCTTTAAGGGTAATTGTATACACTTCTATAATAAAGTCCCAGCCACTGTTCAGGCATTATCTATAAATAAATTTATATGTTTTATAAAATAATGGCTCTGTCGTAAATCCTTTTACTCCACTGCTGAATATCTAAATGATCAGACAGCCTGGGACTAGATTGTGATTATTTTATAGCGATAGAAATTACTGTACAATATTGTATATTTTTATTGAAAAGAGCGCAAAAAAAGAATGCTGGGAAAGTTTCTTGCGCTCTTTTTGCGCGATTCTCTCTCAGAGCGCCATTTGTTTCGGAAACGGTAGTAGTATCTAGTAGTTATTAGAAATGACATGAAAAAGAATTCTAAAGGAATCAATTTTGACAAAATAAATGCCTTTTATGACTTTTAATTAAAAAAACACGACCTCCTGTTCATTGAATTAGAAAACTATGGTCGAAATACATAATTATACTTTTATTTGTGAACGGATGATTAAAATTAAAATAAATCATAAAACCACGAAAGCCTCCTAATATCATTATTATATTAGAATATCTTACTGCATAGTTGAGTTGTAATATTCGATTAACATTGAGTAGGAATACAATTGATCTCAATTTGGCTCTAATGCCGTTCGTGCGGTGATCTCTCACTAGTATCTAGATTCCTATAGAAACATTCCAGTAATAACTGAATTATGAAAAAGAGAGACTCAATTTCAAAAACAATTGCAGATTATATACCTTTTAATTCTATATAGAAGAGTTATAGATATTTCTTGAACAATATTTATCATTCATAATTAACGCTGATCATCATCATTTGCAAATATGCAAAATACAACTCAACCATTTGAACTACCATAGATACATGTATATATAGATAGATAGAACTTTTTCAAAAATACTTTAACGTTCTTTGTTTTTGTTCCAGGTATTGCCATAGAATCTTCGGTATTATGGTTCTTAAAAAAATAATATTTAATTCAATAGCCGAATTTCCTAAATATGGATCCCATACTCGAAACCGATACAGCAATGGCAGACTCACCTGGAAAAAGTGGTAAATCTAAACAAAAGCAAAAAAAGAAAACAAGCCAACCCGAGTCACAAGCAAATAGTCAGACTGTGATAAGGGGAACAAGAAAATTTGTTGTAACGAAGCCGGATGATCAACAGGCAGGCCCCAGTGTACCAGACGGTAATATACATACAGTCCACTTTGGTACTCGAGGTGCAGAGTCCCATCGCCCTCATGTCAGATCTATTTTTAAAGAAAAGCCAGCTGACGATTCCAGACCTTCTAGCTCTGACAGGGAATGTGCCCCAAAAAAAGAATACGAAACATTTCACGGAACTTCATCGAAACCTAGAAATTCAATATTTGATATTTTCCGAATAAGACGAAAAAGTGATTCTAAAAAACATCAGTCTCTCATGCAGAATGTACAGAAAGGTTCTAAAACACTTGAATCTCCGGAAACAACTAAGAATGAAAACTCCGCAGAATCGAAAGATTCTCATAAAAAATATTACTACACCGTTACAGGAGTATCATCTAGAAAGCCAAGTACAATTACTAGAGTTATGGATATATTTAGAAGTAAGCCATCCACCAGTGAACAACCTATATCTGAATTGGTTCGAAAGAAGTCAACAAAACAAATCCGACGGGCTTCCCTAGACACCACTTCACCAACGTATCATAAAAACTCATATGCGGCCTTAGACCCAATTCAAGCAAAGCAAATATTTAGAGAAATTCGTGGACTACCAAAGTACGATCCCTATTTGTCTATAGTTCAAATTTCTTTAGGTGGGCGGGACAAAACTAGACTATTATTAAATTTCTTTAAATATCACAAGTGTTATGAAATGTTACCTAAATCTGCTAAAGTAATAATATTCGATACTCAATTTTTCGTTCGTAAAACGTTTCCTACTCTCGTATCCCATGGCATCAGATCAGCACCATTATGGGATGCAAATAAGAAATCTCTTGTTGGCATGATCACCGTTACGGACTTTATTAGAATTCTATTAATTCTTGATTCAGAAAATTTATCAATGGATGAGTTAGAAAGTCATACACTTCATACGTGGAGAAAATTATTACGCAATGTGCGAAAACCTTTGTGTAGTATTGGCCCAGATCAATCGTTACATGAAGCCATTAATTCTTTAATTAAGAATCGTGTTCATCGATTATTAGTTATCGATCCTGTATCGGGTGACGTTCTATACATATTATCACACAAAAGGATTCTGAGGTTTCTGTTTGTTTATTTAAATGAGTTTCCTGAACTCACATTTTTCCAGAAAAAAATTGTTGATTTGAAAATTGGTACATATGATAACATTCGTTCTATTACTGATGAAACTACAGTAAGGGAAGCTTTTCAAATTCTATTAGAAAAAAATATATCAGCTTTGCCTGTGTTAGATGATAGTGGAAAACTTATAGATGTGTATGCAAAATACGAAGTATTAAACCTAGTGAGCGAGAAACTCTATTTAAATTTGTCTTTAAAAGTAGGTGAAGTAAGAACGAAAAAGAAAGACTGGGATGAAAAATTACAAAAATGTTTTTCCAGTATTACGTTGTATGAGGCATTAGAAATAATAGTAAGAACGGAGAGTCATCGACTATTACTTGTAAATAACGATGATACGCTTATAGGTATTGTTTCGTTGTCCGATATTTTAGTATATTTAAATAGAATTATCCCAGTTGAGAAGAAAGGTTCATCACTTCAAGAGATTTTTAAGCCATTGGAAGATAATAAATTCCCTGAGGCATCTAAGGAGTGCGAAAGTGACACATTATCAATTGAAGTTCCAAATCTAAATGCGCAAGACAACCCCAATTCAAAAGCAGCTGAAACGAGTGATGATCGAAAAGATAACGAGGATGTTGTGTCCAAAGGGCATATCAAAAAAGAAAATGGCTTAGAAATAGAAGCAGAACCATCTAGTCAGAGTGATTCAAATAATATTACGGATTTAGCTTGTAATTTAGAAGAAAATTCCTAATCTCAATTTTAATGCGGAGCAAAATATAATTTTATCTTGTTAAAATTTGCTACTGTCCAAAGAAATGAATACGACTTTAACAATACCCTTACTACGTTACATTTAACATGCTTTTTGCTTGTGAGTCTTGTTAAATCATAAATGCTGCACTAAGATATACTTATCAAGGGACTTATTTATTGTTTTGTTATAATTATAATTATGTTGCTGAAAATAAATGGTTTAGCAAACTTATTGGTGTAGTTTTTCTTATAATTGTTTGAGGTGCTGAGGTGCACCCGGTGCTCTGTGAATGGCTGGATCACTTGGCGTTGCGTAGGGACGCTTCATTGTGTGTCTCCTACCGCGTTTATCACGGGGAGTGTTCCGAAGAGCTGTTTAACCTAATTCCTGCCGCCGAATACCACCTTCGCACGACACGCCACAAGTTGGGATATCATCCCCACCATCTGGATGTGTGGCGGTCCTCCACAGTGCGGTTTTCAAGGAGCTTTCTTCCACTTACTACAAAGTTGTGGAATGAACTTGCTTGTGAGGTGTTTCCGGGATGATACGACATGGGTACCTTCAAAAAAAGCGCGTACACCTTCCTTCAAGGCCGGCAACGCTCCTGTGATTCCTCTGATGTTGCAAGAGAATGTCAGCGGCGGTGATCACTTAACACCAGGTGATCCGTACGCTCGTTTGTCCTCCTTTTCCATAAAAAAAGAGGTTAAAATATGTGTTTTGGTATCAACTATATCAGATAGTAATAAGTTGGTAAAAAGTTTGCCTTTTATATAAAACTCAAGACTTTTTTCAGTTTGTTTCCATTACAGTATAATATAATAATGTGCCATTGTTTCGACGATTTTTTCCATCTTGAAGGTTTCTGTAAACATCTTGGTACTTTTAAGAAAAAAAACGTGACAACTAGTTTTGATTGCCCTCTGTCAGTGTTTTTGTATTTTACATTATCTCGTGTCGGTGTCAACATGACACTGCCTAAATAATTTTAAAGAGGCCGGAAGCAGTGGCAATCTGAAGGTACAAGATCAGAGCTATATGGCGAATGCGTTAACAACTCTCAACCTTACTCTCTTAACTATTGCTGAGTGGCTATACATGTATGTTATTGTAATGAAATACCTCAACGCTTTCTATTGGTTGATGATTCAAAGCCTTCATAGAAAAAAGAAATACATTGGCTATACTTTTAGCATATTCCATTTTTAAATAACTCGCAAAATTTTATGTTTACGATTTTATAAGAATTTCTCTTAGATAATTGGTTGTACTATACGTTTGATTATATGTTCTGTTTAGGTATTCTAACGTCATTTTAGAAATTGCATTTGTCTATCACCATGGATCAACCACAGCAGATTTTCGTTCGGCTGCAAACTGCTTTTAGCGAACTCCGTAAAAATAATCGTAAAGCCATATCACAAACAACGGTAATGCCAGTTCTCACACAGACAGACCGAAAATCAAAAATAATGAAGAATACTTTCAGAAACAATAATTTTTGACCATTCGTAGTATGTTTTTGTTTTTCAGTACCGAAACTTTTAGTATATTGTATTCTATTATATTATGTACCTACCAAACAACAGTATCTACTTCGTTATGGATTGCGAAGTAAATACCAGTCGATTGTTTGAAACGTGTAGTCATTGATAGATTGACAGATGACGGCTATAATCTTGTAAAAAAAACGGAGATAGCCGAAATCTACTACGTTCTAAGCAACTGTTCGCTTTCAAACTTAGCCGGATTATACTACGTCGCCAATCGTCATACTGAAATTACTATTATTTCAAACTTATGCCAAATACTCAAAAACCCAGTGCTCTGTGAATGGCTGGATCACTTGGCGTTGCGTAGGGACGCTTCATTGTGTGTCTCCTACCGCGTTTATCACGGGGAGTGTTCCGAAGAGCTGTTTAACCTGATTCCTGCCGCCAAATTCCACCTTCGCACGACACGCCACAAATTAGGATATCATCCTCACCATCTGGATGTGTGGCGGTCCTCCACAGTGCCGTTTTCTCGGAGCTTTCTTCCTCGTACTACTAAGTGGAATGAGCTTCCTTGTGCGGTGTTTCCGGGACGATACGACATGGGTACCTTCAAAAAAAGCGCATACACCTTCCTTAAAGGCCGGCAACGCTCTTGTGATTCCTCTGGTGTTGCAAGAGAATGTGGGTGGCGGTGATCACTTAACACCAGGTGACCCGTTCGCTCGTTTGTCCTCCTATTCCATAAAAAAAACTGCGCGTTTGATACTAAACTTCTCAATTTTTACTTAGGCATTGCCACACCATATTACGTAGTATTTATATCCTCTATGTTATTTATCTTTGAGATTTAATTGTTTACGCAGATAATGTATTCGGAATGTCATTTAATGATCTAGTGAAGGGAAGAGTAATTTAGTGCAAGATTGGTGTCCAGTCTTGGTATATTTATAAGCATATTCTTGACAAACCTGTTGAAATGAGATACAAGGACACTACTCGATTAGCAGAGTATAAAATTTTCGTTTTCTTTTTTTAGGTTTACCCGCATCATGCAGCTTAATGGTTATACAACCTGTTTGTGTATTTTAGTATCCATATTGATTGCTATATTTTCCAGTGAAGAAATCTCAGATATAGAATATTTTAAATTATGTTGAATACCTACCTACATATTATTAATGATGTACTTCATTAAATGGGGAATATGCAGACTAGGTCAAAAATGTCTCTTGTCATTTATAAAAAAAAATTGTCTAAAAGAACCTTAGAATATTAACGCTATTCTGAGAACAGAACGTACTTAAATACTCTTCGACTAAGAAAAGCCTATAAATATATCGTGAAGCAGAAACACTTCATCTAAAGGGCCTGTCACACACTCGACGAGTGACAGGGTAAGTAGCGAGGAATGGAGGTAAAGACGTGGTGTGGCAACATTACTCGTCATATCAATTTGGAGATTTTAATGGGTTGAAAGTAGCTCAAAAATTGTTCGTTAAATATGCACAATTCTCCAATGTAGAGAACTGGATGCTGTTATAATCTTGAAAATTTTTGGAGTCGTGAAAATATATAGTTAGATGCACATTACGATGGATTCCTATTGTCCTTTTTATATTTATTTATTTATTTATTTATTAGGTTTATTTACAATCACTTACAATAATACACACAAATATAAAAAGTAGAACTAAAAACTGGTAACTAAATGTAGTGATTACTTACAAATAAACACAGCATGCACAGAAGTAATTAATTTTAGGTATTATATAGAATAAGTTACGAATTAAACATTTTTTTTAAATTAATAAATGAGTTATACATCAATTTTCCAATTATAACATTATTAAAGATTGCCAATGATGCTGCAAATGGTCTTGCGGAATTTGGCTAAGGAATCAGCAAATATGTAAATATCAGATAAGAATTTAAAATTTTATATAATTGAGGGACTGGGGAAATTGGTAATTGGTACCTAGGACCGTTCGACGAAGTGGAGGACAAAGTGGAGTAATAGGCTTATGTGGATCTCTTACTGGTAGTACTTACTCTTATATCAATTGTCTTACTACGTTATTACCTGTGCCCAACGACGTTATATGTTCACAAAATATAAGGACGTATCATTCGCAGTGTGATAGCGGCACGGTAACTTTTATCCTTAGTCGTGTGTCAGCTGTCACTGTCCGAATTGGGTTCTAAATTCAACATACGTAACCGGATAAATAAATGTTTTACATTGCTGGTCATTGACCAAAAATATTTTAAACAACTGTAGTAAATACGGCAATAGATATAGCACATGATGTTTATTACTGTGTAATTTGTGACATGTTCCATATTTTGGCTTTGTTTTTATACGACGGGTTTTGTCTATATGCTTAAGAAGTCATTGCCTGTGCCTATTATAATACAACTTGTTGATGTTCCAGTTAAATTTACTCTACAGGAAAAATTTTAAAAATCTTGATTTTTGTATCTACATTCTTAGGAACGAATGAAGACCTATCATTGAGCAGGAAAAACCTAAACATACTTACCAGGATGCTAACTGGACACAGAGGGCCCCCAACCGAACTGAAAACAATAGAAGATATTGTCAATAATAAAAATTATCTAGATTTAAAAAAAAATCTGATCATAAGGTTGGCAACACTGCGATCAATCAACCAAATGGTGAAACGTGTCGGTGTATTCCGTGTAGGTACTGTCTATTACTGGGGACTTCCCTCCGCTTATGGCCCGACACAATTTTTTTATTTTTCCGCACTTCTGCTATCGTCGGCTATATCAACGAATTGGCTTCGTTATTGTTAGAAATGCTGTTTAGTCTACTAAGTGATAGATAACATAAAAGTAATAAGGCCCGGACCTTTCTTTAATTAACTAAAATTGAAAGTGTTCACCATAAGTACACTTCCTGCTTTTAGTAGGCAGTAGGTAAGTAAAAAGAATTATAAAACATGACTTTTCTATTTTTATTTCAGTTTTCAAAACTAAATGAATCGAACTCGTTTGATATTCAATTATAATTTGTGAATTGCTACACTCATTACAAAGTAAGAATTAAAATTAAAAGTTTTATCAAGTTCATTGTTTATTTTCAGAAAAATATCCTATTTTACAATGTCTGCTAGAAAATATAAAAGTGGTGCTGGAAAACGAAAATTACAGACTGATCGAGATTAAAGAATAAAAGAAATGCACAAAAATTTAAACTTTTTTTAAAATCAGAACATATAAACCTGAATGAAATAGCGACAAATCTATTAAAAGACGTAAAGGAAAGTATTTTATGCGAAAAGAATTTAGATTCTCTTCCGAAGGGAGCAAAAAATCGCAAAACCAGAAAAAATAATCAAATAATGAAAATATACCTACGAGATTTTAAAAACCAGAAAAAAAACAACTATGAAAATGTTCAAGATCCTAACTTCCAGCAACCCTCTGTTTCCTCTGAAAACGACATTTGTGTTCAGCAAAAGGAACGTAATACCGATACCGAGGTGGAAAGAAATTTAGAAAATATTAAGTTTTTAGTAGACGTTTTAGAGATTTGTTGACGTGGGCTTGTGGCCAGATTAGCTAAATAATGATTTTATTAACGACGTCCTCTCACATGAAATGACTGACATTCATATAAAGATCCGAAAACTATATATTCAGCTTCAATAAAGAAATACAAAGAACAAAACAGATCTTTTTCAAATACGTATTTCACTAGAAAAATGAAAAATGGCCAATTACTAGTAAGATCTTGGTTAGGTTATTCAAAAAGGGTTGGTACTGTTTTTTGTTTGACTTGCAAACTTTTTTCTAAAATTCCTTCTCAATCTCAATACACAACCGGATTTTCTGATTGGAAACACATAGGATTTTGTTTAGAAAAAGAATTCAATGTAAGTGTGGTTGGCACGAAAATAAAATATGTCTATTTTAGACGTGCAGCTTCAGGAGCAATTAAATAAAGAAACAGAGTATTATCTTAGCATTTAGAGGTTCGGAGGAAGTAATCCAATTATATTATATAAGTATACTGTGCGATTACTAAATAAAAGAATTTGCAGCACAAAAATGCAGAAAGGTTGTTTTATAATTTATATAACATAACCATTCATAATCTGTCAATTTATTTTGCAATAAATAATGTTTTATTAAATAAATAATATAGTTTGTTTTCCCATTTTTCTTCCTGTACTTAGCATAATATATTATATATACATACATCACTACAGAAAAAGTTTTTTGACAAAATGGGAATTGGCTTAGTAAATAGGTAGGGCCGCTAAGCAGTATTAGCCCAGGGCCCTACAAATTCAAGATCAGTCCCTGCTTGTGCCGCATCTTCTCTCTAAGAGCGCCATTTCGAAGCGGTAGTAGTGTCTAGTATTTAGAAATGACATCAAAAAGGATTCTAAAGGAATTAATTTTGAGAAAATAAATGTCTTTTATGACTTCTTTATATGCGGCAGGGCTTGACGACGAGCTATAAATGAGTGGTGAACACAATAGTTCAATTCGACGCGGTGTTACTAGGACTCATCAAGACTAGTCAAATAGCCACTCTCTCCAAATAATAATAAATAATAATCTACATTCTTTATGATGCTTTATCGGCTACTGTGGGTAATAGACCAGTGCCGAAGCCTTTGAAAATGATAAAAAGTGAAACAAAATAATAGTAGGATGAAACCCATTGGAAAATGACAAGAATATAACAAAAATTAAGGGAAAAATAAATTACGGGCGATATGAGGTCGGGACGTGGAAAAGGGGGGGTGTTTTAGGGTAAAAAATGGTTTATCTTGATTTCCGGCAAAACTACAAGTCCTATGGAAAAAAGTAAATTGGCAAAGTTGTAGGCTATAAAGAGATCTACAACTTTTGTAGTTACACTTTTTTCACATAACCTCAAAATTTAGGTGAAAAATTCAAAAAACCAAGTTTTAGGTTTTTTATTTACATCTTGTTCTAAAAATTTTTTTTTCTACTTACTTACTAAATTTGGTGAAAACTTACCTTATTATGTCCCAAATACACTGTAATTTATTTGATTTAAAATATTTATTTTTTCGCCTTATTTTAACTTAATATCAACAAAGTTAATATAATAATGTTGAAACTAGGTAAATTATAAACATGTTTATTGTTGACCACAGAATCATGTGAAATATTATGTAGAAATGTGCAGCTTTGTTGATTGCATACCAGTCTTATTAAAAATAATAATATATAACTCAGTGGGCTTAAAACCACACGATACAGCAGTGAAAACTTCGTTTAAGCCAGATTTTAATAGGAAATACAACGTTTTTTTATTCTGTTCTATATTCATGAAGTATTTCAACATATATAATTATTATTGCGAATACATTTTCTGACAGATAGCGCTCCCTTAATTGACCATGAGCGGACTGTACTTTTTTTTTATTACAATGGTTACATCGTTTCAAAAAATATAACATTCGAAATTCAAATAGTTCCGATTAGCGAGAAGTGCAAAACTTTTAGTGTGCCCCATGTATATCTCGATAATGCGTGACCAATTTTGATTTGTGAATGTGTGGTTTAATATGTGAAGTACAGTTCAGACAGAAAACTGTTCGGCGAGCTCTGGTTCTGCGAGGCAGTCGAGCGGGCATTTCTCCAGTCGTGCTTAGAACGTGTGCCCCTGAGTTGACTGTTCGGCACTCTTATTCAAAAGGCGTAATCCCTGACTCATGGAAGTCAGCCCTTGTCCTTCCGATCCAAAGAAAAGTTGACAGTTCGGATTCAGCAAACTACAGGCCCATTGCTATTACCTCCCTACTCTCCAAAGTCATGGAGAGCATAATTAACCGCCAGCTCTTGGTATACCTAGAAAGTAACTAGTTGATCAACGACCGACAGTACGGCTTTCGCAGTACGGTCGTTCGTACGGCTTTCGCCGTACGGTCGTTCGTACGGCGATCTTCTGATATACCTAACACAAAGATGGGCGTCGGCAATCGAAAGCAAGGGGGCAGGCCTGGCAGTTAGCCTGGATATAGCGAAAGCCTTTGATCGTGTATGGCACAAGGCACTTCTCTCAAAACTTACATCATTTGGGTTTCCCGAGAGCATATGCAAGTGGACCTCCAGCTTCCTCACAGTGCCCAGCATACAAGTCGTTGTGTCACAAGCCAAGTCACAATTGGTGCAACCTCTTCAACCAAGCTACCACGCCTGTATTCATTACGAATTTTGTCCAGCCGTGTTACACCTTCCTCCCACCTAAGCATCTTCATCTCACCTAAGTATCTTTTGTTCATAAGTCTTATTTGTAGTCCAACATTCAGACCCATATAATAGTGCAGGATGGACTGTCGTTATATTCATTTTACCCTTAGATTTTATAGGTATACGTGGGTCACCCAGCATCCCAGTGAGTGATCTCCAGTTCATCAGTATAACCGAACAAAAAAAACTGGCTCTTGATTTACTAGTAGGATAATTAATTGTAGGATTAATTGTATACAAAATAACCCCTTAGGATTTTTTTTATGAAAATCAGGGCGAGACGAGCAGGACGTTCAGCTGATAGTACGCCCTGCCCATTACAATGCAGTGCCGCTCAGGATTCTTGAAATCCCCAAAAATTCTGAGCGGAACAAAAATGCGCTCGTCACCTTGAGACATAAGATGTTAAGTCTTAATTGCCCAGTAATTTCACTAGCTACGGAGCCCTTCAGACCGAAACACAGTAATGCTTACACATTACTGCTTCACGGCAGAAATAGGCGCCGTTGTGGTACCCATAATGCCGGCATCCTGTGCAAAGAAGCCACAGGTTAGATATATGCAATTAACTCCAAGTTCTACAGAATATCTGTAATTAGAGTTATATTTTTAGAACTCGAGCCTCGTCAAATATTCACCGCATAAAAGTTGAACAATATTGCCCATAGAAAAATTCTTATATTTACTGCAGTTGGATTAAATGCAAATGAAATGCCACCTTAACACGTGCATTATTAATATCACTTTCATATGTACATTGGTATCTAGTGTTGCAGAGCCGGTCGCGTGCGTTGTTGGTTCGCTGGAAGAGTAGACCCGGAACAATCCACTTTACCTCAAGGTTGGCCTGTATGTGCTGTGTTTATTATGCATTTTTTACTTTGTATAAGATAAGTAGGCTGTTTTTAATGCAATTAAGTGTAATTATATACGTGTCGGCCATTTTGTTGTGTCAGTCATCAATGGCTTGGGTCACTTGATGGTAGGCAATGGGGAAAGTTCACAAACTAAAAACGGGAAATCTGTTGTTATGTAATCGGTGATAACATCGATCATATATGCAGGTACTTTATTTAGCGTCACATATATAAATAGAACTTAATGCTTTAACACTACGAATACCAGAAAAATTACCAAAACAGTTATTGTCTTTGCGAAATATAAAGTGGGATATACTAGGATTAAGCGAAGTGCGAAGAACTGGGAACAACATTGAACAATTTACAATTTAAATACTTTTTTCTTAACTACAAGGGCAAAACGAAAGGACAATACGAGATATAATTACTCATAAATATTTATTTAATAAAATATACTGAAGAAATAAAAGGTATGTCAGAAATAATTTCTGTAAACTTGTCATGGTCAAATGTACAAATTTATGCACCTAACGAAGCGGCAAGTAAATCCGAAAAAGGTCCCTTCTAGAATGAACTGAATTTGACACATAGGGACACTCATAAGAATTTAATAGTAATGGGAGATTTTAAAGGTATAATAGGAATTAAGAAATAAAATGAAGAAATGTTGTAGGTGAATTTGGCTGCGGAATACAAAATAATATTGGACAAAGAATGATAGACATGGTATTTGAAAACCATACCACCTACTAATCAAGTTTCAACAGAACAGTTCTTACAGTTTCGGAAAAAAGTGTCTATGACATACGGACAGACAGACAGACATGAAGAATCTATAAGGGTTCCAGTTTTTGCTATTTGGCTACGGAACCATACATACCAGATACACGCGGCTGAGGAGTTTCCTCAGCCGCGTGAAGAAACTCAAAAGCTACTGCATCGATTTTCATGCTGTTTCCACCAATGGACAACGTGGTTCTCGAGGAAGGTTTAAGTTATATATATATATATAATTTGTTAAGTTTTTGTGTACATTTTTTGTATACATTAACGATATTTGAGTTGTCGGAAAATAATAAGCCGTCTGGGAGTTTTCAACAAAAACCCTTTCTAAACCCTTTGATATATAACAATGGTACAATTGTGTAGGTATCTCTTCTTTTTTTCTATTGACAGAACAGCGTCTGTCGGGACAGCTAATAAAATACAAAATATGGAAGCTTGATGCGTGACAAAGCTGCGACAAATCTGCCTACGCTATCCTCGCACAATATATGCAATTTTGCAACGCTGCCAAAAGAGCATTAAATTATGTTTATTGGACAATATTTTAAAAATTTAAGCCTTAAATTCAAATGACGACAATACGAATTACCTAATGCAATTTAAATGATTTATTACACATTCTATATTTAAATGACTCCGTGGTAAAAATGAACGGCCTTACAAATAAAATTGTCATAAAGTTATAACTAAGCATAAACCAAGAATATGTAAAATGTTTACAAATAGACATTATGCTTACGAATGGTTTGTTCGGACGTATAACGTTTCCCGCGTTTATTTGCAAGGCAGCTTGTCATTTGGAAAACTTCAGAATTATCATTGTATTGACAGCGTTGTCAACGATATTGTAAACATTTTGCATTTTCTTTGTTTATCATCAGTTATAACTTTATACCAAATTTATTTGTAAGGCCGACGTAAACATAATTTTGTTTAAGTATTAGAATATTACTTAGGTAGGTAAGGTAGGTAGGTATTTTAATAAGTAAAGAAAATGTTCAAAAATACAGTCTTATGGGTAGATGTTGGTATCTACATTATTATGTTTGTCCTCGCAATCAAATCAAATCAAAATCATTTCATTTATGTAGGTCACGGAAATGACACTTATGTATGATTAAAAAAAAATCTTATTTAATCTACTGCTACTTCGGGTTGAGCTAATGCTACTTCGGGTTGAGCTAATGAGAAGAAGTAGCAAAACGCATTGCCACTCTTTTAAATCAATATTAAAATTTTCATCGTTTTACAAATCATTTCAATTACAATATGTCTAAAGTGATGCAACAAACATACTCAAACGTCAAATAGTCAATGCCTTACACGAGTAAGTCTTAAAAGTAAATGTAAATGAATACAAAACAAAAGTTATTAAGTACAGTAGCTGCATCATCCACACATACCGTAAATAAATAAAGGTATCATGCGAGCATTTTATACCTAAGCTATTATAAAAAAAAATATAATAGCTTTTATGAATCTGAAGTAGAGCTTTCGGTAACAAGATCATCCTGCCACCACAAGCAGGACCCGTTCACGAGCATGACGCATGGGCCAGCCATCGCCTCCCTCGACCATATTTTAGGGGAATCTCACAGACAAAATTATATTATTCAGAGTCATATTAACCGATAATTTAGGCTTAAAGTAAATATTTCGAAGACAATTTATGACATTTTAGTTACAAAATGTAATTTTAAAAATAAAAAGTATATCACCCATCATACACAATAATATATTTTTTTTAGACCTGCTTGTTTTATAAATATATTTTGTGAAATATTGGGCAAATGAAACTTAACATCTAATGTCTCAAGTTGACGAGCGCAATTGTAGAGCCGTTCAGAATTTTTGGGTTATTCAAAAATCCTGAGCGGCATTGCATTGCGATGGGCATGGGCGTATGAATTACCATCAGCTGAACGTCCAGCACATCTCGCCCCTTACTGTCATAAAAAAAAACAATTTATGACATTTTAGTTACAGCAAGTTATTTGAAAAATAAAATAATACAGCACCTATCCAACGTATTATATCATACACTATAATAAAAAAAAAATTAAGACCTGCTAGTTTTATTAATTTAGTAGAAATTGTTACAGCATGTCTGTGAAAATATATAATAAATTGCCCAATAAAGATTTACCTTTCAAAGTTTTTAAAAGAAGACTGCATCAGTGGTTAACAAATAAGTGCTTCTATAGTTTAAATGAATTTTTCAATACAAAATGAATTAGTCTATTTGATAATAATATATGTAAATTAATATAATTTTATGACATTTGTTAATATTAGATATAGATAGGTACTAAATGAATTTTAAAGTTATTTACGTCTCACATTATAATATCTTAAAATTTTAATTTTATAAATGTTTATGATAGCATTGTGAAATCCGACATGTTTCGGTATAACAGTAGTGTTTAGACAATTTTGTAACATATTTTGCATGTCATTTGACGAAACATATTGGATTATCAATAATATTATGTTAACATCTTAAGTACAATGTTTCCTGCAAATAAAATTTCATTTCATTTTCATTTCATTAGAAAAAAAAGTAGCTAACTAGAACTAGAGTGAATTCAAAGTCAATTCAAAGCCTTAAATGAAGCTGAGCTGCTGGACTCAACATTATACATAATAAGGTAGGTATATATATAAATAGTGACCGTACCGTTGAGCTCGTCCCATAAAAAAGCAAGGTTAAATGAAAGTAGATTTGTGTTGCCTGCATATATTTCGATGATATACCTACCTATCTTTTGTCCATAAAGACAATCTGGACGTTATGTATCGTAAGACAGGTATTTGCATAATACGATATAATATTTGCATATTAATCGTATAAACGCAGAGGTCGCGCGGTGGACATAATAATTCTAAAAATCTAGATTTGGAAGACTAATTATATTACAAAATATCCTCTCAAGGATATCTCTAAATATATTTTTAATGTATATTTTATTGGTATACTTGTTGCTTTAGGGCAATAAATTAACATCATTTAGGATATACTTAGTCTGGCCATAAATACGGTTACAATTAAAAATAAATAAAATATTGCATTTGAATTTGGAATCTGTCATTTTTATATGTATGTTCATTGAGTTTTCTCATTTTGGCGCCAATACATTGCCATACAATATTAGTTTATTATTATCATTGTTACTATATTATATATATAAAGAGAACCGAATCGCTGTGATTGCATTACACAAAATAGGTATGGAGCCAAATGCGATTTTTAAAACTCTCCATACGCTTGGTATTAGTAAAATGTTTGTGTACCAGGCTATTAATAGGTACAATGAGACCTCCTCGGTTTGTGACAGAAAAAGATCTGGCCGTCCACGTACTGTTATACGAAAAAGGTGGTCAAAGCACTCGAAGGAATCCTGTCCGAAAGCATAAGATTTTATCTCGGTAGATGAAGATAGCACCTAGAACCATGTCGCGTATTTCAAAACACGACTAAGGACTTGCATCCTACAAGAGACGTACGTAATTTCTTAACTGATAATTCAAAAAAAGAATAGGGTGGTTAAATCCTAAAAACTACTAAAGCGGTACACAAAGGGAGGTCACAGAAAAAAATTGCTTACGGATGAGATTTTTTTATAAATGAGTAACATTTCAACAAACAATACCGTATTTGTGCCCAAAGCTCTTATGATGTTTCCCAATTAGTCAACAGAGTACAACGTGGGCACTATCGAATTCAGTGGTGGTTTGATGGGGTATTACCATTCTTGAGAAGGTACCTAGTAAAGCCCCTTAACAACACCATGTTCAGTAACCAATGGTCAATGGTCCTTCCAGCAAGACTCAGCGCCGGGTCATAAACCTCGGTCTACGAACGAACGTTTAGGACTTCATCAGAGCTGAAGACTGGCCGTCGTCTAGTCCCGATCTTAATCCGCTGGTTAATGGCTAATTATTTATGGCCAGTTGTACAGAGTACGGCTTTCTCTAAACGCCATGATAATTTGGAGTCCCTAAAGCAATTCGTACGATTGGCTGTGAAGAATTTTCTCATGGAAAGAGCGCGTGCTTGCAATATCATTGCAAGCACGCGGGCTTTTGAGCGGGCGCTTGGGAATGGAGTCACCGTCCTCAGCCTTTTTTTGGACTTCCAGTGAGTCATCTATACTTATACACAGACATTACACAACTTCTTTAAACCTCCATAATATTTTGTCCTCAACTGCTGAGAAATATGCACCATTTTTGTTCTAGAAGATGTCTTATTTTAAATGACATAGATTCTATTTATGTATATTCTGGGGCACAGGCCCGTATCTTATGTCGAGCTCCATAATCGTAGTGATATTATTATAATATTTATGACAAAAGAAGATCGCTGTGTTTCTTGTGCCCGTTATCTTCCGGTCTGAGGCATATATTTTCGAAAGTGTGGTAGATTTTGACGTTCAATAAGAGTCTCAACACTTTCTATGCTTTAAGGACGATATTTTCAACAGAACATGAAGTTCTTCTTTGAAATTGGTTAACGGCCGTTTTCACTAACCTTACCCTTAGTTTAACTAACTAGAGGTAGACAAATCTATCCTTTTACGCTTACTTACATCTCAATTACTTATCGACATAAAGCATTGGACTATAACTATATTGGAAACTAGCTGACCCGGCAAACGTTGTTTTGCCCTATAATTTATTTTTAGTGTTCAACGGTTTTTTCTCCGACTTTACTTACAAATACAACTACTATGAAAAAGAATTTTCATTTTTGGGTTAATATATAGTATATATATGACACTCACAAAAATTCAAATTTTTATTGGTAACAGAATTTTCATTCTTCAATTCGATTATTCTGCGATTCGGGACGGAGGCAAATACAACAAATTCAAAATCATGAAAATCAGACCAGCTGTTCTCCAGATATAAGTGTTTGAACAACTATATTGTGTAATGTTTGTTTGTTTTGTTGTAAGAATTTTTATGATGATATCACCAATAGGTATTATAACGCTATAGTTTGTAAGAATAGATAGGTACGGATGTATGCATATGATGGTTGATAGTAATGCAAAAGTTATAGGTACTTACTGCAGTATACTACTATGTCCTCCTAAATTATGTTAAACGATTTATTTCTGTCAGCATGCACATGCAGATTTTGCGATTTAAAAACGCGTGAGCAAGTCACGTAGAGTTGGCTATAGGAAAAACATGGCATGTCCAAATGTATGCCTGCTTCTTTTAAGGTTTGACCCTGTGATTTGTTGATAGTAATTGAAAATGCAAATTAATAGGAACTGCAGGCGTTTAAAATTAATAACCCCTCCATCCGCAGCAATCCGATCGCCCGCAAGCCTCTGCCACCGGACCGCACCACAACATCACGCACTCGGTTGTTTTTCGTCATCGTCATAACTATCCAAATATTTGTTCAAATAGTGTAGTTTAGACAGAGATTATCTACTTTAAATATCTGTTATGTAAGTATCATTCTGATATGTAAGCTATGTTATTGTAAAGTTTTAAATTTTAATAAAATGCATTCAGTAGATTTCGCGTGAAAGAGCAACAAACATACATCCAGACATCCATACATTCTTACAAACTTTCGTATTTATAATATTAGTAGATACTTCGTTAGAAAGCCAGAAGAAAGGGCTGATATTTTTACAGGGTTGTAACATTAAGTTTAGTATGTTTTGTTGTAAGCGATGTTTATGGTGTTTTTTAAATTGTATAATACATAGGGCACACTAACAGTTTTGCACTTCTAGCTAATCGGAACTATTTGAATTTCGAATGTTATATGTTTTGAAACGTAGCAACCTTCTTAGTAATAAAAAAAAACAATTAGCGGGAAATCATTTGTCAAATGTTTTTTATCACACATCAAAGTTCGTTGCGTACGTACGCAACGAAAATGGAATTAAGTCGAAAAGATTTAAGAGTGATGATTATTTATGATTTTTAAATTTCTCTCTCTCCGCAAGACTGCCGCTCGTCTTCAAAATGCTTTTGGGAGAGAAGCTTGCTTGAGCACCGTGAGGCTGATGGTTTGCTGAATTTGAGAGGGGTCGAGTTTCTTTACATGACGAATTTCGTGAAGGGCGGCCTTCAACTGCCATCAACTAAAATAATGTGGCTACTGTTATGCGGCTAACTGAAGAAAACTCGCGGATTACCTTTGAGAAAATTTGAGGATCATTGGGGATTAGTATGAGCCAAATTCAGAAAATTATACACGAAGAATTGAAAGTTCGGAAACTTTGTTGTCGTTGGATCCCTCATGAATTGACAGCGTGGAATGGTGCTAATAAAGTTCGACCACGGACATTCTAATGCTGTTTATGACACTGTCACAGGAGACGAAACGTGGATTTATTGTTTCGAACCCGAAACAAAACAGCAATCTTGTGAATGGGTGTTTGAAAATGATAACAGACCAACAAAAGTGAGGCAGGCGAGAAACGTCGCTAAAAAAATGATCGCATTTTTTTCTCAGCTACGGGTCCCATCTGCACAATTCCACTTGAAGATCAAAAGAGTGTACCTAGTGGTATTCTACTATTTGTTTACCCAAGGGTGTGAAAAAAAGTCCACGAAAGACGACCAAAAAGCCGCGGTTTCCTACATGATGACAACGCTTATATAAGTCATTTTTAGCTTCCGAAAAAGTACAACTCGTCAACTATCCTGCACGTAGCCCCGATAATCACCCTGTGATTCTGTATTTTCTCCAAAATCAAAGATTTGATGAGAGGTTTCACTTTTACCAATTCCGAAGAGGCAGTGATAGCGTTCAATCAGCATGTAGAAAACATGCCTTCAGATCTGTGGTCCTCCTGTTTTAAAAATGGTTCGATAGCAGGAAAAAATGTAAAGGAGATTATTTTGAAAAGCAATAAACATATTAATATTTTGGTTATACCATGTTGTATTTTAATTTATGATAAACCTTTACCGGCAATGTAAGGTATCAACTAAATTAGGTGAATAAGTTGTTGTGTACTAAGCTATATAAGATACTATGGTATTTTATTTTTCTACGGGAACTCGTTAGTTTTCCAGGATGAAAGGTATCCAAGATGTTGACTGGCAATATAATTATCAAACTGGCAAATTTTATTAAATTGGATGCATAATTTTTTGTATCAACTTCTGTGATTTATCTAAGGCTTTTGATTGTGTTCAACATTCAACGCTGGTCAGGAAGCTATACCACTATGGCATAAAAGGAACTTCGCTCGATCTTCTGACTTCATATCTAAACAATAGAATTCAGAGGGTCGACGTGAATGGCAGGAGATCTCCTGGGACTCCTCTCAGTATGGGGGTACCACAAGGGTCTATTCTTGGACCGTTCCTCTTCCTTATCTATATAAATGATCTTCCTAATCTTATAGAGAAAAAACATAAGGTAGTATTGTTTGCGGACGACACTTCACTGATTTTCAAAGTGAAAAGAAACCAAGCTATGTATGACGAAGTGAACGATATTTTATCTGACATCGTGTACTGGTTTAGCGCTAATAACCTATTGTTAAATAGAAAGAAAACTAAATTCATTAAATTTACCGTACCAAATGTCAAAAATGTAAATGCAAATGTTTTGTTAAACGGAGAGGTGATAGACCCAGTGGAATCTGCTATATTTCTTGGCATAACTCTAGATTCCAAATTACAATGGGGCCCCCATATTGAAGGATTGGCGAACAGACTTAGTTCTGCAGCATACGCGGTTAAAAAAATTAGACAATTAACTGACATAGATACGGCGCGACTAGTATACTTTAGTTATTTCCATAGTATTATGTCCTATGGTATATTGCTATGGGGCAACGCTGCTGATATTAATACAATATTTGTGCTGCAGAAGAGGGCTATTCGCGCTATTTATAACCTAGGTCCTAGAGAATCATTGAGAGCAAAATTCAAAGAAATTAACATCTTGACTGTTGCTTCTCAATATATTCTTGATAATGTAATGTATGTTCATAGGCACATAAGTGAATTTGCCAGAAACTGTCATAACCATAATGTTAACACCAGGAACAGACATAAACTGATGATGCCTACTACTCGGCTTAGTCGAGTTAGTAAGTCTTTTGTGGGGCGATGTATATGCTTTTACAACAAGATCCCAGAAAATGTTCAAAACAAAGGTGTTACGTTATTCTAAAGAATTGTTAAAAAACGTTTGTGTGGTAAAGGTTACTATAACATAAATGACTTTCTTAATGATACCACAGATTGGGAATGGAGCGACCGCCCTCAGGCTATTAAATAATAAGTTTAATTGTACAATGTTACTTTGTAAATGTTACTTTAATTGTAAAACATATTTTTGATGAAAAAAAAAAGCCCGCTGAGTTTGTTGCGCCCATTCTTCTCAGGCCTGAGGCATTCACTTTGGAATGGGAGGTAGTTTTTTTTTTGACTTTCAATAAGTGATTTCACATCCTATTTTGAATAAAAATATTTGAATTTGAATTTGAACATCATAAATTTTACTAAATTAGGTGCATAAGTTGTTGTGTACTACGCAATATAAGTAAGCAGAGGTTTTTAACTGTCCCACGGGAACTCTTTAATTTTATGGGATGAAAAGTATCTATGATGTTGAACGGCAATATAAGGTATCAACATGCCAAATTTTATTAAATTATGTGCAAACGTTGTTTTGTACTACGCTATTTAAGTAAGTAGAGGTTTTTAACTGTCCCACAGGAACTGTTTATTTTTCGGAATGAAAAGTATATAAGATGTTTACCGGGGATGTAAGGTATCATCATGCAAAATTTCAATTAAATCGGTCCTAATGTTTCAGAGATTAGCCCGTACAAACCGACAAACAGACAGAGAAACAAAAAAACAAATCCTGGACTTGTTCTATTTCTCTTCTTACATCCCCCTGACTAGGTTTTCATATTTTTTTTTCTTTGCACAGAAATTTAATCTCTACAGATTTATTATAAGTATAGATAACTATGGATAGATAAGATCTTGTCTTTAAACGGTGACAGCAATGTATCCGTTACTTGAGATATATACGTTATTGAAAACGGCCGTTAGTCTTGTAATTTATCTCATGATGTAAGATCGCGTGGGTGTTTGTTATTCTATGATAATTTACTATTGCGTATATATAACAGCTAAAACAAGAGGCCATCGAAATCCCACATTGACTACTGGTTGTACTGTCCTCCAACATTATCTATGGATAGTGGTACAACAATAGTCTCGATACATTGATAGTCATTTCTCTTTGTTTCTTTCTCAGGAGTGCTGCGTGGATCCATATTATGCGGGGACAAAAGCACATTGAGCGATTTTGAGTAATAGGCACTTTTGCAGAAAATTGTATGGCGAGAAGGCAGATTCTGGCATCATTCCCAAAAAAAATTCAATGCCTAAGTATCATTTGGTGGGGAAAAATACTTTTGATAATTTTATAGACAATTACTCATTAAAATTTCCTATATTTAAAATAAAAGAGTGAACTTTATGAGATATTTAAAGCTTGGGTAATTTTAAATTAAAATATAGATAGTTAAGAAAATAAAAATGATACGCTCAGATAATGGCACTAAATATTTTAATTTAAAATTTTAGAACTTCTTAAAGGAGAAATGCTTTTTTTACCAACTCCTCATCGAAACGGAGCTGCTGATGGTGCCATGAGAAGTATCATGGAGGAGACACGCTGCTTGCTTCGAAATGGGACAAGGGTAAACCTTGGGCCAAAGTATCTCAAACCTCTCAAAGGATCTACAACTACATTTAAGAACAGAATTATAATCTTGGATCAAACAAGTTAGAGGCTCCTTTGCACAGGATGCCGGCTAGATTATGGTACCACAAATGCACCTATTTCGGCCGTGAAGCAGTAATGTGTGAGCATTATTGTGTTTCGGCCTGAAGGGCGCCGTAGTTAGTGAAATTACTGGGCAAATAAGACTTAACATCTTATGTCTCAAGGTGACGAGCGCAATTGTAATGCCGCTCAGAGTTCTTGGGCAGGGCGCATTAATTACTATTAGCTAAACAACCTGCTCGTCTCGTCCTTAATAAAAAAACACTTCTATATATTGGTTGAAATATTGCTTAACAACTGCCATATTGCTGTATACAGTTAGCTTTATTACTAAAAGATTGATATAAAAAACTAGTAAAAAAATATTGTATTATAAAAACAAATTAATGAATGACCATGTTGACTTCAAAGTCTGTCATTCCATCAACACTGAGTAGTAGGGATTCGCCGGTTCTGGCTCACAGTAGTAGTAGGGATTCGCCGGTTCTGGCTCACAGTAGTAGTGGGGATAAGCTGGTTCTGCCTCCCCGGTTCTGGCTCACTTGTTCGTGATGCCTACTAAAAAAAAAAAAGAAGTTTGGTGTCAAACTGGGGGTTTTGATGTATTTCCGAGCGATTGCGCTGATCCGTTTTTCGATATCTCTTATAGTTTCAAATTTAGCTTTTTAAGTTAAACAGATCCATACTCATTACTAATCAGTGGTAATTAACCTAATGATTGGTGAGCGCCTCAATGTTAATTCTATGAATGTGATAGATGTAATTAGTAAATTACCTCTCACATTCGTTACTAAGATTAAAACGACAGTTTTGTGCTGTGTGTCTTATTTATGTTAAAAGATTATAAAAATAAAGTATATAATAAAACATCGTTGCAGATTGTATCATTTTCAAAATATTTGATGAAATCATTCAAAATCTTCTTATTAAACTCAAAGTATAGATACATTAAACAGTACTCGCTAAATATACTGCGTCAAATAAATTCTTTACTCTTGTAGTATTGTAGATATACATTCTGCAATTGCTTTGTAAAAACCTCGGCTGGAATCCCTAAGCTGGACGATCATATGAATCGAAGTATTGTCCCATATCATGTTCATAATGAATAAATCAGTGTATAAAGAACAATGGAAAATATTGAAAAAAGAGTAAATGTAAAATTGTACAAGATTTAATTGCCAAGATAGAATTCCATAGTTTATCTATTTTAAAATGAGAATTTGGTTGCAGTTCAATTACGAAAAACTAAATTGTTCTTCAATAAACCTATTAATTTGGGATTTTATATATTGAAAATTTCTAAAACTCTAATGCAATGACTTTCACTAGTTAAATAAGTTTCGAAATAAATTAAAATTATTGTACACTGATATATAAAAATTTTACACGGATATAAAACTTGATTTACATTTGCGTTTCTAAACCTCTGATTACAGAAAAAATTGTTTGCTATCCAAAAGTCAATGAATAGAAGTGCGGTACCATAATTATAAAGATGAAAACAAAGTTAACATATTTAATGAATTCTTAGTACTTAGTTGTAAACGCATGCATTAGATGTTGTTGGACAATTCACATTCAAATTTAATAAAAGTGTAACTAAGTAAGTATATGAAAATGGAAAATTAAAAGATATGCCTATTTGAAAATAAGAATGAATATTGTTCAATGCATAGATTTAAGTCATTAAGCATAATATTTTCACTCAACGAATAAATAAATCTAGTTTGTCATACCAAACGGTATATCTAAGCAAATTATATTGATACATTAGCTTGGAGTCATCATAAAATAAAAAAATATTATATAAGTTTTAAGGTTGAATAATTTTTTTTGAAAAGAATAGGATTAGATATATAACTTGTGGAGTAAGTTACGATGTAGGTACTGTATATTGGTTTACTTATAAATTATTATATTTAAATATAATCAATAAATGGTTGTTTAACAATAAATCGTCTCATTATATTATCTGAAACCTTTTTTGTAGTAGAAGTTGCATTGTGTGTGGGTGTGGATAATCAGTTTCCGCAAATAATTTTATAAAATTTTTGAATGATGTCAGTGACACAAATTTTATCTAAATCACTTGATGCTTTGATGATATATAGCAACCTTTATAAAATCTCAACCATGTTAATTACTTTCAAGATATAACTGCCTGATCTCTATAATATGTTTGACGGAAATCTTAAACTAATCCTAATAATAATTGATGACCTGATGAGGAAGTCTGATTGTCGGATTGTTGATATATTCACGAAAGGAAGTAATCACAGAAACCAAAGTTTATTTTATTTATCTCAAAATTTGTTACATCAAGATAATGACAAAGAGCTATATCACTTAACTCAAGTTACATATTTCAAAAACCAAAGTTCGTTTTGAATAAGCTCTTATACAATAAAATTGATAAAAATCACAATATTTCCATAGATTACCGCAGTTATGTTTATGTTTGATCGTTTTTAAGGCTGTGTATTATTTTTGGTTAAACTTACTACTATATTGCCTTATAATTTTGAATTAATATAAGTACATAAAATGATGTTTTGTTTTATTGTAAGTTGTAACCCAATAACTTTTAAATACATGAATAAAATACATGAACCGCCTAAATATTCAATCCCTCAACTGACAAGAGCTTATTCTAAACTAATATGAATACAATCGAGATACAGAATTATTTGAAGAAAATTGATCTCAGTATTCAAAATAATATTTACGCAGCAAACCGATAGTCGATATACGTTGTTACGCCCTGTTATATTGTCAGCAATATATAAAATGCGTTCAAGGGATTCATTGAGAGAAAAGTTTAGTTAAATTAATATTATGATATTACACTGCCAGTACATATACGAGAACCTCCTATACGCTCATGAACATATTAGGCAATTTAAAAAGAACAGTGATGTACATAATGTCAATACTCGAGACAAACATAAACTCGCAATTCCATCTACTAGGCTCCGTAAAATATTTTAATGTGGATTGTGTTATATTTTATAATGAACTCCGAAATGATAGTAAAATCTTACCTATTAAAAAAATTAAATGTATCGTAAAAAATAAATTAACATCCAAGGCCTATTATAATGTGAAAAATTATTTGAATGATAAAGATAGTTGGAATTAATTTTCAAAATTTTGTTAATGAATATTGTTGTATGCCATTGTAACTTTTGTACTTCAACCTGACTTGCACTAAATAACTTATAATGTTTTACAGTGAATAAAGATTTTTTTCACTTGACTTGATATAGATAGTGAAAATAAGCCAGGCTCTCACTGGGTTGTTACAATACACATTGATGAACATGATATGGGACAATACTTCGATTCATATGATCGTCCAGCTTAGGGATTCCAGCCGAGGTTTTTACAAAGCAATTGCAGAATGTATATCTACAATACTACAAGAGTAAAGAATTTATTTGACGCAGTATATTTAGCGAGTACTGTTTAATGTATCTATACTTTGAGTTTAATAAGAAGATTTTGAATGATTTCATCAAATATTTTGAAAATGATACAATCTGCAACGATGTTTTATTATATACTTTATTTTTATAATCTTTTAACATAAATAAGACACACAGCACAAAACTGTCGTTTTAATCTTAGTAACGAATGTGAGAGGTAATTTACTAATTACATCTATCACATTCATAGAATTAACATTGAGGCGCTCACCAATCATTAGGTTAATTACCACTGATTAGTAATGAGTATGGATCTGTTTAACTTAAAAAGCTAAATTTGAAACTATAAGAGATATCGAAAAACGGATCAGCGCAATCGCTCGGAAATACATCAAAACCCCCAGTTTGACACCAAACTTCTTTTTTTTTTTTAGTAGGCATCACGAACAAGTGAGCCAGAACCGGGGAGGCAGAACCAGCTCATCCCCACTACTACTGTGAGCCAGAACCGGCGAATCCCTACTACTACACTGCGTATAATACAGTATCTATATATATAAAAATGAATTGCTGTTCGTTAGTCTCGCTAAAACTCGAGAACGGCTGGACCGATTTGGTTAATTTTAGTCTTGAATTATTTGCGGAAGTCCAGGGAAGGTTTAAAAGGTGAATAAATAGGAAAATGCTGCTAAATTAAATAAAAACAACAAATTTGTTGTTCCTTTGATGTGTCCATACATAATTTCTATGAGAGAATTTATTGACGCACGTTTTGATAGTTCTGCTGTGAAACAATTTCATTACGACAGCAGAGTGCATATTTTATGAAGTAATTTTTGATGTTATGATATATTATTGACAAATGCATATAAAAACATTATATTATTTATTATATACAGAACAACGTCTGTCGGGTCAGCTAGTTTAGAGATAAAAATACTATGTTGAAGTGAGTTGGCTTGCCAAGTTACGTGATGCTGCGTAAGTATTTTGTAATGGCTTCTAACAAGCAAAGCTGATGTCATAGTGATTGGAAAGAAGTCGATGACCCTTTGACATAACTCTTATAAACATGAGTATTGAAGCAACGACCAGTTTATAATGTAGAACAGACGAACTGAGCATTATCGTTCATTGTTTTATTTTTTTAATGGCGTTAGGTGCAAGAACTTATACAGATTAATATTCAATTCTGCTACTTACAAGATATTATACAGGATTTTTTTATTATTTAATGAGTATTCAATTCTTGGGTCAATAGTTTAATTTTAAATTTATTTGTTTATTCAAAATAGGGTTTGAAATTACTTATTGAAAGTCAAAAACTACCACCCATTCGGATATTAATGCCTCAAACCTGAGAAGAACGGGTGCAATAAACTCAGTAAGTTTCTTTTTTTTTATTAAATTTTGGTACAATTTAACCAGAGGGTGGTCGCTCCATTCCTAATCTGTGGTATCATTAAGAAAGTCATTCATGTTATAGTAACCTTTACCACACAAACGCCTTTTAACAATTCTTCTGAATTTCGTGATTCCTTTTTTTTTCAATATTTTCTGGGATCAAGTTGTAAAAGGATCGTCCCAAAAAAAAATAACTGTAACAATATTATTAATAGTTTGTGACTGGGAATATTTTTATGCAATAACATACATACGTTTACAAATACATTCACTAATTTGTATCAAAAGAGTGATTAAAAACTATATTGAACAAATAAAATATGTTTTGCAAAATAAGTTGCTTTTTTGTGAAAATGTGAAAGTGAAAGTTTTTTATTGTTCGAAAGTACAAACAAATTGCTAAAAATAATCAAAGAGTTTTAGTAGACATTCAGCAAATCAATTAATTTAAATTAATTACTTTGCTAATGAATCAACAAATGCAATCTCAATTCAAGTTAATTAAAATGGCTCATTAATTAAATTTAGCATAATTTCTATTTTACGATCCTACGCTTTGATATAGATAGAATGTACAGAACATTCTAATGAATGCAGAATCTGAAAATGTTTAAAATAAATAATATATTTTAGTTAATATAATGCACTGTAGATAACTTCCTTTATTTATATTTACAGTGATGTATTTACACCTTAGGTTTATAGCATAAGTGATGTTAGTTATAGTTCGTATGAAAAAGGTGGCCAAAGTAGTAAGGAAAAGAATTCAAAGAAATCCTGTCCGAAAGCAAAAGATTTTATCACGGAAGATGAAGATAGAACCATGTAGCGTATTTTAAAAGATGACTTAGGACTTGCAGCCTATAAGACACGTACTGGTCATTTCTTAACTGATAATTTTAAAAAGAATAGGGTGGTAAAATCGAAACAACTACTGATACGCAAATGCAAACTACGCAAAATGAAGTCACAGAAAAACTTTGTTTACAGATGAGACATTTTGTGCAATTGAGCAACATTTTAGCAAACATAATGACCTTATTTATGCTCAAAACTCTAAGGAAGCTTTCTAATTAGTCGACAGTGTGCAACGTGGGCACTATCCGACTTCAGTGATAGTAGCTATGAAGGAGTGAGGATGAGCCACACTTTTGTGAAAAAATATATCACAACATTGGCACAAGTGTATCAAGATACTATTCTTGAGAAGGTAGTGAAGCCCCTTAACAACACCATGTTCAATAACCAAGAATGATCCTTCCAGCAAGACTAAAGCTATGCAGTCTCCGTTGGAAACGAACGTTTCGGACTTCATCAGAGCTGAAGACTGGCCGTTATCCGATCCTAATCCGCTGGATTATGATTAATGGTAAATTTTACAGAGTACGGCTTGCTCTAAACGCCATGATAATTTGGAGTCCCTAAAACAATGCGTACGATTGGCAGTGAAGAATTTTCCCATGGAAAGAGTGCGTGCTTCTATTGATAACTGGCCTCAACGTTTAAAGGACTGTATTGCAGCCACTTCGAATAAGCTTTTTATATTTTAAATTGTTTTATATTTATGTATTATACTTAAACACTGTAAAAGTTATAAATGTTATTTGCAATAGATTTATTTTATTTTCTAAGTGACGCATGGATCATCAATCTTGGTATGTCTTGTTCAACTCTCTAAGGCGCATCGGGAATCTCCGATCGCGCGGTACGACTCAGATCGGCGTAATTTTGGCGCTCGCGCAGCGTTCTGTAAATGCGTATTATTTTATATGTAGCAATAGATTGCTTATAAATAAGATGATTTGAGTAAATGTATGAGAAATCTATTGAAACAGGCTATAAGACCATGCAAAATAAACCATGTTATAAAGAGGGCCAGGGTCTAATAAGGGTCAGAATTTGTTGAGAGGGTAGGGTGCGTTACGGCACCCTCGGTTATTTTTTATGACAATAAGGGACAAGGCGAACAGGACTTTCAGCTGATGGTAATTGATACGCCCTGCCCATTACAATGCAATGCCGCTCAGGATTCTTGAAAAACCTAAAAATTCTACAATTGCGCTCGTTCCCTTGAGACATAAGAAGTTAAGTCTCATTTGCCCTCTAGCTTCACTAGCTACGGCGCCTTTCAGACCAAAACACAGTAATACTTACACATTACTGTTTCACGGCAGAAATAGGCGCCGTAGTGGTACCCTTAATCTAGCCGGCATCCTGTGCACTGGTTTTGGTGTATCTGAAAAATCTAGTGCCCTGAGGCACTTCCGATTTGGGAAGGTATTTGTACATTTAATCCCAGAAGTGAGGATATCACTTATAAATAAAAAACTGCTTAGATCCTATTAATAGATGAACACAGAGAATGTATTTGCTAATCTTCAAATGTTGACACCAATTAATATAACTTTTAATGAGATAGTATTCACAGCGAATATGCAATGTACTCAAAAGTTTTACACATTGTGCATGTCTAGTTATGTAACAATTTTGTTTAACACCAAGTGAAATCTGATGATATAATGGATTGTATCTGAAGAGAGCTCGGCAACTAAGTAACGGAAAGTTATTTTTTATCCTTGTTTGGTTTACGTTCGATATGATACCTACGCGTCATTTCACGACTCAATATCAACAAATGATCATTGCTTATTGAGAGCGGCGAAGCTGAGCGGAGCTCCCAGCGGGTGACTCCAATTGATTTCTGTGTTAAATTGTTTCTCGGCCATTTCTGGAGGGATTTTAAAAAAAATGAGCTCATAGAATCTAATATTATAAATGTGAATATAAGTTTATTTGTTACGCTTTTACGTCGGAGCTACTAAAAAGATTTTAATGAAATTTGGTTCAGCGATAGACTTGAGCTTGGGAAGGGACAAAGCTACATTTTATCCCGTAAAAATCCTAGGTTCACGCGGGATTTTTTTAAAACTGAAAATCACGTCGACGAGCTATAACTACACCAATAGAAGGTTTAGTTTGCCATAGCAATCTTCCTCGAAATAAGATTCATATAGTATGTTGGAAAACGGTAACCGGAACTGGAATAGGACATGAGATGACCTTTTCTACGCGGACGAAGTCGCGGGCATCAGTTAGTCTTAAAATATATAAATCTCTTCTCAGACCATTCCCCCCCCCCCCTTCCCCCCAACAAAATATGAAAGCGGTAATAAAACAGACATAACCCCAGGAGGGTACCGGCTCTAGTAGAGCCGGAGAATCCCTCCCCGAGCATTCCCGCTCCGGCTGCCCCTCGTATTCTGGGGAGGGCACAGTACTGCATATGTCACAGGACAAACACAGGGCAGCAACACCACGGCACCCCGCTCCACGCTTAATGTGGACTTTTGTAACATCCGGGGAATTCACTCCAACTTAAACGGCCACCACCACCTTGAGACGGCGCAGTCCACCGAATTCCACCTTCGCACGACACGCCACAAGTTACACAAGTTAGGCCTTACAAATAAAATTGGCATAAAGTTATAACTAAGCATAAACCAAGGATATGTAACATTTTTACAAATAGACATTTTGCTTACGAATAGTTTGTTGGGACGTATAACGTTTCCCGCGTTTATTTGCAAGGCTGCTTGTCATTAGGAAAACTTCAGAATTATCATTGTATTGACAGTGTTGTCAACGATAATGTAAACATTTTGCATTTTCTTTGTATATCTTCAGTTATAACTTTATTTGGATGGTCGTAAATGTTTTGTATGGACGTATTTTCTATGAGAGAATTTATTGACGCACGGTTTGACAGTTCTGCTGTGAAACAATTTCATTATAACAACAATGATATTATAGTATTAAAAGAGGTAGATATGTCACAAGGGCGCCGAAAATCAATCGCCTAAATGGAGTCAATTGGTTCCTTTGGTCGTATTCGCTCTCTCGATACGAAAACGGTACACACGCGTTTGTTGTTGACAGAATTGCTTACAATTTGATATAGATACAACATTAAAATGCCGTCTTGTGTTATGGGTAGATGCACTAATTACGAAAGTAAAAAAAATCATAGAATTACATACCACAGTTAAGAAATCATGAATTATAATATTTTATTTGATTTCATTATTTATCTAACAAAATAAATATGTCGCCATGACAAAGCCGATCGCTGCCAAGCCGATCATAGATTAACGTAGGTGCAGAAATGACTAAATATTGAAGCTGTCTGTTGCGGGATGACCGAGGTAGAATATTTTAGGAAATGATGTAAAAAAGTCGTTGTTGCAGTGTTTGTAATACGAAATGTAATAATTTTTAATAAACAAGTGCGTATATAGGTAGCTGAACTATCAAACTACTAAAACAAGTTTTAGGGTAGTGTGTACAGTGAGTGCTATTTGTTTACGTAGGAGTTTTTTCAGTAATACTGTCCCTTTCATTATATCCCTGCTAACTGCAGAAGAATCAATAGATAATTTTCTTCTTCTCCCATTACCTTATTGTAATAAACCCTCACAAAAAGACATTCATAAATAATATAAGATACAAAAAATGATAATTGAAATCTTAAAACTTTTTGGGAGCCGTCGTTAGAAAAATTGTAAAAATGGGACCCTTACTGTAGATACCTTTCGGTTTTGTTTTGGTGTCTGTATGTTTTTTATTATTTTATGTATAAACTAGCTGACCCGACAGACGTTGTTCTGTATATAATAAATAAAATAATGTTTTTTTATGAATTCGTCAATAATATATCATAACATCAAGGATTACTTCGTAATATTTGCACCCTGTTGTCGTAATGAAATTGTTTCACAGCTGAACTGTCAAACCGTGCATTAATAAATTCTCTCAAAGAAATGATGTATGGACACATCAAAGGAAAAACAAATTTGTTGTTTTTATTTAATTTAGCAGCATTTTCCTATTTATTCACCTTTTAAACCTTCTCTGGACTTCCACAAATAATTGAAGACCTAAATTTGCCAAATCGGTCCAGCCGTTCTCGAGTTTTAGCGAGACTAACGAACAGCAATTCATTTTTATATATATAGATAATTGATATCATCAATGTGGCTATATATTATAATCAATATTAAACTATTTTTTATAAAATCAATGACACATTATCTACCTAATTTCAATGCAGTTTTACTACTTTATAGCTTTTACAACATGAACTCATGAATGAATCGTAATTTAGGCATAAATCACGGTATACGGTAAAAATCATATCTGATGAATTAACTGTATGTTTTCTATACAAATACGAAGCAATTAGCAAATTAGAGTTATCTCTTTTTCGCTTGCAATAATTGCATTTACTATCCTTCTTTGACGTGTAATTGTAATGTAGTGTGCTATTGCAATGTTAAATTATTCATGTGTGCGTTAGTGTATCATTTTCAAATACCGAATGTTGTCTACGTAACCTAGGTATATATACTTTTAAATATCATTGTATAACAACAGGGAAGCATATTTTACGAAATAATTTTTGATAATATGAAATATTACTGACAAATTCATATAAAACAGTAGGTATTTTATTTATTATGTACAGAACAACTTCTGTTGGGTCAGCTAGTTATTATTATTATTTATTGAAGTAGGCGTTAGTTTGCGGAAATCCATAATTATACAAATGATTTGAGTTTTCTTTAGTGTTAATTCCGCCAATATTTGTCTGCACGTGTTGTCTCGCCAAAATCTGGCACGAGACTCAATTTGAGTCTGACTAAAGACAAATATTGGCGGAATTAACACTAAAGAAAACTAAAATCATTTGTATAATTATTATTATTGTTCGGCTTGATGGTGTATCCTTTAGATTTCTCCAATGACGAGGCTATATTAATCAATTCTGCTATATAAAGCGGACTTCGTGAATGAACAAGGTCATGATCAGAAACTAAGAAATATGTTTGGTTCGTGGTTCATTTGTACGTCTACAAAGACTGACAGCTGTGAAAACGTCGAAAAACGTTGATCTTGGAATATGAACCTCTACTTTGAGCAATGCACGCGCACTTTTACCAGTACTAGGCTCTTTTGCACAGGACGCCGGCTAGATTGCACCTATTTCTGTTCTGAATCAGTATTGTGTAAGCATTACTGTGTTTTGGTCTGAAGAGCGCCGTAGATAGTGAAATTACTGGGCAAATGAGACAACATCCTATGTCTCAAGGTGACGAGTGGTCATGACTCCTGAGCGGCATTGTTGCTCGTCTCGTCCCTTATTTTCATAAAAAAAAAACACAAACACAAAGTGACATACAAATCGCTATTGTAAGACGTAGCTTGTCACACACAGTAAACTAATAAACTTGGCCTGTTTTCATCGGTTGTCTAGCAGCAAGAGGCGCTTTCTAGACGTATAAATCATCTAAAAGGTCTGGTTAATGTTTTTGTAATAAGACTTACTATAAAGTTGGTTTTAATATAAAAATGTACAACAAAAATTACTTCAATTTTTATAGTACTTGATTACAGAACAATCACGGCTAAGTACTCTTCACAAATCTTAGATTAAGGATTGGTCTTCGCTGCGCTTCAACTAGATACCGCACTACCTAAGAACAATAGCTTCTTTATTACGGTAAATATTAGATGCTTGTGTGCGTAGCATCTTGACACTCAATGGCATCTTTCAAATGACTGATGATTTGTGATCCCAGTGTCATTCTTATGTCTTGTATTATTATTTTACAAAGTTTTACTACGCAACCCGGCATTTTACTTTCAATTATTAGCAAAGTTTAACATGACATGTGAGACTGGCTCGAGTACGTCCACTTGGCCTAGTATTAGCTGCCGCACTTTGCGACTACGCCTAGCGGTATCTAGTTGGAGCGAAGTGGAGACCAATCCTTAATCCAAGTCAAAAATATTTCCCATTAAAAAACAGGCGTGACACGGATATGGAGCATTATCTCTACGCTAAGATGTTTGAAATGATATGCAATAAAAAAAAAAATTCTTTTCGATACGATTTGTACGAAAGTCTTATGAATGTCAATTATGATGCCGTCCATTCAAAATACTACCAGGATTCAGGAGGCCTGCGAAACGAGCAGGACGCTCAGCTGATGATACGCCCTGCCCATGCAATGCAACTCTTAAGATTCTTGAAAACATAGGATTTTAAGTCTCATTTTCCCAGTAATTCACTTGTTACGGCGCCCTTCAGACCGAAATACAATAATGCTTACACATAAGTGTTTCACAGCAGAAATAGGCGTCCTTGTTGTACCCATAATCTAGCCGGCATCAAAGAAGCCTCCCACTGGTAACTTTTACATTAAGAAACGGCAAGAATCTCAGCAAGTTTTATTCTCCATTTACAGCTATCACTGTGTCCACACATTTTTAATTTCTATATCATTCTTGAACTTAATAATCTTATATCCTAAGAAAAGTGCTCACCGCTGCTAAAGAAATTTTCACATCAAAAAAATTTGTCACCTGGAAGGCGAGGCAATAACATTAGTAACATTAGAGCTGTTTCACCTGATTCCTGCCGCCGAATTCCACCTTTGCACGACACGCCACAAGTTAGGATATCATACTCACAATCTGGATGTGTGGCGGTCTTCCACAGTGCGGTTTACACTGAGCTTTCTTCCACGCACTACAAAGAGGAAACATTCCGGGACGTTACGGCATGTGTACCTTCAAAAAAAGCGCGTACTTCCTTCCTTAAAGGCCGGTAACACTCCTGTGATTCCTCTGGTTTTGCAAGAGATTTGGGGCGGTGGTGATCAATTAACACCAGGTGACCCGCTCGTTTGTCGTCCTTTTCTATAAAATAACAAAATTTATTTCACGGCTAGACATCACAAATTGCTTGCAAATTTCTACAACGGTCAACGTCTCTAGATTCTTTAACTCTCCTATTTCTTACATTTACTTACACAACACCTCGCGTATATTACTTATCGTGTATGTTATTACCCACATGCTAATGAATAATAACAACAGAGAGTAAATTTATGATTGCTGGATTGTACGCGTAACCGCGGTTTGTTCTCGTACAAGAGTACCTACACTATTCACAGAAATATTTGAACGTCCGAGTCTTATGTTCACACTCGAGCCATGGTCGTTTTTTCATCTTTTTTATTTACTTTAGGTTATATTCAAACAAAACATATCTTATAACTATATTTACAATACTATGACTACATAAAATTAAAACTATCATTACGTGGAAGCGTACCTAAAATACTGGCAGCATTTCCGCGTTGGATAGCTAGGCTGATCCGTTTGCCAGCGCTTGGGTTTCCAGTAGCCTTATTGAGGCACGTAGATAGTATTTTGAACATTCTCCGCGCCTCTGGGCCCCACGGGCCAAGTGTCTCGACTCTCTTTTTTATTGTATCTTATTTGCTATGAAGTTATCTAAGAATTGTCTGTTTTTAGCCTTATAGTTATATTAGTTTCGTCTGTATCTATGTTTCTGTGTTTCTAAGTAATGGAAACTACGTGTTTGCTACCCACTTCAAGACGTGTGGTTTATTTGAATATAAGTGCTGATCCGGGAAAGGCTCATTGTATGAATCGACATATCTTATATCATTAAACGAGCAATTCTTGTGTATATATACCGTTATCTGGGCTCCTCATACAAAAGAAATTTATAAGGTACTTACCTGTATATGAGGCTATACGGGGTTTACCCTTTTTATCCGCCCATGTACCCGACATTATTTATTTTGGGTATGGTAGGATACAGCGAGCTGAGGGTAAGGACCTGGCGCTGATCTCATATTTATTCAAAGTACTAAGAGGGAAGGTACATAATGCGGATATATCGAGTAGACTGTATATTGTTGTTCCTGATAGGTATGTATGGCGCAGATGTCGGCCGCCGTTGCTGATGGTGCTGTCCGCGCGCACCAACTTGTTAAGTCAGGCTGCGGTGACACGTGCCCTTCGTACTATAAATGATATAGCCTCACAGACGGATCTGTTTTGTTGCACTCAGGGTGAATTCACGAGAGTAGCGTTATAAAATTTAAGGAAGTATTTTGATAAAATAAATAAATATATACATAACATCTGAATCTCGGAAACGGCTCCAACGATTTTCATAAAAAATTTTTCGTGTTTTAATGAGAAACAACTGTAATAACATTAGAATACAAAGGTAAATTGCGCCACTATATACAAGACTATAATAGCTCAGATGGGACATTGGGTGAATATTATTTTCTATACGTCACTGTTTTTTTTTTTTAACCGGAACTTAGCGTTATATTTAAGCCGATTTCAGGTCTTGTGTATCAAACAAATTAAATAATATCTTTATTATATTATTATATATCTAAATCTAGTGTACCTTGTTCCCAATGAACTCCTAAACTAATGAACGGATTTTAATGGGGATAACTTTGTGGAGTGCAGTTTAGTCCAACTTGAGAGATAGGATAGTTTGTATTTCGATTTGGGACCCATAATTATTTTTATTTCCAATATTTGTTTTGTATGTACATATTTTCTATGACAAAATTTAATGACGCATGGTTTGACAGTTGTGCTGTGAAACAGTTTCATCATAACAACAGGGAGCATAGTTTACGAAATATTTCTTGATGTTATGAAATATTATTGACAAATTCATAAATAAACTAAAAAACACGCTTTGGTTGAGAGATAATGGTTGAAATTTAAAATTAACATAAATTTATTATTGACGACAGATGAAAAAATTATATAAATTGACAAAAATTTTATTTTGCAAATTGAAAAATAGAGTAATTTTACCAAATTAATGTATTGTCATCGGTCCTCGATAAATCTACGAAAATTGAACGAAATCTAGCCGTTTAAAGTAGGTCATAATCACGCCCAAATGAGTCGGTTACAAACAAACATACACATACAGGTGAAGCTAATAAAAAGCGTGTAAAAACAGTATTCAATTTCTTATTTACAGAACAACGACTGTTGGGTCAGCTAGTGAAGCTATTTAATAAAACATAATGTACACAAGATATTGTTTCGTATCGTATGGCAACACCAATAAAATTGTAAAGTGGGTAATATACATTATTAATTAACTCCCAACATGGCATCTTTTGTAACAATTATTATTGCTAATTCGTTGTTAAGAAGTATGACGAACAATGTTCATATATTTCCCTTCTTTGTGTAGTTCCAGCATATTTCTCATATGATCAGGTTGTAGCGTGCATGTTATACGGATGTCATTAATTATGCTATCAATCATAGCTGGCCGATGACGCGTCCGCTATTTGTATGGGAATGAAATTAATGACAAATAATGATAATGAAAGCTCCATAATAATTACAATTCGAATTCTTTTATTATTGTTTTTGAAATTTGCACCGTGGGATGTACCTATTCTTCTTTTGCTTTGGACGTAATATTTTTTTTTGATAATTCGCAAAACTTTATGGAAATTTTCTACCAGTGGGAGGCTCCTTTACATAGGATGCCGGCTAGATTATGGGTACCACAAGGGTGCCTATTTCTGTAGTGAAGTGTTAATGTGTAAACATTACTGCGTTACGGTCTGAAGGGCACGGAAGCTAGTGAAATTACTGGGCAAATGAGACTTGACATATTATGTCTCAAGATGACGAGCGCAGTTGTGGTGCCGCTCAAAATTTTTGGGGTTTTCAAGAATCCTAAGCGGCACTGCATTGCATTGTAATGGGCAGGCCGTATCAATTACCATCAGCTGAACGTCCTGCTCGTTTCATTCGTTATTATCATAAAAATATGATGTTAAATTCATTTAATAGTTACTTATGTCAGTACGCAGGTTTACTGACCACTAATAATTAATAATAATAATGTTAATAATAGCAAATTGTAATCTCACTTATGTTTTATTACCTGCTTTTTTATTTTTAAAAAGTATTTTATTTAAACAATCACAATTTCAAGTAGTTACCTTGGTATCATTAAATATCGCTGATGTACATGAAGTATATATAGTCGGATCTCGTGACGTGTTTATAATATTGTTTGATTTAGGTCAAACATCCGATGCCCTTACCAATGTTCATCTTTCCACTCGTGTACACGCCTAAGGGCCCTCAACCTTGGGCCCTGGAGCTGTGACGATAGCATATGGGCTGTAATAACTCGCCAGGGGCATTATTTTGTAAACGTAAGAATAACATGACTGTATAGGAACTAATGTTAATGTGTGAGATTCTATGGTGCAGAATCATTTATTATTTTATTTAAATTAACATCAAATATCAACTCAATGTGATACAGTGGCAGGCAAAATAAGCAAGTTTGTTTTCGTTTTGAGAAGGCTCAGACAAACTTTATCCTTTAGGATGCCTTTCCACCAGCGATGTTCGAGCGAAATGTGTCGTGCGAGGAAGTCTAGCTGTGCTGTGAAAATGTAGACAGTACTTCACTAAAAGCCACCTCCTGCAACTTTATAAGGCGCAAATTCGGCCTCATATGGAGTACTGTTCTCACCTCTGGGCGGGTGCTCCCCAGTACCAGCTTCTTCCATTTGACCGCATACAACGAACGAATCGACGAGCAAGCCATATCCGATCGGCTTGATTCTTTGGCATTGCGTAGAGATGTTGGTTCTCTCTGCATTTTCTACCGCATTTATCACGGGGAGTGCTCAGAGGAGCTGTTCGGGTTGATTCCAGCGGTCGAATTCCACCATCGGACAAGACGTCTGGCATTCCACAACCGCGCGTTTCGTTAGAAAGTTCTTGCCTTGCACAGCCACTTTGTGGAATCAATTACCGGCTGCGGTTTTCTCGAACAGATACGACTTAGGGACCTTCAAGAAAAAAGCATACTCCCACCTATAAGGCCGGCTACGCATTTCTTGACACACCTGTTGTTGCAGATGTCCATGGGCGGTTGCCTCACCTCTGCCTATCCTGTGAGCCTCTTGCCCGTTTGCCCCCGAAAAAAAAATGTGTGGAGGTTTCCACCAAAGCTGTGCGAGGAAAATGTGTCGAACGAGGATGTGTAGCGAGGCTGTGAAATGTGTCGACGGGGGTGCGATCTAGTATGCTGGCTGGTACAGTATGTCGCAAAACTCGCAACACATCCCTCGCACACTTCCCTCGCACACATCCCCCTTATTATGTATGCGCAAAAATCTAGCTCCGCTGAGCCGTTTCCACCAGAGCTGTGCTGACCGAGGCGAGGTAAATGAAGCGATACTATTGGTTCTTTATAAACACATCCCTCGTTACGCATCCTAGCTCATCTCTGGTGGAAAAGCAGCCTTAATGCTGCACCTACTAATATTTCAAATGTTTTTCTGGCCCAAAAAAGAGTACAAGATCTTTATGCAAGCAATGTCAGTCCTCTAGAATCATGTAGACCATTATTCAAAAAGTACCGTCTGTTAACGCTTACTGGTATTAGATATTAGAAATTAGTATGTTCATTAAAAATATGGTGAACTTTTTATACAAACGACTATTCCATTCGCTTTTCATCCCTTTCGGACATCAAAAAATATTATTTAATTATCTAAATGTATTTCTATATGTAAGCCTTGTTAATAAACGATAAAATAATGCGATGTAATAGTATATAAATGTTACATGAAATATCATGTAACATTTATATACTATTACATCGCATGATACGCCACAAATTAGGATATTATCCCTACCATCTGGATGTGTGACGGTCCTCCACAGTGCGGTTTTCAATAAGCTTTCTTACACGTACTACAAAGCTCTGGAATGAGCTACCTTGTGCAGTGTTTCCGGGACGATACGACACAAAGGCCGTCAACGCTCCTGTGATTCCTCTGGTGTTGCAAGGGAATATGGGCGGTGATCACTTAACACCAGGTGACCCGTACGCTCGCTTATCCTCCTTTTCCATAAAAAAAATATATTATGAAGAAATAAACACCTTTTATAAAACTATATCTAAACGTAACTCCATTTGATTCACATTAATTTATTCCTATTTAAATATTATTTACGCTAGATGATATAATTAATATGACAAACAGGAGCCATACAGCCAAGCGAAGATGAATCCACGATAGCCTTAATGCCTGTCCATAAACAAGAAACAAACACCATTGAAGCGGTTTAAATTCAAATTACTGTCTAAGTTAGCTTGTAGGCCACCCACGCTGTCGTCCGCTGCTCCTAATTTGCTCGCATGATTTATGAACACCAGTCTATATTCGAGACCAGTATGCAGTTGTCGTAGGTTTGCACATAATATACGGTGTGTGATATATCTTGCTCGAATCAGATGGACGATTTGACTGTATCAGTAGATGTGTTGCGTAACGCTACCATTGACCATTCATGATGCATTGTTTGTAAAGGAAATAATTAATGGCATTTCGTTTATTATCAATCTTTGTTTTATATTCTGTTATCTTGTTGATCTATTTATACGCGGACGATGAATAGACTTGTATGGACAGCCTCTTAGTTTAATGATCCTTTGTGAAGTACAATACATTGAAATGTTTGTAGATGGGGTTGGTAATTTAGACTCACTTAATCAAATTGAAATATCTGCATTTTTTTTTGGAGAGGAGGAAAACACATTTACGTATTGAAGACCCCGAAACGGGGCCCATATGTCGGACTCGGGTGTCCGCGTAAGAGGCCTACCGATTAATAACCTCCTCTATGCTGTCAACCCTGAAGGCTTTTACAGCAACATAGGACGTGGGCCGTGGAGGCCGCAAAGACTACGCAACAACAGTCGCGGGGCGTCTCTTAAGGAGACTCGAACCTCGGACCGGCTGTGTGCTTGTGGGAAGGAGAATGCATGATGATGAAGATGGAAGATGAAAAAATGAGGAGAACACACTCGCCGGCGAGTGCGGTGATGTATTGTGTAATGCACAATAGTGTGTATATATGTGTGCATGTATGTACGTGTTTGTGTTTGTTTGTGGAGTGTGTTGGTGGTTGTGTATGTGGTGTATGTCAGTCCGTCAGTCAGTCCGTGTGCGAGTGAGAGTGGAGTGAAACGATTACAGAACGAGGACTAACGTCTCGTCGGGTATCAAAATAGCAGCGTTACCCCTTAGAATTCTCAATAAGTAATGTCTACTCAAACTTAGCGCTCTGGCTTATATAGGGCGCGACTGCCTACCGTGATGATTCTACCAACTGTTAGTTGGCACTGCTGTAGTGCCAACTAACTTACACGAATCAAGTTTACCAAAGATTTGAATATTATGTGCTGTGTTATTGCTTGTGATATCTTATGACAGTTCATGACGTTGGTAGCGCTTGTTAACACATCAACTAATCAATATAATATTGTTGACATTTTATATTCTATAGGAATTAGTCACAGGGTAAGAAGATGCTTCACTATGATCCGCCCATATTAATGACAATACGTACACACATTCACACACAAAGCTGTGGAATGAACTTCTTTGTGCGGTGTTTCTATGCCGCTTCGATGTCGAAGCCTTTCAAAAAAGCGCGTACACTCGAGAATGTTGGCAGCGGTTGTCACTTAACACCAGGTGACCCGTACGCTGCTTTATACACTCTTCCATAAAGAAAACAACACAACACACACACAAACATAAACACTCAATTAATTAATTAAATTAAATTTTATACGTCTTTGATTACATCGTACGTCGCCATCCTACCTATACCTAGTTTGACTGGGCTACCATAATCATTAACACTTGGATATCATCCACACATGGAGGGACGCCTCATATGCGGATGCATGTGAGGCGTTCCTCCACTGCGCAGTTCTCAAGTTTCTTCCATGTACAACCAAATTGTAGAATTGTTTCCTTGACCTGTTTTCAGGACGATATGACAAAAAGGATACCCTCCACCACAACACCAGCAGTATCCCGTGCGCTCGTTTATTCTCCTCCAGCTCCACCCTTTTGAGACTTCTGCAGGCGACCGGAAACGATGCTGGAACGGAGGACGTGTACCAGATATTCTGCCATTCTCCAGCACTCTGTAATGTCGTGCTGTGGCGTTACTCCTGCCTCCATGTATCTCCTGCATAAATAATTGTCTGTCACTGTTAATTTTGTAAAAGTTTGTTAGAAAAACAGTCTAGCAACACTTGTGTTTCTGGTTGACATATTAAACTTGTCTATACTCTGTGTGCCTGCCATCGTGTCTTTCTCTGTGATCGCTGCTGCGATAAGGTTAATGTTGTTCTTGTGTAATAAGACTATTGCATGTTCATCTCGACTAAAACTAATCCAAAGAAATCAGTATATTTTATTCATCTATCCCAAATAATCTTTCAGTCACAAGACTAAAGGCAAAAGGTTGCATGTTTGTGAAACATGAAACAATGATCGGTTTATTCTGGTTTCCTTTCAAATGTACAGACCTTTCATCATTTAGATCCTGATGCAGAAGACGGAATTCCAATTTGTTTAGATTTCAAAGAGCGGCATCTCAAGTCAATTTCCTAATTTGGAATTATTGGGGTTGAGCAGGTTATTAACTGTAAAGTAGTACAGTTGAACAACGAACCGTGCGTCACTGGAACGCTTGGCTCAGTTAGTAAGTGCGCTCGGACTGAACCCGAGAGGTCGCAGGTTACATATTTAATATTATGTATGAAGCCGTAATATCGCATATGCCTGTTATTACGCCAGTACCCTCGCCCTTCAAACAATTTTGTGGTAGAAATACTATTTTGTAACCTGATACGAAAGAGTAGACTTATGATTTCAAACTGTATTTTGTTCCCCTATATCGGTGTATATAATGGAATCTTTGACGCCTTTTTCGCTTCTTTTACATTATTGTAATACATAATTTTTTTACTAATACAACTCATAAGTCAAGCGTTTATAATACTTTATTTATTTTAACAATATGTTCGGATTAGACATAATTTATTGCTAAATACATTAATTATCTCATTCATGTGAAATGTGTAGGTGTGTCATGATGGATGCAAAAAACTTGCAACAAAAAAAATATTTTAATCTATGGTCCGTATTCCATAATTTGCATTATTGTTGCAATTATTTCTGAGTTGCACTTGTTTGAGTGTTTTTTTTAATTTTGGCAAGAAATTTAATCGAGCGACCACCTTATTCACCAGCTCAAATTACCACTTATTGGATCCCGTTTTCAATCGGTAGGAGACATAAGGATTCGCAACGAGAAATAAACTGAGCTCCGCAAAAGGTGCTTAAAAACAGTTTTATGATTGGTATAATCGTTAGCGTAAGTGTACCGTTTCTGAAGGAGCATTTTTTGAAGGCCATAAAATACTGTTTATTTGTGACGTCATAGTACAGTATGTCTAAATACAAAAGACTTAAAATATTAAACGTAAACAAATTAGATAAATATTATTTTTTATAAGCCACAAAGTGATCCCAACACTCGGAATTTTTTCTGGTTTCGAAACCAGCGCTGGTGTTCTGTTGGGCCATTTGGTGACGTTACCTTAGAGAAAATATAAAATTAAAACTAATTTTAGTTTGTAAGCTATACAAAATAAAATAAAAAAATACTAAAAATTTGTGTAATTTTTGTGGATCCTTTCCCGGCATTTTTTTGACAAAGTATAAATAATCGTCTATAGTCTTTCTATAATTGTCGTGTGTTAGAGTTATATCGTCAATTCGTCATTGAATCTGAGAACTCGTATCTTAAACATCGCCCCCTGCTTGATGGGTTGGGGATTTTTCGGGGATAGCCTTATGTAATAAGTAAGGAGTAGGTATAAATTGTTATGAATTTATACAATATTGTTATTTCTACAAAAGTAAAATAGCACGTGGAATATTTTTTTAAGGATTTTTGTCTTGTTAGAATAAAGAAGTCAAAACTTCTTCTTACGTACGTACCTATATAAGACACACATTTTTTACTATTATTACTTTACCGACACGAAACATTTAGGATTTTATTAACAATTGGCGGTAATATTTAATGATATTAATTTGATTTGCATTTTAGGTGCGGCACTGCATGCATTAATGTCTAGATGGTTCGTTATTGTGAATATTATATTTAAAGTTCTAAAAAGATATAGTATTTTTTATTTAGAAAACAGATTCTTTTTGGCTTCGGAGCTTTGCTGGAGCGTTCAGATTATAATAGGTACAGATAATCTACAGGATATTTTTATGAAATACTAGTTGACCCGACAGACGTTGTTCTGTATATAATAAATAAAATAATGTTTCTTATGAATTTGTCAGTAATATATCATAAGATCAAGAATTATTTCGTAAAATATGCTCCCCGTTGTTGTAATGAAATTGTTTCACAGCAGAACTGTCAAACCGTGCGTCAATAAATTATCTCATAGAAAATATGTCCATACAAAACAAACATCGGACGACGGGGGACACATCAAAGGAAAAACAAAATTGTTGTTTTTATTTAATTCCGAACACTTTCATATTTATTCACCTTTTAAACCTTCCCTGGACTTCCACAAATAATTTAAGACCAATATTACCCAAATCGGCCCAGCCGTTCTCGAGTTTTAGCGAGACTAACGAACAGCAATAAATTTTTATGTATTTAGATAACAACTTATTTTAGTTTGTCGAAAGGAACCTTTTAATTTTTATAAAATATAACAACTTATTTTAGTTTGTCGAAAGAAACCTTTTAATGATAAGTAAAAATCTTTATCTCGCAATTAACGTAAAAGCTATTTTTCTGGGCTTTTACTCCTTTTTAAAAATATTTTATTTAACGTGTGGAAGGTACTCCTGATTGTCAAGAAAATTCTATTTTTAACACACTTGCTTGAAAGTTAAAAATGCGTATGTGTATCTTTACGGTTTTTTTTTAATTCCACTAAAGTGTGAATTTAACCAACACCAGTTGAAGAAAGACTCTCTGTACTTCTCGGGCCGAAAAGAGAATAGTGGAGTCTCGAAGAACTCTCAAGTTACCAATAGAAAGCCACATTTTTTTGTGAGTGTCATCCCTAGTCTGATATATAAAATTCTCGTGTCACGGTGTGCGGGACCGAACTCCTTCGAAACGGCTTGACCGATTCTCATGAAATTTTGAGTGCATATTGGGTAGGTCTGAGAATCGGACAACATCTATTTTTCATCCCCCTAAATGTTAAATGTGGTCCACAGGATTTTTATTTTTTATTTTTTTTACATTTTTTTTTAATTTGTTTTATTATGAGTCAGCATTAGAAAATACATACAACTTCAAATTTTCACCCATCTACGATCAACAGTTACTTTTGTATCGCGATTTTAATATCGGCAATACAACGTTTGCTGGGTCAGCTAGTAATATTATAAATGTGAATGTAAGTTTGCTTGTTACGCTTTTACGCCGGAGCTACTGGACCGATTTTGACGATATTTGGTACAGCGATAGACTAGAGCTTAGGAAAGGATATAGGCTACGTTTTATCCCGGAAAAATCCATGGTTCCCGCAGGATTTGTGAAAAACTAAAATTCACGTCGATAATATCTATTCCAAGAGTAGGTTTAGTTTGCCATAGCAATCTTCCTCGAAATAAGATTCATATAATATGTTGGGAACGGGAGCGAAAACGGGAACCGGAACAGGAATAGGACCTGAGATAATCTTCAATTTACAACTACAATTTACTAGGCGGAAAAAGTCGCGGGCATCAGGTAGTATATATTAAACCGAAAAATGAAGACTTTTTTGTGGTCGGAGAAAAAACGGTAGAACTACAACTGTCTTAACTATAAGTGATATGATTGCTTTGTATATATTATGTATATACGTGTGGCAGTATCGAAACACCATTTTTTTTTGGAGCGGAGGAGAATACACCTGCGTATTGAAGACCCCGAAATGGGGCCCATATATCGGACTCGCGTAGGCGGACATCCCCTACCGAGTAAAAACCTCCTCTATGCTGTCAGCACTGAAGGCTTTTATAGCAACATAGGACGTGGGCCGTAGAGACTGCAAAGCCTACGCAACAACAGTCGCGGGGCGTTTTCTAAGGAGACTCAAACTTCGGACCGGCTGTGTGCTTGTGAGAAGGAGAAAAGATGACGATGAACATGAAATGAAATAATGATTAAATGGGATGAAGTATGTAAGTGTGTATGAATGTATGCTTGTTTGTATGTATGTAAGTAGTGAAACACCAACTGATATAGTTATTATGGTGAATACAGACAAAGTCGCCGCTAGATAACAGTTAGTACATAATAAGAATAATTTCTAATAATATCTTATAATATAAATACGACTGGACATTTAATATGCAGAGAACTTAATCATTAATAACCGTTTTTTATTTTTCTTTTGTTTTATTTCAACAACGTTTATTACTAATTACATTTTAAGATTTATGATTATTGAATTTTGTCATCATAAAAAATATCGATTAATAATTGTGCAATTGGTACATAAAATATGTAGTTTTTTGATATTTTCGTTTTCTTTTTTCTGTCACGTTGTGGCTCCATCTACAGTATCTACTTTACAGTTGATAACTTGCTCAACCCCAATAATTGGATGTTAGGAAATTGACTTGAGATGTCACTCTTGCAAATATAAACAGTTTCGGCCTTACAAAAAAAATTGGCATAAAGTTAGATAGAGCCACAACCTGAGAGTTAAACAAAACATACTAAAATTTCATTCGATGCGTCACTCGGATGGTTGGCTCAATTGGTAAAAGCGCTCGGACAAACCCCGAGATGCGCTAGCTCGAGTTCCGCAACGTCCATGGATTTTGGTACAAATTAAATTGTTATATTTAATCCCAGAAGTAAGGGATATGATTAAAAAATAACAAATTGCTTTAATCATTTATTATTATATATTATATTATTACATATATATCATAACATAAAAGGCATTTATTTTCTCAAAATTGATTCCTTTAGAATTCTTTTTGATGTCATTTCTTATACTACTAGATACTACTACCGCTTCGGAAACAAATGGCGCACTGAGAGAGAAGAAGCGGCGCAAGAAACTCTCCCAGCATTCTTTTTTTTTTGCGCTCTTTTCAATAAAAATATACAATATTGTACAGTCGCTATAAAATAATCACAATCTAGTCCCAGGCTGTCCGATCATTTAGATATTCAGCAGTGGAGTAATAGGATTTACGACAGAGCCATTTTTGTATAAAACATTTAAATTTATTTATAGATAATGCCTGAACAGTGGCTGGGACTTTATTGTAGAAGTGTATACATTTACCCTTAAAGCTATTATGTATCTTATGAAGCCTAGTAGAATTAGTGACAAGCAATCCCTTATTTCTAGTGTTATAATAATGAAAATCACTATTAAGAGCAAAAAGGTGACGATTTTTGGGAACATATATTAAATTTTCATAAATGTACTGACAATAAACAGTCATAATATTTATTTCTTTAAATTTTTCTTTGAGAGACTGTCTATAACCAAGCTAATATATAGCACGAACAGCTCTCTTTTGCAGTGCAAACACTATATCAATGTCAGCAGCATGACCCCATAGTAATATACCGTACGTCATGATGCTGTGAAAATAACTAAAGTACACTAATCTAGCGGTCGCAACATTCGAGTACTCTCTAATCTTTCTAACTGCATATGCCGCAGAGCTGAGTCTATCTGCTAGATGGGTAATATGTGGACCCCACTGAAGCTTTTTATCTAACGTGATACCCAAGAAGACCGTAGTGTCCACAAGTTCCAATCTCTGGTCATTTATAAGTACGTTGGTTTGTACCTCCGCTGTGTTTGGTGTAATGAACCGTAAACACTTTGTTTTTTTAATGTTTAAGTGCAGATTATTCGTCTCAAACCAACGCACTATCTTTGAGAGTGCATTGCTTACCTCGTCATCAATATCCGCACGTCGCTTCACTTTAAAAATAAGTGAAGTATCATCAGCAAACAATACAATCTCATGGCTATCATCTACCACAAACGGTAGATCGTTAATATATATAAGAAACAAGAAAGGACCGAGAATAGAACCCTGTGGAACACCTATTCCCACAGGTTTAACCGAAGACCGTTTGCCATTTACATCGACTATCTGAACTCTTTCGCTTAAATATGATTTTAACAGATTTAGAGCTCTATTTTTCACTCCGTAATGTTTTAGGAATAAAGTTTCATGGTGGACGCAGTCAAATGCTTTTGACAAATCACAAAAAATCCTGTGACTCTTCCCAGGCGTCAAAGATATGCTCAATGAGTCTAGTACCCGCATTAATTGTTGATAAGTTGATAGTGAAACCAACAATAAGTAAATTACATTTAAACTACCAACTTAAAATGGTATAGGTATTATCAATTTAAATATAAAAAATTCTCGAAAAGGATTGACGTGGACCGACCAGGCACCAACCACTACATGTAAATATGCTCATGTCATATCTTTTACAGGGTAACCTCGTAAGTCGACCTAGATCCTTTATGGGGCTATAGTTTAGATCATTTCTGACTGATTTGACTATTAAAGACCCTATCCTAAATCCAATGGTTTTCAAGATAACCTAATTTTAAGTATTTTTCATAAATACTCCGTTTTTTGCCGTTTGTTGTATCTCTTTTTTATAATCTGAGTCTCTGGTATGTTTGTTTATACGTTTTATTTTAGAAGATGAATTGCTCTATCCATTTCAATGAAAAAAAATACAGTTACAGAATAAAATGAGTCGTGAATGATGGAGAATAGTGAAAAATCAAGCAAAAAATAACCTAAGATGTGTTTTTCTTTAAGGGATACTTTAAAAAAATCTATAGAAGTTTATTTTCAGATGAACTTAAAAATATTTCCATTTTGTCAGCTATCCAAAAAGGTATAACATTATAGGATAACATCAAAACCTCACAAATCTAAAATGATCTAAACTATAGCCCCATAAAGGATCTAGGTCGACTTACGAGGTAACCCTGTATATAAAATTCTTGTGTCCCGGTGTTTGATACCTGAAAGTTCTCCGAAACGGCTAAACCAATTTGTTTGAAATTTTGTGTGTATCGGGTAGGTTTGAGAATCCGCCAACATCTATTTTTCATACCCCTAAACGTTAAACCACCCCTAATTCTTTTTTTATTTTTTTGACAATATGTTTATTTTATTATGATTCAGTATTAAAAAATACGTACAACTTCAAATTTTCACCCGTCTACGATCAACACCTATTTAATACGCAATAGAGTTGCAAGATGGCAATCGAATTTAATGATTATTGTAGTACGTATGAATTTTTTTATTACTTTATATGGCAATACAACATTTGCTGGGTCAGATAGTTGTTCGTATAAGAATTGTAGGTATAGTTATACAGGTGATAAACATAATATTAAGACATTATTATGTAAGTAATGTGATAAGATATTTTATCAAACAAAACAAATTTTATAACTATATTTACAATACTATCATGACTTAAATTAAAACTATCGTTACGGGGAAGCGTACCAAGAGTAGGTACTGGCAGCATTACCGCATTGGATTAGCCAGGCTGATCTGTTGACCGAAATAGTGTCTGACGCTTGGGTTGCCAGTAGCCTTAGTGAGGCGCGTAGATTTGTCTGCGCCTCTGGGTCCCCATGGGCTAAGTGTCTCCAATACCAAACGGCACAAAGATGTAAGACTCACTGAGACCGACATATTTGCGACAATTGCTGTCTTCGGCAGTCGAAGCAGCAGCCCCAGCACCAACTGACGTTTTTTTTTATGAAAAGAAGGAACGAGACGATCAAGACGTTCAGCTGATGGTAATTGATACGCTCTACCCATTACAATGCAGTGCCGCTCAGGATTCTTGAAAAACCCTAAAAATTCTTAGTGCCACTACAATTGCGCTCGTCACCTTGAGACATAAGATGTTAAGTATCATTTGCCCAGTAATTTCACTTAGACATGAGAAGGAGCCAGAGTGTCGCTGTAAGTCGCGTCCCACACCAGTAAGTAATGTAATAATAGATTCACTTTATTATGGGTGCAAGACAACGATATATTAACGACTACGATATACTTAAACATACATAAATACTTATAAACATCCATGAATTCGAACGCGGGTCCTCGAAACGAAGCGGTTGATCGGTCTCGATAAATGTTCCGAATTCTCGAATGAAAACGAAACTGTCCGAGTGCCGTTTTCGTTGTAGAAACTCGATTAACAGGCGGATGATATAGAAGTATGGCGCGTCGCTCAAGGAGGACCGGATTGTGGTTCCTAACCGGAACCGATTGTCCACCAAACTGTACCAATACTTATACGCGCTGATGCTTGCCTTCGTGTGTTCAAATTATTTATAATGGATTTAATTTCATGCCTTTTTTTGGAAGAGGAAGACAAACGAGTATACATACTGGATACCTGATGGTATGATATTTGCGACAATCATAATGTTAGTAAGTCTTTTATTGGGCGATGTATATGCTTTTACAACATGATCCGAGTAAATGTACAAAACAAATGTGTTACGAAATTTAAAATAATTATTACAAGCGTTTGTGTGGGAAAGGTTATTATAACATAAATGATTTTCTTAATGATACCACAGACTGGGTAGTTTTTTTGTTATAAAAATAAGGGAGGAGACTGATGGTAATTTATACGCCCTGCCCATTGCAATGCAGTGCCGCTCAGGAGTCTTGAAAACACTTTCACTAGCTACGGCGCCCTTCAGACCGAAACACAGTAGTGCTTAAACATTACTGCTTTACGGCAGATATAGGAGCCGTTGTGGTACCCATAATCTAGCCGGCATCCTGTGCAAACGAGCCTTATACTGGTGAGTTAGATAGAGTTTAGAGTTATAAAGTGAAAAAAAAAAGGAAAACAGTTGACCTAAAGGCCATCCGGACAAGTTCCCGCTAAATTTATCTAATGCGTCGTTTTTGAGCTTTTCAAGCTGAAAAAGATAGCTGTTTTATGCTTTTAAGCTATTTCAGCGGATCTTGACAGATTTAGCCGCAATCGACTTGGTTTTTCAAGGTTAAGACCTGTGTGAGGGACCTGGGGACCTTAGGTTTTGAAATCGATCCGTAAAGCCGATTCAAAGTTATTCAAAAAAAAAATATTAAAAAAAAAATATTTCGTTGTTTTTTTCCGGTCCGAATCGGTCCAGGTTATATTGAAAATCTAAGCCAAGCGCTTTCGATTGGCGCCACCCGGGATAAAATCGGTAAAACCGTTCAAAAGTTATAGAAGACTTACATACTTACGCACACACACACACACACACATACATAAATAGTAGTCAGGGCAGCTTCCGAGGATCTCATAACGTCGAGATCTGATGATAATTCTCTGATAATGATCTGATTTTTGCAAAACGGGGTAAAATCAATAACTTCCTTGAAAATCTTCAATTTTCTTTGCGGGAAGTTGAAAAATTTAATAGTTTTGAATTGTATATAGAATACATGTTCGTTTGGTTCTGATGACAACGAGTTTTTATATTATAATATGCAGATAAGGCCTTGCTGAGAAGAACAGAAATAAATATAAATGGAATGTAAAGGCTTGGCTTAATAATATTTTTTTTACTCATACTTACATCTATATGTATAAAGCATAAAGACGGAGTTGTAAATTTTACTTTCAAGCTACCACTTTAGGTACAGACCCCAATTTATATCGTTGGAAAGGTCGAAGGAAAGGTTCAAACATTTCTCCTATATATTTATACTTCTAGATAGACTGTGACAGCTGTGAAAACGTCGAAAAAAATAGAGGTCAACAGTTGACCTCTATTTTGGGCAATGCACTCCACACTAACACATTGTGACATACAAAGAGCGAGTGTAGTAGACGCACACTAAATTAATAAACTTGGCCTGTTTTCTTCGGGTGTCTACCAGTGAGAGGGTCTATCTAGACGTATTAATTATCTCAGCATTCCCCATAGAGTTACATTGAAAATGAGGTTTTTCAATAGAACTTATCAACAATGGAAATGCATTACAAAATTACAGCCTTCCGAGTAAAAAGTCGACTCAAAAGTTTTCGCTGTGCGCTGATTTAAGTCAAGACAAGTGATTTTATAAGCGATAAGTAAATATTTATATCACAAAATATTTAAACAGAGCTGCTTAAGGCTATCGTGTATATTTATCAAAGTGACAACTTCATAGGATGGATTTAGTAACCAGACGAGTTAATATTGTAAATATATTCAAAACGAAGTAGAAACGTGATGGATTTCCGTTTCTTTATTAATTACTTATTCGTAACTCACTCGTGTCACCTAATTTAAATTGAAACGATCATTATGCCGATGATTATTGCGTACATTTTACATATGTTATGCACAGACAGATTGATGGTGCGATCACTAATGCATTATACGTTTTGAATTATTAAAAAAGATTCGATTTCTACACATATAAAAATATATTCACATATAAAAGACAAAGCTTCATCTATGGATTTAGATTTTCATTATTTCTTTATTATTTAATTAGGCTTTATTGTTTATTTATTACCAAAAAGGCTTACCAACTAGATATACAATTAATATTATGACTACAGTAAAAGCTCCTTATTCGCGCTTCCTTCATTCGCGTTTTCACTATTCGCGGATTAAAAAATTGTGACCCAATTCCTGTATTCGCGGCTAAAGATTCCTTTATTCGCGGATGTAATCGGTACATAGTACATGCATATTAATAAAAAGAATTCCTACATATTTGTATAATTGCGAATGGAATAGGACGAGATGGGTTCGAACAAATAGAATCAAGTGACATTCAGGAGTTGCTTGAATCGCAAGATGAAGATTTGACTGAAATCGACTTGGAGGAAATGTTAAATTCACAGACCATTGAAGAAGAGGCTTCAACAAGCACTGGAAACGTGACATATAATTTGACAAATCTTAGTGAAGGTTTATGAACGGCAAATGAGCTTTGTGATTTCTTCATGAAAATTGATCCATCTATAGAACGAAGTCTTATTTTTAAGAGGCAAATTGCCACTGCTGAATATCAGTTTGAACTAAAGGAGCTTTTAAAAACTGTTATGCAAGAAAAAATTACAAAATTCTTTAATCCTTAGGCAACCTAAGTCTGAAGATAATAATGATTGATAAGTATAGTCAAAAACTTCAATTAAATTGTTTTTTTTACGTTTGTGTTTTGTCACCTAGGACATCCCTTATAATCCCATATAAATTACCATTCTGTATTCACAGTTTCTGTATTCGCGGCATATTTACGGAACATATACCCCGCGAATAAAGAGCTTTTACTGTACTTTTAATGTAAAATGTCTAACATTTAATACTTATATATCTAACTTATAGGTATGCACAGCGTTGCCTTCATTTATTATTGTATGTTAAGTACTATTACTACAATATGTGTTTACTATTACTAAAACTATAATTTTATACATCCAAATTATAAGGGTTCAAAAGCATATTTTTTAAAATTGATAAATGTATTAAAATTTATATCTATACTACTATTGCTATGGAATTTACTGTTATATAATTTTGACATAAGTTGGATAGGTGAATTTGAGCCATAATTGTTTCTGAAGAATCGTATAATTATGTATTGGCAGATATGTACTAACACGACAAGGATAAGGTGGTACACATAATCCAATCTTAGATAGAAGTAATGGACAGTCTAATTGATTATTTATCCGGTTTGTAGCCGCCATTCGAGGACTTTACTGCCCCAACGGCTTTAAAGGACTTCAACGCGTGTAATTGTAACCGTTTGTAAAACATAAGGTGCAAAAGATACACTTCTTATAATTTATATATTTAAACTAACGTTTGGTGTTCTTTGCAAGAGCACATTCTCAGGGAGGACTGCGGTTGACAGGAGTCAAGATAGTTTTTGTCATAGTTGTCATTGTCAAGTTAAGCGCCATTTGTTGCATTGGAGGTGATATTTGCTGTACATAAAAGGGTTTTTGGCAATTTTTTTACTGTGAATGACAATACAGTTACAATTACACGCATTTTTAACCTGTAAAAAGTATTTTATTTAAATGTGTAACACTCACGCTATTTCTATTTATTTACAACAAAACTTAGGCCTACGCGACTGTTGGCTCTCGATAGGTTTCCGAGTAAAATCAAGATCCATCTTCTGGGCAGTTGGATAAAATCAAATAAGGCGTGTTTTATCGTGCATTGATTGTGGTACTACATACTGGGTGCTGTTCAGACTAATCACCTGCGTGTTCATAATGCCTCCAGACTCAACCAAATTACATTTCTATGGACGCTGATATGCCTAGTAGTATTGGCTTGAGTGTTTTCGATTTCAAACCCTCGAAACCTTCGAACCTTCACCATTTCGAAAATTTTACCTGTGGGAGGCTCTTTTGCACAGGATGCCGGCTAGATTATGGGTACCGCAACGGCGCCTATTTCTGCTGTGAAGCACTAAGTAAGCATTATTGTGCTTCGGTCAGAAGGGCGCCGTAGCTAGTGAAATTATTGGGCAAATGAGACAACATCTGCTCCCCTCAGAATTTTTGGTGTTTTTCAACAATCCTGAGCGGCACTGCATTGTAATGGGCAGGGTGTATCAATTACCATCAGCTGAACGTCCTGGTATGGTCATGGTAAAATGTCTACTTTAAAATTACTATAGTAAGAACTCATGATTACTGCGGATACTAAAGTTGCACGAAATGACGTTGAATTCGACAAAAAAAGGATTTTATTGCTTAGAAACAATTTAATTGTCATCCCAGCGGATATTTACTAGTTTTTCAAGAAGATTTGATATGTTTTAATATTCCGTTCAAACTAATATAAAAAAAAAAAGATCCAATAATTAAATAGGTGTTGCTAAGACTATTTTTTATGTGTTAGTTTCAGGTCGATGCTACACCATTAGACGATATCTCAGAAATTGTATTCTTCTTAATCCTGATATAAAAATTAATATCATAACATAAGGATTGGTCTCAGCTGCGCTCCAACTAGATACCGCACTACCTAAGAACAATAGCTTTTTTATTACGGCAACTATTAGATGCTTGTGTGCGTGGCATCTTGACACTCAATAGCATTTCACAAATTATGTAACATACGCTTCGTGTTATTTTACATAGAAATTAATAAAATACAAAATACTTATTGATGATATATTCAGATATATGTGATCCCAGTGTCTTTCTTATTTCTTCTAGTATTATTTTTACAAAGTTTTACTACGCAACTCGGCATTTTAGTTTCAATTATTAGCAAAGTTTAACTGAACATGTGGCAAGTCAACGTCACACTTTGTTCGAGACTGGCTCGGGTACGCCCACTTGGGCGTATTGCGGTATCTAACTGTAGCGCAGCGGAGACCAATCCTTAATCTAAGATTATAACCTGGAAACCGCATTCTTATCAAGATTAAGCAAGGTCATTTGAACCTCTTAATGCATAAAAGAAACTTAAAATATAATGGGTCCCACCCATTCAATAGATTCTCTATGCAAATGAGTTCGGCATGCTTTTAGAACACAATAAATAAATTTTGCAACTGTCGTTTCTTGTATGTGGTATTGTTTTATAAATATCTAATGTTTATTTGTATTTTTGTTTTCATTTAAAATAAAATTGGAAGAAAATAATCGTGCAAATATTTCGTGCAAATTTAGTTTAAATACAAATAGAAAAAGACATGCAAACTAGTATGAACTGTTTCAGTCAGTGATTTCTCCTCGATAACAGAATAAATAAATCTTAATTCTTAATTTGAATAACTGGCTCGAAAAAGGGAAAAATAGAAAGGAATGGTGAACCTTTTTGCCTAGCTGAGATCCATTTGAAAATTATGAACTAAAATAACATAGTGCACACATTATAACTAACTAAAATTAAAGTTAAAATAAAATAATCATGTTTGTCGACTAACCGTAGGTACTAACATACATAACACTAAAATGTAGAAAATCGAATGGAAAATAAATAAAAAGGCTTTGTTGTTATATTATATTATGATTTGTATGATTATATTCAGAGGTTTGCAGTTTGCCATGCCACGTATGATTGAAAAAAATTGCAATCTGTCAAAACGGAATCGAAAGAAGTCTTATTTGAATTAAAAGAAGAGATAAAATAAAACTAACAAAAATTAATAGTACTACTAAATACAAAAATGTCAAAACTGTGTTCAATACATTAATGTGGAATGGACAGGACATATGTAACTTTTATCTTAATAGTTAATCTACGTTTGATACAAGAATTTCCGGGTCTCAGCCATAAAAAGAATACCTAACCTATCCTAACGCTGTTCAATACGATGACTGGCGATAAATGGCATTAGTGTCATAAAAACATCGAATTTATGATTGTGTGAGATTACTATTGCAATCAACTGTAATAAATGTTTTTATCAATTAGATTCAATAAATTAATAAAATCTTATAATCAATCTGTCATGAGTATTGACTGAAGCTAAAACTTAAGCGGCCTTACAAATAAACTTAGTATAAAGTTATAACTAAGTATAAACAGAGAATATGCAAAATGTTTACAATATCGTTGACAACACTGTCAATACAATGATAGTTCTGAAGTTTTCCGAATGACAAGCAGCCTTGCAAATAAACGCGGGAAACGTTAAACGTCCGAATAAACCAATCGTAAGCAAAATGTCTATTTGTAAACATTTTGCATATTCTTGGTTTATGATTAGTTATTATAACTTTATGCTAATTTTATTTGTAAGGCCGAAGAAGATTTGATGAACTTAAACATAATTATTTTACATAAATTTTACCAGTGGGAGGCTAATTTGCACAGGAGCCTTTGTCGGCTAGATTATGGGTACCACAACGGTGCCTATTTCTGCCGTGAAGCATTAATGTGTAAGCTTTTTTTTTTTGAGAGGAGGAAATACTGTTACGTATTTACGCCCCGGAACGGGGCGTAATATGTCGGACGCCCCATACCGACTAAAACCTCCTCTGTGCTGTTAGCAGCCCTGGCTTTCACAGCGAAGTAGGACGTGAGCTGCGGAGGCCGCAAAGACTACGCAACAACAGTCGCGGGGCGTCTCCTAAAGAGACTCGAACCTCAGACCGGCTGTGTGCTTGTGGGAATGTGTAAGCATTACTGTTTCGGTCTTAAGGGCGCCGTTGCTAGTGAAATTACTGGGTAAGTGAGACTTAAAATCTTATGTCTCAAGGTGACGAGCGCAGTTGTAGTGCCGCTCAGAATTTTTGGGTTTTTCAAGAATCCTGGGCAGCACTGCATTGTAATGGGCAGGGTGTATCAATTACCATCAGCTGTACGTCCTGTTCGTCTCGTCCCTTATTTTCATAAAAAAAGTTATTTTGCAATAAGAGAATAGTTGAGCATTTGTCGCTCATTATTCAATAAAGGTCCGGTCACATACAGATCTCTGGTCTGGTGCACCTCAGTATCAGCAAAAATCGTATTTTGACCGCGTGTTCGCAGAGCTGTTCGAATTGTAGGGGACCCAGTGCTCTGTGAACGGCTAGATCACTTTGCGTTGCGTAGAGACGTCACTTCACTCCATGTGTCTTCTATCACATTTATCACGGGAAGTGGTTCGTTTTTTTTGTTGAATTTTAACCTGATTTTCTTGCCCATTGGAATTCAGTGCCACTCAGGATAAAAAACCCAAAAATTCTGAACGGCACTACAATTGCGCTCGTCGCCTTGAGACATAAGATGTTAAGTCTAATGAGAGCCCAGAAATTTCACTAGCTACGGCGCCCTTCAGACCTAAACACAGTAATGTCTAATGTTAGCTAATTTTTTCAGAATCTTTTAGAAGATTCATATCGTGGGTGTAGATAAAAGTCTTGTATGCACTCGACTTCGCCTCTTGTGAGTGTTTTAATATACAAATGATTTAAGTTTTCTTTAGTGTTAATTCCAACCTGTATAGCCGAGTGGTTAGCGATCCTACCTACTAAGCTAGAGGTCCCGGGTTCGAATCCCGGTAGGTGCAAGCATTTTTATATGTAGAATATAGATGTTTGTTTCCGAGTCATGGATGTTTAAATATATTGATGTATGTTTATATGAATATATGTATGTTTAAGTAAGTATATTGTATTAAATATATCATTGTCTTGTAGCCCAAAACACAGGCTGTATATGCTTAACTTGGGGCAAGATAATTTGTGTAAAAAGTGTGTCAATATTATATTATTAAATAAATAAAAAAAAAACCGCCAATATTTGTTTTTAAAACAATTCGACACGTGTTTCGCCTCTACACGAGGCATCCTCAGGACGTGTTGTCTCGCCAAAATCTGGCACGAGACTCTTTCTATTGTCGTGTAGAGGCGAAACACTAGTAATCTAGCCGGTATATCTACTAATCACTTGCATTCAACAACTGCAACACACATGCTTAGTGTTAAGTGCTTAACACTTGCACTAATTACCTGTACTCGCTCTAATTAAGGTGTAAATTAGGCTTTACCTATCAAATATAATATCATCGATATATCTGTAGAGCCGCGCGGTGTTATCGTTTGTTGTAGGTAAGATGAATTCAAATTCTATCATGAAATGACCATCGCTATAACCAATTGATCAAAAATACATTTATTGAACATAACCTTGTCGTGTCTTATATGAATATTTAAATCCTTCAAATAAATTAGATTATTTTACTATAAGGTTCATTAATTAGTCAATTTTATTGAATTTTGTTTACATAATGTTTGTCCTAAATGGATTTTTATGAGTTTTTCTGAAACAGTAATAATTGGGTAACTCTGGTTTTTCGATCGCTTAAGGGTTAATAGGGAGTGATTCCGTTTAAGCTTTCTTAGCTAAAGCTAGCCATATTTATGAAATAGCTACAAAAATAATTTGCCACACTTTCTGTCACTGTTAACATTGTTACTACCTACGAAGTAATACCACTGTTTCAATCAATTTCATTCTGTAATGTAATACCTACTTACAGAATACAACGGTTGTTCTGGTAAGTTTTGAGTTATGAAGTGATAACCCTATTTACAGCTGTGTATCTCTCCAGCCTGGAGTTCCCAACCCTACTATATGATATAGTGTCCTACTGTATCAGAGGCCAGACCACTATATTTCTGAAAAAATTATATAGTAGGTGAAACTACTATATTTCTGTCTCTTCCACAAAAGCCATTATTGAACAGTTGAAGTTATTTTCTATTTCTAAAATGAATAACAGTATTAATAATAGCAGTGGTACTTCTAGACACTACTACAGATGGAAAATGGCAACAAGTTCTCAGTGATGCAGATTTCACAAACATTTTAAAATTAATATAATTTCTTCTCCCAAATCAGGCAACATTCGCCCATATTTTTTCATTCCTGTAGTATAACAAATGGCGAGGTGATCGCAATAGAGCCCGTCTAAATCTTAAAATTGCAAAAAATATTCTTTTATGCAATAAAGTATGTACCTACTTTTGGAACCTACTGTATTGTTTTTCATCTTTTCGTTATCCACTATTTTTTGTGAGTAACAATTTTTACCTGTGTTTATTACAAGTCCAACATGTTTTTGGAGAAATGTAAAGGAAAGAGAAAAAAAAAATATAAAAAGGAGTTAAGTTCGCTGATTAACATCCTGTCAAAGAAGCCTCCCACGGGTAAATGCCCTAACGGCCTAAATATACTATTTACAGATAGAGATAAATTACTACCTTCTACTGTCAGTAATTAGCTGTCAATACTCTGAAGCTGTCCCAATATACCCGAAAACTCATTCTTATCGCCTTATATTGGGACTCGTGAATTACAATTTCCATACAAACTTTATATCGCTAGTAAGCTATACGTCGTCCCATTGACAGATGGCGTGCACGGATAAGGTGAGTGACCGTCGATAAGTTTATTGGGACAGAAAAGTCAACGATAGTTATGATTTTATCTCAAGTAAAAGATAGACTGAATATCGGGAACGGCCGTTAGTCGGCTCTTACGTTAGTCACCCTTGGACCTGGGACTTCCCTATTCTTTTTATGCCCTGGGAAAGAACAGGGCACTCAATTTTCACTTTATTTATTCCATCTTACACAAGCGCTGATTTGTGAAAATAATTAAAAATGAATTAGCCGCTCGAGGCGGCCGCGTCTCCCATTGCGTACATTACCTCTAACACATCGAGTATCATTCACTTTCACTATTGCCCATCAAGTGACGAAGTGACAGTATAATTATGCGCGTCGAATATAATCATGTCCGTCGCGTGCATCTAGTACTGGACAAAAAGATAGCTCGTGACCTCGTGGCCTGCCGGAATCGAAAGTGTTCATCACGGCGACCCACCGCCGCCCGCAGCCCGCGGCGATATACGTAATGCAATTTTGACTTATGACGTGACAGTCGATTCTTCTAAATTGAACAGTTATTTGCTGATGAGCCGACTGTTACGGCGCCTTTCGGTGTTTCAAAAGCATGCGACGGTCAAACCGGTAGAATTGGCTAGTCAGAATTTATTATGTTTTTAAGGTGATAGGGTTATCACTTGTAAAATCTTAATATTATCCTAATAAAAAAAGTCTGTACTCTATGGCCTAAAACAGCATTGTTTACCGTACTATAATGTCGCCAAAAAAGTAGTTGTTTTGGTGTCACAGACAACTAAATCTAAGTTAGCTATTGTAGGTTCATAGAAATATTAGTTAAAACGTAGTACAAGTATTAAGTATAGTACATACATTATATTTTCATGTTTAAATCATTAAACTACACATTTTAACGTTAACTTAAGAAAAAAAAACTTATTAATATAATTTGCCAAGATTCTGCTATAAAATATACCCATTTTGTAATTTTCAATTTACCCGCGTTATCGGTATGGGTGTTCCTTTGCCATTTCTGGAACGAAAACAGAAACCACTCACCAGAGATAAGTATGTATAATTGTATAAAGAATACATTTTGCTATGTTTTTAAAGTGATAAACCACACGTCTAGGATTAATACACAAATAAAAATTGAAAACAACATTTTATCAACGATGCCGGACTCGAACCCTCTCGCGTTCCGTGCCAGTGCTCTGCCAACTGAGCTAACAGTTCGAGTGACGTATCGATTATAATATCTTGTATGCTTTGTCAACTCTCAGGTTGTGGCTTCATCTACAGGATCTACTTTACAGTTGTTAACCTGCTCAAGCCCAATATTTGCAAATTAGGAAATTGACTTGAGATGTCGCTCTTGTAAATCTGAATAATTTGTTATGTTTTTAAAGTATCACTTCTAGGATTAATACAAAAATAAAATTTGAAAACAAATCTTATGAACGAATACGTTGGAGAGTTGCGAGAGGTCGTGGGTTCGAGTCCCGCATGAGTGGGAGGCTCCTTTGCACAGGATGCCGGCTAGATTATGGGTACCACAACGGCGCCTATTTCTGCCGTGAAACAGTAATGTGTAAACATTACTGTGAAGGTACGGTCTGAAGGGCGCCGTAGCTAGTGAAATTACTGTGCAAACGAGACTTAACATCTTATGTCTCAAGGTGACGAGCGCAGTTGTAGTGCCGCTCAGAATATTTGGGGTTTTTCAAGAATCCTGTTCAAGAATCAATTACCATCAGATGAACGTCTCCTGCTCGTCTCGTCCCCTATTTTCATAGAAAAAATAACTTTATTCTATTATTGGAGCAGCTGACAATGAAATAAAAACAATGTATAATGAGAACCGGAACAAATTCGTATCTCAAATCGAGATTATGCTTTGCAAAGTCTCAGAAAGGGGCCGAAAAAATTTAGTCCAATTCAACCCCAAGAAGACACAAGTTTGTGCGTTCACCACTAAAAAGCCTCCCTTTGTCGTATCCCCTCGATTCGAGATCACTCCTCTAACTGCCATAGCCTGTATCGACAGACAGATGGCCGTTGGGGCAGTAAAATCCGACGGACGATTTGGACAGGATCGCCGGAGTACATTGGATGAGGGCAGCGTATGACCGATAGTCGTGGAGATCTTTGTCCAGCACTTTCAAAATATGTAAATAATACGAACAGCGCTTGCGATAACCACCATTTGAAGAACTGAACGTATCGAATGGGGCATTCTGGGATACGCAAAATTTAGATATAAAATTGGTATATGTAAAGGACTTTCTCGTTTTAATATAAGATTAATTAATTAATAACATTAAAATTCTGAATAAAAAGACCACGTAAAATAATTTAGTCTGCTTAACTTAAAATTTTACAAAATTCTTCCCACACATCCATCTTACTTAACCAAACTAATCATGTGTCTAAACGGAGCACGAGACGGGCCACCTATTTGATACAGAACAAAACTAGAAGAAGATTATGGCAAGCGTATGTTTATTTTCGAGGGCACAACTTTTTAATAGCCTACCTTCATCTCTTAAGAAGATTGAGTCGTTTAAAACATTTAAATGTAAGTAAGACTACCCGATTTCATAGTTTTTATAAAAAAATATGAATTAGTTTGTGAGGACAGTGACCTATTTATGTGTATAATTATATATTTTGTGAAGAAAAATATATGTTTAAACAGAGACATAAATAACGGCGAACAAATTATTACGTCTTATTGTTTTCGTGCAAGTGTTAACATGTTATTGCCAATATTTTCATTCACATCGTAAAAATTCACTCTGTTATTGAATAAACTTTACTTGTGTTAACGCCTGTCAAAGTCTTACTTAGATACTCTGTGGTAATCATTAGTATTGAAATGTAAAATGTTGTTACTCTGTGATATTTATTCGTACCTAATGTTATTTTAATTAATTAATTGATCTCATTATGTTCACAACGAGACAACTTGTACCACTATTTAAATTATAGTTCGATAATAAGAACAATAAAATGCTGAAGATTTATAACTTCAAGCTTTCGTAGAGTAATCAAAAGCACATCGATATTGCACTAGTATGGAGGCGCAGTGGGCGAGGTTAAGCGATTGCTTAGATCCGCGTTCACCTCTCATTGTGTAACCGCTCTCGCAGCGCGGAGAGGAGGGGGAGGGGAGAGGTCGAAGGGCGCCGGGGAGGCGGGGGGAAGGGGAGCGAAGCCGTGGGAACCTCCGAAAGCTCGCCAACGTACGGAGCTTCCGCAGCTACGAATTAACGATGCATCTCGCACGCCAGAGAGCGTACGCAACGCAACTCACTTACACAAATTGAATCGCTCATTATCTTTAGCAACAGGAAATTATCGTCTTGATGCCGTTGACGTGGAGATTTCTAAACTTTTTCAACTTGTTGGATCGCGTTAGTGTTTGAATAAACAATTTGTATTTATGTTTTTGGCACAACGTACAGCGTAAGTTTTGTCGTTGTTTTTACTCTTACGAAATGTTTGATTAGATACATTTTTTATTAGTAATAATGACTGGATAAATAATACTTTCACCTGGCTTTAACTGACACCCTGCCCATTACAATGCAGTGCCGTTTAGGATTTTTGATTAAGCTCTGTCTGAGCGGCATTGCAGTCGTCACTTTAAGATGTTTGGTCTTATTAGCCCTTCAAACCGTAACACAATTATACATGCATATTACTGCTTCACAACAGAGAATGGTGTCATATATTTTGTCCATGTGATTTCTACTGATGTTTAATATAAACATCTATTGTCTAATTTATCACGGGGAGTGTTCCAAAGAGCTGTTTCACCTGATTCCTGCTGCCGACAATTCCTGCCACCTGATTCCTGATAAGACATGGGTACATAAAAAAAATTCGTGCACACCTTTCCTAAGGACCGGCAACGCTCCTGTGATTCCTCTGGTATTCGATGATCACTTAACATTGGGTGACCCCTACCTATAGAAATATTTTTTATTATTTGCTAGTAAAATAATATTTATTATACAATATGCAATATTGGAACGATTTTATGTATAGTACAGATTTGTAAACGACCATCAACCTATAATTAAAAAAAAACAACCCGTACATGAATACAATGACATGAGTATAAAAACATTAAAACGAACTTCAGCAGATTTACGATTTTGATCAGTAATTCAGTACTGTTTGGAACAGTAGTTGTATTGCATTTGTTTATTTTACCCAACATTTTCATCCATATCAGCGTGATATATCTGTAGTAGTATAGTAAAAATGCAGAAAAACGCACAATGATGCAAATTCTTTATGCAATATCCAATAAGCCATTTTCAGGGCGATAATTATCTTAGAGATCTTGACCAGATTAACGATGTATCCGATCAAATCATTCCGGCTTTAATCGATCACCTCCTAAGTAAAAATATTATGTGTGCAATTCACTTCCTATCTCATTCTCTCCCCAGCTGAATCCTATAACCTGTTTGTGTCTCTATCGTCTCGCTTTTTCGTTTCTTCGAATTTCAATTAACGACTCTAAAGAAGTTTCACCTCAAAAACGTAGTAAAGTGCTACTTTCTACCGCAATATTAATTTCATCGGTTGCTTGTATTGAACGGAAATATCACTGTAGGATATAAACCAATCATTGAATATGCTTTACATTGTAGTCAATTAGTGTGCCGACAAGTTACTAGCATCATCGTGGAGACGGCACTTTGAATGTATGATACGAATCGTATTGTTTCGTAATTGTTGATAAACAGCGACCGGCGGAATAATTCATAAGCACCGTTGTTCCCAGCGGCTGCGGCTGCCTCGGCGACAGCTGAATAGGGCATTACTGATGGCGGGGGCTGCGGAGTGGTGGGAGGAAGGGGGGTAGGAGAAGGGCGGAGCACCTGAGCGCGCCCTGACCTACGACCTGCGGTGAAAGGCGCTCGCACCGGCACGGGCCGCGGCGACATACCATCGCAACTGCGAAATAATTGTTCTCGCTCAACAAAAGCATTATAATCTGAGTCATCGTGTGCCAATAAGGAATACTTATGTACCACCCGGTAACATTATGACCGAATATATATATATATATTTTGCGCCCAAACAAAGGGAATGGGCTACCCTCTGGGATAACGACGGGAGGGAGGTGGTGAATGCTCATGCATATCGACGCAGCCTAAGTCTGCGTTGGTTATGTGGGACTCACGTATGACCTAAGTGCATACCCACTATACACCACCTGAGGTTGGCTTTGGGCAGGTGACCTCTAAGCTTTCATCGAAGGTGACCTTCTCTTAGGGAGAGAGAGGCACAAGCGGCACTCCCTATGGAGTATCCATATACTAGCTGACCCGACAGACGTTGTTCTGTAGATAATAAAAAACTGTTTTATAGGAATTTGCCAACAATATTTCAAAACATCAAGAATTATTTCGTAAAAAATGCTGCCTGTTGTTATAATGAAATTGTTTCACAGTGGAACTGTCAAACCGTGCGTCACTAAATTCTCTCATAGAAAATATGTCCACACAAAACAAATATTGAAAAAAAAAATATGGGTCCCAAATATATGGGACTAAACTGCACTCCATGAAGTAATCCCCATTAAATCCGTTCATTAGCTTAGGAGTCCATCGCGGACAAACAACGTGACACGTAATTTATACATATTAAGATAGCAGAATGGTTAGTGACCCTGACTACGGAGCTAGAGGTCCCGGGTTCGAATCCCGGTAGGTGCAAACATTTATATGATGAATATGGATGTTTGTTTCCGAGTCATGTATGTTTATTTGTATTTATGTATGTATATGTAAGTATATTGTATTAAATATATCGTTGTCTTGTACAGGCTATGCTTAGTTTGGGGAAAGATAATTTGTGTAAGTGTGTAAAATATTATTATTATTATTATATCTGGACCTAACGCCGATGACGTCACATCGTCGCTTTGTTACGGTGTGCAAAAAAATCATCACTAGGATATTATTATATTATTAATAAACAAGGGTTTATTTTTTCAGTATTACAGATTGATGTAAACGTGTTGTGTTGTGGTACTTATTATTATTATTATCATGTTGAAAAGTCAATGAAAGAATCTGGGTTAAGTGAAATAGTATTTATTTTTCTGTCAGTACTTATTTTTCATTTCAAAATTCTTTATTAATACATGACAATACAACAGAAATGTACAGCGATTTACGTTTGAACATTAAACATGAGAATGGGTACATAACTTTGAGGCTAGGAAAAAAAAGGAACGCCTATTAAAGAATTAACAAACAGAATAAAATAAATCACGTTAAGACAATGTATAACTGCTACAATTACTCAAATTAATTGAGACAATAACATCCAATGCGTATTATTTGAAAATAATTACGCTTATTACAATATATATTTACAATCTAAAAGTTATAATTTAATTGTGTCCATCACAATGTACATATACAAGTGTCAGTACTATTAACAGCAAAAGCCAAAACTTAAGGCGACACTAAATGCCAGCGACCTTGAGCGATTTGAGTTCACGGCTTCCGGCCCGCCATCTATGTAACAAAGCCAATATTTTCAAAATTCTTGCGTGGAACACAGTTTATATACTTACAATCCTCGTTTTTCATGACTAATCTGAATAAAAATATCTACACAAAAAAGACCAAGCTATAAGAATAACTTTTCTGAGAGTTGTACTAAAAAAATGCGTCATGCCATGCCTAAAAACTTGTTTAAATGCAAGGATAAGTGGTAGTTCAAAAAGGCTCTGGAGTGTTAACTATAACCAACAGCAAGCATTAGCAAAAACAAAAAGACTTAAGGATATGTGGAACAGGATTAAGTAGTGTTCATAGCTCGAAATTCTATATTTTCACCAAAAAAGTTGTCTAAAAACACCTTGTTTGCGTGTTTTCTGTTTACTCTTCGCCTTAACAATGAAATCTTTAAATAATAAAATAGTATAAAGTAGGCTAAGTTGTTATAAAGCTATGTGTAGGCCTACGAAAGGTTCCGCGTACCTTAAACGATATAGATCCCATATTTCACGTTCTTGTGAGACACTGAAATATAGTGAAGAACGTTTATTAGCTATGAACGACAGGTAGACTAAGACCTACTTATCGGGACACAGGTTAATAATAATAATATATAACCAACCCTAACGAAAATTCTTAAAAAAAGCCGTACTTAAACTAAAATTATATCGTCCACGTAAACAAAAATGTTCATAAAATGAAAACTACTGCGCCAAACTAGGTCAAATTGTTATAGGACCAAATGGCAACTATTCCGCATCAAATTAAAGAAGAATAACGTAAATCAGATCATAAATCTCAGCGTAATTGGTCTTCATACATTAAAAAAATACCTATGGAATTGAGAACCCCTCACTTTTTAATTCGATTAAAAAGATAGGGCTGGGATTTTCATCATTTCTTCTCTCCTTACCAGTGGGAGGCTCCTGCTGCACAGGATGCCGGCTAGATTATGGGGGTGGCCCATTTCTGCCGTCAAGCAGTAATGTGTAAGCATTATTGTGTTTCAGTCTGAAGGGCGCCGTAGCTAGTGAAATTACTGGGCAAACGAGACCTAACATCTATTTCTCAAGGAGAATTTTTCGGATTTGACGGATTGACAAGAATCCTGAGCGGTACTTCATTGTAATGGGCTGGGCGTATCAATTACCATCAGATGAAGGTCCTGCTCGTCTCGTCCCTTATTGTCATAAAAAAAAAACAAAACATGCTATAGCAACACCAGAGAAATTACAGGTGCGTTGCCGGCAAAATTCTACACTGTACAGAGTGTGGATATAGATAAATATATTATGTCGTAGTCAAGAACGTCGAGCCAAGAGCGAGTACGAAGCTGTTTCGGTACCGTCTTGGCTCGAGTGTAATCGGCGTGCGATGCGAGTGCGGTTGAGATCAGGCACCGGGCGAGCCGCGAGCATCGAGCAGGCAATCAGGAAAGAACCATCGAGCGAGGCGGTTGTGTCGCACGCGCTTGCCGGGAACACCACGTTCTTGTATGAATTGAATTGTTGAATGTACCTACTTCTACGATTGTAATGTTTGTGCCTGATTATACAATGTGTTTGTTAGTTTGTGTTTTACTTGCCGTCATGTTATATGCCCACAACAACGGACGAAGATCCTGACCATGTGACCGGCCTTGCCCCGTTATATAGCTGTATTATAAATGAAAAGTAATGAAGCAACTTTCACTTATTACCTACGTGTAATCACAAGGCCTTGCCCGTACGGAAATGAAGATTGATGATCGCCATGAAAATCTTTATTTTTTATAAGTTGCAAGGTTATAAAATATAAAATACAATATCTTATAATATTAATATGATTTATAATGTTTTATAATTATTTCAATGCTGACGAGGTTATGGTCAATTTATAATCACGGACTAGTAAAAAAATAAGGACTCCGTGTCACCTAACATAACAGTGTAGTACCAAAACAAGCCGATTTACGTGTAAATACAAAGCCCCACGCACACACTTACACTACTACAGGCCGATAGGCGGCTATTATGAGAATTGTCATCGTCTGTGACAGATCAGTTTGTGTCTCAATAAAATATTTTATTAAATGTCGTCGCACGTTGTGAAAATGTGTAAAAACGATACTATATATGTATTTGTGGGCATATATGATTATTTAAGGGAGAAAAATTTGTAACTAGTATCCCCCAGCATAACGGTGCTTCACTTGCTAATTTCACGGCGCGGAGTCCTTCTTTTTTTACACGTCCGTGTTTATAATATGAAATTTTAACTGAAAGCAAATATATAATTTTTTCCTACCTCGATGAAAAGCTGTCTTTTGGTCCCTGGTACGAGGGAGAAAAGTGACAGATTCTCTCCCGGCAAGATGACTTTTGTTCCTCGTACCCGGGACTAAAGGTTTACTATAAAAACTTTCCACCCAGGTGGAGGTTGTTCCCAACAAAAATCGTATACGCATCACGTGAGGTAAGTAGGACATTGCCACCCGCGATTGTCAATATTCCGCGTGTGAGAATGACCCACTTTTCTCCCTAGGTGCGTAATATTCTTTTTTACTACCACAATAATTAGTAGGTTCATAGTGGATTTGAATTCAGATCTTTTAGATTTTTGTATTTATATTATACTAGCGGACACGACAGACGAGAGATCAATAGAAAAAGTATGATGTAGGTATAAGGGAATAAATAGGGAAGTATATAGCCATCGAAATGTGTGTGAAAAAGTTAAAAATGAAACAAAGACATATTTCTGAATTATTTGATAATATGTAGTAATAAAATGATAAGGATTAATTAATATCGTTTTTGTGTAAATAGCTTTTACATTACCGCTTCATAATTGCAAATTTTCTTATTAATTAAAATGGCTATAGTACGTTATCCAAATGTTTTGAGTTTTCTTTAGTGTTAATTCCGCCAATATTTGTCTTTTAAACAATTCGACTGACAACGAGACTTCCCAGTCTCGTGACAGATTTTGGCGAGTCAACATGTCCTGAGGATGCCTCGTATAGAGGCGAAACACGTGTCGAATTGTTTAAAAGACAAACATTTGCGGAATTAACCCTAAAGAAAAACTCAACACATTTGCATAATTATGGATTTCCGCAAAGTAACGCCTACTTCAATAAATTTTTATAGTATGTTAGCCTTAAGAGATAGAGATATTGACATCGCGGATTTTTCAGTAGACCTGTATAAGATACACATTTCCACCATACATTATTTTCACAAATAAAATTTGAAAAACAAAATTTTATTCAACAAGTTCAAATTTTTTTTGTGTATCCTGGAAGTGAGTGTTATCACTTTAAAAACATAACATATTGTTTAGATTTACAAGAGCGACATCTCAAGTCAATTTTACTAATATGCAAATATTGGGGTTGAGCAGGTTATCAACTGTAAAGTAGATCCTGTAGATGAAGCCACAACCTGAGAGTTGAACAAAGCAAACAGAATTTTATAACGAGGCGGTACTCGAACGGTTAGCTCAGTTGGTTAGAGCACCGGCACGGAACGCCGGAGGTCGTGGGTTTGAATCCCGCATCGTTCATAAAATTTTGTTTTTCAAATTTTATTTGTGTATTCATCCTGAAAGTGAGGGTTATCACTTTAAAAACGTAACATATTGCATACATTATTTTGTTATATCTCTAAGGGCTTAGACAGCGTCAAACTTCGTTAATATCTCCGAGATGGCAAATTTTTTTCCGACACATCCAACAAATATCGTAAATGTATTCAAATATCTACAAATACTTGCCACAAAATATATACTTCAACCATCTTCGAGAACCACGCTATCAATTGGTGAAAACAGCATGAAAATCGGTGCAGTAGTTTTTGAGTTTATCGCGAACAGACAGACAGAGAAGCGGCGGAGGACTTTGCTTTATAATATACAGTCGTGATTTTAGCCTTATTTAATTGTAAACTATAAATATTAGAAATCAGTAGGTATTTACCTTAACTATTAGTTAGTAGGTACACATCTTGAAATATTTGCTTCTCGTGTTGGATCATTTAAATATATTATGTTAGAATATGCATTGAAGACACTATAAATCTTATTATTATTATTATAACTAAATGCAATTGTCTTAAATATAGTAGAGACCTTGCACCCAAAGTATCCTGTGAATCTTCATTACCTTTCACACTGAACTACGAGTAATTCAGGTTTAACCATTTCCACAACACGCTGCGACAAACTGAAAAAAAGACGTCTTTTTCGAAAAAAAAAACTAATCTAATTATTTTTGAAGTTCTACTTCTTCGCATCACTATAACACAAAAATAGCAGGTGAAGTTGGTTCCTAAAATTTTGTGACGTTTGCGACATTCATTATTTTTTTGGTTCCTTCGACCATTATTAGGACAGGTAAAGGGTTAAATCCCATACAGCCGTTGTTCTTTCTACAAACGTAGAATAAATAATTTTAATGATTTTTGCTTTGTTACGCTAAAGAAGTATAACTTCTTGCGTGCATACATAAGTAGGTACACACACACACACTTTTTTTTTAATTCTAATTATTTTTCAGCGTACCACTGTTCCATATATAGCAATTCGAGGAAGGTAATGTGACACCACCGTTACATATGGAACCACGACGAAATCCTCACGGCTACCTTCCGAAAGATTATGCGAGGGAAAGGATGGTTAAATAAAAAAAAAATCAATTAAACAGCTCAAATTTTCCGAAGCAGTGGTAAAATGTTTGATTCATAAGTGTCATTTTGGCCTACTTGAATAAAAGGTTTTTCTTTCTTCTTTCGAAGAGGAGGAGTACGAGGATCTTGGAGGAAAGAATATAAGATAGCTCGGTGTACAGTTGCACTGCCTCCACGAGTTGCCGGCTTGTGAGAAACGGACGTAAGAGGCGTGCAGAATCTACAAAGATGCCCGCAACCATGCCAAAGTCATCCTGCTAAGTATAATAACTCAGCAACAAATATCCTGCTGATGACTGCTTGGAGTAGTAGATACGAATTGATCATCATTTTAGCCGGAAGACGTCCACTGCTGGACAAAGGCTGCCCCACCAATTGATATTATTGTCCAAGTTACGTCGGTTGGTGCTGGGGCTGCTGCTTCGACTGCCGAAGACAGCAATCTTCGCAAATAAGCCAGTATCAGCGAGTCTTTTATCTTTGTGCCGTTTGTTGTCGAAACACTTGGCCGTGGGGCCCAGAGTACTATCTACGCGCCTCAACAGAGCTACTGGAAACCCAAGCGCTGGCAGCTATTTCGGTCAACGGATCAGCCTAGCTATCCAATGTGGAAATGCTGCAAGTTCTTTATACACTTCCCCTTAATGATTTAATTTTGAGTTTTAATTAAATGTACCTAGGTAACACTGAAAATGTTTAGAAAATGAAAAACGGCTTAATGTAGAGATTTGCCAATACTTTTATTGTTTTTCGAAGTTATCTCCGTTCCTCTCTACACATCGTCGTATACGATGGAACCACTGAGAAAAGCAGTGGTCCATTCTTCCTTAGGGTTCTCTTCTATGGGATTTTCGTACGCTTTCACTGCATATTCAGGGCTCTTAAAGCGAATAATACCTCGAATTTTATCTTTAGTTCTTGAGAATAAAAAAAAGTCGCAAGGCGCCAGGTCAGGACTGTATGGCGGATGACTCATTATCTCGACACCTGCCATAGTCAAATAGTCAACAGTCCGTTTTGCGGAGTGCGCTGAAGCATTGGCGTGGTGAAGGAGGATCCTGCTTCGAGGGCGCTGCTGACAACAGGCAAACAGCGATTGACATACCACTCTGCAGTAACTGTCCTTCCATCTTCTAGCACGACTGTCGCGAAACGACCTTTCCGACCAAAGAATGAGGCAATCATCTTTTTCTTTTTCCTTGACTTCTTCCTTTCTTTACCTTAATTGACCGAACCTCGAAAGAAAACACCCACTGAGCTGATTGTCTTTTGGTTTCGGGTTCGTAGCAATATATCCAGAATTTATCACCTGTGACGATGTCAAATACAGCATTTGAGTCCCCGGTGTTGAACTTATCTAACATTTGGCGACATCTGTTCATGCCAAGGTGTTTCTCATCATCGGTTAAAGTATGGGGAATCTATCTGGTACAAAGCTTCCTGACGCCTAAATGTTCGTGTAATATTTTTTGAACTTGACTCATGCCAATGCCTAGGCTTGCCCGTATCTGCTGATATATTCAGTAGTCGCTGTTAAAGGACGTCTCTCACGCGATCATCATTGAGATTTCTACGTCCACGCTTAAACTCGTTGAACCAATTGTAAATAGTGGCACGAGATGGGGCTTCATTAAGCAATGCTAATCGCGGCCTATCATAGCTTTGTTGTCTGAGTAAACCCACCACGAAAGACATAATAAATCATTGACCGAAAATTTTCTCGCGTTAGGTTCATTTTCACGTGTAACAAGAGTTTTAGATTTGCCGCCAATTCACAAAAACAAATGACAAATGAATGCAATATACATTGGGTTACCGAAGAGTTCTAAAATTGGAATTCAAAAAAAGTTTTCATTAGCAATGTTTCTAACTGGCCAGTTCTAAAAATTTTCAGTCTTACCAATCATAGTATTGTAAATTAATATTATGTATAATTTTATTGATGTGTGGATTGATGCATCTACTGTACTCGAAAACTCAAGTTTTTACGTATTAATTTACATTTGTTTATTTTATTGACTTACTCGTGTATGGCGTTGTATATTTGACGTTTGAGTATTTTTAGTAATTGAAATTATTTCTAAAAAGATGTAGCAGTAAATGTTGATTTGAAAGAGTTCTTCTCATTAGCTCAACCCTTTACGAAGTGGCGGTAGATTTAATAAGAAAAAATTGTTTTTGACATTCATAAGTGTCATTTCCGTGACCTACATGAATAAAGTGATACTGATTTGATTTGATACAACATATTACATTAATGACGTATTTATTGGGTACATAATAATTCCGTCGTCATACACAAAAATTGATACAATTATATTGGTCTTTCTGTTAAAATGTCGACAACATATCAGCTAGTGATTCAGCAGATTGTATAAATATATACTATAATACTATATGCAAGTCATTATCAAGTGTTGTAAATGTAAAAAAAACGTATTTTCCTGTCTTAAACTACATCGGTTTTTATTATGCAGGTAATTATTATTTTAATTAATATTTAATCGAATGGAGAAAATTAATTGCACAGGATTCGTTATGTTTAATTAATAATTACGTGCGTTCAATAATTTGTAATTAGTAGATATAAAATGTGATAATAGTTCATAAAAAGTTAATTATTTAGACTTCTTGCGATAAAAATTATCTTAACTTAATTAAAAAGCATAAAAGGCATTTACTTTTTCAAAATTGATTCCTTTAAAATTCTTATTGATGTCATTTCTAATATACTAGATACCTACTACTAGCGCTTCGGAAACAAAGTGAAGAAGCGGCGCAAGAAACTCTCCCAAGATTCTTTCTTTTTGCGCTATTTTCAATAAAAATATACAATATTGTACATTCATTTCTATCGCTATAAAATAATCACAATCTAGTCCCAGGCTGTCCGATCACTTAGATATTCAGCTGTGGAGTAATAGGATTTACGTATTTATTTAATTTTGCTGTTACGTCCATAGAATTAAAATATACTATCGTATAGATGACCTGACAGCCTGATAATTGTGGCTTAATATTCAAAATACTAAGGAGCTAATTTCAAACGTGGCTGACTTTTTACGACAGTCAGTAAGAATCGGTTACAGTAACAATATATTCGCTTTCCTTTTCTATCTTGCTGTATCTCCGTTGGTGATATACTTCTCTTTCAGAAGCTTTGGAAGTCTTTACGTTAGTATATTGTAAGACTATGTTTGTTGATAATCTTATCAGCTTAATTTAAACCAAATAATTATTTATGTGATTTATTGTGGGTTTATACTAAAAATAAAAATGAAAAAAAAAAGGCTGAGATCTATCGTACTTAGACTTCACTTACGTAAAACTTAGCTTAGTTAATACATCCTCAGATATTTCGGACATATCACGCGACGTGGAGAGCATGCCATAGAGAGACTTGTTGTTCAGGGAAGGGTCAACGTCAGTAGGTCAAGAGGACGCTCCCCTATGCGCTGAAGAGACCAGATCAAAGCCCTAACCAATACACCCCTCAACACATGTGCCAGAGAAGCAACAGCCAGGGATAACTAGCGTAGAATCGTATATCGTTCGAAGTGACCACGACTGCTCTGTCAAGAGTAATCCGACGAAGAAAAACAAAAAGACGTGTGGCACTCGGGGACTGCCGCGGTGAAGCTATTGCATAGCATTTTTTTATCAACTTATGAAATTATAATTATTTCTTTATTTTATTTATGCAGTATTTTTTTAATAAAACTAATTTTAAAAAAAGCAAACGGGAAAATACTGAGTAAAATTTAACTTGCAAGATTTGATTACAGACAGACAACGGGACAGGTAAAACTTAATAAAAATGCTTGTCAAACTAATAAAAATTAAAAAAACGTGATAAAAAAATAAAGAAATTAAAAAAAAATCAAGATGTACCCCAGGCTCGAACCCTGGGAACTTCTGCACAACGAGCATATGTGATAACCGCTGTTCCACGGCAACTGTAAAAACCGTGCCGAAATATCTATATACATGTAGTAAGTAAGTGTCAGGTTATTTTCGTTACGGAATTTCTGGATTCGGTCCCCACGCTCAAGGCCCGCGATAGAAGCTATACAATAGCTTAAAAATACAGCCCTATGCAAAAGTCAAGTTCGCGTTTTATTACACTCGGCTAAGTTTTACGTAAGTAAAGACTGAGCAAAGTCTAAGTAGGCTCTATAGATCTCACCCAAAGAGTCAAAACTTAGGTAAATTTATATAACTTTAGCCTTAGATAAAAATATAATTTATTTCAGACAAAAAGGTCCATAGATAACTAGCGAGCATGTTTGTAACAATTAATTAGTACTTAAATCAGTTTAATTTTAGTTAGGTTGGTGGAGTACTCTAACGGCCGTTCCCAATATACTATCTACAGATAGAGATAATAATCTGAAGCTATCACAATATACCCGATAAGTCATTCTTATCGCCTTATATTGGGACGGGTAAATTGAAATTTCCATACAAACTTCTATCGCTAAGTTATACGTCATCCCATTGGCAGCGTGTACGGATAAGGTAAGTTACCGTCGCTCGATAAGTTTATTGGGACAGAAAAGTCAGCGATAGTTACGATTTTTATCTCCCGAGCGTGGGTTCAAATTCAAATTCCAAAAAAAAAATAAGTAAAGCTTATGCTTTACTTCTACTTTCCTTTGTATTATTATAATTTATTTTTAAATGTATATATATATATATATATATATAAATGAATTGCTGTTAGTCTCGAGAACGGCTTGGAAAATTTAGGTCTTGAATTATATGTGGAAGTCCAAAGAAGGTTTAAAAGGTGAATAAATAGGAAAATGCTCGGAATTAAATAAAAACAAAAAATTTATTTTCCTTTGATGTGTCCATACATAATTTCTATGAGAGAATTTATTGACGCACGGTTTGACAGTTCTGCTGTGAAACAATTTCATTACGACAGTAGGGTGCATATTTTACGAAGTAATTCTTGATGTTATGATATATTATTGACAAATTGATAAAAACATAATTTTATTTTACAGAACAACGTCTGTCGGGTCAGCTAGTTATATACATTATTATCTTTATACATATTTTTTTCCCACCTCCATGAAAAGCTTTTAGTCCCTGGTACGAGGGAGAAAAGTGCCCGATTCTCTCCCGGCAAGACGACACTAATGTGCATGCTAATATTTCTATTACCTAGCAACCAACAAAAATATGTTTATTAAATAATATAATTATACGATATGAGTAGACGACTTTTGTCCCTCGTACCAGGGACTAAATGCGAGCTTTTTCATCAGGTGGGAAAAAAATCGTATACGCACCACGTGAGATAAGTAGGACATTGCCACCCACGTTGTAAATATTCCGCGTGTGAGAATGACCTACTTTTCTCCCTAGGTGCGTAATATACTATTTTCGATTATTGTGCCGCTATTGATATGTTATTTTGTGAAAAAAAAAAGTTTCAATAGGATTGTGGTTTCATAAAACCACATAATTACCTTTTATTTGGATATTTCGACGTAAGACTACGTTTTTTTTTTTCAACAGCAAAAAACGACAAGATATTTCGTTCATGCACACGAACTCGTATGAAAGTTAAAATCTCTCTAACTAATTTCATATTGTTATATCTTACATCAGGGCATTACATGTTGCGTCCGCCGTAGGCTACTCTCAAACTATTGACACTGATTAAACAAACATAGATATATTGTGATTAAGAAGAGATTCTCTTATTCAACACGTCAGTTTTTTTTAAAGTGAAAACTTCTTTAGCGGCGTTGAGCACTTTTCTTGGGATGGGTATAAAATGTTAAGCTCACGTCAGAACACAAGGCCTGATCAAAAATTCGTAAGACCGTCATTGAATTTTTTTTTATGAAAATAAGGGACGAGACGCGCAGGATGTTCATCTGATGGTAATTGAAACGTCCAACGTATTACAGTGCAGTGCCACATAGGATTCTAAAAAACCCTAAATTTCTGCGCGGTACTACAATTGCGCTCGTCACCTTGAGACATAAGATGTTAAGTAATTTGCCCAGTAAATTCACTAGCTACGGCGCCCTTCACACCGAAACACAATATTGTTTATACATTACTGCTTCACGGCAGAAATAGGCGCCGTTGTGGAACCCATAATCTATCCGGCTTCCTGTTCAAAGGAGCCTCCCACTGGTAAAAATTATGGATGAAAGTTGATTTTTCTGAGAGGTAAACTTTTTAATGTCAAATATTGTAATAAAAAATAAAGTTCTGTAATGTTAAATAATAAATTTATGTAATATAAATTGTCATTTGTGTGTACGATAGCGCAATAAATGAATATTGTATTTAACCACATAAATGCTAGTACTTTTATACTGATAAAAAAACAAAATTATTCCCTTACTATTCCAAAATATTCAAAAATGCATAACGTTAATGTTCAAGTTTTGCACTTATGGCGGCACTCCACGAGTGCCGGCGAAGAAAGGACGAGACGAGCGGGACGTTCGGGTTTTATTCGGGAAAAAAACTATCGGAAATGTGTAATCAAAGTCAATGAATTAAAATTGAAACAAAAACATTTTACTCAACGATTTTGTAATATTATGTAGTAATAAAGTGATATAGCTACGGATTAAGTAAATTATGTAAACTAGTTATTAGTAGCTATTATGTAATAGTATTTGTGTAAACAGCTTTTTCATTACCGGTTTATATTTGCCAAAATTAAGTATTAAAATGGATATAATATGTTATCTTTAAGAGATAGATATATGTCATCCTGGAGTTTTCTATAGACCTATAGAAGATACACAATTCCGCCATATATTATTTTTTTATATCTCAAAGGGTTTAGATAGCGTTTTCTTTAAAAGCTCCCTGACGGCTTATTTTTTCCGACAACTCCAACAAATATCGTTAATATATACAAAAACTTAATAAATTATATACTTAAACCTTCCTCAAGAACCACGCTATCCATTGGTGAAAATAGGATGAAAATAGGTGCAGTAGTTTTTGAGTTTATAGAATGAACGAACAGACAGACGCGGTGGAGGACTTTATTTTATAATATGTAGTGATAGTGATTACAATGAAATATAATTGGATGTCACAGATACAAGCGCATGACTTGTAGTTTATTGATTACGCCATGTCGTTTGTATTGTAGACAATAAGCTTTGTAATAGACTCAAAAACGATAATACGCATCGTTTCGCAATGTTCGATCTGCATCTCAAATGTAATTTCAAAATAATATCTCACCAACATCCGGGCCTATCTGATTCCAATCTAATTCCTTGAAGCATTCAATGTCACCGGAATGTACCGATGATCGAATCATTGTATTTCTAAGTTCATGTAACCAAATGGAGACGCACAAAAGAGTTTTACAGTATTCCAAAGTTTAATTTTATTTTCAAGGATTATGTTTCTTCTTTTCCTCTACGGGACTGAAACCTGATCCCCTAGACTGCAAGACTGCCGCAAAATTTATGCCTTAGACATGTGGTGTTGGAGGCGACTCCTGAAGATCTCTTGAATGGCTTTCTGAACCGACAATTCCATCTTGAAAGAACTCAAGATAAAAGAAAGGCTATCGACGATTGTGCAATTATGAGTTCTGAAGTTCTTTGGCTACATCTCCAGAAAAGAAAGATCGATTGAGCGGTTGATAGAGCAGGGCCAGGTGGAGGGTAAAAGAGTGAGAGGATGCTCACCCACGCGATGGACGGATCTAATCAAAGCACTGACCCAGACAACTTTGGTCGAGTGCTCCCGCAATGTTACAAACCGCAAAAAGAGAAGGAACATCGCGCGGGAGGCAGTGTGACCCAAAACTAAAGAGACCAACGGCGACTAATGTTGTATTTGACAAGAGTGACTGATTAAGAAGAAGCGTATGTTTGGTAGGTAAGTGAGATTTATACTTTCAATCTAATCATTCAAAAATCTATGATCTCAAAGTGACTCTATAAATTATCGTCAATCTCTGAAATAATCCACAGTGCTTCATTATCCCTGTTGGTCCTAAGTACCAATCTCTTTAGAGTTTGGACAATACGTCTGCAATAATAGCTCTTCGCAAGTAATCCTGGCTAATTTCTTTTGTCGAATTATTTCAGTCAAGTGCCACTTGTACCATTATTTAGAGTATGTCAATGCCTTTAAATTCGTGCCGTCTCTTAAGGTTAACAAATTAAATACTCCATGTTGTATATTATTGTACGTCCCACGGCTATTAAAATAGAAACGGTAATAACTAGTACCGGAAAATCTATAGATGCGATTACGTCGTTTTTTGTGACTACTTCTCGAGATAGAAAAAACATGACCTATAAATAATCTTTATCTATAGGACTGTTTTTTAATATGAACTTATGGACTAGTATGTTATTATTTTTACCTGTTTGTCTGATTTTTTTTAAATTCTTAAAAAAAAGAGGTTAATAAAGTCATTATACTATTATAAAGTTGTTGTATTATATAAACTTTATATATTTTGTTTTTTTTTTTTTATTCAGTGAGCAAACAGGCTTAGTGTCCTTTTTCATGGAAAGTAAAAAAACACAAGCTGCTTATGGACTTCAGCAATATGTTCAAGAGATTTGAAGCCGGTCTTTGAGATGGGGGTGAGACTAGACTTGAAGGAACCTAAGTTGTATCGGTTCTGGAATATAGCAAGCATCCACTAGATGATTCTAGAAAGTGATGCCAGGTAAAAGTGTGTAGTGAGACGCGTGGTTGTGGAATGCCAGATATGAACCTGGTAGAATCACAGTAGCGTTGCCAGCCTTTAAGGAAGGTATATGCGCATTTTTTTAAGGTAGCCATGTCGTATCGTCTCGGAAACACCGCACAAGGTCATTCCGTAGCTTTGTTTTACGCGGAAGAATGTTTCTCGTAAGCCGCACTGTGGAGGAACGCCACACATCCAGATGATGGGGATTATATCCTGATTTGTGGCGTGTAGTGCGAAGGTGGAATTCGGCGGCCGGAATCAGGTGAAACAGCTCTTCGGAACACTCCTCGTGATAAATGTGATAGAAGACACGCAATGAAGCAATGTCTCTACGCAACACCAGGTGATCAAACCGGTCACAGAGCACTGGTTCCCCGACAATCTAAACGGTTCGAACTGGGATGCGCCAAACCAAAGATGACAGCAATACTCTATATGTAGCCGGACTTGCGCTTTTAGAGCGCTAGAATATGGGCCGGCTTTTAATTTCATAATAAATTTGTTTTGAACATAGAATATATAGAACCGAATAGGAACATAACAAGTTTATGTTTGTCCCTGGTGCATCAGTTCATCATTCTGTATTATAATTATCACAGTATCTAGCCTATGTACCAATGCACATACGTTACTTTATCTAGAATAACTATACACTATATAAAATGAAGTATAGGAAAAAGTTCTAAGTTTTCTGTATTATTTTATAAAAAATATGGAGACAAGTAAATACCTAACTTTATGTTACGTGCCTGCCCATTACATTGCAGAAGACGAAATGCAAGGATACCATTATTTGTTGACGCAGACATAGCTAATACACACACTGTAAAAATTTCAACATATTTTTCGTTTCAGAGTTCGGCGAGTCAACTTCTCTTGAGCATTCCTCTACACGAAACAGGTGTTGAATCGGTCGAAGCAGAGTTTTATGTTGCTTATTAACCTGGTATTTCGGTATGGGTTTCAGAGGGGGCAGATTCTTCGGTGGAAGACGCGTATAACCCCAACTAGGCTAGGCTAGGCTAGTCTTAGGTCTAGACTGAGATCTTTAGAGCGAACTTAGACTTAGCTCAGACTTTACTTTCATAAAATTTTGTCTGAGTGTAATAATCTAATCTTTGCTTTCGTATTTATAGTCATACAAGCTGACCCAGCAAACGTTGTATTGCCGATTTTAAGATCGCGATACAAAAGTAACTGTTGATCGTAGATGGGTGAAAATTTGAAGTTGTATGTATTTTTTAATGATGACTCATAATCAAACAAATTTAAAAAAAAATGTCAATAAAAATAAAAAAAAAAATTGGAGTGGACCACCCTTAACATTTAGGGGAATGAAAAATAGATGTTGTCCGATTCTCAGACCTACCCAATATGCACTCATAATTTCATGAGAATCGGTCAAGCCGTTTCGAAGGAGTTTAACTACAAACACCGCGACAAGAGAATTTTATATATTAGATTGACAGCTGAAATTATGCTGAGCTTAAGTTAAGACAGTCCAATGCAATACAATGCATAACACTGTAACAAGAATCCGTATTTACCTGTGAAATCATCTGCTCTGTCTCTTTCTCACACCTAGGTTTTTATTTAAGGAAGGAAGGAAGGGAGATAACTAATCTCCCTTCCGCACAGGATTTGATCTATTACGGTAGTATACTAAGTTTAAGTATTAGAAATACATCTCGCTGACAGACAGAATGACGGATGGGTTGACTGTTGACAGAATATGGAACCCCAAATAAAACACTACATTCAAAACACTGCCTGTTTAAGGTAAATTGTGCAATACCGTATTCCCAGCGAAACAGAACGCTCAATTTCCAGGAAGCGATTCGATGACAACTTTTTCCTCACAATATTATGTTTTATAAGCACGAGTGAAGCATTTTAAAATTGTGATGCAATTATTTTAAATGCCGACATTGAAAGAGACAAGTTAAAATAATCCGAGAATTCCGAGTTCCCTTCTCTTTGCGCTGATACATTGTGATGTCTAGCTTATTTGGATCGTATGAAATTAAGTAGTCGACTTAAGTCCAATTCTACAAAGGTTTATTTTATTAAATGAATGGCAACTGTCTGATCTATACTTTCATTTGTATTTGACGACCTGTATAGCCGAGTGGTTAGCGATCCTACCTCCTAAGCTAGAGGTCCCGGGTTCGAATCCCGGTAGGTGCGAGCATTTATATGATGAATATGGATGTTTGTTTGTGTATGTTTAAGTAAGTATATGTTGTATTAAATATATCGTTGTCTTGCAACCCGTAACACAGGCTATATATGCCTAAATTGGAGTAAGATAATTTGTGTAAAAAATGTGTCAATATTATTGTTATTATTTGTTAGACAGTACAAGATTTATGCCATTATAATACTTGTCTACCTATTTACTATTTTATTTTATAAAAATAAGGGATGACACGAGCAGGATGTTCAGCCGATGGTAATTAATACGCCCGGCCCATTACAATGCAGTGCCGCTAAGGATTCTTGAAAAACCCAAAAAATTCTGAGCGGCACTAGAACTGCGCTCGACACCTTGAGACATAAGATATAAAGTTTCATTTGACCAGTAATTTCACTAGCTAGGGCGCCCTTCCGACCGAAACACAGTAATGTTTACACGTTACTGCTTCACGGCAGAAATAGGCGCCGGTGTGCTACCCATAATCTATAAACACTTTTATAATAAAGTCACAGCCACTGTTCAGGCATTATCTTTAAATAAATTTAAATGTTTTATAAAAAAAATGGCTCTGTCGTAAATCCTATTACTCCACAGCTGGATATCTAAGTGATCGGACAGCCTGGGGCTAGATTAAGATTATTTTGTAGCTATAGAAATGACTGTACAATATTGTATATTTTTATTGAAAAGAGCGCAACAAAAATAATGCTGGGATAGTATCTTGTGCCGCTTTTTCTCTCTAAGAGCGCCATTTGTTTCCGAAGCGGTAGTAGATCTAGTATATTAGAAATGACATAAAAAAGAGTTCTAAAGGAAACAATTTTGAGAAAATAAATGCCTTTTTATGCCTTTATACATTCTGTGCAAAGGAACTGGTGAAATATAATATTAAAATATACCTATATATATAATAACATCGATTTTTTTAATGCTTGCTCTGTGTCCCAACAAACGATACCGAAGCCAAAAATGTAGTTTATACATTTCTTATCTGTCTGTCTTTATTATGTCAGGGTAAAACGCAAAAATTTAAACATTTACCTCAAATTTTGCAAGAATATTTACAAGAAGTCGGGACAATTTAAAGGCAACATATTAATTATGATCTCGTGATCATAGCGCAGAGTATTTTTACTGATAAAAAGCATCACCAGTCTGTGAGTTTTTCGTCCATTTGCCTGCCCTACTTGTCATCTTAATATGGTATATGCAATAGCAGTTGATGTTGTAATTTTAAATTTTAAATGACTATTAAATGAAATTACATATCTTAATATATATAAATTAAGTGACACGTTGTTTGTCCGCGATGGACTCCTAAACTAATGAACGGATTTTAATGGGGATTACTTCATGGAGTGCAGTTTGGTCCAACTTGAGAGATAGGATAGTTTTTATTTCGATTTGGGGCCCATAATTATTTTTATTTTCAATATTTGTTTTGTATGGACATATTTTCTATGAGAGTATTTAGTGACGCACGGTTTGACAGTTCCGCTGTGAAACAATTTCATTATAACAACAGGGAGCATTTTTTACGAAATAATTCTTGGTGTTTTCAAATATTATTGGTAAATTCCTATAAAATAGTATTTTATTATCTACAGAACAACGTCTGTCGGGTCAGCTAGTCTTAATATATATAAATTAAGTGACACGTTGTTTGTCCGCGATGGACTCCTAAACTAATGAACGGATTTTAATGGGGATTACTTCATGGAGTGCAGTTTGGTCCAACTTGAGAGATAGGATAGTTTTTATTTCGATTTGGGGCCCATAATTGTTTTTATTTTCAATATTTGTTTTGTATGGACATATTTTCCACGAGAGAATTTAGTGACGCATGGTTTGACAGTTCCGCTGTGAAACAATTTCATTATAACAACAGGGAGAATTTTTGCAAAATAATTCTTGATGTTTTGAAATGTTATTGGCAATTTCCTATAAAACAGTATTTTTTCTATTATCTACAGAACAACGTCTGTCGGGGCAGCTTGTTGCTTAATAAATCTCAAAATGGTTATTCATATTCACTTAATCAAAACAATATTTAAAAAGGGGTTGAATACAAGACGTTCATACAATAATATGAACATAATATTAGAATATTGCGTACCTACTTTTTAAATACTTTTGTGAAATAAAGAACAGATGGCGCTGAATCAATATACAAAAATTGTAAATTTAGAATTCGTAATCGGCAGTTCCAAATATTCAGTCTATCTCTTACTTGAGATAAAAATCGTAACTTTCGTTGACTTTTCTATTCCAATAAGCTTATCAACGGTTACTCACCTTATCCGTACACGCTTTCTGTCAATGGGAGGACATATAGCTTACCAGCGATTAGAGTTTGTCTGGAAATTGCAATTCACGCGTCCCAATATAAGGCGATAAAAATGACATCGATATCGACAGAAATGATATTGGGTATATTTGGGACAGTTTCAGATTATTGACAGCTAATTACTGATAGTAGAAGGTTGTAATTTATCTCTATCAGTACATAATTACATAAGTATTGTGGTTTATGTAATGCAACTCGATTACAGATAGACTGAGTTACGAATGACAACAGAGTATTATGATTTATGGTTCTTATTGATGACCCCTTACAGAACCCAGTCGCTCAGATGTCTGGTGATTTCGGCTGGCGAAGGACCAATTTCAGTTAGTATTTAGTCTCCAAATTTCGCTGGAGCTCTTGTGGTTACTAAAAGATGAAGATCTCACTATGGCTGGTACATTGAGAAGGACAAAATCCAACAATAAATCCTGTACTAAGTCGGAAAAATCTTAATCGAGGCTAATAAATGGAGAGCTGTTTTTTTCCTTCTTATTGCGAAAACTACTGAATTGATCGGAATAGTACATTATTAGTAATTACCATAAGATTTTTTTAAGATACTTTACCAGTGAGAGGCTCCTTTGCACAGGAAGCCGGCTAGATTATGGGTACAACAACGGCGTCTATTTCTGCCGTGAAGCAGTAATGTGTAAGCATTACTGTGTATCGGTCTGAAGGGCGCCGTAGCTAGTGAAATTACTGGGCAAACGAGACTTAACATCTTATGTCTCAAGGTGACGAGCGCAATTGTAGTGCCGCTCAGATTTTTTGGGTTTTACAAGAATCCAGAGCGGCACTGCATTGTAATGGGTAGGGCGTATCATTTACCATCAGCTGAACGTCCTATTCGTCTCGTCCCTTATTTTCATAAAAAAAAAATGCAGCATGTTTCGGAGAAGGTTTATATATGATATGTTGGTGATTACTTATCTGGAACCTAATTTTTTTTTGACTTAGAAATCCCAATATATTCGCTGCAGTCCCCCTGAAAACGAGATCTGGAATGGTCTTGAAACGTCGGGTTAGCTAAAATAATAATAACTATTACGCAAAAATGTTATGTAAAAACAAAGTTACAAATACACGCGTTATAATACTTTAAAAAGTATTTTATTTAAATGTGTAACACCGGGTGTTAATCAAAGAACAAATTTCTTAAGACAATTCATACAATGAGCAGGCGTGGGGTACTTTATATGGCAAAAATAAGTTTGCCGGGTCAGCACTTCTATAAATTTTTCAAATTAACAATTAGTTTCAAAGGGTGATATTTAGGGTACATTGTTCTCTGAAAAGAATATTATGAAAACCAAATAACCAACTTTTACTCAACGTTAAAGCTTTTTTGTACGTGATGGGGTAACTTTCATTATATTGCATTTACAGAACAAATTATACCAGTGGGAGGCTCCTTTGCACAGGATGCCGGCTAGATTATGGGTACCACAGCGGCGCCCATTTCTACCGTGAAGCAGTAATGTGTAAGCATTTCTGTGTTTCGGTCTGAAGGGCGCCGTAGCTAGTGACATTACTGGGCAAATGAGGCTTGACATCTTATGTCTCAAGGTGACGAGCGCTGTTGTGGTGCCGATCAGAATTGTTGGGTTCTTCAATAATTTTGAGCGGAGCTGCATTGTAATGGGCAGGGCGTATCAATTACCATCAGCTGAACGTCCTGCTCGTCGTATTTTCACAAAAAAAGACGAAAAAATATGCAAATTTTGTTATTTTTTTTTATTTTTGAGACGCCTTTTCTCAAAGAGTACATTTTTTACAGTAATTCAATTGCATTTTGTTGAAGAAACGTCTTTATCTTCTAGAAAAATAATAAATTAATACTACCCGTTAGATATGAAGGATAAAATGAGTACCTTGTTATTACTTATTATCATCCACAGCTTATAATGCAAAGTTTATAATTAAGAATGTTATAATTAAAGTTACACCTGAGACTCGCAGCTTACGTGTTCGTACATCAAGGATAATAAAATAGTATCCCGACACATTACTATCTGATTAAATTATCTTAATGTAAGGTGTTACTTGTCCCAATGAAGGCAAATATGTTTTAAAAACACGAAAATATTGACTATATTTATAGTATTTGATTAGTTCATATTGATAAAATGAACACAGCGTATTTATTGCCGCTGTCGATAGGATTTCCGTATGCTGAGTTTATTTATTTGTTTCTGAAACATATATAAATGGTACATTTAATCTTTATGGTGTGATGAATTAGATTTACGCTAGGTTTTTTTTTATGGAATAGGAGGACAAACGAGCGTACGGGTCACCTGGTGTTAAGTGATCACCGCCGCCCACATTCTCTTGCAACAACAGGAATCACAAGAGCGTTGCCGGCCTTTTAGGAAGGTGTACGCGCTTTTTCTAAGGTACCCATGTCGTATCGTCCCGGAAACACCGCACAAGGAAGCTCATTCCATAGCTTTGTAGTACGTGGAAGAAAGCTCCTTGAAAACCGCACTGTGGAGGACCGCCACACATCCAGGTGGCGGGGATGATATCCTAATTTGTCGCGTATCGTGCGAAGGTTGAATTCGGCGGCAGGAATCAGGTTAAACAGCTCTTCGGAACACTCCCCGTGATAAATTTGTTAGGGTTATGACAAAAATTGTTGTATCATAACTGCTTCGGATATTTGTATAGGTATTGTAATACCACGCACACGTCATAAGTTCTTCAGACTCCATTGAGCGCCATGTCGTGCAGGGCAAAGTGGAGGGCACCAGAGGGCGCTGAAGGTCGCCAATGCGATTGATCGACCAAATTAAGTCTGCTGTTGGCGATTCATTGAACGAGTGTACCAGACTGTCGGCCAGCAGGGAAATCTCGTGGGGTGAATCACATCTGCCCCAAAAGATGTCACTTCGTGATGACCACGAACGCTCTGCCAAGTGTGTTACACAGAGTAAGAATGAATACTTACATCCAGTAATACTAAGCTAAAAAAATTAACTGGTGAAGAAAATATAAACTGCAAGTAGAGTTATTCTAATTTGTTTGGCATATTTTGAGCGTTTATAGTCGAGACTCAAAGATTCAAAATATTTATTTAAATACGACCAATACAGGTATTTTTGAACGTCACACATTAATAAAAATACCATTATTAAAAATATAAATCAGCCAAATATTTTGAGTTTTCTTCAGTGTTAATGTCGCCAATTTTTAAAACGACGAGAGTCTCGTGCCAGATTTTAGCGAGTCAACATGTCCTGAGGATGCCTCGTGTAGAGGCGAAACACGTGTCGAATTGTTTAAACACAAATATTGGCGGAATTAACATTGAAGAAAGCTCAAAACATTTGAATAATTGAATTGAAATGAAATGAAATATATCATTATTGCACATCACAAAATAATTAAACATAACAAAAACCGAGACTACAAAAAGAAATAGGCGGCCTTATCGCTTAAGAGCGATTTCTACCGGGCAACCTGTAATGAAGTAGTTTTAGTTGAAAAGATAATTAAAGATTTCCGCAAAGTAACGCCTACTTCAATAAGTATAAATCAGTGCATGGAGATTATTTTATGTTTTTTTATGATTTACATTCAAAATAATTATTTATACAAATACAACCTGATATGCGTAAACAAAGTCGCGAGTACTGCTAGTCAATAATATTTCCATCACACTTGCCCGAACGTGCATCTAAGTAGCTACATCGCTCTTACACTTACTATCTAAGAGATTAAGCTCGCGTGCTATTTGCGTTACTTTTAAAGTACTAGGGCGGTAATTAGTGTTTAATGCTCTGCTGATTATGTTGCCTTGGTACCTGATAGCAAATTATAAGTGCTAATTAAATTTTTATTAATGCATCTATTTTAATTATCATTACCTTCTATACTTGGCTGCTGATTTGACAGTCGAAGACAGCAAACATCAGAAATACAGCGGTTTCAGTGGGTGTTATTTCTCTGTGCTGTTTGGTGGCGTAGAACACTTTCTACATTTACAAAGTACTATCTTCCCGCCTCAATAGGGCTATTGGCAACCCAAGCGTTGGCAGCTATTTCGGTCTACCGATCAGCCTAGCCATCCAAAGCGGAAATGCTGCCAGTATTCTTGGTACACTTCCCTATAGGTAATGATAGTTTTAACTTCATGTAATCATAATATAAAGTATTGCAAATATGGTTATAATCGCGTTTTATTTATGTTATAAATAAATCATTTTTATACTTTAGTAATTGATAGGTAAGCTATGCCCATTACAATGCAGTGCCGCTCAGGATTCTTGAAAAAACCCAAAAATTCTGAGCGACACTACAATTGCGCTCGTCACATTGGGGCATAAGATGTCAAGTCTCATTTTCCCAGTAATTGCACTAGCTATGGCGCCCTTCAAACCGAAGTTGTGCTGCGACCGACGGACAATAATGCTTCACGGCACCGTTGTGGTACCCATAATCTAGTCGGCATCCTGTGAAATGGAGCCTCCCACTGGTTTACTGGTCCACTAAGTTTTTGGATATAATCTTTGTTGGATAATATTGGTAAATTGTTCACCGTTTAACTCCAAATTAAGTTAACTTTCTAAGTGAGTAGGAGAATTTCAAGAGGAAGGTGGTAAAAAAAGCTCACTTACACGAAGACTTACAGCCACAACGGTCAGTATTGTGGGCGACGGTGAGCACTGATACTTACATACTTTAAAAATAAACGTTGGAAATTTGTTAGAACGGGATAAAATATCTTTTATATGGGTGCTGGAAAAAGAAAGGATCTAGGAGCAATTCTGATTGCCAGGTCATATTATTACCAAGAACCCTAAATATTTGGGTACCTCCAGGTCTTGGTTTATAAGATTTTAGTGCTATTAGTTTACTGTATGCCTTTTGAAAATAAAATAAAATAAAAAAAAATCTTTATTCAGTTTTTTTTAGTATTATGCTATTGTCTTGACACTAACGAAGAATTTTCATTCATATATTTAATATTCACTATAATATTTCTAAGTATGAAGCTATTTTGGTGTGGGCTAATTTATTGAGGTTGATTATTTTCAAAAATGTCATATGAATAAGTATGAATCCATCATGAAACTTTCGGCTCTCTTATCGCCTTCACCCATGGTGGCTTGCGCCACCATGAGCGTTTTCTACCACACTTGTTTCATAATTTGATATTTAAAAAAAGTGTGTGTGTCAGCTCCGACGCACGACTGGAGTTTACTCCGCAAGAACGATTGTCTTTGAACAGGTAATAAACAAAATCAGGTCCAATGGAGTCGGTTACAAACAAACGTACAGCAGAAGATAATAAAAGCGTATTAATTATAAAAAAAGATCGACATTATATGTGAGGATAAATAAACGCAATAATGAAAATTCTCAAAGAATATATAAAAAAAATCCCTTTATTAATATATATTAATATTATTTTATCATGAGTATTATATATTTTACAAGGAAAGTGTGTTTTGATATTATTATTCATCAGCAAATAAACACTTACTTTACAGGTCAATTCATTATCTGGTTCTAGATTTTCTCTTTTATCAGTAAGAAGAAATAGTAAAATGTTCCTAGGATTCCGCCATTTTATTTGTTAACTTTTATTTTAATTGTTTCACCAAAAACGTTACTATCCCATTTGATGAGTAGGTTTTACTCGCCATATTTTTCTCATACCGGGCGCCTTATATGAAAAAGACGTTTGACGGCGTGTCGAGACACTTGGCCGTGGGGCACAGAGGCACGGAGAATATAAAAATACTATCTTCGCGCCTCAATAAGGTTACTGGAAACCCAAGCGCTGGCAGCTTTTTCGGTCAACGGATCAGCCCAGCTATCCAACGCGGAAATGCTGCCAGTAGTCTTGATACACTTCCACGTAATGAAAGTTTTAATTTTATGTAGTCATAGTATTGTAAATCTAAAAAAGTAAAAGAGAATGTTTGTTTGTATGTTCCCTAATAACTCCAAAACTATTCGACTGAACTCAATGAAATCTTTTGTAATAGATTCGTTGAAGCTCAAGGAAGGTTTACATATATTTACACAGAGGGTTACTGTTAAGTAAAAGCGTTGCGAGTTCAATCATTTTTCCCACCTAAAAAAAATTGGCCATACTACATTTTTGGTTATACTTAAAATAAGCATATCACTTAGGTATCCATAAAAGATTACAGCTACAGAACACAGACATGTTGACATTTCATTATCGATCTAAACGACCGTGCCATTATAAACAATTAGTTAGTGAAAGTAATACTGTCTGCCATTTTTTGCTCGTCAAACAGGAGTCTAGATCTAGTCTCAAAAGTAAATTAGGATTAGACCAATAAAACGGCTTAGCAATCTAGATGTTACCGCTTCACTGATCACGTAGATATTGCTGCAATTAAATGCCAGATTCCCAGTGACTAAGACAATATTGCTTTATAACAGTTATCGTCATTGGTTCTCAATTGCATTAAATATAAATCCTTTGCAAAAAGTAAATTTACTGAAGTTTACTTTGCGGAAATCCATAATAATACAAATGATTTGAGTTTTCTTTAGTGTTAAGACTCAGTCATGGAGTCTCGTGCCAGATTTTGACAACACGTCCCGAGGATGCCTCGTGTAGAGGCGAAACACGTGTCGAATTGTTTGAAGACAAATATTGACGGAATTAACACTAAAGAAAACTCAAATCATTTGTATAATGTAAAAAGTAAAAACCGAAACGTAACAGACGGACTGTTATTAATTATCGACCAGTCGATATTATCGATTAACATACATAGCTTTATGTGAGCAAAAAGTGTGCGATGAAATTATAATTCTAGAAAAACAGGTGGGAATAGTTTTAACGGTTAATACGCTGGCACGCGATAGTTACTTTTTTATTAAATAAAGGGTTGAAAAGGTCGTCGAATAGTTTACTGGGTAATGCTCTCGAAATAGATAAATGGGGTTAGATTGAACGATAATACCTCGTGGCTGGATTTGTTGGAGGTGCTGTCAGGAGGTGAAAAACGTGGTAACGGGGCGTGAGATGGAACTTTCGATACGGCCCTCAGAACATCGCGAATAGTTCGCGGTCGCAGACAGACTTGTGATATAGACTTATGTAGCTATGTTTAATGTTTGTGTTTGACTTCTTCAGAAATCTTATATCTTTAAACGGGCAATTCTTGTAATTCTTCTAATATATAAAATTCTCGTGTCACGGTGTACGTAATTGAACTCCTCCGTAACGGCTCATCCGATTTTCGTGAATCTTAGCGTGCATGTCGGCTAGGGTGGAGAATCGGACAACATCTATTTTTCATCCCCCTAAATGTTAAGGGTACCCCTAAATTTTTGTTTTATTTTTTTGGACGTAATTTTTTGTTTTTATTTTTTTATGATTCAGCATTAAAAATAGATAAAATTTTCGCGCTTCGTAATTTACAACTATTTTTTATCACGATTTTTATATTATTCTGTTCCATCCACAAATAATTATTGTAGTACGATAAATTTGGTAGGTTTGAGAATCGGTTGCATCTGCTTTATATACCCCAAAAAATTTTAATCACTTTATATAACGTTTATACAATACAACGTTTGCTGGGTCAGCTAGTCTTAATATATATATATATATATATATATATATATATATTTCTTTTGTGCGTCTGTTGTAACTGATCTCCTCCTAAACGGCTGGACCGATTTTGATGATTTTTTGTGTGTTCCAGTGAATTTGAAATTGGTGTGTGTCTTCAGGTGGATTCAAGAATGGTTTAGATTCACAATTGAACTACCTCCTAAACGGCTGGACTGATTTTGATGATTTTTTTGTGTGTTCCAGTGAATTTGAGATTGGTTTAGATTCTCAATTCAATTCAATATGTTAGTGAACCCCTCCTAATGGCTGGACCGATTTTTCAAATTTAAGATGTGTGTACAGAACAACGTCTGTGGGGTCCACTAATCTATAAAATATATATAAATATAATCTGAATCTCGGAAACGGCTTCAACGATTTTCATAAAATTAAGTATACAGGGGATTTCGGGGGCGATAAATCTATCTAGCTAGGTTTCAATTTAAAAAAATGTACTTTTATCCGTGTTTTTATGAGAAACAGCTGCAATAACATTAGAATATAAAGGTAAATTTCGCCACTATATACAAGACATATATATGTAATAGCTCAGGGACATTTGGTGATCCGGAAAGCAGAAGACCCCGGTTTGAATCCAGATGTCCTATATTTTTTTTTGTGGTCAAGTTTTCTACATTGTTAAAAATCCGAGCAAGGCTCGGTTCTTCTGATATTAATTTTTTAAACATCATATTGAAAGTGAAAAACTTCCGCTAGTCGCGTTATATAATCTAATTTAATGTAATATCTATTACTTGTGAGATACATTGTATTTTCATGTGGTGGCCAAGTGAATCTATTTATTTAAAACATTTATATGATGAATTTGGATGTTTGTTTCCGAGTCATGGATGTTTAAATGTATTTATGTATGTTTATATGTATGTTTAAGTAAGTATATTGTATTAAAAATTTAATTGTCTTGCAACCCATAACACAGGCTATATATGCCTAATTTGGGGCAAGATAATTTGTGTAAAATGTGTGTCAATATTATTATTATTATTTATTTAAAACATAAAATATTTTTAATATTCATATGGTCACTATAAGATGTTGTTAGGTGAGCTAATTACGTAAAAACTTCATACAGAAGGACCCTTAAGTAGGGACTTAAGAATTTGACCAACTTAGTATTAGATGGATTTCATAACTTTTTACGGTATCAGAACTGATTTGCCAGACTTAGTTTTTTTTACAATTAATTTTGTTGGTGACATTATCTATTTACACATATTATAAAATTATAGTACTCTTGCCCCAAATTAGGCATAGCCTACGTACATATACTACGGATGCAAGACAACGAAGTATTTATTATCAAGTGAAACATACGCATATTTTTTTATGACAATAAGGGACGAGACAAGCAGCACGTTCAGCTGATTGTTATTGATACGCCCTGCCCATTACAATGATTCTTGAAAAACCCAAAAATTCTGAGCGGCACTACAACTGCGCTCTAAGCGCTAAGTCTCATTTGCCTTACACATTACTGCTTCACGGCAGAAATAGGCGCCGTTGTGGTACTCATAATCTAGCCGGCACATGGAAAGGAGCCTCCCTGTGGTTCCTCCCACTTTTACGCCAGAACTACCACAAACACAATACACATAAACATCCACAACTCAGAAACAAACATCCACATTTATACAAATGATTTAAGTTTTCTTTAGTGTTAATTCCGCCAATATTTGTTTTTAAAAACAATTCGCCACGTGTTTCGCCTCTACACGAGGCATCCTCAGGACGTGTTGTCTCGCCAAAATCTGGCACGAGTCAAAACAAATATTGGCGGAATTAACACTAAAGAAACCTTAAGAGGTCATGCACAATGCCCATCTTAAAATTATTGCCTTTATTTTATAATTATTGCTTTATTTATAAGTGCTGACCATCTTGAAGTCAAAATTTTTGAAGGTCTCACTTCTACCACGTGTAAATTGCTTTGCACACATGTTTTTTTGTGTAGTGACGGACAAATAGGCATAAGAGACCTGACATGGTTAGTGAGCTCTTTCGATCATATTCCATTGCGAGTTCTAAAGCATCTCTGGAGCGTTGCCAGTTTTATACGGTTTGGTATATTGTTGGCCCTTTTACTCCCACAATGTAGAGACGTCTCTATAGGACGCTAAGCAATTGGGGCATTCATATTTCATAGAGTACAGTACCCTGTAATTGGCAGGCGAATCAATTGCTTTCAGCTAAACATCGTGATCGTCTCTTCACACGTCTTCACGTTTAAGAAACAATTCTTTTAATTTTATGCAGATTCCTTTTTCAGGCAATTTGAGATATCCATAAGATAATTAATAGTTGTAAGAATTAATTTATATTTTTCCCCCCTACATGAATAAAGTGTTTTGGTTTTAACTAAAGACTTTTTTTTATAAATAGGGGGCAAATAACAGGGCTCATGAGATGCGTTACCGGCCTTTGAATTGGAAGTATGGCGCCAGGTCGACCTGTTATAGTTAATAAGTCGTTGTATTTGTTGGATGCAATTACTAATTGTGACAGTAATCACGACTATCATGTTCACGAAGTATCCTTACACAAACAATGTATTCAAGCTCAAAAGGTTGCTACATCCAATATACGATAATTTCTATTTATACAGTTACTTATCTATTACTTTTTATGGAATAATTTATATTATTTAAACACGACTCGTATATTGGATGGAGCACCTTAAAAACTTATTTTTTGTTGTGTATATTACGACGACCTATATAGCCGAGTGGTGAGCGATCCTACCTACAAAGCTAGAGGGCCCGGGTTCGAATCCCGGTAGGTGCAAGCATTTATATGGTGAATATGGATGTTTGTTTCCGAGTTGGATGGATGTTAAGTATTTATGTATGTTTAAGTAAGTATATTGTATTAAATATATCATTGTCTTGTTAGCCATAACACAGGCTATATATGCTTAACTTGGGCCAAGATAATTTGTGTAAAAACTGTGACAATATTATTATTATTACAACCATTGTAAATTCTCTATTTGATTGAAATTTGATCGACGCTTAGTTAAAGCATAAAGTTTTTGACTTAGACTATGCTCTTATCTCAAAGCTCTCTAAGCTGTATGAATTCGGGAAAACTACAGCCGGTAATTAGTTCCGAAAGGTGGCCGTGCGAGGCAAGAAATTTATTGAAAATCGTGCTGTTGTAGAATGCCAGACATCAACATATTACGGCTGGTATGTTGCATTTTGAAGTGATGATTGAATTCTGCTGTTCGTATCAAACCTAGCGACTGCTCTGAGCTCTTTAAGAAACGTTCAATTAGACACATTACAACTTAAATTGTCTAATAAAATTGACCGTTAGTTGCAGAAAGCATCTTTAAAGTTGCAGACAGCATCTTAACAGTCAAAGATAGCATATGATATAATGAAACATTAACTCTAAGGATGCTTTCTGCAACTAGCGGTAAGTCATAATCAAAATATTTATTAACCTACTACCAAACAGACATAATTACATACCTCTTAAATTTAAAAAATGTTCCAGCCGAATAGAAGGAGTTCATTAACATACACATGGGCAGGAGAATTATATATGGACGGTCGAGCCGCATAGAAGGTATATATATATATAAAGATTTTACTAGTTTGTGATAATATTAGGGTACAGTATTGTTATGTTTTATCTAGGAACAAAAAAGGGCTTTGAGAATTGTTCGATCTCCTTGCGTTGTGTTTATCTACCACGAGTGTTTCATTTATTAAAATTCTCATAAAATGATTCAAAATTTGATTTAAATATAACTTATCAGTTCTTCAAGTCAGAATATACCTGAAGAAAAAAGAACAGACACAAGAAATATACGGGACTTTTGCTTTTAACTAATTCAATTATATTTTTTTATGACATTAAGGGACGAGACAGTTCAGCTGATGGTCATTGATACGAACTGCCCAACCAAGCAACAATGCAGTGACTTTCACGGTTCTAGAAAAACCTAAAACCACTGAGCGGCACTCTCTCTGAACTTTGAGTCTCATTTGCCCAGTAATTTCACTAGTTACGGCGCCCTTCAGACCGAAAAAAAATAATACTTACACATTGCCGCTTCACGGCAGAAATAAGCGCCGTTGTGGTAGCCATATTCTAGCTAGCATACTGTGCAAAGGAACCTCCCACTGGTGAAATTAGGATGGTATTTTATAAAGTCATTAATAGCTGTTTTAAGTGATTATCAATGCCCTTAAAAGTGTGACACTATATATATAACAGTAATATTGGATACAATATTATCACTCCAGCTCAAATGGAATCTGACTAAGATAAGTTTTGGATAATAAGGGTACGATCATGTTTCTGTTACATGTTCATACAACGATACCTTAATTACTGTCAACCCAACACCAATATTAAGCTGAATTTTAAAATTTCTTTATTACAATTGCAAATACACCAACACAGAAACAGCACTGACTCAAAAGAAACTTGCCAGTTCGTTGGCAGACAATTACCGTAATTGAAATAATGATTAAGTATTATTTGCAGAAAATGTAAAAATTATTACACCGCTAATTTTCGAATCGACACCTCGCACTAATTAAAGTACATCACGCGATCGTGCGAGCGGAAAATAAAGCTTAATCGATTTTCGATACAGGTTTACATAAGATATTTTAATATTCTGTGACATAGCGCAAGATATTGTGACAAAATTAAGAATTCTAAAGTTGCATTTATACTGTTAACTACTGTCCTCTTGGAAATCCATAATTTTTCTAGTAGTTTCTGTTAATAAATCTTTTATGGATTGGAAGACAGGTGTTGAGCATCTGAACGCATTTTATTATTTCACGTTTTGAATAGAATTGAGGCACGTGGCCAATGGGGCACTCTCAAGTAAAAAATAAAATCCCAGCGCAAGCAGACAAAGGTGTTGCTCGTTGTTGGAAATTACCAATAGATCGCGACAAGTGCAATTAAGAGAGAAGAGAAAAAAATCCACCGCATGTATTATGGAGAGGGTTTTGAATTATTAAGCCTTATTCCTGCCACCAAATTTGAAAATCATAGCATATGCCTAACATACTAATCTCTCATATTGTGGCATTTCTCTACAGTGCGGTTTTCATGGAGCTTTCCCGCATCTTAAACCAAACCATGCGATAAAGTTCCTTACGCGGTTTTACTTAATCGAAACGACAGGGTACCTTCAAAATCAGTGCGCCAATTCATTCACCTGCAAGATCTCTCTGATTTAGTGATATAGTAATCGTTACGCCATTCCGTGAAGTTTATTGAGAGTCGCACACAAGTGCGGATCTTAATAAATGTTTAAGCACGCACAACTAAACTGTAGAATGAGTCTTAAGCGATCTTTCTAGATCAGTATGACTTGAACAACTTTATAGATGATTCTACATATCTCATACGAAATTTCCGAAAGTAATATTCCATATGACACAGCTCTTATACTAATTTGATTTCATTTAAGCAACTTTGTGTCAGTTCGGAGGTTTGACGTACCACAAAACCGCAGTTCCTTCAAGCGGTATTTTTATCACATTACGCTCGAGTTTCTTATATCAGTTCTCGATATTCGGCAACAGAATAATAATTATAGCGATCCGAAACTGTTCAAGCAGCAAGCTTGCGATGACAGCGGCCTATCTGATATTGCAGTACACGTGAAACTGTATAAGTAATTAATTTGTCTTTCAATTCTTTGTTAAATCGCTTATTGATTGTATAATATAATTTGTGTGCTTACAAGGGAAGTGACATAAATTGATTGCTTTGTAATAAACATCCTACTTGCATCACTTGATAAAATTAATTAATAATTAATTATTTAGGTTCATTACGGATAGGATAATTTATACCATTTATTTGGCCAGTTGGAACCCGAGATGTTGCAGGTTTGAATCCCGCATCGTTCACAAATTTAATTAAATTTAACTTTACCAAACATAAGGTTTTAAAAATAGGGAGAGGATCTTATTCCATCCGTACACTTAATATATTTTCTTTACCATCCCTTAAAGTGAAAAAATGAGGGGTGAAGTTTCTTGCCACTTGTAAATGAATTTTAATTAGTTAGCATGCTCTTATAACATATTTGAAATCGGTTTTGTAGGTTTTTACGTTTTGTTATTAAATAATTATTTAAAGATTTATTAGGTTCTCCGTTAATACAAAATATTTTATTTAACGTGGGAGAAAGTACCGTGTAAGTTGGTACGCTTATTGAGAATTATTTGTAACAAGCGTAGTTAGGTCTCATCTGATCAGGTCCGTCTCATCTCTCCTTATGCTTCCTAGGAAGCATAAGGACCCTAATATATTTCAACGGGATACCATTGTGGAGCAATGGAATTGATAAAAGATGAGATGAGAGACAAGGCAGTCAGGCCAGGCAAGAACTAATTAAAAAAAATGTACCCTGTGCTCCTGTCAAATCAAATATGAATGGAGGATTCATAACTCGTTTAAATCAGTTTATATTTACGAAAACACTTAAGCAAACCTTTAATTTGTAATTCAAAGAACTGTATAATATATATGACTATTATTTAATAAGTACTAAAAAGGGCTTGATGGTTTATAATATGAAGCTATACAGCACAATTTTAAAATGTATTTTAGGTTTCGAAACGCAACGCATATGGTTTGAGTAAGAGAGACAGACTTATGCAAAGACTGTACAGCGTCATCTCTTTCTCTCACCGCGGACCACAGAAAAATTTCTTTCGTTCATTCTTCCAGTAAGCGATTCAAACGCCATTCAGTTATAGGCACTTTATGGTACGAATCTTAGCGATTCAGTTTAGGTACCTAAACTGAACTGTATCGGATTAAAAAGTATTTTATAAATAAATTATAATATACAAATTACGGTGAGCTCAGTTGGAAGAGCACTCGCATGGAACGCGAGAGGTCGTGATCCGCATCGTTCATAAAATATTTGTTTTCATATTTGTGTATTATCAGATTATTATATCCTAGAAGTAAGGGTTATCATTTTAAAAACATAACAAATTGTTTAGATTTGCCATAGCGACATCTCAAGTCAATTTCCTACTATACTAGGGTTGAGTAGAGTATCAACTGTAAAGTAGATCCTGTAGATGAAGCCACAACCGAAGAGTTGAACAAAGCATACAAGATTTTATAACGATACGTCACTCGAACGGTTAGCTCAGTTGGATGGGCACTCGCACGGAACGCGAACGGTCGTGGGTTCGAGTCCCGCATCCTAGAAGTGAGATTGTCACTTTAAAAACATAACAAATTGTTTAAATTATAATAGTTTAATGAGGACATCGCCTTTCATTATTGATCTTTTGACCATAATATAAATTTCTTGTAAATCACTTGGAGTTACTCTGACTTAATAATTACAGACTATACGCGAAATAATGATACGCTTAGCTGACACGACCAACGGTGACGAGCGGTCTTGATAACATCCGAGAATAAAATTTTATAAAATGATTTTCAGGTGTGATGTGGAGTAAAATCAGGCGAGATTATGTGGGCGGGGCTATGTCATTACGTTGTCGGTTCTCGGTGGCCTGGTAATAAGCTTACGACTACCCTTTTGGTGCTGTGTGTGGAAAATTTTAACAACATAACCTATAAATTAATTATATGTACATACAATTATGTAATATACTTTCGGTATTGAAATGAAATTATTTATTTTGATTTTGAATAGGGTTATATGTTAAATATGACAATGTGATAATAAGGCTGAGATCTAGAGACTTTACTTAAGTAAAACTTAGCTGAGTGTGATAAAGCGCACGACTTTTGCATAGGTCTGTTTTAGATTTTTTTTGGGAATAGGAGGACAAACGAACGTACGGTCACCTGGTGTTTAGTGATCACCGCCGCCCACAATCTCTTGCAACACCAGAGGAACCACAGGAGCGTTGCCGGCCTTTTAGGAAGGAGTATGCGCTTTTTTTGAAGGTACCCATGTCGTATATCGCGGAAACACTGCATAAGGAAGCTTTTTAAGATGATTATGCTCAGTTGTCAGATGAATTTAAAAACTAACGTCCGTTTTCAATAACCTATCTATCCTTAGTTTAATTTACTTAAGCTAGACAAATCTATCCTTTTACGCTTACTTACATTTCAATAACGTATCGACAGATATCATTGGACTATAACGAATAATACAACTATATTGGACATGACTAAGATAGATAAGATCATGTCATTAAACTGTTTTTTTTTATGAAAATTTATACTCCCTGGCCAATAAAATGCAGTGCCGCTCAGGTTTCTTGAAAAACCCCAAAATTCTGAGCGGCATTACAACTGCGCTCGTCACCTTGAGACATAAGATGTTAAGACCCTTAAGACCGAAACACAATAATGTTTACACATTACTGCTTCACGGCAGAAATAGGCGCCGTTGTGGTACCCATAATCTAGCCGGCATTCTGTGCAAAGGAGCCTCCGCTAAGTTTTACGTAAGAAAAGTCTGAGCAAACTCTAAGTACGCTCTATAGATCACAGCCTTAGTATTGTTATCGAAGGAAGGACATCTTACTTACTTTTTTATTTATTTTAAATGCTTTGTTTTAGAAGCAGTACTTGGAATGCAAACAATTCTGTCAACCAACTTATGTAAGCCTTCACTCCATTTTTAACCGACTTCAAAAGCGGAGGAAATTCTCAATACGGCATTTTTTATGTTTATTACCTCAGAACTTCCGACTGGGTGTACTTTGAAAGCTGATGCTTGCAACTACATTATAGTGTCGTATTAATTTGATTGAAGTTTAGGTAAGTAGTCTAATATTTTTCATTTCATTTTACTTAGGAGAACTCTAAAAATAAGTTGATTATTAAGTTGTAGATGAATACGCAATTATTTTTTTATTTTTAAGTGCATATTGTTTTGTTTTAGAATAGTGTTTTCTTTAAGTCAGTTGTTTTTTTTTATTTTTTTGTATTGGTGATATCAAAAGTGTGTTTGTTTAATGTTTGGCATGTGCAACCTGTTTCACGGTTCTGCCATAAATATTTCAACGTTGATACGTTACGTCAGATTTCTAATTTAAATTAATATGTTCCAAATAAATCTAGAGCTGCGTATTTTAATTAATAATTTTCTGATGCAATATTACATTTTAATAGCTAGCTAAAATAATTATCCGTTTCATAATGAAATAGTTCGTAAACGATCAATTTTACTTATAAGGTAATTTTAAACGAATAGGTATTTCGAGTGCCATTGTTCAATAATTACTCGAACACTTAAATGTCATTTTATGTTCTTTACGTAAACATGACATGTCATGCGAGTGAACGCAATTACGAATACCTTGTAGGGAGAGGTCAAAAAGAAATTTACTTAAAACTGTAACACGCCCTTCGCAAGATTTCCAGCCGGGTCATTTTCGAAAACCAGTGCCCGAAAGTGAAACCGCCAACGCATTTATTACCTACCAAGTAAAATATGTAGATTGTCGGCGAGATAATAATGATATGTGCTCTTGGTAATGAAATTTCCCGCTGTCAAACGGTGCCAAAGTAATTTGCGTTGGTTGTCTCTGGAAACGAGTGCCCTAAGGGCCGCTTTCGAGTTTGCGTAAGGCGTTAATGAGACTTCTGTTAACTGTGAGTTAGCCGTGCTTTATTTCTATCGAATGACTTATATGTTTGTTTTATTTAGCGCCACTTGTAGTAAGCTTACCAGTGGCTTCTTTGTACAGGATGCCGGCTAGATTATGGGTACCTAATTTAAACGTTATTGTGTTTCGGTCTGAAGGGCGCCGTAGCTAGTGAAATTACTGGGCAAACGAGACTTAAGGCGACACTTAATGCCAGCGCCCTTGAGCGATATGAGTTCACGGCAGCCGGCCCGCCATCTATGTAACAAAGCCAATATTTTCAAAATTCGTGGGTGGAAAACAGTTTATATGCTTACAATTCTCGTTATTCACTACTAATCTGAATAATTGAACCTAAACAAAAAAGTACAAGCTATAAGAATAACTTTTCTAAGAGAAGTACCAAAAAAATGCGTCACGCCATGCCAAAAAACTTGTTTAACTTAAAAGAAAAGTGGTAGTTCAAAAAGGCTCGGCAAATAAGACAAATAAGACTTAAGGATATGTGTAACAGGATTAAGTAGTGTTCATAGCTCTAGTGAAATGCTATACTTTCACCACAAAACTTGTCTAAAAACACCATGTTTGCTTATTTTCTGCTTGCTCTTCGCCTTAACATCTTATGTCTCAAGGTGACGAGCGCAATTTTATAGTCGCTCAGAATTGTTGGGTTTTTCAAGAATCCTGAGCAGCACTGCATTGTTATGGGCAGGGTTAGTGGACTATCATACTAATAAAATGATAAGTTGCTCAAGAAATGTTTGTTCAAGTGAAATTCGACCTGATTGTTTTTTATGACTGAAGGATAATTACCTTAAGTTCCCGATTCAATTTTGTCGTTAGTAGCTATTTGTTTATCTTATTATTAAATTTTATCTTCTCGTGTAGACCATCCCTGGACAGAAACATTACCGAAATCATAACAAATAATTGATTATTTATTTAATATCTTACATCCGGTCTATGGATGTATAAATAAAAATCGAAAGTTAAAAACCTTAAAAGTTTAATTACTTTGTAAAATTACATGTCACGGTTTTGTTGCAGAGTTCATTATAAGTAACGAAGCCTCGTCCATCATAATTATCTGTGTCACATTGGGAGCAAAAGTTCAATACCGCCTGCATAAGAGGTGAAAGATATAAGACTTATTTTTAACCTCGCCACTTGCTACAGGTGCGAATAACTTAAGTTTACTTATCGAATAATAATACAAGCTTAAATGTTATTGGAACGAAATGTATCTTTTAAGTGGTTTTTTATATATATTATTATAAAGTTAAGCTTCAGCTTAACAGGTGTAATAAGAGGCATAAAAAATAGAAAAGTTCTAGGCGCTAGGGTGTCGTAAGAGGTGACAAGGGCGTTTAATAGTGGGAGGCTTCTTTCCACAGGATGCCAGGTATATTATGGGTACCACACCGGCGCCTTTTTCTGCCGTAAAGCAATAATGTGTAAGCATTATTGTGTCTGTCTGTAGGGTGCCATAGTTAGTGAAATTACTGGGCAAATGAGACTTAGCATCTTATGTCTCAAGGAACAAAGAGCGCAATTGTAGAGCTGCTTAGAATTTTTCGGTTTATCAAGAGTATCAATTACCATTAGCTGAACATCCTGCTCGTCTCGTTGCTTATTGTCATAAACAATCCATAGTCGATATAACTATTAGCACAAGTTCGTCATTGAAAGTACACTTTGATATGACTGCGTGTCATATATCCAAGCATAAATCGGTTATGAATATGATTTATTCGTTGGTAGATAGCTTGTTGACATGTTGAATTATTGTTATAGTCCTATTAGCATGGCACAGACTACAATTACAACTTCGCGGAAGAGCCACGCGGCCACCCTGCCGATCCAAGATGGCCGCCTCATCGTATTTGCTAAAATAACGTAAACCTATAATTTTGATCGATATCTTTATTGAAAGCCGAAATTTATTGGTCATTTCTTTACAAATCATTCGATACAATATCGTGGATGAAGGTGCTGTCGCAACATTCGGTTGAGCTGCCTTTTTGCATACCACAATGTTATTGACTTCGGTTTTCAATAGCCTCTTTATATCTGATTGACCTACTTTACTTTTGTGAAATTGATTTACACTCGATATGTAATTTCATTTTATTCGTATACCTGATATATATAACAGTATCGTTATCATTAACACAATGCCATTGTGAACATTTAAGAAGGTTGTATGGATAAATAAACAAAAATGTTGTAGTGACGTAGGCTCTTAATAATTTACTTTTTTTATATTAACATAGAAACAAAGAATGTACCTATTCTTACCGAAGGCTCATCTTCATATAGATTCATCACAAAACTAGGATATGAATTATTATTCAAAATAGGATTTAAAATCACTTATTGAACGTCAAAAACTACCACTCATCCGAAATAGTGTGCCTCAGACTTGAGTAAAACGGACGCAAGAAACTCAGTGAGTTTTTTTTTCTCCTGATATTAGGTGATCACCGCCCCACAAATTCTCTTGCAACACCAGAGGAATCATCATCATCATCATCAGCCGGAAGACGTCCACTACTGGACAAAGGCCTCTCCCAAAGATTTCCACGACGATCGGCCCTGCGCTGCCCTCATCCAACGTTAACGGCGATCTTGACCAGATCGTCGGTCCATCTTGTGGGGGGCCTACCAACACTGCGTCTTCCGGTACGTGGTCGCTATTCGAGGACTTTACTGCCCCAACGTCCATCTGTCCGTCGAACTATGTGCCCAGAGGAATCACAAGAGTGCAATTTTTTTGAAGGTACCCTTGTCATATCGTACTGGAAACACCGCATAAGAAAGAAAGTACTTTCGTTACAATACATATATTGTATTGCATACAATACCATACATAAAAAAATATTATTAAATATCCCGAGGTTGTTCGCTCTGTTCCCAGTCTGTAGTAACATTAAGAAAGTCATTTATATTATAGTAACCTTTACCATGTTAACATTTTTAACACCTTTTTTTGAATTTCGTAACACATTTATTATGTAATATTTCTGGAATAAGAAAGCCACAATCGTCAACTATTTTCAATAAATAGGCGTACGCCCCTATATGCCTTCTAATTGGCAGCTCAATTTCCCGGTTAAGTCAGACTGGAGTTATATTCAGATTATGATAATTTCGTTTATTAACTCAACTTCATATCCTAAACAGACTATTTGCTATTTTTTAAAGTGGTAACCCTCACTTCTGAGATTAAATACACAAATTATATTTGTAAACAGAATTTATGAACGACGAGGGACACGAACCCACGACTTCTCGCGTTCGAGTGACGTATGTCTTGTTCAACTTTCAGAGTAAATGTAATTCTCTCATATGTAATTATTTAGCCAATTGATTTAATCAATTGGCTAAATAATTACATGGGCGAGTTAGTTTCATAACTTTGTTAACTTAAAGGGTCATTTAAGTTTGGGATTGCTGTTATTGTCATTGCGTGGCGTTGTATTTAAAGCGCGGTCGAAACACAACTGAACGAAAACCTAATAAACGCATAGATAGAGTTTTGCTTCAGACAATTTTTGGCCCTTATTGTGAGTCTAATTGTTTATTATGCGTCAATGATGTCTCGTAATATTTCTCTTAAATAACATACGAAGAAATCAGAAAGAGAAAACAGTAACGTTCTGTTAACAAAATGTTAATAATAAACGTTTGCTTGTATCGACACTGGTGCCACGATGTTCATAAGAGCATAATTTGCGAAACGTTACATGTTCTTGTCGTCTTGTTCACTAAACGACACCGACTCGGCTCGTATATCATAGTCGCGCTTATCTATACCTTGTTTCTCTACCAGCCTGTGATTTATTCCCACTTTATCAGCTTTCCGTGGAGTAATATGCCGCCTGACTTGGTATTTCCTTTGTTAAAGATGGGGCGATGTTGCTGGAATATGTGAAAACATTGCAATTGCAAACATTACAACTGCCACTAAATATTATTATGTACAAAATGAAATACTTGTTCAAGATTTGGGTCTCATTGAATATTCTTACTATCTAAGTATTAAATAATACACTAATTGGTTATTTAATAAAGGATATACCAATAAACTTCACACTTCATACCGCAAAGAGATTGCAAATTAGAATAGTGACCAATTAATTGCAAATGTTTATGGACCAATTTATCTTTATTTGCTTACTAAATGTTATATAACTGATTCTATTCATTATTTTGTTTGTCTTAATAAAGCACAAATACAAAGTAATTGTCTAATCAACCATTAGAGAGGTTAAACAAGATGTAATATAACTATTGATAATGATAATAATTACAAAGAAGCACACGAGTCAGTCATCAAGTCGCTCAGAGGGCAATAGAGAGGGCTATACTTGGAGTTAACCCAGCGAGAGCGAATCAGAAATGAGAAGATCGTAGGAAAACCAGAGTCAACCAACAAAGTCCAACTATGAAACTGAAGGGCAGATGGCCGGTGGGGCAGTAAAGTCCTTGAATAGCGACCACGTACCGGAAGACGTAGTTTTGGTAGGCCCCCCACAAAATCAACCGATGATCTGGTCAAGATCGCCGGAATACGTTGGATGAGGGCAGCGGAGGACCAATCGTCACGTCGTGGAGATCATTGTGGGAGGCCTTTCTCCGGCAGTGGACCTTTTCTATTCTTAAGTTCTTCGGACATGTATCCCGGCGCGAGAGTGAGTCCATTGAGCGCCTTGTCGTTCCGTGCAAAGTGGAGGGCACCAGAGGGCGGGGAAGGTCACCGATGCGATGGACCGACCAAATTAAGTCTGCTGTGAGCGGTCCATTGAACGAGTGCACCAGACTGTCGGCCAGTAGGGAAAAGTGGCAAATTCTCGTGGGGCAAATCACATCTGCCCCAAAAGATTTCACTTCGTGATGACCACGACCGCTCTGTCAAGAGTGTAGCGACGAAAAAGAAGAAGAACGTCTTTCGGATAGTGATGAAACGAGTCAATGGCCTCACTATTATCAGAACTAAGTGTTAGAATGATAAAGAAAACGACATTCAGTTTCTAAAGACTATCGAAATTGACAAGATATTTTAAAATCGTAATTATATTATTAAAATGAGTTGACATAACTAACACTAATGTACAAGAAAGGGGAAAGGAATTACACATACAGAATTATTGCCAATAGAAAGTACAAATGATCGAGTACTTCCGACGTTCCAACTTTTGCTACACAAAAATCGCTGAATGTGATTTTTATTAATTACTAGCTGACCCAGCAAACGTTGTATTAAAATCGCGATACAAAAGTAACTGTTGATCGTAGAAGGGTGAAAATTTGAAATTGTATGTATTTTTTAAAGTTGTATCATAAAAAAATAAATAATTTATCTAAAAATTAAAAAAAAAATTGGGGTGGACTACCCTTAACATTTAGGGGGATGAAAAATAGATGTTGTCCGATTCTCAGACCTACCAAATGCACACAAAATTTCATGAGAATCAGTCAAGCCGTTTCGGAGGAGTTTAACTACAAACACCGCGACACGAGAATTTTATATATTAGATAATAATGCTCAAGAAAAAAATGTAGTATTAAGATTGCGTTTCTCATATTTGTTTCGAAGCGTATCTTTTATTTATGACCTCGTCAGAACATGCTTTTACATTTTGGGGATCTATAGTAATAATGTTTTTGTAGTGGAATCGTTTTAAGTCATTGATTAAATTATTTTGTGAATTGAGCAGTCTTGTTCGGCTACACTACGCTCATTTGGGTGAAATCGACTTGATTCGACTAGGGGAGCGCTATTAGCCAGTAAATTATATACAAATATTATTATAATACTAGCTGACCCAGCAAACGTTGTATTGCCGATACTAAAATCGCTATACAAAAGTAACTGTTGATTGTAGATGGGTAAAAATTTTAAGTTGTATGTATTTTTTAATGCTGACTCATTAAAAATTAATCAATATTTAAAAAAAATTGTCAAAACAGTTAAAAAAAAAATTTGGCGTGGACCACCCTTAACATTCAGGGGGATGAAAAATAGATGTCCGATTCTCAGACCTACCCAATATGCACTCAAAATTTCATGAGAATCGGTCTAGCCGTTTCGGAGGAGTTCAAAGTTTAACACCATGACACGAGAATTTTATATATTAGATATAGATTATTATAACATATAAAATTGTAAATGTTAGTATTTTATTTAAAGTTGTTTTTTGTTTGGATCAAACCACGCTCAACCAGCGCAATACCTCGATAGACGCAAACTACCAGTGGGAGGCGGGAGGCTCCTTCGCACAGGATGCCGGCTAGATTAGGGGTCACACAACGGCGCGTATTTCTTGCCGTGCAGCAATGTGTTAGCTTTACTGTGTTTCTTATGTATTACGATCGTAATTGTAGTGCCGCTCAGAATTTTTAGGCTTTTCAAGAATCCTGAGCGGCACTGCATTGTAATAGGCAGGGTGTATCAATTAACATCAGCTGAACGTCCTGCTCGTCTCGTCCCGTTTTTACCTACCCATGTCAATGCAGTGCCGCTCAGGATTCTTGAATTACCGAACAATTCTGAGCGGCACTACAATTACGCCCGTCACCTTGAGACGTAAGATGTTAAGCCTCATTTGCCCAGTAATTTCTTTAGCTACGGTGCCTTTCAGACCGAAACACAGTAATGCTCACACGTTACTGCTTCACGGTAGAAATAGGCGCCGTTGTGGTACCCATAATCTAGCCGGCTTCCTGTGCAAAGGAGCCTCCGACTGGTAACATTGATTAAGCTTTCACTTCTATCCTGTGGTCTTATACATACATCGTTTTTAATACATAGAAATAACGGATCAAGAGCATTTGGTACGATTTTGCCTTCGTCCGTTGAATACCGTGTACTAACTTCATGACCAACTGATAGCTTGAATGTTTAAAAAAACCCACTTCAATGTCACTTCAAGTCAAAACTCAAAACTATGTTTTTTTATAAAGATTTACTTTGATACACCTCTTATGTAAACCTTTAATATTAATTAAATACTATTATTTGTATGTGCTACCTATTGATAGATTTTAAGTCGGTGCCAAGCCAAATGTGATAGAGGTACCTACACTCGCCACGCGTGACTTTTTAGTGTTTGTAATAGGATCTAACTGGATTAACTGCAGTAGGTTTTGTCTTGATTACATCAAGTACACTATAATATTTCGTTGCTTCATTTTATCATATATTAAAAAGTCATTTTTTAAGTAGCTATCTATCGACATGCCTACGAAAGGTGCCGCGCTCCGTAAACAATATAGATCCCAATTATTGGGAACGAAAAATAAATCCACTAATCGACGAAAAAATGCTATTTTCGAGCACGTATTTCACATTCTTGTGAGATAATGAAATATTGTGTAGAATGTTTGTTAGCTATGAATGACAGGTAGGACCCATTTATCGGGACACGGGCTAATAATAATATATAATCAAACTTAATGAAACCACTTAAAAAGCTTTTTTAAAACAAAACAACATCGTTCACGTAAACAATAACATCATCCACGTAAACATGAATATTCATACACGTAAAAAAATTTCATAAAATGAAAACTACTCGGCCAAACTATACGAAATTTTTATGGGACCAAACGGCAACTATTACGCATCAAACTAAAGAAGAATCACGTAAATCGGTTGATAAATCTCAGCATAATCGGCGTACATACATAAAAAAATACCAATCGAATTGAAAACCTCCTCCTTTTCGAAGTCGGTTAAAAAACATCCGTTTATCACTATAAATATCACGCTATAAATGCCGTATTCGAAACCGTGACAGTTTTAAAAGTTGTTTGAACTTTCCATAACATGGCTTTTCCTTTTATAACTCAATTATCGAATTGTTTGTCGAGAGCAAGGTTTATCTCTAGTAACAAGAAAACAATTTCCTTTCGCATGTTATTACCTAAATTATACTTCTCTTAATGTTGGTTGATTACTTTCCTCACGAAACAGAGAGTGGAGACGTTCAACTAAGTAGATAAAGATCAATTACTTGGTAGATTTATACAATAGCCGTATTGAGAACACTTCATAATACCCGCAAACAAAGCGATAAATTATACTAATAAATATGTATAAGTTATACCAATATAAAGTCGTTTAAGAAATGTAAATTTTATAACCGAAAATAAAAGTTTTGAAATGGTCTGATCCGGCTACTTAGTTGCGGCTATTTAAAATGGATTACTGATAGATAAATATGATATAAATATTTAAATCAATTGCGGAATTAAATAGAATACAACGATTACCTACTTTGATTGATTCATTGGTACGAGTTTTAATAATACATTTGCGTTGGAATAAATTATATCGACAATCTACCAAAATACCACGTTTAGTTTCCTTCTTTGCATTTGTAATATTATGAACTACATATACAGATGTTAAAACTTGTTGCTTCGATTTACTGGTAAACGTTTTATGTTTTTATTTGCCTGGTACCTTAAGCTTGGTGTACTCAGTAAGGCAAGACAGTTCTTTACTTCAAGCCACTGCATGCAACTATATAAGGCGCAAATTTGGCATCACATCCATTCAGCCTAGCAAGCAGGCGGTCCGAGGTTGTTGTTGTCTGTGAGCTACATTTTCGGCCTCCAAGGCCCCCGCCCGGGTTCACTGTAAAAGCCTTTAGGGTAGGGTCAGTAGGGGGTGTATACACCCGAGCCCAACATATGGGCCCTGTTTCGGGGTCTTCAATACGTAAATGTATTTTCCTCCTCTTCAAAAAAGGTATCACATAGAGTACTTACCGTCCTCAACTCCTAGCGGGTGCTGCCCAGTACCAGCTCCGTCCATTTGACCGTATATAACGAAGAGCGGCTCGAATCATCGACGATCAAGCTTGATTATTTGGCGTTGCTTAGAGATGAGGATTTTCTCTGCATCTTCTACCACGTATATCACGGGAGTGCTGCGAGGAGTCGTTCGGGTGGATTCCAGCATTCTCACATATATCGGTATATCTGCATTCCACCTTTTTTTTATGGAGGAGGAGGACAAACGAGCCTGCCATCTTATGTTAAGTGATCAGTGCCACTCACATTCCCTTGTAACACCAGAGGAATCACAGAAGCGTTGCTGGCGATTAAGGATAGTGAACGTGCTTTTTTTTAATGTCCCATGTCGTGTCGTCCCGGAAACATTGCACAAGGGAGCATATTCCATAGCTTGGTTGCACGTGGAAGAAAGTTCCTTGAAACCGCACTGTGGAAGAACGCCACACATTCAGGTGGTCGGGATGATATAAAACGTGCAACGAAATATACACTTGGAATTAACTTTTTTTTTATGACAGTTAGGGACGACATGAGCAGGACGTTCAGCTGATGGTATTTGATACGCCTGCACATTACAATGCAGCGCCACTCAGAATTCTTAAGAAACCCAAAAATTCTGAGCGGTACTACAATAGCGCGCGTCACTCATTTGCCCAGTAATTTCACTATCTACGGCACCCTTCAGACCGAAACACAATAATGCTTACATATTACTACTTTACGGCAGAAAAAGGCGCCGTTGCTGTAACAATAATCTTGCTGCTATCCTGTACAAAGGAGCCATCCACTGCAGTCCTTCCAGAGCAATATAAAATACGACATTACAAAGAAATAAGACCATTGACAAAGTTGATCCCTTACCAATGGCTCGTATCTCCTCGCATGCCATAAAAATGTTATTGTAATTTTTATTTTCGTATACTCAATAAGATTGCCTGATATTTTTGTTGCGTAAAACGCGGTGAATACAGCATGCACCTTATAATTGAGAGCGATAATCAAAATATCGGCGTTGCGTAGAAAGTGTCTTGTGTGTCGACCTCCGCGAGCTTTCGTTGCGACGTTGACGCACAGGTCACCGGAGCCCCGAGACCATAAATATGTCGACAGGTCGCCTCCGGTACCACTTTGTTTGTTAATATAGTGCCAATTATAATCAAAATGAACTCGCTTCGTACTTCGATTTCTTTATATATCACTGATTTGAGTACTTTTCCGTCGTGATAATGGTTATCATTATCGGTAACTTTCAATGCTAATAATTTAATGAAATTACAGCTCCAGTTGCAGGGAATGCTTTTACCTAAATACTTGATGTTATTGTTTTATAATTCGGGTCAGGGTCAAAGCCTTGCATTGCTGGATAAAATTTTCCCTTTGTAAATCATATTATGCTTCACCATGGCAAGAAGTCTGATGGTATGATATTGATTCCTTAGAGTTTTGCGAGGCTGGTGGTATGGGATGTAATAATAATAATTCTTTATTTGCATAATGTGTGTATAAAAGTTAACAAAAATACTATATGAATAAACACATCAGCCAAAAAGGGCATGCAAATTACATTAGCTCCACGTCATTGTATAATAATAAAATTCTATCATTACAGCACATAATATTTCGTTGTAACATCTACACACAATATACATGTATGACATGTATATATGTACAAAGTTAAACACTAGTGGCCTTATAAATAAAATTGGCATAAAGTTATGACTAAGCATAAACCAAGAATATGTAAAATGTTTACAAATAGAGATTTTGCTTACGAATGGTTTGTTCGGACGTGTAACGTTTCCCGCGTTTATTTGTAAGGCAGCTTGTCATCAGGAAAACTTCAGATTTATCACTGTATTGACAGTGATGTCAACTACAGCAGATACAGCACAGAAATAATTGTAATTAATTAGCTATTCATATAGTTGAGTTTTAAAAGGAGCGATATTCAACACTTCAATAGCATCGGGAAGTTTATTAAATATTTGAATACACATTGCATGCCAATTTTTAGTATACAAAGTAGAGTATAATTAGTAGCAAATGAGTAGACACCATGAAAGCACCTCAAAGGTGGAAGGAGCAGCGACTGAAGCGGCTGAAAAGCTTAGGGGAAGAAATATGCGTCCCCTGCTGATGGGTACATATTTCTTCCATTTGGAGTGGAGACTTTGGGATCGTGGAGACCGTCAGGCCGAACCCTTACTGAAGAGTTTTCCAGGCGAATTATAAATTTGACAGGTGACCCGAGATCTGGCACGTTCGTTTGCCAAAGATTACGTTTGGCCATTCAAAGAGCTTGGGCACTTTACCTGCACATTGCGACCTTAATGCGGTTTATTATTTAAAATTTTGCAGGTTCATTTTAATTGTATAGTTGGATAATAGTTTAATTTATTTTAGTATTAGTTTTTCTTTTTTGAAATGTATTTCTATATTTAGGTAATAATAAATAAGCTTACATCAATGAATACTTCTTAGTTTAATAATTATTAATATAGTTAATATGATCTAGAAAATGATATCGAAATTTCTTGTTCGCCGACTCAAACTTTCGACTTAACGCGACAATGTGGCGCACCATAAGAAGTTAAAACTATTTAGAATATCAAACCTTGCTAAATATGTAGAATACAGATATCACCTCCCATAATACTAGACGCAGATTGATTGACTACCTTCATAGTTAATGACTTAACAATATGTTAATAACTAAATTGTGACATTCATTGACGTACCATAAACTGGACTCACGTTTACGATCAAAAATTGTCTGGAGCAAATCTATTAGACGCGTAGGCAGAGTTTTCATTAGTTGTGTTTCGACCGCGCTTTGAATGCAACGCCACGCAATGACAAAATTCAGTTCAGTGGAAAAGGTGTTGGAAAAAAGTCGTTGTTTCTTCGACACCTTCAACAAATATCGTTAATGTGTACAATAACTTAACAAAGTATATACTAAAACCTTCCTCGAGAACCACGCTATCCATTGGTGAATACAGCATGAAAATCGATATAGTAGTTTATGAGTTTATCGTGAACAGACAGACAGAGAGACGCGGCGGCGGACTTTGTTTTATAATATGTCGTGGTAAAATAAAATGGTATTCGTAAAGTCGTGACCTTAATAAGGTGAAGGTGATAAATCGGAAATAATAACATTTTGACATATTTGACAACAATTTTAATTAATAACTATACGTCTACACAAAACTTGAAATCACTTATGATACATCTTTTTAATCTTAATAAGCTATGAATATTTATGATGTGCAAATGTTCAAAACATAGCCAATATTGCAGAAGTAAAGTAGGTGTCTGGTAGAGAGATAATTCCCACGGTGTGCGGAGTACGCCTCGCCAGTCACCACTCAAAGTTTCACGACCACTCCCCACTACATCTAGCGGTCGTCTATCAAGCTTATCTGTTAAAAATATCGCGTCATATTGTTCGCTCTATGAATTAAGCAACTTTCCACAACACGAGCGCACACTATCCGCGCGTTATCTAAAGCAGCAATAAATCATTTGTATAAAAATTACGAAACACATGTCACTTATTTCGCTTCAATATGCAAAATAGTAAAGATCGTCGAGATAAATAGGTTTGACTCAATGGATGTATTGCCGCCTTGTAAGAAGTTGCATCGCCAATACATCACTTATTATTACTGTAATATAAGGCATACAATTGTGTAATAATAAAGTTTTTTATAGCGTTTTGATTATGAGAATAAGATTTACTAAACGGTCTCATTGCCTTAGTTGACAGTTTGAAGTTTAGAATGGGGATGCAAGTAAATTATAGATAGTTATAATCTTCTGAGGGACGTTGTTCTGTAGGTAATAAATAAATTCTGTTTTTTATAAATTTGTCGACAATATTTTATGATATCAAGAATAGTTTCGTAAAATATGCACCCTGTTGTTATAATGAAACTATTTCACAGCAGAACTGTCAAACCATGCGTCACAAAATTCTCTCGTATAAAATATGTCCATACAAAACAAATGTTCGAAATAAAATTAATTATGGTTCCCAAATCGAAATAGAAACAATGCTATCTCTCAAGTTGGGCTAAACTCCATGAGATAATCCCCATGATAATCCGTTTATTAGTTTAGGAGTTCACTGTAAACTAACATTAGGACACTGGATTTATATATATTAAGATACATTTTACTTATCTTATAGATCATTTTGTGTTTCTGCACATCAAAAAAATTGCGAATGGAGATTTGAATTACAGTAGACATAATTAATTTTAATTTTAATTTTTTTGATTAATTTTTTATGTCAAAAAATCTTTTCTATTCTACGATAAACGCATGACGATCGCAATATTAGGTGGTTTTTGTTTACTCCTCATGCATCAAGGAGGTTTTAATCAAAATATTTTTGGGTGAATTTTTGTATGTAATGACTATTTTTTTAAACGGAAAAGGAGGAGCGTGCGGGTAACCTGATTTTACATCGTTAATACTATAAATATATTAATAAAAAAAAATAATATACGTTTAATCTAAGTAATAATAAATTAAAACTATTATAAATAGATTATTGATAGATAAAATGTTGTCATGAGTCATGAATGGCTAAAGTAATAGAAGTCGTTGTCTTACTATATCCAAAAAAAAGCTGCCAATGAACATATCTGCATTTTTTATATTGAAATTGAAAGAAATGGGTTCTTATAGTGATCTATTAATTATATTAATTTTTGTGATCTTTTGATACAAGCGCGGAAAGTATATTATTTCTTCACGAGTCACGGTTTGTTGACCCAAGAGAATGAAAGTGTACGAGCATATGACCGGCCACGTCATTACCATTAGGTACATCTGCGAGTATAGAAATATTATGTTTTTTGTGTTTTTTTTTAAATACCAATTGGTAGTAGTAAATGTGTCCCACACGAATATAATACGCTCAAAGCAAATATCGATATGTATCGACACCACACTGGGTCAACGACACAACCTCATGCTTTTTCATTATTTTAATATGTTTAAAATTTGAAATCTCATTTAAAAATAAAATTGCAATTACAATATAAAATTTGGGTTGGACTTAGTATACCGTAGCACGAATTAGGATGTAAAAAATACTCTAGTTGATAGAGCTTTAGTCCACGATTATAATTATACCACTCTTATTACAAGGAAGTGCACCGTTTTCAAGAAAAAAATATCTAACCTAAAAAGGGTAAATCAGGTAAATAAAATTGTAGATGAGCGCTGTCATGGCGCTGGGAGCCTAATAACTGTCAATTATGAATGAAAAACAGTAAAATGATACGTAGAAAATAGTGGAATGGAAAATGGGACAGACTAGACGGCTTCATCAATTATAATTTTAGACTAAAAAGGCTAGAACGCAGAGTTGGTAAAGCCAGTAAAAGTTTCTTATATTTCCTTCAATGTTTATTCCGTTTTCCTATAATATTTATACTTTATTCCGTTTCCATCACAGTTTCGTGAATGTTCCTGTGTTCTGTGGTTTATTTTCGTGTTTTACCCGTTTAGAGGATGGAATTTTTTTTCGTTATTTTCTTGAAGCCTGTGTATTACCTTGTTATAAGATTAGTCGCACTATAATCGTGGACCAAAACTCTATCAATTGTAATATTTTTACCTCAGAATTCGTGCTACGGGATACTAAATTTTAAACTCAAATCTTCCAAGAGTTAAAAGAGTTAATTATTCGTGTACAGAAGATACATCAATTTTTGAAAACAGTTAATTCCTACATACATCTACGATGGTCTAATCTTCTACATTGAAAAAAAAAACAGAAATTTTATCGGTAGGCACATTAACATACCATCATCATCATCATCATAAGCCGGAAGACATCCACTACTCGATAAAGGCTTCCCCCGAAGATTTCCATGATGATCCTGCGCTGCCCTCATCCAACGTATTCCGGCGATCTTGACCAGATCGTCGGTCCATCTTGTTAGGGGCATACCAACACTACGTCTTCCGGTACGTGGTCGCCATTCGAGGACTTTACTGCCCCAACGGTCATCTGTCCATCGAACTACTCGTATGTGCACTGCCCACTGCCACTTCAGTTTCGCAATCATTTGGGCTATGTCAGTACCTTTGGTTTTCCTACGGATCTGCTCATTTCTGATTCGATCCGAATTCCGACATTAACATATAGATTTTTCGATTCTGAAAGTGTCATTTGGTAAGTAGAAACTGATGTAAAGTTTTTGAAGTTATACTTATTTAGGCGCGTTATGAGAAAATGATGAAAGTAAAATTTTAAGATACGCGCGCATCACTAACATAAAAGTAACAACGTAAGTAAACGGTTGAAGTTTTTTTTTTTTTTTTTTTCTTCTTTTGGCAATAGCGTTTACTTTTTGCCAATAACGTAAATTAAAAGATTGGGAAACTAAGATAAAAAAGGATACGGAACACGGGAAAGGATCAGATAAGTAGAAAGAGGATTGAAACGGATATTAAAAATTTCATAAATATACATATATACTTGCTACTTACACAACATTACAAATATTTAAACTTTGATATGATTCTGAAGAATGAAAGATGACAATATTTCATAAAATTTACATGGATACATAATTAGAGAGGATATACAGGTAGGAAAAGGAACATTAAGAGATATTAGATCAGTCAGGAATGAGGAGCGGTCGTATAGAGAACATGAAAAGAAAATGTGATCTAGATCACATTTATCGGATTCACATTCACACATGTCAGTAGATACAATGCCTAATCTGTTAAGATGAACAGGAGTGCAAACATGACCCAAACGCATTCTTATGATAGAAGAACATACTAACTTATTGCATTTGGCACGGAAAAACCATGGTTTAAATGAAATAAGTGGCTGAAGGTTAAAATATTTCCTGCCTTTTGATTGACCAGTTTCAGTCCAAAGTCTATTCCAACAATCCTGAAGGTGAACTATAGGAAGAGCACCTAGATCCTGGCAAAAAACTTTATAAGGGAAAATGTCGCCATCGACCACGGCTTCATTAGCTAGTTGGTCTGCTTTTATATTACCAGGAATGTCGCTATGGCTGGGGATCCATACAAACAACACAGAAAGACCAAAGTGATTGCATTTATTTAATAGATTTCTTAATTCTATGACAACAGAAGAAATGTTTTTTGATTTAAATGGGAACCTATTGAGAGACTGTAAGGCACTTTTTGAATCAGAGAAAATTATTGTTTTTGGAAGTTTAAATAGAATAATATATTCAATAGCCTTAAAAATACCATAACATTCCCCAGTAAACACCGATGTTTCCGGAGGTAGTTTAATTTTCTGCGATATTTTAAATTGAGCGTGATAGACACCTACACCAACGGGATCCGAGGAGGAATGTTTAGACGCGTCTGTGTACATATGATGGTAATCAACCCAAACAGTATTTTTAAGAAGATTAAACGAAAAATTTGTACTAATATCGTGCTTATTTAAATCTGAGTTAAAATTAATTTCTGGAAGCAACATTAATGCTTCAAAGCTAGTACTGAAAAGAGGATAATTAATGGATTGATGAATAGGAGCTTTTATGTTGATAAATTTCTTAAAACTATTGATTAGACAAGGTGGTTTTTTATTTGACCAATATGCAGATGAATCTATATAATGAGAAAGTTTCTGAAGTTTGTTATAAAGAGAGTGGTTAAGAAACTGAAAAGATCGGAATATAAATTTGTCTGCTAAATATTGACGACGTAGATGTAGTGGAGGATCACCACATTCTACTTGAAGAGCATTGATAGGACTTGACCGCATAGCACCAGAAACTACTCGTAAAGCTTTGGACTGTATGAGATCTAGTTTTTTAAATGCCTTAACACTACCAGGCTCCAGCAAGAATGTACCATAATCTAATATACTTCTTATAAGAGCATTATATAACAATTTCATGCAAAAAGGGTGCGCACCCCACCAAACACCTGACAGACATCTTAAAATATTAAGAGTACGCTCACATTTAGCATTTAGGTAATCACAATGTGGGATACCAGTTAGTTTCGAATCTAAGACAATTCCCAAAAACTTAACATTATCTTTAACTGGAATCTGATAACCCTCATAAAATATAGAAATAGGAGGAGGAGTTCTTGATCTCGTGAATAAAACTATTGTACTTTTTTCAGGTGATAGATCAAGGCCATTTAAGTCCAACCAAGTTTTTAAATTTATCAGCGGTTGTGTTATAGAAGAACTAGCTTTTTCAATAGAAATATCACGACAGTAAATTAATAGATCATCAGCATACTGAAGAACATTTACACAATTAAGTGATGATTTTAAATCGTGTGTATAAATATTATACAATATTGGGCTAAGTACTGATCCCTGGGGGAGGCCCTTTGAAACAAGTCGAGTAATTGACTTCCTGTCATCTAGTTTCAGGATTATGTATCTTTCGGAAAGCATGTTTATGATAAAATTTGTTAATAGCAGAGGTATATTAAGTTGTAAAAGCTTACTCTTTAAAATACTTATTACGACATTATCATAGGCACAATTTATATCTAAGAACGCAGCTATTACTGATTTATTATTTGAAAATGATAATTGAATATCAGAAATGAATATACTTAAGCTATCAATAGTACTTTTCCCACGTCTGAAACCGAATTGGGATTCACATAATAGACCGTTATGCTCAACAAACCATTCTAAACGATTTTTTATAAGATGTTCTGTAATTTTCATCAAAACAGAAGAAAGTGCGATTGGGCGATAGGCAGAATGGTCTGAAGAACACCTATTAGTTTTCAGTACGGGAATTATTTCTTGACGTTTCCACGTGGAGGGGATGTTACCAGATGTCACTATGGAATTTATAAGAGATAAATAATAAAATAAAGCATCATCATCTAAATGAGAGATAAAGGAATACGGAATACCGTCCAGTCCAGGAGCAGAATCCTTAACATGAGACAATACACCTTTTAGTTCAGTGAGAGAAAATATACTGTTTAAACCAAAACAGTTATCATTATTTATATTTATTACAGGGTAACCAATTATTAAGTCTTCAGGAACGAAAGGTGGAGCCAATTTATCTAAAAAGCTATTAACTAAATGAAAAGGGATTGATTTTGGAGATGAATCTTTGTATGCAGATCTAAACCTTCTTATATTTTGCCATACAAGAGATGGTTTGACATCAGGTGATATTGAATAGCAGAAATTTTTCCAGCCATCAAATTTCTTTTTCTTTAGAAATTTTGAAGTTTCTGACATACTCTTTGTAAGAATTTCAAAATTCTCATCAGTGGAACATTGACAGTATGTAATTTCAGCATATTTTCTTCTCTTTACTGCCTCAGTACATTCGTTATCCCACCAAGGAGGAGAAGGAATAAAACCCAAAGAGCTATTTTTACTTGGAAATATCTCATTGGCAACCTCAATAAAGATTCTTGCTAAAAAATCTGCACACTGAGATTCTGTACCTGGATTAATTTTTGGAAGTGTAATAATTTTGTTTTTTATTAGATCTTTATATAAATCCCAATCAACATCATTAAGCTTATATTTTAAACGAGGAGAATAAGTATTATGTAATACTTTATTGTTATTATTGCAGGTTGGAAATGATAATAATAGTGGGAAGTGATCACTACCAAAAGTAGATCGTAATGGATCCCAGGACAAAGAAGAAGCAAGATTAGGTGTAGTGACTGTTAAATCTGGAGCACTTGGGCCCTCGTCAGGATGAGAACGTCGTGTAGGACGACCATCATTTAATATACACAAATTCACTGAATCAAATATATCTATTAATGTGTTACCATAACTATTAGAAGATAAGTAACCCCAGGATTCATGGCGACAGTTAAAATCACCAAGGATCATAAAAGGCTTCGGAAGAATGGAAATAATATCTTTAATTTCATTTAAGATTGCAGAAGAAGGATGAGGTATATAAATAGATACATAACAGATATTTTCAACTAAAGCAGCAATAATAGAAAAATCATTACTGTGAGAAGGAATAGAGAAGAGAGAAAAGGAAAGAGGGTGTTTCACAAGCATGGCTACTCCACCATGCCCATCCACACGATCTTCTCTGAGACATGAATAACCACGAATCTTAAATAAAGATCCTGGTTTCAACCATGTCTCTTGAAGAGCACAGATATAAGGTTTATATTTATTTAATAAATAAATAAGATCACTTTTTTTAGGAGTGATGCTTTGACAATTCCATTGAAGAACTTTGTCCATTATTTGGTTTATAAATTTGAGTAATTGCAGAAACTAATAAGGCAGCGTTGGACGGTGAAAATTCATTCGATTGACTAAGAGATTTTATAAGAGAAATAATTAAATCAATTATTGAGGATTCCAAAGGATTTTCATTTTCTTTGTTAATTAATGCACATCCATTAGAGGGTTGGGGAATATTAAAATCCCTTAAAATTTCTTGGTGAGCAGATTTGTCATATCCTTTGCTAAGTGTAGGTGGAGGCTTTGGTTTAACAAAAACAGTTTTTTTATATGAAGTATTGTTTATAGCTTTAGGTGTTGAATGTTGATGCTGGGTTGGAAAAGTATTAGGAGTGATGTTAGGTGATGAGAGTAATGTATCTGCATATGAAATTCGAGAGACAGATGGATGTATCTTTGAAGCTTCTGAATAGGAAATACAGTTTTTAGCCATTGATTCCTTTATAGCTCCTTGTCTTTCATATTCTAAACATTTTTTATCAGTTGCAATATGGGAACCTTTACATAAACAACAAGATATAAAATCATCTTGAACAGAGCAGTTATCACCACTATGTCCTTGACCACATCTAAAACATCTTGGTTTAGATCTGCATTGAGATTTCACATGACCAAACCGACAACAATTGTAGCATTGAATAGTAGGATATATATACAAGTCTACAGTAAGAGAAGTGTAGCACATATATACTCGTTTAGGCAAAAACTGTCCATCAAAAGTAAATACCACAGACTCAGTACATTTAAGATGGTTTTGTCCATCAATCATCATCTTTCGTTATATTCTCCTAATTTTTATGATTGGACCACAGCCAATAGGAACAGAAACATTATCTTTTATTTCCTCTTCAGACCACTCAGCTGGTACTCCTCTGACTATTCCTATTCTACTCACAGAAAATGATGGAATAAAAGCCTTATATTTTTCATTTTCAAAATTTTTGTTTTCAACAAAGTCATTTGCATCTTGGTACTTAGAAAAAGAAATAGATAACCTATTCCGGCCTATCCTTTTTAAACTTCCATTCACAATATTTTTAATAGAATTTCTTTTGAGAAAACGACCAAATGTAACTGGATGTAAAGTAACATTATCATCGGGAGATGAATACTGTTTCTGAATGTGTACAACAAAAGGAGCAGCATCTAATGAGTTATATAACAGCCTTGCAACAGGGGGCTGTGGCTGTTGTGGAGTGTCTGTGTTATTTTTTTGTATTGTCTCTACTACTATAGAAGAATTATTGCAGGAATCGACTTTGGAAAGAATTTGTTTGTCAGTAATGTCTACACATTTGCAATCACTTTCCTTAATATCTTTCTTATCACCACGGTGTTTTCGTCGTCTTTTATTACAGTGTCTGCATATTCTGGGTCGAGCTGACACTCTTTTACGGCCACTAGATGTCTGAGACACAAAACCATCTGTATCCATAGTGCTACCTTCGTCATTATTAGAAATTGTCACTACATGACCTATATCAGGGGCTGTCCCCCCAGGATCATCCGGGGGGTCCATCATATTATAGAAAAGTGAAGAAAAGAAGACTTACCAATAGGATGAAATTTACACAAATTAACACTTTAATAAAAACTAACTACTAAAATATATACAAACTACAACTTATCTGATCAAAATATCTAAATATTTACATGAAATTTAAAAATAAAATGAAAAATTATTAAAATTACGTGCGACCGATCTTAAGTTTCCCGCCCTTTCACGGTTGAAGTTGGTTCCTAAAGTTTTCTGACGTTTGCCACATTCGTTATTTTTTTTTAAGTTTCTTCGTCCATTATTAGGACAGGCAAAGGGTTCAAGCCCTTACAGCCGTATTCTTCATTTAATAATTAATTGTCAAAGCCATCGTTGTAAGATTTAACAATATTGCTCTTTCTACAAACGTACAATAGCACGAGGAATAAATAATTTTAAAGATTTTTACTGTGTTTTTGCTTTGGCCTACCAAAGAATTATAACTTCTTGCGTGCATACATAAGTACACACACACTGTTTTTGTAAGAATACACATCCAATATATATGAGACAGTAGCAAGGTGCAAGCATTTAATACGGAAAACAAAATAAACTCAAGATTCCAATAATATGCAAATTTATTGCAGTATATAATTACTTTTCTTCTTAATAACAATAATCGTAGTGTAAATTACGTCCAGGCAGCCTTAATGCCCTAGATGCTTGGAGCATTGGTTCATGACCCTTAAAACTGATTTATGTCTGCAATAAATACATTTTTTGAAAGTAACAGCGCGATAATAACTCCATTAATTTTGATTAATGACAGTTTCTCAAAAGTATTTCAAGTCTTAATTTAATCATGAACAAAGCCGAACTTGTCCCTCCATGGACGAACCATTTATACATTTAATTAACCATTTTAATTGAATTTGGAACATTTTATATAAAAAAACAAGTCCAGTCCGTGTCTGTTTTAACGGCTATTACTTTTGTGATAATTGTTCCAGTCTTCAAATCGTTAGTTTGAGCTGCAGCTGGAGATTCTAGTTGAATTATTTATTTCACTACTCACATTAATGATTGGTCTCCGCTACGCTCCAACTAGATAGCGCAGGCATATTCGTAAAGTGCGGCATCTAATACTACTCCCGTAGGCGTACTCGAGCCATTCTCGTGTGGTCTTGTGGCGAACAATGTGTAACGTTTACGTGTCACTATGCCATGTTCTGTCAAACTTTTGATTAATTTCAATGTAAAATAACATGAACCGTATGTTACAAAATTTTTAAAATGCCATTGAGTGTCAAGATGACACGCACACAAGCATCTAATAGTTTCCGTAATAAAAAAGCTAGGTCCTAGGTAGTGCAGTATCAAGTTGGATCGAGTTGAGAATTGAGAAAAAAACAAAGAATGTGCAAAATGTTGACTATATTGCTGACAACACTGTCAATACAATGATAATGGCCTTGCAGCCCGTGCCACTAAATAAATAAAAAAAAAATGGAAATTCTGTCGTTTTTCGAATGTCTAGCACCAAATTGCACATAAACGCGGGAAACTTCACACGTCCTAATAAACCAATCAAATGCAAAATGTCCCTTTCTAAACATTCTGCATATTCTTGGTTTGTTCTCAGGTACAACTTAATGATAAGTTTATCGGTAAGGCCGATAAATTACAAATTATTCATATAAAATTACGTAATAGAAACCTATTGCTATTGCAAAATAATTTACGTTAAATTAGAATTGTATGCAAAACAATAGGAGAGCGAGTTAATGTTAAATATTCGTGCCGAAACTAGCAATTTCTAAGCAGTAAGAAGTAAGTTCCGTAAGCTTATCGTACGCTACCCGTTCCGCGGACACATTCAGCGAATTTGCAATGCGCGATATCCAGCATTACCATAAACAGTACTAGCGACTGAGAGCACGGCGTCTATCGCGCTAAGACATATAAATTATTCAAAATAAAGTATCGCTTAACCTCTGACCCGCTGCCGGGAGCCGCACGCTCTGAGAGACCTTCGCTTTTGTCTATAACAACTCCTTTATTCTCGAAATTGTCTGAGACGAGTTCCTATGCTTCATTTTAACTCTGATTCAAGTTTGGTTGGTTTTGTCATAGTAGATTCAAGTTTTTCAAATTTATTTTGACATTGATCATAATTTGGTTGGTTTGTCTGAATCGAGTTACCATGTTTCATTTTAACTTTGTTTTACTTTGGTTTATTCATCTCAGGTTACTATGCTTTATTTTAACTCTGATTCAAGCTCCTTTGCACAGGAAGCCGGCTAGATTAGTTGTACCACAACGTCGCCTATTTCTGTTACACATTACTGTTTCGGTATGAAGGGCGCCGTAGCTTGCGAAATTACTAGGCAAATGAATGTTAACATCTTATGTCTCAAGGTGAAAAGCGCAAGTGTAGTGCCGCTCAAAATTTTTGGGTATTTCAGCAAACCTGAGCGGCACTGCATTGTAATGGGTAGGAAGTATCAATTACCATCAGCTGAATGTCCTGCTCGTTTCATCCCTTATTTTCATGAAAAAAATTTTGGTTGGTTGGTCCTAGTAGATTCGAGTTTTACAAATTTATTTTGACATTGATCATAAGTTGGTTGGTTTGTCTGAATCGAGTTATTATGTTCTATTTTAACTTTGTTTTATTTTGGTTTGTTTATCTCAAGTTAATATGCTTTATTTTAACACTGATTTGAATTTAATTGATTTGTCTGTATCAAGTTCCAATACTTTATTTAAACATTGATCCTAATTTATTTGGTTTGTCTGAATCAAGTGTCATGCTTTATTTTGACATTGATTTGAATTTGGTTGGTCAACCTGAGTCGAGTTTCTATACTTTATCTTATAATTTAGTTTGGTTGGTTTGTTTTAAATATTTATTTAACTACATATATAGGTTTCGATGATTATTTTGGTAAGTTATCAGTTATTTATTTTTCACGACATCAAATAAATTACTAATGTTTATGTACTTAACAAAGCACTATAAATTAAATTAAAATGTTTTTTTGGTTTCCCTTGGCAGATTCTGCAATTCATTTTAATTTAAATTTATGTTCAATGTGTAATCCGGAGTTTATCGCAATCTTGCTGCTTTTCTTCAGCTTAAATTTGGTTGGATTACCTCAGTTGAGCATCTGTACTTGTTTTTAAAATATATTCTTTTGTTTAGTTTTTTGTGTAAACTGCATATTGTTATCAAATGTTTTGTTTATATCACTATAGTTGCTATATAAAATATACCAATATTTTCTTATAATTATAATCAGCCGGAAGACGTCTACTGTTCGACATAGACCTCCCAGCGATCTTGGCCAGATCATCGCTTCATCTTGTGGGAGGTCTACCAACACTGCGTCTTCTGGTACGTGGTCGCCATTAGAGGTCTCTTCTGACCCACCGGCCATCTGTTCGTCGAGCTATTTGCCACTGCCACTTCAGTTTCGCAATCGGGCTTTGTCGGTGACTTTGGTTCTTCTACGGATCTCTTCATTTCGATGATTCGATCTCACAGGGAAACTCCGAGCATAGCCCTCTCGTAATAATAAGATTTTCTTAAGATAAAGTAATATTTATTAAGAAAGTTTTTTATCATGCATCGAAACGACGGTATATCGCTTCGGTTACTTGCCACGAAAGTGGAGCCCTCGGTAATAGCAAATCTAAAATATATATCAGGAAAAGTTTAAATGCATTAAAGTATTTACGATTAATTATACCTTATTTTATTACCAGGTCTTATGAGACGTTAACAATGAACATAAGTCTTTATCTTTACAATTTTCCAGTTTACTTATAATCTCTGCATATCATTCAATTAATTAATTCAAGGTGATATTTAAATTATTTGAAAAAGATATCATATGGAATGTTACTCACCCAAGAGGCGCCGATTTGATCCCCACCGCCATCAATATTTTTACTTTTTTTTCAATTCGTATGTTGATCATGCTCACTTAAATGTCACTGCTGCTTATGTTGGCGACGTGGGACAAGTCGTTCCCTTCCCTAAAACATGGTCGAGGGAGGCGATGGCTGGCCCATGCGTCATGCTCGTGAACGGGCGCTACTTGTGGGGGCAAGATGATCCTGTTACCAGAAACTTTGCTTCTAAGAATTAAAGTTATTTATATATTATATTACAGGTATATTATAACAAATAAATTTATTATATAAATATATTTATTTATTTATTGCGTGTGTGGATTGATACTGTACTCAATAATTCTTGTTTTTACGTATTCATGTACATTTTTTACTTACTCGTGTAAGACATTGAGTATTTGCCATTTGAGTATTTTTATTGGGTCACTTTACATAATATATTGTAACTGAAATTATGAGTAAAATGTTGAAGCTGTAAATGTTGATTTAAAAGAGTGGGAATTAGTTTCTTGCCTCTTCTTCACATTACAGTTCAATCCGTTCCAAAATGGCGGTAATTAAGTGTCATTTCCTTGACCTAGATGAATAAAGTAATTTTGATTTGATTTTGGATTTTAATAATGTATGTTTAATGATAATGAAAGAAAGACTATCATCTATAGTCAGAGCGCGTATCCTCAGATATTTCGGACATATCACGCGACGTGGAGAGCATGCCATAGAGAGACTTCTTGTACAGGGAAGGGTCAACGGCAGTAGGTCAACAGGACGCTCCCCTATGCGCTGGAGAGACCAGATCAAAGCCCTAACCAACACTCACTACAACACATGTGACAAAGAAGCAACAGCCAGGGATAACTGGCGTAGAATCATTCGTCGTCCGACGTGACCACGACTGCTCTGTCAAGAGTAATCCGGCGAAGAAGAAGAATGTTTAATGAGCCAAACTTAAAGAGGTAACTCACTGGCCCAGCAGGATTGACGAAAAATACAGCAAAAAAACACTGCATTAATCCAGTTACAGGTCTTCCATTTGGTAAACACGTTGACCAACCAGATAGATACAAAGGTGAAGGACTGTTTACGATATGTTTTACTTGTCAATGGAAAGTCAAAAAATAATTAACAGGTTATAAATCAGTTTCAAGTTGACAACAGAATTGTAAATATAAATATTGAAGTGTCTGTATATAATGTCAAATTAACAGCTTTTCACTAATTGCATATAATTGTTAACACGGAACTCATATCGTAAAACTAGACGCTTACAAGTTTTGAATGGCTTTTTGTTTGCTTCGGCTACACTCCGAAACGCCTGCACCGATTTTGATAGGGCTTTCTTTCCCTGGCAAGCATCTCATGTCATCATAATGATCTTTTACTTATAATATTATATCAGATAAGACAGAGTTCTGTACAGCAAATTAAAACATGCCTGAAGCTCTTTTCAGTCTAAGCTATACAGGGTGGTTTTTTGAGTAGGGCGGTGATGGCCAAGTCGGAAACTACGAGACTTAGAGAAAAGTCGTGGAAGGAGTCATTGCCTTCGATTTATAAGAAACCAACAACTGCATATTAAGTTACACAAAATTTCGTGAACTTTTAAAGGAAATCGACCCAAATGATTGAAAAAAAAAATATCTGTATTATTGAACCAATCGATTCTGTTGCTGATAAGGATCACACTTTGGAAAGATATGTTTAATAAATTAATGTAATTAATATTAGAGAGACGTATTAACTTATGCATCAGAGTCAACAGACACCATTTTAAACAACTTATTAGTCAGGTAAAATTGAGATATGAAAAGCAATTTCTATTTTTTTTCTATTTGCTTTCATTTTTAGTAATACATATCTTTGCAAAGATTGATCCTTATCAGCAACAAAGTCCATTGATCGAATAATACAGGGTGCATTCTTTTTAAAAAACCATTTGGGTCGATTTCCGTCAAAAGTTCAAGAAATTTTGAAAAACTAAATATGCAGTTGTTGGTTTGTTTGTGTTTGTGTTGTGTGCAATGTTTTCCTACTTGGATTGGTACGAATGGCCCGATTAGATGGCCGGCCAGATCCCCTGACCTTACGTCTACCATTAGATTTTTTTCTTTTGGGCATACGTGAAAGATATGCTATACAAAAAGCGTCACGAGAACGTGGCGAGTTATAAACAGAATTGTGCCATATCATATCGAGTATTCACCATAAAATGATAAGAAAATCAACAGGCAGTGGACTCATTAAAATATTGGCGATTTGCATAATACAAGAGGGATCACATTTTGAGCATTTAATTAATTAATTTACAAAAAAATACCCACTTAATTGACTACTTTCTTTTAAAATACTATGTTACTTAAGAAGAGTTATTAGTTTTTGGCCATTCTTTCGATTGGCATCATAAGACTAGGGGTTTATTTTTACATTTAAGTCGGTTCGATTCCCAGACGAGGCAAAAAATTTTTAGAAATTTTTGTATGCAGAATTACTAACTCTTAAAAATAACATAAAGTCTTCTTTCAGTAAAATAGCCTATCTTCGATATTTAAGGTACTTTCCTTTCATGTCCCATAACTTTGGGACATCCTGTATAATATAGCATTAGGTCCTTATTTGCTATACTACCTAGTCTTGCCATAAATACTGAAACAAAGAAAATGAAAAAAATTCCATTGCAAATAACATTTAATACTTTTAAAGTGTGTTTGTTTAATACATAAATATGAAACAATTTAAAATATAAGCAGCTTATTCGAAGTGGTCTCCATTGGCTGCAATACAGTGCTTTAAACGTTGAGGCCAGTTATCAATAGAAGCACGCACTCTTTCTATGGGAAAATTCTTCACTGCTAATCGTACGGATTGTTTTGGTAACAAAAGTTTTCTGTGATCTCCCTTTGCGTACCGCTTCAGTAGTTGATTCGATTTTACCACCCTATTCTTCTTTAAAGGATCAGTTAAGGAATGACCAGTAGGTCTCTTATAGGCTGCAAGTCCTATGTCACCTTTTAAAATACGCGACATGGTTTAGGTGCTATCTTCATCTCCCGAAATAAAATCTTTTGCTTTCGGAGAGGATTTCTTCGAAATCTTTCTATTACTGCTTTCACCTCTTTGGTTGGTTCTCCTTATCACCCCACTCGATTTAATATCGCAAAATATTGTACAATGTATTGACGCCAAAATGAGAAAACTCAATGAACAATCATAAAAAATGACAGATTCCAAATTAAAATCTCAAATTTTGTTTATTTTTAATTATTACAGTATTTATGGCCATACAAAGTATATATCACATTAGTATAGCGTAGTCTGAAAAGTTCTTGATTAATATGTTCATTTTACCTATACGATTAAAGTCGTGGACTGCTATATGTATGCTGCTGCTAGATCTAACAACGGACTGTGAAAAAAAAAAGAAACGGAAGATGAAAAGTATTTCTATGAGGCCAGTATATGGACAATGTTTTGTTCAATTTAAGGTAGTGTCGTCTACAAATATTTTTACGTATTTTTCTTTTATTTCTTGGTTGCAGATTATGTTACCTCTAAATTAGATTATGCATAAGTTAATGATTACTTTAATTACTACAATTTCCGATGCTAGTATGCAAATATCTTCAATAAACTATTCCGTGTCAGTTGCCCGTCAAAAGTTGCTCTAGATTTGAAGGTGAATCTGGCAATTAAGATGGTTGATTAATTATACCACCTATATTTTAAACTTATTTATTGTACACCTAAATTAGATTCATTAGTTACATTAATATATTCAATATTTCATAATGATTATTAATAATTTTTATAATATTTCTTTACGAGCGATGACGACGGCTAAGCTTCATTCGTTGTTAGTTTAAATAACTTAACAGCTTACTTTGAATCTGAAGTACTTTGGCCATTTTCCAATACAACCTTACATGATTTTTAAGATTTAGTTTAATTTAGTAAAAAAAAATGTATTTGAATACAGCTTTTTTACAGTTTGCTGCCGGCCTTTTAGGAAGGATTTATGCGCTTTTTTTTTAAGGTACCCATGTCGTATCGTCCTGAAAACACCTTAAAACCAGCAACGCATCTCTTGACACCTGTTGTTGCAGATGTCTATGGGCGGTTGCCTCACCAATCCCCATCCCGGTAGCCTCTTGCCCCCTTTTATATTAAAATGATATAATCATTTGTGACGTGTCATGCAATGGTGGCATACGGCGGCAGGTATCAGGTCAAAAAGCTCTTCAGAACTCCCCGTGATAAATGCCGTAGAAGAGACACAATGAAGCGATGTCTCTACGCAACGCCCAGTGATCCAGCCGTTCACAAAGGACTGGATTGCCGATAATCCAAGCCGAATGCGAATTCAAATTAAAATATTTTACCTGATACTATGTTGTATACAGCATTTGAGGATCCTGCGTGGAATCTTTCGAGAGTTCTGACGCACCAAGTAACGCGAGCCGCTTTTTGCTCTGCACAGAACAAATGCGGTATCATCGGGAAAACAACTTTTTTACACCTAATGGTTCATGCAAGATTATTTGTATTTGACTCATGCCAATCTCTAAAGTTGCCTGAATTTCGCGGTATGTCACATGTCGATCTTCCTCAATCAGCTTACGCACAGCATCAACGTTTTCTTTGGTGAATGCAGTTTTTGGACGACCTTAACGGGGATCATCACTGAGCTTGACACGTCCACGTTGAAATTCAACAAACCAGCGATAAATTGTGGTCTTGGATGGGGCTTTATCACCAAATGCAGAAATCATCCGGTCAACACACTGTTCTTGTGTTAAACCACTTCGAAAGTCATAAAAAATCATCGCATCGCAATCATAGAGTTTTCTCGAGTCAATTCCATTTTCTCAACGACTAAACAAGTTTGACAAGACCTTGTGACAAGACCGAGAATATTTTTTTAAATAAACAAATGGTATTCGATTTTTAAAACCAAGGAGTTTTCAATTAAAAAGATTTTAATATGACAGGAACAGTGGAAATATTCCATTCCCGATACTTTTAGTGCAGCCTATGTAGGATTCAAAAAACTATCACCCATTCAAAATAAACTGCCTCAGATCTGAGAAGAACGGGTGCAAGAAACTCAGTGATTTTTTTTTTATAAAAATATGGATTACTGTAATATCGTCAATAAACATTTACAATTAAAAAGCCTGTGGGAGTCGGCTTCATTCCCAGTCTGTGGTATCATTAAGAAAATCATTTATGTTATAATAACCTTTCCCACACAAACGTTTTTTAACAATTCTTAAAATTTCGTAACACATTTGTTTTGTACATTTTCTGGGATCTTTATTTTTACAATATGTAAAAAAATAACTCGAATTCACCGAGCAGTAGGCATAACAAGTTTATGTTTGTTCTTCGTGTTAACATTATGATTGTCACAGTTTCTAGCAAATTCCTCAATGTACTTATGAACATAGAAACATTATCAAGAACAGTCAAAATGTTTATTTCTTTAAATTTTTACAGGACATAATACTACGAAAATAACTAAAGAATACTAGTCGCGCCGTATCTATGTACCAATATAGCGATAGAATTTGGTGGTTTTTAAGAACCCTAAGCGGCACTGCATTCTATTGATAAGGGCTAATATTACTAACCATCTACTGAACAATAGTCTTGACACTTTTTCTAATTAAAAAATACTAGTGGGAGGCTCCTTTGCACCGGATGCCGGCTAGATTATGGGTACCACAACGGTGCATATTTCTGCCATGAAGCAGTAATGTGCAAGCATTATTGTGTTTCGGTTTGAAGGGCGCCGTAGCTATTAAAATTACTGGGCAAATGAGTTTTAGTTAGCAGTTTTAGTTCCGCTTAGAATCATTGGGTTTTTCAATAATCTTAAGCGGCACTGCATTTTAATACGCAGTGCGTATCAATTACCATCAGCTGAACGTCCTACACGCCCTTATTTTCATAAAAAAAAGAACAATAAGTATAACATTTGGAGACTTGCAAAACTATGCAACGTTACAGCGGTGATCGAACTCACAACAAGGCGCGTGAATTCAATGTAAAAACATTACAATTAAGTTCATAAAGAATGTTGTTAGGAAAGAAGACGCATGAGCTTACACAGCCGGCTGGAACGACAGGTCGCCTATTTACTCAACAGCTTTCGCAAAGCGTCCCATTAAGGATAACAGTACTAAATAATTACTGCAACGTGCCTTTCTATTTCTATGTGCGCGTGCGCATCCACCTGCTTCTGATCCCTGCAATTATTTACGATGCATGAATGCGACGCGACACAACGGCTGCCTGTCTCTAGGACGTAGGACAAAGAACGGGCATGCTTCGTCCGACTGCAGACTGGTTCCGAGGCAACTTGGGTGTGCCACGCAACTATTTTTATGTCCTATTAATTCGCATCTGCATTAACTGGCTCTAATTGCATGGAATATTTTCAAAAATGATGATTTTCTATCAAAATTCAGGTTGGTACACACAACATAATTGCAACAAATACAAAACTTCCAAAAAGAACTATCAGCTAACTGGACGACACCTATAGCCCAGTGGTTAGTGTACGTGCAATCATTTATATGATGAATATGAATGTTTGTTTCCGATTCATGGATGTGTATATGTATTTAAGTATGTTTAAGTAAGTATATTGTATCTAGTATATCTTTCTCTGGTACCCATAGTAAAAGCTATGCCTAGTTTGGGGCAAGACAATTTGTGTAAGAGTGTGTCAATATTATATTATTTTTATTAACAGCTAAATACAAGATAGACTGCAACTCCACGAGGGTGTATACACAGCATGTTTAGCAGAAATAAATAACTATTAAAACAAACAAATATAATATCATCTTAAAACTAGCTATAGGTAATGTAATATTAGAAAAGAAAAAGAGAGAGAAAATATATGTTGTGACAAATAGACGTGAATAATTATGGTATGGTATTATATGCTATATGCTTACTATACGGTTGTCAGACATGGGCATTGACAGAGCAACTAGCCAACAAAATTATTATTTGTCAGAATGGAATAGAAAGAAGCACAATAGGAGTTAAAAGAAAGGATCGTGTGAAATTGAAAGCCATTAAAAATAAGAAAAATTTTAAGAATGCATACAAAACATTCAAACAATTAAAGTGGAAATGGACAGGTCATATGATAAGAGAAAAGACAGAAATGGGCAAGACTAATAACTGAATGGCAATCACTAGATAGCAAAAGAAATAGAGGTAGACAGCCTATGAGATGGGACGACATCAAGAAAATAGCGGGGCAACTATGGACTCGTACAGCAAAAGAAAGATTGGACAGAATGGAAATCTTTGGAGGAGGCCTTTGTCGGAAGACAAGCTGTACCACAGTAAAGACCGTTTGCCGATAGTATTTAGAGGCACTTTTTTACTTTATTTTAATACCTAGTATGTAACATTAGTACAGCAATAAGGCTTTTTACAAGTCTAAATTTAACTATTTACCAATCTAAAACGAGATTTAATTAAGATTTATATTAGCTGGTATTTCTTATAACAAGTTAATTTCGACTTTAAAAATAAACCAAAGACGAACAATACAAAAACGTTTTAAACACGTCGCTAAATAGAATATTAATATCTATATAGCAATCACATTCCAATAATAATATATTATTGTATTGTAATAGCCTCGCTTGGTGATGGTACTACCAATAACCTTGTCAATGCAGTCAAAGTGAAGAATTAGAACCTTGAAGAATAGATAGACGGGTGTCAGGATATGCCATTTTGTTTTGTACACGATGAGAGATAACGAGGTGTTTTGATGCGATGATATTAAAAAAATATGGCCTCGGCACATTGACGTAAAAATAAACTATTGTTTGAAGCAAAACTCTGCCTATGCGTCTTGTAGGCAGAGTTTTTTTTATATGTTTTATTTATTTGGAGAAAAAAAAGAACAATTATCTAAAATATAGGTACATATAAGTTGGCTTATAATATAGAATGTTAAAACAAATGATCTTTAGAAATTGCTCACTAAAATTTGAAGTAGTGACAATGACAGTTTAATTAATGAATGATTACTGAAAAAAAAAGACTTAATTTATAAGCTTCATTTTAGATCATGTATTATTGTAATTCTTGTTTATTTTTAAATTGTGCTAAGTTAATTATATTTAAATCTAAATAAATATCAACCGAGATAAAGTTTTTATTGAATCCAGTGCCACGCAATGACAAACCCCCTTATTCATAATGGTCCGCTAACTTTAAACAGCCGCTTAGGAGTGTTTTTTCTCATTCTGACTTAGGTTAATAGAAGAAGACAGAGTGAGAATTAGCAATGCTTTAAGTTAGCAGACTATTATGAATAAGGGGGAAAGTGTTTAATGAAAAACTGTCCAAATCACAGCATATCCAAACTTTAAAAGGATGGAGTGTCGTATTTGAGGTAAGTGCCCCTTTAAATTAACAAAATTATATAACTTTATGTTTTTAATAATTTTGCTAAATAAATAAGTAATTGCTAAAACAAAATATATCGCCAACGATATGTGCGAAAGAGACGTCCGTATGAGTCGTCTCTTTCGCACATTTTGCGCCACCATCAATGAGCTTCTTATGAGCGTATACAATAGTCTTTGAACATTAAAATAAATTTTAACACTATCAACTAATTGAAGTTAACTATCAGGAAATTTACCTTTCCCTGTCTTGACAGATGGAATTTAGTAGTTAGTACATTGGCAGTTGTCTGCATTTAATAACTAATATATGTTAATATTCTACACGTTCTGTGCCTCTGTCACGAGTAACTTGATACGGTATGTATGTTCTGCAATTTTTATAGCTCTGTATATCTTGTGTAAAAAGGCTGTTATTATAAGTTTCCTTGTTCAGTTGGGAATGAGAATAAACATTTAATTTTTACGCTGATTGTTATCAATTATAAAAAAATACTAAAGATTTTTACAATCTTTTCGGTAATATTTTCGTGCAAACAAAGTATCTTTCTTTGCCTGTACTTCGGTTAAGAGTTACTGAAATAGGTTCAACGATATCTAGCTAAATAAATATTGTTATATAAGAAAATCAAATCTTATGAAAAAAACGATTGTGTGGTTTTATGAAACCACGGTAAAAGTGAAATTTTTTTCACATCATAGACATTTAACTAAAAATTTTTGGAATAATGTCCCATTAAGGGTATAAAAATCGCTTTATCAGTCTTAATTTTATGCTTGGAAAATTGGAATGATAATGGCAAATAATAAAAACAAACAAAATAGCGTGGAGCACTGGCACAAATGAGTAATAGTCTATACACTACACGGTCAGCTGCTGCGAACTATAGTCGCCGCCCGAACGTCACGCGACATGCAACACATAAACAAAAAGTTTGTGACGATGTAATAGAAGTTTCAATTTAAAAATATATCCCCGAAATTACAAGGAAAAATAATATGTTAAATGCATTTCAAAACTGTATTTTTGAGAAAAGATTTGAATAGGTAAGTGAAATTATGAGCTCTTCAAAATTCAATAGTTCTTATAAAATAGATAAGAGAACATACTGAACGAATACTTATTTTTTGCTTGAGTTCATTAGTAAGCCACAGTTCACAAACAAAAAAATTGCGTACGGGTACACAGTACACATGTCAGAAGTAAAATTTCGTTGGTTAACTAATATCTTTTTTTTTTTTTTTAAACCATTTATTTCTGATACAACATTATAAAACGATGTATACATATTATTCTGCCAAACTGCGCAGCAGTTTGTCGGCAGTAATTCTCGTGTTTCGCAAATTATCAAATCAATATTATGTTTTTGTGTGTGACAATTTAAAAGTCCCTACCAGTATTTCTTAAGTCTATTTATTATGGACATTGTGCTAAGTAGAACTTTCGCAATAAGTTTTTCACCTGATTTTTTGTTTTACAATTCGACAATTGTGACGCTATATGGGTAGTTAATTCATTTATTAATGTAGGTATTACCCATTGCATGCTACGCATACCGTAATAATTACATATTTTAGGTACCACTAGCTTTTTTGTTAGATAGCCGAGTTGAGTAGGTATGCACTCTCTGTACTACAAATTTATTTATATCTCGATATTGTTCGATTAACGTTAATAATTTTACCTTTTTATCAATTGGAATAATACTACATATTTTAAACAAGCGTTCATAGTTCCCGTTAAGTTTGTTTTTTACATTTCTAAAACTCGTTTATATATTTTATACTAATCTGTACTCTAAATTAAACTTTAGTTCTTGTAATTAAGATAACAAAAGCGCACATTTCCTTATTTCCTTTTCTCTGCATTTCGGAGATTTAGATATTGAAGCCATAAGGTTTCATAGCCTCTTCAAAGTCACAAATCTGCAGTAGATAGTACATTATTTCTAGAAATAACATAACATAATTTGTTAGTGACAATTGGGACGTATCAGAGATAATGTTTATTCATAAATAAAATATATTTTTTGCTCTTTTAAAACCATTAATACTTCCAATCTCAGAATTGATATAACACTTAGAAATAGATGAAATATCGATAGCAGTATTCAATTAATTTGAAAGGAATTGTATCGGATGGTAACAATGTGATGGGCAGTTCAGTCGGCCGATGACGAGTACGGTACCCTGGCGGAGTGTAGACAATTGAATTGATAAACCACTTTCTATCTTGCCGGTAAAGCCTTTGTTGAGTGATGTGCCTCGCAACTTACTAACTGAATGATTTTTTTTATGAAAATAAGGGACGAGACGAGCAGGGCGTTCAGCTGATGGTAATTGATACGCCCTGCCCATTATAATGCAGCGCTTCTCGGGAGTATTGAAAAACCCAAAAACTCTGAGCGGCACTACAACTGCGCTCGTGACCTTGAGACATAAGTTTTTAAGTCTCATTTGTAATTTCCCAGTAATTTGACGAGCTACGGCGTCCTTCAGACAGAAACAAAGTAATACTTACACATTACTGCTTCACGGCAGAAATAGGCGCCATGTGCAATACATAGATTCGATACGATCCTGATGACGACCTGAAATCAGTAATAGTAGATAGACTATGATAGCTGTGGAAACGTCGAAAAATTGAGTTCGTAGTTCGTTATTATGAGCAATGCACGCACACTAACACAAGGTGTCGTACAAATAACCATTGTAAGACGTAGCTTGTCACGCACACTAAAGTGGTCTGGCCTGTTTTTATCGGTTGTCTCTCTCTATCTTTATCAACAGAGTATTTGGTCCCAAAACTATACCCACAATCCTCACTGCTGGCAATCGTATTATAGACCTGATTCAGCGATCCGAAGTAAAGAAATATATTTTTTTATCGGAGGATTTAAATACATAAGAATTTCATATAGGTTAGGAGGAGAGGAGAAGAAATTCAAGACGTATATAGCGTATTTATTTGAGCTTAGTCTATACGTATAGCAAAAATAACATTTATAACTGTTATATTTCTCAAACGGTTGGTTACTGGTTATGGAAGCAAGATTTTCTCGTTATATCTTAGTAAAAAACGATAACTGGAACTTAGATATTGATAAAAAGAAAATTTAAACTTACACAACAACCTCATAATGTACTATGCCACATCCATTATATTAAGGCTTCGACGGCGAGGTTTGAGCCTAAAGCTCATTCAAATTAATCTTATAACACAATATTTTAATAATAGCTTTAAATGAGGCATTCATTTTAATATTAATATAATATACATAATTAATATAATCATATACAGTATAGGAAATAAAGTTATAGCATTGTTTTATTGTGCTTAAACAACATCATATTTAGAAAACATTTCGAAGCCACTGCATAGTACTGGCTGGTCTGAAACTATGATGTATTAGTAGAAGTAATTATAAAAACGACTAGCTGATGCCCACGACTTCGTCCGCGTAGATAAAGGGTTTTTAACAATAAGCAAGTTTGGAATGTAGATTATCTCATATCCTATTCCAGTTCTGGTTCCCGTTTTCACTCCCGTTTCCAACATATTACATGAATCTTATTTCGAGGAAGATTGCTATGGAAAACTAAACCTACTATTGGTATAGTTATAAATAGCTCATCGACGTGAATTTCAGTTTTTCACAAATCCCGCGGGAACGATGGATTTTTACGGGATATAATGTAGCCTATGGCTTTTCCCAGGCTCTAGTCTATCGCTGTACCAGATAACATCAAAATCGGTTCAGTAGCTCCGTCTTAAAAGCGTAACAAACAAACTTACATTCACATTTATAATATTAGTAAGGATTGACAGTCCTAAAATTCAATGCAGAATTGTTTATCGGTCAAAATCGTGCTTTAAAACAAGTAGATGTACGTTCTGTTCCTTATAAATATTTATAACGTACTCAACAAAAGTAAAAGTAAGAACCAAGTTTAGCCAAATGTCGAGCGACCTGTCCAGGAAGTGGGTTTTGGGAAAATTAATGATCGTTTGTCCAGTTAATAGATCTTAATTGCCTGCAATTAATTAATCATAATTCAATTTTAGTGCTTTATGAGATTGCAAGGTCGCCCGGTGTAGATCAGGAATGTTTATGTTCAATTTTTTTTTTTCAAAAAAGAAAAAATGATGCAGTTGTGATGCTGTTTTGGCGGTTTGGTCGCCATATTCCCTCGCCTGACGCCGCTTCTACGCCAACCGGTCCAAACAGGAAGCTGAACCAATCGAACAACAAAGATATATGTGTTTTTCTTAAGCTTTTAACAACTCGTTTGGGATTTTATTATTTAAACAGAAATTACAATTACTATTGACGAATATAAATTTATTACCAATAGCACTTAATATTATAAAGACTTCTACGGTATTTAAGATAAAATGTACGAGGTGATCTACTAATCTAAGGGTTCCGTACAAAAAAACATTATTAATTACCTTGAAACATATTTCATTAAAGTTCCATTATTTTTTATATATGAAGGGGCAAACTGGTAAAAGTCTCACTGATTAAGCTTTCTTAAGGCCAATTTGGCCTTTTCTTACACATGACCACGGAATATCATAATATAGAGAGAATCGCTCATACAGGCTGAGGTAATTAAATGAGTGATCTCGAATCAAGACGATACAACCACCAGTGGGAGGTTCTTTTGGAAAGGATGCCGGCTAGATTATGGGTATCACAACGGCGCCTATTTCTGCCGTGAAGCAGTAATGTGTAAGCATTATTGTGTTTTGGTGTGAATTTTTGTAGCGCCTATTATGCTCAGAAATTATGGGTTTTCGTTTTCATTGAAAGCTTCCAGTTTTACGACATATCCAATAAATACCGTAAAAGTATACAAATATGTATATAAAACCTTAACAAATTATAAACTTTAAGCTTCCTCGAGACCCAAGCTATCCTTAAATAGTTTTTATATATAGCATAATAGTTTTAGAAATATATTTTAGAAAAAATAACGACCACGGTAGATAATAGTTGGTATTAGATTGTTAATGACTTATTATTCTTACTTTTATTTTTTTTTATTCCACACTTACCACTTTATAATTATTTACATTGTACAGTTTTTAGAATTAAGATTTATTACTAAGTTACTTAATTTTTTTCATAATTAAAATGCTGAATGTACCTAATTAGAATAACCAACATAGAATTAGTATGTAAGTGCAAATCAATTGTTAATGTTAAGTTGAGTTATTGTTGGTACATCTTAAATAAATAAAATAAAAATAAATAAATTGTTGAAATCAGCATAAAAAACGGTGTTGTGGTTTTTGAGTTTGTCGAGGCGGAATACATTGTTTTATAATATTACTAGCTGACCTGACAGACGTAGTTTTGTGCATAATAAATAAAATACTGTTTTTTATGAATTTGTCAATAATATTTCATTACATCAAGAATTATTTGGTAAAATATGCTCCCTGTTGTTATAAATTGTTTCACAGCAGAACTGTCAAACCGTGCGTCAATAAATTTTCTCACAGATAATATGTCCATACAAAACAAATATTGGAAATAAAAATAATTATGGGTCCCAAATCGAAATAAAAACTATGTTATCTCTCAAGTTGGACTAAACTGCACTCCATGAAGTAATCCCTATTTAAATCCGTTCATTAGTTTAGGAGTCCATCGCGGACAAACAACGTGTCACGTGATTTATATATATTAAGATGTAGTGATGCTACTGTAAATCTGCCAAATCTGCCAACAGCTGCTTTAGTACGTAGCTTCTATTACGCGACGCGATAAAATTCAATATAGAAATTACTTTTATAATTCCATTAGCGAGAGTGATAAGACTTGTCGACAACAATGGGTAGATTGTAATCTATCGAAATCATTATAACTTTTATGATGTGTTTTCTGTAATGTTTTATCTTAATATCATATCTAGTATCGTCACCCCTTTTTGAAATAAATCTAAACTATTAATATTTAACCATATTTCATTATAACAGTGTTTTATATCTCTGTATAAAACACTTTTTACACTCGCTGCTTTTATGAAACGTTATTTATGAGTTTGGATTATTAATACGTCTAGATAGAGTCTCTTGCTTTTTTTATGAAAATAAGCGACAAGACGAGCAGTACGTTCAGCTGATGGTAATTGATACGCCCTGCCCATTACAATGCAGTGCCGCTCAGGATTCTTGAAAAACCCCAAAACTTCTGATTGGCACTACAGCTGTGCTCGTCACCTTGAGACATACGATGTTAAGTCTCATTTGCCCAATAATTTCACTAGCTACGGCACCCTTCTGACCGAAACACAGTCATACAACATTACTGCTTCACGGCAGAAATAGGCGCCGTTGTGGTACCCATAATCTAGCCAGCATCCTGTGCAAAGGAGCCTCCCACTGGTAGACAACCTGTTAGCTGTTAGACAACCGATAAAAATGGGCCAGGAATAATACTTTAGTGTGCGTGACAAGCTACATCTTACACTCGCGATTTGTATGACACTTTGTCTCAGTGTGCGTGTATTCCTTAAAGAAGAGGTTTGTTCTAAACACAAATTTTTTTGACGTTTTCACAGCTGTCATATTCTATCTAAACCTTTATATGATCTAAATTTATGACTACTTTTGTCTAGCACTGTTACACATGCGGTAGAATTGCGCTTTGATATGGTAAGTTAAGCGAAAAGGGGCCTTAACAGAAAGAAATAACAGATACATTTGTGTATTTAAATATAATTGATAGCTTAGTATTCAAAGAATTAATAAATCGATTATGTATTTAGTTTTTTTTAATTAAATTTTTAAATGGTTTGCTAGTGTACTGAACTGTAGCAGTGAAGATGGATAAAATTAAAATGAATGTTTTATTAGACCTCAATTTCAATTTCAATTTATTGCAATTCCATGATAATAGTCCTTAAATATAACATTCGAAGTTAATACTATAATTTTTATACAAGGCAGTATATTATGAATACCCAGTTTGGGTGTCGCAATTTGGTCTGAACAGCAGACCGTAGTAGGGAGACCCATATTTTATTTTATTTTAGTTTGGCTCGTTTAAGAAATCATTTATGGCATAGTAACATTTTTCTAATAAAAAGTTTTTCAGTGTTTTAATAAATTCATTTTCATCATTTATGCTTCGAATTTTGTTTGGCAGATTATTATATATTTTTATAGACATTACATAAGGACTCGATGTATGTAGTACTAAATTTGATTTTGGAAGGTTTAATTTAATTATATATCTTTCGGGATATCGACGGGGCTTATTTTCTTTCTTTGTGTAATTGTGTAGACCTTGAACTCACATTCTTAGGAAACCAGGTCAAGACAACCCATTAAGAACAAGAGAAGTCGATTATACCTTTCTCCTTTTTATGAGACAAGTATAATTAAAAGTATGCATGAATGGATTCTTGAGAGCAAGCTTACACTTTTAAACGTTCAGATAGATGCTCTTGGGCATCCTGCCTCGGCAGGGCGTATCATTCGTCACGCCAGCATTAACGTCAGCCGCAGGGCATATGCCGCTCTTTATATACCAGGTGTTTTAGAGAAAAATGGTATTATCCCCTGCGATGGCAAGCGTCCTGATGGAATGACGCTGGTGGCTTGGGCTCGGGGAAGGGCGCTGGTGTGGGACGCGACTTGCGTCGACACTCTGCCTCCTTCTCATGTCCAAGTTACGTCAGTTGGTGCTGGGGCTGCTGCTTCGACTGCCGAAGACAGCAAGCGTCGTAAATATGTCGGTCTCAGTGAGTCTCTTTGTGCCGATTGGTGTTGATACACTTGGCCCGTGGGGCCCAGAGCCGCGGAGAATGTACAAAATACTATGTTTGAGCATCAATAAGGAAACACAAGCGATGGCAGTTATTTCGATCAACGGATCAGCCTAGCTATCCAACGCGCAAATGCTGACAGTATTCTTGGTACGCTTCCCTGTAATGATAGTTTTAATTAAATGTTATCATAGTATTCATAATATAGTTACAAAATTTGTTTTATTTAATTTGTGTAATTTATCCCAGAAATGAGGGTTATCACTTCAAAAATAGAATATTAAATTAAATAATTATAATTTTAATTCTTATTTAATATTATTATATTCACTTCAATTGTTTAGATTTGAAAGAGCGATGTCTAAAGTCAATTTCCAATATATAACCTGCTCAACCTCAATATGCAAATATTGGGATTGAGCAGGTTATCAACTGTAAAGTAGATCCTGTAGATGAAGCCACAACCTTAGCCAGAGTTGAACATTATATACCAAAATTTACGATACATGCGTGATCGAAAGGTGGGCTCAGTTGTTAAGAGCGCCTGGAAGGAACCCGGGAGGTTACGGTTTCGAGTACCGCATCGTTCATAAATTTTGATTACAAATTTAATTTGTGTAACTCAGTTAATGAGACTAAACGTCTTATGTATCAAAGCAATAAGCGCAATTGAAAAGCCGCTCAGAATATTGGGTTCAATCAATGTGACACTGCATTGTAATATAATATAGTATCGTCACTTTTTCTTAAGAAAAACAAAACGAATTATGCATCATCAATATTGTCCGAAAACCTGTTATGTTTCACTTTCAAGACTCGATCAAATCAAGTATTAATAACTATATTCGATTCTTAATTACTTCAAGCGCCAATAAAATGTTTGACCAGATATGCAGGAAGCTTGCAAACTTTTTGGATGTTTTGCTGACGGTAAAAAACTTGAGAAACAACTTTATATTAATATTTAATATGTTTCGTTGATAAATATGCGATTGTGAGGAGTACTGACAAGTCGCTTTGTATTTCTTTCTATTTTAGGATACAGACTGTCAGGTTTTAAGTTGCAGCATTAAATATACACATAATTTATTAATATTAACATATATTAAATAAAATAGTTATGCTAACATATTTTATGTTTTTAAAATAATTATTTTATAAGGTCTAGCCTCGATGACTCTTTTAGAACACGAATAAATATCGCGTTTCCTCACCTTTAAGCCCCTAAAAACCGTGACTTAATAATCTAAACCTATAACAGGCCTGTCTCACTGTTCATGTAGGTATTGAAATCTTAATCTTTCTTTAAAAAAAAGGAGTCAATTTTGAGAAAATAAATGCCTTTTATGCCTAAGTACGCTTGGCGGCCTCTACAGAGAGGCTATCCAGTAAGGACTCACGGCGAGCAATGACACACGCGCGAGTTATGTTCGTCACCTATTTTACCGATCAAACCGATCATTTAAAAATGGAGAAAACAAAAAACAAAGCATATTAAAGGTAATTACGATACAAAAATTGTTTTAAGCTTCCTAAAGATGCTGAAACAATCTTATTTAAACTATAAATAAATAAATAAATTTCGTTTATTTCAAAGATTACATATACATTTTTTAGTGGTTGAGGCTTCCCAGTAAGTTGTCTTAGGACACTTGTATTGAGAATACCTCGCAACTTCCTTAGCAGATAATTGTGATTAATTGTGTGTGTGTGTGTGTGTGTGTGTGTGTGTGTGTGAGTGAGTGAGTGAGTGAGTGTGTGGATGTATGTGGGTTTGAATTGGACCTTTGATTGCTTCCATCTATATATATACATACAATATGTATATATATATCTCTTGCTTATGATGAAGTGGAAAATCTTCTGATCAGACAGATATATATATACAAATATACAATATGTATATACAATGCGTGTGTTTATCATGTCAGTCTGATCAGAAGATTTTCCACTTCATCATAAGCAAGACAAGCTAGCCAATTATTTAAAGCTTTTCTGCAAAGATGTAATGTCATAGGATATATATTTAGGACACGATTAATTTTATTATATAAGAACACTGATTGACAGCTAAACTGTCGTTCAGCAAAAGTAGTGCGAACAGTAATGATATCTGCTACTTTATCATTTCTTCCACTGATCAATTTGGCGTGATCTAGCGGAAGTGACCTGTGGACGGCTGAAATCATGTTAAGAACATAAAGTTTCCTAATTGTCAAAAGATTACAAGTCAAATAGAGTGAATTCACCTGATTATTATTATTACGAAATAACAATTCATACCAGCTACCTATTTATTTCCTATACTAAGTAGATTTGACTATGTCGTGGTCTTCCAACGCATACATACTATCTACAACTAATGTAGGTTTGACAACGAAATTCAAATTCATATTCAAATTCAAATATTTTTATTCAAAATAGGATGTGAAATCACTTATTGATATTATATATTATAGTCAAAAAACTACCACCCATTCCAAAATGAATGCCTCAGGCCTGAGAAGAATGGGCCCAAAAACTCAGCGGGCTTTTTTTTTCATCAAAAATATGTTTTACAATTAAAGTAACATTTACAAAGTAACATTGTACAATTAAACTTATTATTTAAAAGCCTGAGGGCGGTCGCTCCATTCCCAATCTGTGGTATCATTAAGAAAGTCATTTATGTTATAGTAACCTTTACCACACAAACGTTTTTTAACAATTCTTTTGAATAACGTAATACTTTTGTTTTGAACATTTCCTGGGATCCTGTTGTAAAAGCATATACATCGCCCCACAAAAGACTTGTTAACTCGACTTAGTCGAGTAGTAGGCATTATAAGCTTATGTCTGTTCCTGGTGTTAGCATTATGGTTATGGAAAGAATATTGATTCCCTCCATAATAATTCGTATTTGTTTCATTCCAATTAATATTAAAATAGTCTAATTGTCATTACCGTTGTTCATAGATTGTCAACGGAATCTACACTGGCACATCTTCTAAACCATCTATAATGTGTTGGGTAATGTTGAAATTAATATAAATTGACTTTTTAACTTACAATACCTTTCAGTAGGGACAATATTGTTCACGGGTCACAGCGGGTGACCGAGATGACATCTCACAGCATGCAGCCTAACTTTCTTCAACAGAAACTCTGCAAAAACATGAAGTATCATCACCGAGCCTTATTAGTATACCACTAAAGCTTATATTGCTTTGAAGCATCAAAAGCGAGCACAGAATCGTTCGTATATTAATAATGTATAGTTCACTTTGTCCCACATTTATGTTTATTCGAAAATAAATGCAGAGATAGAGCCCCGATAGTCATGAGATTAGGCAACGAAATATTTTTCGATCTGTGAGCTCATTGTTTGATTCGACCAGTTTTAGTAAGAGGATTTGACGGGCGCAAATAATTCGTACGCTGTTTATCACGGCAGGCATAGTTCCCACGGAGACTGGCATATTAGATATATAGTTACTGAAGCGTGGTGACAGAGAGTATGTATTTAATTAGAATACAGCTTCTTCTGCGTCGGTCAAGGATCTATTAAGTGATTGTGAATCTGAACCAGTTGTGATGCTGTGGTGAGTGACCTGGCCTTGTTCGGACGTTATTTATCTGTTAGTGCCACGGATAGAAAGGAACGATAACCTATTTGGATAGGACTTTAAAACAGAGAAGCATATAAAAAACGTGTGCGTCTTGGGACACCCAACACAAGTGATAACTTAAGTTAATCGAAGTTGAATTATTTTATATTGAAATAGTTTAGCTTGAGAACAGCTTAGTTTATAACTGAAATTCTGTGTATATTGTGAATCAAGCAACCGAGAACTGAATTTTATTCAATACACGAAACAAACATAAACTCGCAATTCCATCTACTAGGCTCCGTAAAATTGCTAAATCTTTTAAAGTGGATTGTGTTATATTTTATAATAAACTCCCAAATGATATTAAAATATTACCTGTTAAAAATTTAAATGTATCGTAAAAAATAAGTTAACATCTAACGCCTATTATAATGTGAAAGATTATTTGAATGTTAAAGATAGTTGGAATTAATGTTCTAAATTTTGTTAATGAATATTGTTATACTCATTTGATTGCTATTGGAACTTTTGTACTTCATCCTGACTTGCACTAAATAACATTTTATAACTTTTTTTTGCAATAAATGTTTTACAGTAAATAAAAATTTTTTTGAAATAACAAACTAACTGACATTATGTATATGTTATAATATACATAATCCAATATTAACATTTCATTGACTTACTAGTTTTATATCATATTATAATTACTATTAGTATTGCTTTATAATAATTCTATCTAATATATAAAATTCTCATGTCGCGGTGTTTGTAGTTAAACTCCTTCGAAACAGCTTAACCGAGTCTCATGAAATTTTGAGTGCATTTTGGGTGGGTCTGAGAATCGGACAACATCTATTTTTCATCCCCCCAAATGTTAAGGGTGGTCCACACGAATTTTTTTTTAATTTTTTTTGACATTTTTTTTTAAATTTGTTTGATTATGAGTCAGCATTAAAAAATACATACAACTTCAAATTTTCACCCATCTACAATCAACAGTTACTTTTGTATCGCGATTTTAATATCGGCAATACAACGTTTGCTGGGTCAGCTAGTTTACTATAATACTATTTATTCATGCTTTATTTTATACAACCGTTAACGTTGATTCTTATTAACTATGATCTACCTATGTACGTATGTATGTGCATATTAACGATGTTTTTAAACTTTAAATTCCTTATTTTAAATTAATAATTTAACTTTATGTATATATACTTTATAATATTATGCTTACTAACCGTTATTTAATATTTTTTTTTATTATGACGAGCTCTGACTGCCGGTCTGTCTGTCTATGTCTTATTATTATAATTTAAACGAAAATAAGAGACAAGATGAGGTGAGATGGTAATTGATACGCCCTGCCCATTACAATGCAATGCCGGTCAGGATTCTTGAAAATCCCCAAAAATTCTGAACGGCACTACAATTGCGCTCGTCACCTAGACACATAAGATGTTATGTCTCATTTGCCCAGTTATTTCACTAGCTACGGCGCCATTCAGACTGAAACACAATAATGTTTACACATTACTGCTTCACGGCAGAAAGAGGCGGTTGTGGTACCCATAATCTAGCCGGCATCCTGTGCAAAGAAGCTTCCCACTGGAATCAACAGCGTTAATATATATTCATTATTTATATATATTCAGCGTTTATTTTAGTCATATTATATTCATTACATATTTTTTTAATATTTACATTTTGTGTAAATGATGCAAATAGGTGGTGCAGAGTCTGACATGGTCCTTAGCGCCTAAACTATGTTTTGACTTTTGACACTTAACAGCGACATAGCACAGATTATATTTACTTTTTCAAGGTTTGCGCATAATTCAAACACTCTAACATCGTAAAAAAATCCAAATGTTAGTCTATGGTTACGATGCTGTTACGATAAACGATATGGAATACGAACATTTGTTAGAGTAGGGTAGGTTCGATATATTCGGGGTATTATCGTATCGCTTTCGATTTTGCGAGTAGACCTCCTGAGGCATGGTCGTTACCTACATATATTATTATAAAACACATCACAACATTAATAAGATAATGTAAGGAGAGGTCATTTATGAGTAATATCTATGATTATTTTTAAAATATATTTTATTCTTAGTTACAATTCTTGTATATGTATATTAGAATTTTGTGTATGTACATTATTAGTATCATTATTTAATCCTATAAAAGTAACAATTGGTTAGAGTGAGAGAGGAGGAGCCTCCCTACAGCTTGAGACAAGCCAGACAGACTGGCGCCGTAACGCGTTACGTTACAAAGCGGTTTACCCATACTTCAAAAATTATTTTCATAAACTTTCAGAAAACATTCTGTGGATCAAAGTTTGGCATTGAGTTTTTCACATTTGAGTATTTTTTCTGCATCACTTTACATATATTAAGCGGAAACATAATATCACCTTTATCATATATCACCTTATTTCTCAAAATCATAGTCTGATTACCTTAGAATTCTTTTTGATGTAATTTCTAATACTACCACTGCTTCGGAAACAAATGATGCTCTGAGAGTGAAGAAGCGGCGCAAGAAACTCCCTCAGCATTCTTTTTTTGCGCTCTTTTTTGTTAAATATACAATTTTGTGCTGTATTTGTTATTGCTTTATAATAAGATCACTTAGATATTCAGCGGTATAGTAGCAGGATTTACGACAAAGCCAGTTTTTAAAAAAAAGATTTGAATTGATTTATAGTTAATGCCTGAACAGTGGCTGGGACTGACAAGCAATCCCTTATTTCAAGTGCTATAAGATTTAAATCACGGTCTCAGGAGTATGTTTATAAACAAAAATTTTAAGGCAGTGGTACCTACAAAAAAAGTTAAAAAATATACACGTTTCTAAAAGGCCGGTAACGCTCCTGTGATTCCTCTGGCGTTGCATTAGAATGTAGGCAGTGGTTTTCACTTAACATCAGGTGAATCGGGTTATTTTTTCTCCACTTTTATTAAAATATAGTTCTTTATTCAGTTGGATAGTAAAAATGAATAATAAAGGCGCTATTGTTCAATGTAATCTTAAGATTAATCTATTTATAGCCGAGCTTCGCAAGACCGAGTTAAGTATAAGCTAAGTGAAGTGATAAATAAGCACATTATAATACAAATCAAGCTATTAAGTATATGTAGTCAGGATGTTATTAAGCATAGAATGCAGTCTTAATGAAATAGCTCGATATAAGTATGCATAATAATTTTATTCTGTCGTTTTGCGGGGCAATGTTAATTCGGTCAAGAATAATTACTTCCTTGGTTTGACCAAGCTCGAGATGTAAAAGAATATCTCCTTTGTACTTACCTCGGCCGAAAATCACGGAAGTGTCGTTTTAAGTGACCAATTAAATGGGCTCTCGACAATCACCGTGATTCACATTTCACCGACAACATGCGGCGAAAACAAAATACAACAGAAAATACTTTTGAAATAGCTACCAATAAATAAAGTGACAGTCAGATATTACGTTCCGTTGTTTTTAATTGTATTTAACATGTTTGTATGTGAATCAACTTTTTTAATGCAAATAAGGGACGGAAAGAAAGATGACTTTACCACATTATAATATTAATACACAAATAAAATTTGAAAACAAAATTTTATGAACACTGCTGCATTTGCATACATTTACGTATTGAAGACCCCGAAACGGGGCCCATATGTCGGACTCGGGCGACATAGGGGGATGGCAAAGACTACGCAACAACAACAAGCGGGGACTCAACCTCGGACCGGCTGTGTGCTTGTGGGAGTTACGGGAGTCGAATCCACGACCTCTCGCGTTCCGTGCGAGTGCTCTTCCAACTGAGCTAACCGTTCGAGTGACGTATGGTCATAAAATTTGGATAGTTCGTTCAACTCTCCGGTTGTGGCTTCATCTACAGGATTTCAAATTTTATTTGTGTATTAATCCTAGAAGTGAGGGTTATCATTTTAAAAACATAAAAACATTATATTAATATTAATTATATTTCCATACATTAAATATTACAATAAAAATGTCATAGTATTACTAGAATCAGTCTAGAACAAGTAATAAAAGTCACAAAAACCTGTATCAAAAAATTTATTAATCTGTTGCACAAATACTAAGTGTCTTTTTTATTTATGACTGATTAGGTCTTTTAAATATTCAAAATAGTAGTAGTTTTTGAAGTGAAAACTTCTTTTGCCGCATTAGACACTTTTTGGTAGGAGAAACTCTTATGAATTAGCGTCAACGACATGCTCATGGCGTACGTGATAAATAAATAATTAAAAAAAATTATAAATTTATATACATTTTGAATGGGTGAAATCTCGTGAGTTCGCGTCACCGACATGCAGCAATATATCTGTAGCTATACAGCTGATGTATTGTGCAACCATAGGGCTGTATATATCTTGTAAGTGAAATAGAATTGATTTAGTGAAAAGTTCAATGTGTATATACTGTGCATTGTTGAAATACTGTTTTTCATTGATTAATATATTACCTATGTATTATTGGAAATAAGTCTCAAAACTAAATTGAAATTAATAATTTCATTGTTCTTAAACATTATGAAATTTCAATTTTTTTTTTCACTTCTTTCTGCAATTTTTGTTATGAGATTGAAGGTTAATGAAATGTGCATACAAAAGGTTCACCTGATGATGTGAAATCACCGCAGCCCATACTCTTCTGTAACACTAGAGGAATCAGAAGATAGCTGCCAACCGTATAATGCGACAAATAAACGTAAACCTATAAAAAAGTCCTAAAATAAAACTTAATATTATAAACAGCTTACTTACTGTAATTATTAAGGACATCTGCCCACCCGTGTCTGCCCGCTTGGGTTGTTTTGTTCTAGACGAAGCTATCGCGCTCAATGTCACGCGTGGCGAGTGTAGGTACCTGCTATTACAATGTGCTTGTCACCGACTTCAAACCTATCAATATGGTGCACACACTTAAATTATAGGATTTTATTATTATTAAAGGTAAAGTTTTGCATAAGATGTGTACTTATAAAATTAAATTTTTATTAAGTTAATTTATACTTTTTAGTTTTTTAAGTAGGTTTTTTAAACGTAGTTGTTCTTTATTTTTTCTTTTTAGTGTCAGTTAATAATAATAATAGTATATAATCAACTGAATAAAAACTCCCAAAAACAGCGTACAAGAACTATACTTACATCATCACTGGGAGGCTCCTTTGCACCGGATGCCGGCTAGATTATGGGTACCACAACGGCGTCTATTTCTGCCGTGAAGCAGTAATGCGTAAGCATTACTGCGTTTCGGTCTGAAGGGCACCGTAGCTAGTGAAATTACTGGGCAAATGAGACTTGACAACTTGTATCAAGGTGACGAGCGCAGTTGTAGTGCCACTCAGAATTTTTGGGTTTTTCAATAATCCTGGGCGGCACTGCATTGTGGCAATGGGCAGGTCGTATCAATTACAATCAGCTGAACGTCCTGCTCGTCTGGTCCCTTATTTTCATTTAAAAAAAAATCATTGACGTAAACAAAAATATCATTAAAAATGTTTCTGGATGAATGAAAACTACTTGGCAACGAACCGGGGGCTGGTGAGAGTTAACGGCTTAACATATTACACCACAGATGCTTTCTATAATTCCAAACATAGGATACCTTTATATTCTTTTCATTGCACAAACAACCTTTTTTATAGCCGAAGTTTTTAAACATGTTATTCAATTATGTAAATTAATGGACTTAATATTAATTTTTATGGCTCAGTAGACATTAATGGAGGAATGTTTTTAGCACTATGACCAATTAATTTGCGGGTATATTGTGTTTTAGTACTTAGAATTTAAAATTGTTGGAGCAATTTAACATTGTTGGAGGTCAGTTTTATTTTTTTGAAAAAAAAGTGAATTCTTATAATTCGTGCGTTTTGTCAGTATGGTCGTATTAGATTATTAAGCTTTCATTTTATCATTTAATAACCTTAAAGAAGTAAATAACACTGAACAAATCCTAACGTAAAGAATTCAAAGTTAAAACAGTTATGTTTTAATGACATCTTTAGACTAATTTTTTTTTTCGAGAGGAGGTAAATACGTTTACGTACACCATACCGACTAAAGAACCTCCTCTTTGCTGTTGCCCCTGAAGGCTATTACAGCGACATAGGACGTGTGCCGTGGAGGCCGCAGAGACTACGCAACAACAGTCGCGGTGCGTCTCTTAAGGAGACTCGAACCTCGGACCGGCTGTGTGCTTGTGGGAAGGAGAGAGTATGAAAATGAAGATGAAAGATGAAAAGAACACACTAGCCGGCGAGTGTGGTGATGTTTTGTGTAATGTATGTAAGTGTGTATGTATGTGATAATGAATATTTGTATGTATGTTGTTAGTGTTAATGTTTGTATGCTTGTATGTTTGTGTTTGTTTGTGGAGTGTGTTTGTGATTGTGTAAGTGGTGTATGTCAGTCAGTCAGTAAGTCCGTGTGTGAGTGTGAGTGGAGTGAACGATTACAGGACGAGGACTGACGTCTCGTCGGGTATCAAAAGAATGTTTGGTGTATCTAGGTTGCGGGCCGCTGGCCATCGTCAGAGTGACGAGTGCCAGTGGTTTGCGGCGGTTGACCCCGCTTACGAGTGCGAAGGTGGTGTGTGCGTGTCTGTGTTTGTGTGGTTGTCGCGTTCGCGATGGTGATGTCGTCATCAGGGTCTACCGTGACGTGCCTGGGACGTCTTATTGGGTTGAGACTATGGTGAAGCGGTGTGTACCCACATGCCTTCCTAACCAAGATGTTGGGATGGTTAGGCGCCCTGTCAAAGAAGCGTTGCGAGATCTCTTTAAAGTGTTGAGCTATCGTCGGAAACTCTAGATCGCGGTGAAGGTCCACGTTTCGGATGAACCACGGGGCTCCGGTTGCCATGCGCGTGAATTTATTTTGAACTACTTGCAAGCGACGTAAGTAGCTCGGTCGGGTGTGCGCGAATACGACGCTTGCGCATGACAGTATGGGCCGATGGTTTTGTACAGCGTCACTTTGTGTTTGAGCGGAAGTTTGCTTCGCCCACACACAAGTGGATAAAAGCGACTGAGGTCAAATCGGGCTCTATTGCATACCGTATCGATATGTTTCTTGAAGTTCATATTGCTGTTGAACGTGAATCCTAAGTATTTGTAATCCTTCCCCCACGGTATGTTTGGTGTTTCATACAATTTAATAATGTCGGTCAGTTGCTTTAAGCGCGTAAGCTATTCGTGTTGCCGAAGAGTACCGCTGCACTCTTGGTGGGGTTCACTTCAATCCGCCATTTTCTGAACCAGTTGCCTAGTTCATCGACGGCGGCTTGAAGCACTTTAATGTTCTTGCTCAAGGTTGAGCGGTTGGAGCCAAAGTAGAGTACTGTATCGTCAGCGTAATGAGCGAGCTGGATTAAGACTAAAAATTCGCTTACTTGTATTTTAAAGTCAGTACAGACAATAGGAGCTTGTTCCTGATTGGCTGTTCAAGCAAGGATTGCCAACCTAAGTCTACTAGTGTTTTTTTTCTCTTCTACCCTCGAATTCCACTTTCGCACGATACGCCATAAATTAGGATATCATCACCATCATCTGGATTTGTCGCGGTCTTCCACAGTGCGGATTTCAAGGAGCTTTCTTCCACGTACTACAAAGCTGTGGAATGAGCTTCCTTGTGCGGTGTTTCCGGGACGATTTGACATGGGTACCTTCAAAGGAAGCGCGTACACCTTCCTCAAGGGCCGACAACGTGATTCCTCTGGTGTTGCAAAAGAAAGTGTGCGGCGGTGATCACTTAACACCAGGTGACCCATACGCTCGTTTGTCTTCCTTTTCCATAAAAAAGGGTTTCGGCTGGTGCAGCATGGCTAACGATATTTAAGACTAGTCATTATATTTTTTTATGAAAATAAGGGACGAGATGAGCCGGACGTTCAACTGATGCTAATGGATACGCCCTGCCCATTACAATGCAGTGCCGCTCAGGATTCTTGAAAGACCCAAGAATTCTGAGCGACACTACAACTACGCTCGTCACCTTGAGACAAAAGTTGTTAAGTCTCATTACACAATTACAATTACAATTTCACTAGCTACGGCACCCTTCAGACCGAAACACTTTACTGCTTCACGGCAGAAATAGGCGCCGTTGTGGTACCCATAATCTAGCCGGCATCCTGTGAAAAGGAGCCTCCCACTAGTAAGTAAATAATTATCTGGTAGCTGCTTCAACGGACACGTGTGAGTTAAGTACTTAACTGTTATAATAATTATTCGTTATTTTCTACTTTTTCTGTTCGGATATTATTATCTCTTGAAGTAATTATTAATAATCTAATAGCGTCATCCGTTGTGAATAGTAAATGAGGCTAGTAAGTGTTATTTTAGTATATTAATAAAAATCGTACTTAATGAAAGAGTACTCAACTTGTAGGATTTAATTTGTACATAGAAAATGAGTTCAGTGAGGTATAAATTACTGTATATGTTGTTATATGATTTAAAAGACGGGTTGGGAGTTTCCTATCAGTTCTTCTCCCCATGTCAAAGCTCCTTTACGAACTGATGTAGCTTCATGACGGTATAAATTTTCGGTATACATTTTCAAAATTATTGCGGTTTACTTAATTATAAAGGTATATTCTACATATTCGCTTTACTTGTAATTTCTATTTCTAGTAGCTATTCTACCACGCGCATAGTGACATATTCTACTATTCCACTAAGTATCTTTTTTATACAGCTTTATATTACCAGGCTAACATAACTAAACAAGGGATTTTATAATACATATGATTCAAGAGTGATGATGTACGACTCAGTGTCTTACATCAAATCCTGACGCCATGTCCCAACATTGTCGAAGATGTATACATGTTGTTCACCTGAAGGCCTACCATCAACTTTTAATTAGCGATTCAATTCTGATGCAATTCAGTTTAGGTAACTACTAGTGCCTATAACTGAATAGCGTTTAAATCGCTATGGAAGAATGAAAGAAAGAAATTTGTCTCTCCGCGGTGTGAGAAAGAGATGACGCTGTCGTTGCATAAGTCTGTCTCTATATCTCTTTGTAGTCTATTTTTTTATTGTAATGTATTTCCGATTCCGAAAGTGCGCCGCACCAAAAAAAGTTGTCAACCGAATATTAAATTTAACAAATTAAAAATTAACTTTTTCTATCGAAAAGGAGGACAAACGAGCTTATGGATAACCTAGTGTTAGGTCATTACCGTCGCCCACATTCTCTTGCAACATCAGAGGAATCGCAGGAGCGTTACCGACCTAAACCTACCACCGAAAGGCATAAAAGGCATTTATTTTCACAAAATTGATTCCTTTCGAACTATTTTATCTTCTAATACTTCTACAACTTCAAAAACAAATGGCGCTCTGAGAGATAAGTGTACACGCATTTTTTTTGAAGATACACATGTCGTATCAATAATTATTAATTTCAATAAGTAATTTCAATGAACATCGTTATCTAATAAGCTATCGAATAGGTCGCAATATTTGTATCGTGGGAATGGTTAAGTGACTGCGGATTACGAAGATATCTATCGTGAAAAATTATTAATGGCGTCTGCAGATTATAATCGGTTTATAGCCTTCCAATTAAGATTGCTTCTTAGTGCTGAAGCTCCAATGCACAAGTATAAACTACTTACTTTTAACATATTGGATATTATATGAATAAATTACAAATGCAAAACGCAACCAAAATATAGTTTCTTAATTTAGCTTATTGGTTCTGTTGAGCTAGATTAAAAAGTTCCACTATGTTACTGCATTTTAATGAAGGTTCTATTTCTGAAGTAGTTACATTGCGTGGTACATCTGCGTGGACCCTATAAAGCAGCAGAAATACTATGCCTTCTGGCGTGATAATAGGTAACCTATTTCTTGTCCCAATCTCTTCTTAATATTAATACAAATTAAGAATTAAATCTGCCCAATAGATTTACGTTTCGCCCAGCATACATACAGACAAACGGACAAAAAGACAAAAAGTCTATAAAATATTTCGCTATCGTTTGTAGAACACTTACTAAGTATTCTTTAAAATTAACATATTTTACTTTGTTTTGTTTTATTTTAATTTTTACTTTGTTGCGATTTTATGATGTGTATCAATGACGTGCACAAATAAGTACATATCACTTGCAGTCTGATAGACCCCTATAAACAATTAAAGCACACTTTTCTCCCCAGTAGTGTGTCAACTGTCACTCTACGAACCAAACCTGAACTGAATAAGAAATAATAATTTTAGTCACTGATTGTTGGGTATATATTGAACGTTGGGTATATGGGTATAATAAATCATTTATTTCTATATATTATATATTATAATAGCTTAATACTAATCAGCTTCACAACAATTTTCATTTGTATTTATATTGAATAAATTTCTGATTCAGGCTCGTTGATGTCTTTTTCACAGCAAAAAGTAATGTTCATATTATTCATCGCGTATTGTATTGGTAATTCGTAAATTTATTTCCTGTTATATAAAATACATTTAAATATAGGAAATAAGCGAAATGATTTTATAAGAATTTATTGTTAGCAACTTGTCAAGCTTCGTAAATAAGGCCGTATCAATGTAATAACAACAAATGATTATCTGGCGAAGTAATCGTATCGGAGGAGGAAAGTGGGGTCAATAGGGACATAACATGATTTATTTCTGAATTAATTTTTTTATAGTACAAAATTAAATTTTGTTAACAAATTTAATTTAATTAATTCTAGAAGTGAGGGACATCACTTTAAAAATAACTAATTGTTTGTTTGTAAATAGTTCTCATTATTTTTAATAGGCAAGGCAAAATTAGTAGGCAAGTAGTGCTGACTATATTACGATAAACTATTTAAATATTACGATACTTGTTTTTTCAATTGTAGTCAATTTTTCCTTGAAAAAATCGTGTAAACAGTGTAAGGTATAAAATAAAAAAGCTTAATAAGTGTTAAAGCTTTTGTGATTTTTTGAAAGTTTTAAATAAGTTTTGGATCAAAAAACTAATTCGTAACCCTAAACTACTCAAGCAATACCATTTATTCAAAAAAAAAACAATTCATATAACTATATTTACATTAATAACACAATAACATTAAATTAAAACTATCACTTCTCAACCTTAAATGCATTAATACTTCGTATTGTATTTGTAATATTTTTTTTCGCACATATCTGAAAATTTAAGGGAAAATAAAACAAAACGCGTTGGCCCATTCTCCTCCCATACAGATCGATAAACATAGTGTTTTATGAATCGCAGAACGCACAAAAATCACTTACGACAACTGAAGTGGCCCGCATTTTGTGTCCGCATTTTATTATGTATTTTACGACTATCTTTACTAATAAAACAAGAACACCACATATTTTCGAATTGCAAATAATTTGTTTTCGATTAATGCCACGAATACTAAGGTTGGTCTTTTATAAGGGATAGGCGAAAGCTTGCAGAAAAAGAAGAATTTAAACTGGAGTGCTGCTATCATATTTTTAGGTCGTCGTATACTCGTTTTTATTAAGGAACCCATGCCTTACTATCCTGGAAGGACCCCGCATGGTAGTTTACTATACAGTTTAGTAATATGTGGCAGAAAGTAATTTATATGTCGCATTGTAGGGGAAACGTTACACATCCAGGCCGTGTAAATGTGATGTTTGTTTCTTATGACACTAAGGGACGAGACAAGCAGGACGTTCAGCTGATGGTGATATTGATACACTCTGTCCATAACAATACAGTGACGCTCAGGATTCCCTAAAAACCAAAAAAATCTGAGCGGCACTACAATTGCGCACGTCACCTTGTAACATAAGATGTTAAGTCTCATTTGTCCAGTAATTTTACTAGCTACTGCACCCTTCAGACCGAAACAAAATAATGCTTACAGAATACTGCTTCACGGCAGTAATAGGCGCCGTTGTGGTACCCATAATCTAGTCGGCATCCAGTGCAAAAGGAGCCTCACGCTGGTAAGACCTTAGTACCAAATATAAAAAGAATATTCTTTGTGATTTTGATCACTAAGTATATATCTCAATACTCCAAGTGATGTCCTGCTAAGGTTTTTCTTGATACAATAAAGGAGTATGAATTAAATAATATCGAAACATCTAGCTGGCATCCTGTGCAAAGCAGCCCTGTTTTCATTTGACAACAGAATTCAGCGCTAGAACTCTTCGTAACACTGTCCATAATAAATGCAGTAGAAGAAACAAAATGAAGTAACTTCTTTGCTACAAATAATGAAGCCTTTTATAGAGTGCTGGATCCTAAACGATCTGAGCTGTTCGTCAATCAAATGGTTTTAAAATAAATAATAGTTTATTCGCTGAACTGTGGGTACAAGTAGGTCTTATATGAAATTTAGTCACCTTAGACATTCTTCCAAGTCCTGGTGACAAATATTACTGACGCGTTAGTATTAAAATTAATTTCTAAATATACCCTTGACAAACGGTGAGAATTTAGATTTATTAGAAGCTTACTTTAAAAAGACAGAAATTGCACCCGTGCACTAGATTGGTATCGTATGAAATAACACGGATTATATCACGGATAGATTTTCATTTAACTGCTGGGTTGGACTTCTTCAAAATAAAGTTATGTTCTTTAAAATCTATGATGGACGTTTGGAAAAATTCAAGTATATCTAAATATTAGAAGATGTTTTAGAAGTCACGAGAGAAATGTCGGTAGAAGAAAGAGAACGACTGTATTTCCAACAGAATGGAGCACCGGCACACAATAGTCGGATCGCCATAGACTTTTTAAATAATTATTTCCAACAAAAATGGATTGGAACAACCGGAGCTATCAAATGGCCCACGAGGTCACCCGATTTAACACCACTAGATTATTTCGTGTAGGGTTACGTTAAAGATGAAATCTACAAAACTAGCTACGACACGACTGAAGATCTAAAAATAGCCATAGAGACTATTTTAACTCTAAAATTGATATCGTAGTTCCTTAGAAGATATTCTTCTATCTCTTATATATTCTGAAATACTCATACTGACCGGTTTGGGTGGGCCACCCTGTATATTACATAAAGTAAGTAAGTACATAAATTAAGCATATATTGCAAAAACTGAAGGATGCCATTGAGTGTCAAGATGCCACGCACACAAGCATCTAATAGTTGCCGTAAAAAAAGCTATTGTTCTTAGGTAGAGCGGTATCTAGTTGGAGCGTAGGGGAGACCAATCCTTAATCTGAGGTAAGGTAAGGTAAAACTATCATTCTCTTTGAAAACTTTTATCACGATAAGCTTCGAAATGCATTTCAAAATCGAGCAAACGATGAAAGCTGATTTCAACGATTTCAATGAAATTCGAACGCTATAAATAAATTACATGAAACAGTTTATCTACAAAAGTGCATCAGCCATGAACTTTGAAAAGCACGTCTGGGATTGTAAGGGAATTTCCGTCAACATTGAAATGAAAATGATAATTTAAGTGGAAATAATTACAACGAATACAAAACAATATATAAGTAAATAATAAGTTGTGTGAGCTTTATGTCACTTGACAGTTTTTTTTACGTAAGAAAAACGAGCATAAGGTTCACCTGATATATTATGTAAAGTGATGCAATAAAAATACTCAAACTTCAAGACTTCTTAAAATATTGCAACATTGCTAGTATCAAAACGGTTTATCTTGGTGATCACGATATGATAGTTAGGAATATATTACATTATGATCGCTTCTTCACACATGTGTATAAATATTCATATAAAACTGATTTCTGGAAGGTAATGAAAATTACATTTAAGGCGAGTCGTATCACCAATGACCTTGTGCATGCGGGCGGGACCTATACTTTCCGCTCCGTTATTTCGGCGTGAGCAGGGTAAACTTAATAGATATCGGCACTTTATTATTATATTGTTATGATATTATAATTACGGACTAAAATATTTTTTTATCACCATCTTATTTCAAAAATATGTATTTAAATTCAATTTCATTTATTACAAGCTTACGTTATAATCTTTTAAAACGATCAAATTACAGATCATATGTCCCTCCTTAATACATATTCTTTTAATTCACCCAACCTTTGAGGCCTTCAAATTTGACCATTTCACGATACCACGCGCCTAAATTAGATCAGATTTACCAATGGGAGGCTCCTTTGCACAGGATGCCGGCTAGATTATGGGTACCACAACTACTGGGCAAATGAGACTTAACATCTTTTCTCAAGGTGACGAGCGCATTTGTAGTGCCGCTCAGAATATTTCGGTTTTACAAGAACCCTGAGTTGTAATGGGCAAAGCGTATGAGTTACCATCAACTGAACGCCCTGCGCGTCTCGTCCCTTATTTTCATTAAAAAAAAATAAAAATTTTTACGTAACACACATACAGGCCGATATATAAGCGTTTAAAACAATTTGTTTTGAATACTCGAGCTTGTTTTGCAACGAAATGAGAGAAGTAACAAGTGATAAAGTGAAATTCTGTCACAAAACATGACCGCGCGACCTCGCTACAAAATAAATGGTGTAATTAAGTGAAATTATTATAATTTTCATTCCATTTAAATTGATGTCCAAGCATTAAATACTTAAGTTAAACGAAGTCCAGTAATTTTTGCTGTCTAGATACAGTACTTATTGTTAATATGCAGCGATCACCGACATAGTTTTATATGTTTTGACATTAATACTCACTTATATTTGTAATATGTAAACTTGTCTCAACGTCGGCAGTTAACGTATGAAATTATCTCTTGTATCATTTAGTATTGCGTTTCTGAATCAAGAATGTGTCTTAATAAAATATAATATTTATAAAATTACTAGCTGACCCAGCAGACGTTATATTGCCGATATTAAAATCGCGATACCAAAGTATCTGTTGATCGTAGATGGGTGAAAATTTGAAGTTGTATGTATTTTTTAATGCTGACTCAATACTCAAATTTAACAAAAAATGTAAAAAAAAATAAAAAAATAAATAGTGTGGACCACTTTTAACGTTTAAGGGGATGAAAAATAGATGTTGTCCAATTCTCAGACCTACCCAATATGCAGTCAAAATTTCATGAGAATCGGTCAAGCCGTTTCGGAGGAGTTCAATGTTTCACGAGAATTTTATATATTAGATATACATAAAACCAGATGATTTAAGAATCACAAACAAAATAGTGGAAATAAGACAAAAAGTAAGCTGAAATGGCGATGGACATAATGTCCCGCAATGTTCATAAAATTTTGTTTTCAGTTTTATTTGTTTAAAAAACGATGTGATAAATTTCACAGCTAGGCTATAAAATGTAGTTGGAGATTTAAAATAAAGAAAAAATCCATTAAAATTAACTTGGTGTGGATTGATAAAGTGGCGATTCAAAAGCGTTTAGTTTGAGCCTAATTGAATAAAGTTTATCTGATTTTGACTTCCGCATATTGTGACTGACGGACAACTATTGCTAGGACAGTTTTTATGACAATAGGGATATTAGGGACGAGACAAGCAGGACGTTCAGCTGATGGTAATTCATACGCAAGGTGACGAGCGCAATTGTAGTGTCGCTCAGAATTTTTGGGCTTTTCAATAATCCTGAGCGGCACTGCATTGTAAATGGGCAGGTCGTATCAATTACCATCAGCTGAACGTTCTGCTCGTCTCGTCCCTTATTTTCGGGAAAAAAAAAAGACTAATATCGCTTCATCTTAGTAGCCACGACCACTCTGATAGGAGTGTTTTTATATCACTGAGATAAGTGATTGGAAAAAAGACAAACGCATTCATACCGGTTATCAGTTAAATATAGTCACAAACAAATGGAACGACTTAAATGCGTTTTAAGATGAGGTGAGTCGTGAGTCATCCGCACTTTGATAATGAAATGGAATCGAGTCATTCCCATTCACCTTCATTTCTTCTTGGTCATTCTTGTCAATAGATAAAATGAATAACGTAAGTAAAAAATTGATATGCTCTTGGCTGCCCAGAGGTCGAAATTCATATTATTTTAATTTTGAACATAATTAGGGTTTACTAGTCAAAGACAATACCTCTGTAATGTATGTGTGTGTGTCATTGACGCATTAGTATGTGTAATATTTATTTTAATGTATTATCAAGGATTTTTTCAAAAGGAGCTCTATGCACTCCTTCATCATATTAACTATAAATGCATTCATCCGTTCGCGCAATAAAAAAAAAAGAGGCGTTTTCCCTTTACGTATTAATACAAAAGTTGATTTTCATTTATAAAGAAGATTGATTATATTTATTTGTATAAAAACAAAAATAGTTTTCGACATAAAAATCTTTCCCAAGACGGTATATGGCGTGTTGGTATGACACCGGGAATCCCAGAGTTGATACATATTTAAGTTAACGCGTTATTCCAGTTGTCAAGGTCACCTGTATTGCGTTCTCTACCACAATGTCACAATACAGATGCTTTTTTGTTCTGATAAAAAACTATTTTAAATATGTTTAAAAGTATTAAAACTAAACAAATTTTATAAATATATATATAATACTATGATTACATAACTTAAAACTATCGTTTCAAGGAAGCGTACCAAGAAAACTGGCAGTATTTCCGCGTTGGATAGCTTAGCTAATCCGTTTCTAGTAGCACTATTAACGCGGGTTAATAGTACTTTGTACATTCTACAATGTACGTAGTACTATTTACGCGCCTCAAAAGGGTTTCTGGAAACCCAAGCGCTGGCAGATATATCGGTAAACGGACCAGCCTATTCAACGCAGAAATGCTGCCAATATTCTTGGTACACTTCTCCGTAATGATAGTTTTAATTTAATCTATACTAATATTATAAAGCTGCAGTGTTTGTTTGTTTGTTTGAACGCGCTAATCTCTGGTACTACTGGTCCGATTTGAATGATTCTTTCAGTGTTGGGTAGTCCATTTATCGAGGAAGGCTATATATAGGCTATGTTTTTTTTTTCAAAATTAGGGATCCGTAATAAAATTGCTATTTTGTAACACAAGGTGTAAAATCGAAAACCTATTTTTGCGTGCGCTGCAAAAACTATTGAAAATAGAACAAAATGATGTACAGGCTATAATATAGGCAATATTTTATTACTCATAAAACTATCGCGTGAATTATACTTTATATGGCAAAACAACGTTTGCCGGGTCAGCTAGTGTAATCATATAAAGTATTGTAAATATTATTTATTTATTTAATGTAAGACTCGCTAAGACCGACATATTTGCGACGTTGGCTATCTTCAGTAGTCGAAGTAGCAGCCCCAGCCCATCTTTGTTTGTTCAAATTTTTATTCAAAATAGGATTTAAAATCACTTACTGAACGTCAAAAACTACCATCCATTCAAAAGAGACTGCCTCAGACCTGAGAAGAATGGGCGCAAAAAACTCAGCGTTACTACTCGTCGCGAGTAGTATGCGTGCATTGCTCAAAATAGAGGTTAACAGACAACCTCAATTTTTTCTTTTCCTCTCAGATATTCTTCAACGTTCACAGTTGTTATATTATATCTAGATGTATAAATGATCTAAGATAAAAGCACAACTTGACTTAAAACTGTTCCAGAATCGCGAAGAGGTGATTTATAATACTACGCATATTATATTTCGTCCGTTGACACGACCTATCCATATGTTGTGCAATAATGCGTCGTTGAGGCACGATATTTAATATTTATATCTACAATATTTACAGAATCGTGTATAGCAATAAAGTCATGTTGTGCGAAATCACTTGATGAAATCAATAGCAGCGTGGTACTGTGGCATTTCATATCAGAATCTTAGACTTTGAACAGTAATAGATGCCATTTTACAGTAATTGAATTACATGAACTTTATTGTATTAGCAAAAACGGTTTGGTTCAAATGGTTCCGAAAATTTGCATCAATAATATTTCATTGTTTGTTTTTAAGTGACTACGAGGAAGTGTGAGTGGCATCTTGACACCAATGGCATCTTTCAAAATTTAACTTTACTTTATGATGATATGCGATCCCATTGTCTTTCTTATTTCTTGTAGTGTTATGTTTACAAAGTATTACTACGCAATCCGGCATTTTAGTTTAAATTATTAGCAAAGTTTAACAGAACATGTGGCACGTTAACGTCACACATTGTTCGAGGCTGGCTCGTGTACACCCACTTGGGCGTAGTATTAGTTGCCGCACTTTGACTACGCCTGGGGTATCTAGTTGGAGCGCAGCGGACAGCAATCCTAAATCTAAGTTTTATAATCTTTAAGATTGGAGTAAAAATGAGAAAACGCAACGAATATTTCAGTAAGATTGACAGGTTCCAAATTCAAAAAAAAAAAATCAAATATTGATTTTTTAATTGAGCAGTTTACATGGCCAGACAGTATAATAATGCCAATTTTCCATTGCACGGATTGTTGTTGCATTGTCACATAACTGTTTACTACATCGGGTTATTTATAGTATTATATCATCTCGGTATCAAAAAATGTTAAAATAAATTAAATGGCCTGCATACTGTTTTATATTTTTTACACCGATATTAAACAACATTTCGGTTGTTTGACAAATTATGCGATAAGTAACGTGTGTAAGTGGCTCGTTTCGATGAAGAAACCGGTGCCAGAGTGCCGACAACTTGCGGTTAAATTATATAAATATCTTAACATATATAAATCCAGTGTCTTGATGTTTTGTTTCCAGTGAACTCCTTAACTAATGAACGGATTTGAACGGGGATTACTTCATGGAGTGCAGTTTAGTCCAACTTGAGAGATAGGATAGTTTTTATTTCGATTTGCGACCCATAATTATTTTTATTTCTAATATTTGTTTTGTATAACCATATTTTCTATGAGAAAATTAATGACGCCCGGTTTGACAGTTCTGCTGTGAAACAACTTCATTCTTACTTCAATAATATGCGTTGGTGAGAAATAAAAGTTATTATTATTATTATTATTATTAATAATAATAATATGCGCCGCAGTCGTTTTTTTTGTTTCTTCGTCCATTATTAGGACAGGCAAAGGGTTCAAGCCCATACAGCCGTATTAATTTTTTAATAATTAATTGTCAAAGCCATCTTTGTAAGATTTTTACAAAATCGTTCTTTCTAAAAACGTAGAATAGCACGAGGAATAAATCATTTTAATGATTTTTGCTTTGTTAGGCCAAAGAAGTATAACTTCTTGCGTCCATACATAGGTACACACAAACTTTTTTACGAAATAATTTTAATGCTATGAAATATTATTGACAAATTCGTAAAAAAACAGTATTTTATTTATTATGTACAGAACAACGTCTGTAGGGTCAGCTAGTAATAAATATTATCATTTTAAATTCTTTTGACAAATAGCATATACAGTTCTTAACTCAATTAAATACACGATATACATACCTAGTTGTATTTCAACTTTTCAGACATATCTTCGAAAGATCTCAGGGCTTTTAAATTGGTAGGTAGATTACAACAAAACAGTGTCCATTCTTGATTCTTAGTTTTCTATCACCAATATGGCAGAATATACATTTATTCAAATAAAACAAATCTTATAATTATATTAACTATGACTACATAAAATTAAAGAATATAGTTTACATAATATTTTACAGACATACTCGTTTATTGAAAACTGTTGAAGTAACTAGGCAATTTTATGTTTAAGGTACTAAATGATAATAAATTTTGAATATTTTATAGCAATAACAGTGACAGTACAACATTGTATATTTTATTATAAAGAGCGCAAAAAAAGAATGTTGTGAGAGTTTCTTGCGCCGCTTCTTTTCTCTCAGAGCGCCATTTGTTTCCGAAGCATTGGTAGAGTTACAAATGACATTTAAAAGAATTCTAAAGGAATCAATATTGAGAAAATAAATGCCTTATATGTCTAATAATCAATGTAAAAATATGATAGTCCATTAAAGCAGATATCTATAAATTTAAGTTAAAATACTAGGAGAGTTTTGCGACAAAAGCTACACTCGCCCTTACATAGAGAAAACCCAACTGTTACTATTTTTGAACTGAAAACTTCATCATAGTCTCGCCAACAAGTGATTTTTTCAATATTCTTAGAAAATTATGGACGAGGTCTCATTCAAAGTCAAAGTAATAAAAATTTACAAAACACAACATACAAATAGATAGGTGTTTGTTTTTTGCAAGTATCTTAAAAAGTAATGAAGATATTTTGAAATAAAAATAAAAAATAGTCCGGAACTATAGGACTAATATTTATAATTTTCCGCAGGCTTAGACGTATAGCGATGAACGTTCATTAAGCGACACGGCGCGGGCACGATGGGCAGCGACAAAATTTGTTACAGCTGGCTCTAATTATATACCCCCTTATTCATAATCGTCCGCTAACTTTAAACAGCTGCTAAGGAGTGTTTTTTCTCATTCTGACTTGGGTCAATAGAAGAAGACAGAGTGAGAATTAGCAATGCTTTAAGTTAGCAGACTATTATGAATAAGGGGGATAGTATTTAGTGCTTTGCAACCGTTACTGTACGGAATTACTATTATTTTTAGTGAAAATATATCTATGCACGCTGATCGAGAAGATAAAGTATATTGTGGGATAAATTCGGATCATTCAGAGCAAGATTTACTAGGAGAATTTATGCACATTTATAATTATGTAACTTCTAGATTTATGAGTTAAACAAAGTTTTATTTCGTTTTATTAATCCCATCTTGACCAAGTTCCTATTTTTTTTTGTTGTAGTCTTAAGCATACATCGTTTATTTTTAAATTTTAAGCGTGGTTTCGGTTTTTTATTATTATAATTTAAAAATTATTGTAAAATGGCCTCAAGATCAAGGTCAAGACAAGATAAACTTCCAGACCAGGATTTCTTAATACGTTATTGTGACATTTGCAAGATATTTTGCTATGACATCAATTGGACGTAGTTCCTGAAAAGCGTTCCAAACCACAAACGTCACATTTTAAGGAATTTGTGTTTAAAGTTTAATAAATATTAGTGTATTCCATAGGTACTTGTGGGTTGGGCATTGAGTCATGATGTCATTTAAAGAGTGCCAGTTGGGCTGCCATTTTTTGTCAGTCCGTTAATATGAATCACGTGACCAGTTTTGTATTCTTAACTCAATTTCGAGATGATTATGGTTTGGAACGTTTTTCTGGAATAACGTCCAATTATAAAACTAATTTTTTTTAACAGAAAATGCCCATGTATCAGCATTTATTTTTATATCTATACTATTTAAAGTTTTAATTATTACTCCAGAGTTAACAAAACTGAAATTGAAAATTTGTTGACATCCTCTAACATTTTCCAGAAGAAGTGACTAAGTAACACTGGTGGAGGAGACAAGAGTGTTTGTGATAGAAACTGGAATGTCAGAAAACAAAATTCTCAAAAGCAGAAGCAACTTCCTACTGAGATTGAATTATTGAAATAAATCAAAGACTAAATTAAAATAGCAGATTGCGATGAATATAATGGCAGAGTTTGATGTGGCGAGATAAACTTGTGAGATACATTCATTAAGTGGCTTGACACGGCACAGTATTGTCCGTCAAATTAAATGCAGTAGTGCTTAATTCTTATTAACGCCCGCAGAGACACAGAATAGTCGTTCCAAATTCAGAGTTCTGCGTTCTTTATACTTCACTCACACACTCGCCAGTGGGAGGCTCTTTTGACCATGATGCCGGCTAGATTATGGGTACCACAACCTATTTCTGCCGTGAAGCAGTAATGTGTTAGCATTATTGTGTTTCGGTCTGAGGGCGCCTTAGCTAGTTAAATTACTAGGCAAATGACACTCAACATCTTATCTCAAGGTGACGAGCGCAATTGTAGTGCCGCTCAGAATTTTAGGGGTTTTTCAATAATCCTGAGCGGTACTGCATTGTAATTGGCAGGGCGTATCAATCACCATCATCTCAACGTCCTGCTCGTCTCATCCCTTATTTTCATAAAAAAAAATATCGAGTCCTAACAACAGCGCAGCGGGCGGTCGAAACGCGGCGTTTAAATTGAAACGTCGTGTTCTACACTTATTTTTGCCGAAACGTCAGAACGCCACGATATCTGACGTTGCGAATTCAGAAAAACTAATAGAGTTGCAGAGAGAAAGCAGTTTATTTTATGATTCATGTTTACATAATTTGAATCATAAAATAAACTGTTTATCGACTACGAAACATTGTTTATCGACATGCGAAAATAAATATAGAATCTTTTAAATAAAACACTTTTAAAGGATTAAAACGCGTGTGATTGTAACGGTTTTACATTAGATGTTTGCTTAAAAGTCACATTTTTATTTTAACCTGACGTTTCAAGACCTTTCCAGATCTCGTTTTCAGGGGGACTGACGTGTAAGTTTTACGCAAACATCTAATGTAAGACCTTTACAATTACACGCGTTTTAATCCTTTAAAAGTGTTTTATTTAAATGTGTAACACTCGCGTTAGTTAAAAAAAAAACTTAATATAGAAACGTTGTTCTTCTCTAAGTAATTCATGAAGAAAACTGCATTCTTCTTATTTTACTTGCGTTTTGTTAATTGGGCACACCCAATGCTTTTTTTTTGAGGCATCTAATCTCTAGTACTATATATATATTCATATACATGTAGTAGAAACCGGTTATTTCAATAGTACAAAGAGACACTCCAATTTTATTTATATGTATAGATTAAACAAATGATTTGAATTGTCTTTAGTGTTAATTCCGCCAATATTTATCTTTAAACAATTCGACACGCGTTTCGCCTCTACACGAGGCATCCTCAGGACGTGTTGTCTCGCCAAAATCTGGCACGAGACCTTGAGGTCTCAGATTTTGACAAAGACAAATATTGGCGGAATTAACACTAAAGAAAACTGTAATCATTTGTATTATTTATGGATTTCCACAAAGTAACGCCTGCTTCAATATTGTTTTTTTTGTATAGATTAATGTTATATTTACATGTTTTAGTTATTTTAACTAAACTCATGTTTTCAATAATCTATTGACATTATCGTAGGGCACAGCTGGCTGCTGTAAGCGACAAGTCATGGCAGACTGCGACGTGGCGCGATGAACGTGTGAGATACCATTCATTAGGCGGCCGGCTCGGGCGTGGTACCCGGCGTCAAATTAGTTGCGGCTGCGCTTAATTAGACAGTATTCATTGCTTATTTGCTTCGCTTGGCGGTTCTGACTGCGAATATAATCACTAACTTGCACAACAAACACTTTAATTAGCATACTTTAGTCGTCATAACAGGTTAGCCTAGGATACTGAGGTTTTCTCCGGCGAAATGCCCTGTAAAGATCCCAGAGAACCTCTCAGAAAGGGGAACTGTCTGATTTACCAAACTTGGCCAACTTCTATCTGCGTAGAAGATGGTCTTAGTGGTTGAGTACTACCTCTGTGCCCCATAGTGCACAGGGGTAGTACGTAAATGTATTTCTTTCTCGTTAAAAAAAAAAGGATACTGAGGTTATGAATTTGATAAGTTTAAAAAAAGCCCTATGTATGAAATTATGCGTTATAAAATATTGCAAATTTAAAAAAATTCTAGTGATTGGATATAATATAATCCATATAACAATATACAATTGTATGTTATAAATTGCCATAATTCTCCAAAACGGCTTGATCGTTTTTTTTTTTATTATATATATGTATGACCCAGCAAACGTTGTATTGCCAATATTAAAATATACAAAAGCGATAAAAAAGTAAATGTTGATCGTAGATTGATGAAAATTTGAAGTTGTATGTATTTTTTAATGCTGACTCATAAACACACAAATTTAATGATAAAAATTAAAAAAAAATCGTGTGGACCACCCTTAACATTTAGCGGGATGAAAAATAGATGTTGTCCGATTCTCAGGCCTACCCAATATGCACTCAATATTTCATGAGAATCGGTCGAGCCGTTTCGGAGGAGTTCGGTCCCGCACACCGTAACACGAGAATTTTATATATTAGATTTGGTAGATCTAAGAAAGAAAGAGGTCGTAATCTTTTTTTTATACCCCTAATTTTTTTTTTATTAATTTATATGACAATCCAACGTTCCGTCCGAGCAATCAGTATTTTTACCTGTGAAAGTTTTCTTTATTTGGAAAAAAAAATTCAGAAAATGTAATACATAACACGACACCATTGTATTTTTTAATTAATATCCGTTAAAACACAGTATAATTACGATAAAAACACTAAATTAAAACGCGGTCCAATTTGACAGGAGACTAATGGACACTAAATTGTTTAATAACGGTTTCACGGTCCAACTATTCCGTCTCTTTCTCACACTTAGGTTTTTATGTAAGGATCTCTCTTTCACACAGGGTTAGTCTATTACGCTAGTATACTAAGTTTATGATATTATTTGCCTTCTTACTATTATTCTAAATACTTTACTTCGTAAATATGTTTATTTGTGCATTTATAATAATTATTGTAAATTAACCTGTTAATCTTAAACTATTTTGCTATATTAAATACCGACATTGTTCGGTTCAATTAAGGAACATTGAAAATGATCAGCTGTGCGTCCGTTGCACGTCGGCACGCGAATTCAAAATTCTTGAAACATCTCTAAATGCTGTTTAACAATGTAACAATAAACGTTTTAAAACATTTTATTTATTTTTTATGTTTGTAACGCAATTACACAGATAAATAGAATAGATTTAACCATATATTACGGTATAGCCTATAGGCTACCTGAATTCCCCAATAATGTTTATCCAATTATGTTTGACAATGTATGCGTTAGCTAGATTTATATTTTATTTAATGACAATAAGGGACGAGACGAGCAGGATGTTCAGCTGATGGTAATTGAAAAACCCGAAAATCCTGAGCGGCACTACAACTGCGCTCGTCATCTTGGACATAAGATGTTACGTCTCATTTGCCCAGTAATTTCACTAGCTACGGCGCCATTCAGACCGAAACACAGTAATGCTTACACATTACTGCTTCACGGCAGAAATAGGCGCCGTTGTTGTACCCATAATCTAGCCGGCATCCTGTGCAAAGCCTCCCACTGGTAGGCGAGATTAATATTCAAATTACTATGCTATATTGACTGTTTACGTAATATTCATATCGAAAAAATATTGGTAGTTGTAGAGACTACCGATAGAAGTAAAAACTTAGCACTTTTAGTATTAAAAATTGAAATTTCATAACTTATTTTCAATAATATATTAACCAAACAAAAACAATATTTCAACAATACACAGTATATACACATTGAACTTTTCACTAAATCCATTCAATTTTACTTACAAGATATATACAGCACTAATGTTGCACAATACGTCAGCTGTATAGCTACAGATATACTGCTTTAAGTATTACGGTGACGCGAACTCACGAGATTTCACCCACCAAAAAGAACCCAAAGTAGTTTTCACTTAAAAAATTGATTAAATATACAAATGTGACATCTCTACCAACGCCCCTCGATGGAAGAGTAATTAGAATTTTGTTAATTGACACTTTAAAGTTGCAACATTTTTTACGAGCAACATTATGTAAATAGCATCAATTTAATTTCTTCGTTCACCACAGCGGAAAAAAGAAAACATACTCCGCAGCCTAATTGCACGACGAAACAGGCTTGGTAGAATACTTGAAATGTTTCCATAAAAATTGAGTTACTGGGACTTCATAATGATTGCAAATGCACAAACGGTCTTTGAGCAGGTGTAAAACTATTGCGGGAGCTTATAATTCGCTATAACGGAATTGGCCAAAGGCTGCGTTAGGGAAGCGTGCTCGTTGCAGTAAAATTACTAGTTCAATATACAATACAAGTAATCGATTCTTGAATATCCTAACTCAAAACACCTGACAATAATTTTAACGGCGATTCCTTATTACGCAAGTACTTATATCTATAAATAAAAATGAAGTGTCTGTTTGTGATATAAAACTAACAGCTTTTTACTTGTTGCATTTGTTTGCCTTTATTGGACCTATGTCTTTCTGTATCTTTACTAGAGGGAAGATAGTGTTTCGGTCTGAAGGGCGCCGTAGCTAATGAAATTAATGGGGAAATGAGACTTAACATCTTATGTCTCAAGTTGACAAGCGCAATTGTAGTTTCGTAGCCAGTGTTTTTGGGTTTTTCAAGAATCCTTCTCGTCCCTTTTTTCATAAAAAAAAAATATCTCGAAAGCTATCACCTGTTTGAACTTGAACTAATAGTTCAAGTTGTAAGAAAATACCTACTAAACTTTATTTAAGTAATTAAATACCTTAACGGCCTTATAGATATACTTGGTATAAATTTATACTTGAGAATAAACCAAGAATATTCAAAATGTTGACTTACGGCTGTTTTCAATAACGTAACGTAGCTGTCACCGTTTAATGACAAGATCTTATCTATCCGTAACTATGTCTAATATAGTTATAGTCCAATGCTTTATGTAAGTAAGCGTAAAAGGATAGATTTGTCTTACCTCTCGTAAGATAAACTAAGGATAGATAGGTTATCGAAAGCAGCCGTATATCGCTCCCAACTCTGTCAATACAGTAATAATTCTGAAGTTTGTGAAATCCAAATGTCTGACAGCCTTGCAAATAAGCACGGCAAACGTTATACGTCCGAATAAACCAATCATAAGCAAAATGTCTATTTGTAAGCAATTTGCATATTCTTGGTCTATTCTCAGGTATAACTTTACACCAAGATTATTTGTAACGACGATAACAATTACCTATTTTGTTCACAATAGTTAATGATTAAATATTAAAACTGTAATTATAAACACAATAGTTATAACTACGTGGTCAGGTGGTCACGTAAACAAAATATATGTGGACAAAGTGGCAGTCACCCGTCTAGTATATATTATGATGAAGAAATTGCAGTTGTCAACTTTGCAGCTTGCAGTTTTTGTAGCGTTTGTGCGCAACAATTACATAGTTTAAATAACTATTGTAATCTATACATTTACATTTTAAATTGTAGCAGTATTCTATTCAATTAGATTCAAATATTTTTATACGGCATTTTATTTGAAATCGTATCATATTATCACTCCAAGTGATAACTTCTTATGGAGAGTAAACCGATTCGTAACGTAACGTGTTACGGCGCCATTTTGTCTGGCTTCCCTTTCTCTCACGCATACGGCAGCGGTAGGCAGGCTCCTCCTTTCTCACTCTAACCTATTGTTACTTTTATCGGATTAAATATTGACACTATTAATGTACATTTACAAAATTCTAATGTACATATTCCAGAATCGTAACTAATATTAAATTAGATTTTATAACCAATAAAAAAATTATTCAATGATTAACTTTTCTTTACATAATCATATTAATATACATTAAATTAATATTCAAATAATAACCTAAGCTTTTCTCTAGTTAAACAATTTCAATATTAAATAATTCAACTTAAATTAGTTTAAGTTATTACTTGTATCATGCGTCCCGGGACGTACACGCTTTCTTTTGTTTTTATAAAGTCTTCAAATATTCTAAAATTTATTAGATATATGTGACAGAAGGATCGTGCCTCCGGCTGACCTTATCACAGCTCGTCTTTAGCGAGCTTATAGCCTAAAAAAATGGTCGGATTCGGTATTTGTAACTATTACAGGATAATATAATGTATTTGATATTTATAATGTATTTAAACATAATTCTAATGTATACGTATTTACAACGCCGTTCGGACAATTCTGACGACCTTTTGATGGGCTATTAGCAGTCTAGTTGTTACTATACGTTAATGGTCTCAATGTTTTGGGTTCCATCAAGAATTGTATGCGGCGTTACATTGTAATGAGCATCGAGTTTCACTTATCTGAGGGCGTAGCGGTCTCGTCATTTTTCCCATAAAAAAATTGAAGTCTATATTTTAAAAATAATAGTCTATATGCAATTCCAATTTTATACACAACCATCTGATGCCCCCGACTTCGTCCACGTAGATAAAGGATTTTTTGAAAATAATAAGTAAGTTTGGAATTGAAGATTATCTCATGTCCTATTCCAGTTCCGGTTCCTGTTTTCGCTTCCGTTCGCTTCTGTTTTTCGAGGAAGATTTCTATGGCAAAACAAATACTAAATTAGTATAGTTATTGGTCATCGAAGTGAATTTCAGTTTTCCACAAATCCCGAGGGAACCATGGATTTTTCCGGGATAAAATGTAGCATATGTCCTTTCCCAAGCTCCAGTCTATCGCTGTACCAAATTTCATCAAAATCAGTTCAGCAGCTCCGGCGGAAAAGCGAAAGAAACAAACTTACATTCACATTTATAATATTAGCAGCGATTAAGAGCCATCACTTCTCGTTGCAAAACTCAACAATATTAGATATCTATGGTTGTACATAAATCTAGAAGGTTCCGTTGTGAAAGCCAATATTCTTTGTAACCGGCGCGGTCCATTTCTAACATTAAATAAATTAAACTGATATTACAAGAACGAATCGATACAACTTGTTCTCAATAGACTTGTCTGGTTTGCAAACGGTGAATCTCGAACATCAAATTCGCATTACTGAATTTTAAATATATCATTACACTTTTTGTTGCGCGGGTCAATTTATTAGAGTTTTAAGCCTAGCATTCAAAACTATACAGCATAATACCCTCAAAATAAATTGTTTATAGTAAAAAAAGTTATGAAAAAATGGTGAGCGTGAAATTTTAAGATGCGCGCGCATCACTGTAACACAAAAGTAATAGAGTGAAGTTTGTTCCTAAAATATGTCTTTTAAACGTTTTACGTTTGCGACTTTCGTTCAATTTTTTTTGGTTTCTTCTTCCAGCCTGGTGAAACTCTCTTAGAAAAAAGCGATTCGTATGAAAGGTGCAGTCATTGAGAGATCTTAATTTTTATAAATCCAGTGTTCTGATGTTTGTTTCCAGAGAACTCCTAAACTAATGAAGGGATTTTAATGGAGATTACTTTATGAAGTGCAGTTTCGTGCAACTTGAGAGATAGGATAGTTTTTATTTCGATTTGGGTCCCATAATTACTTTTTTGTCCAATATTTGTTTTGTATAGACATATTTTCTATGAGAGAATTTATTGACGCACGGTTCTACAGTTCTACTGTGAAACAATTTCATTATAACAACAGGGAGCATATTTTACGAAATAATTCTCGATGTTACGAAATATTATTGAAAAATTTATAAAAAACAGTATTTTATTTATTATGTACAGAACAACGTCTGTCGGTTCAGCTAGTAATCTTGTAAAAAAACGGAGATAGCCGAAATCCACTACGCTTTAAGCAACTGTTCGCTTTCAAACTTAGCCGGATTATACTTCGTCTCCCAATTGTAATTACTATTTCAAACTTAAGTCAAATCACTACCCGTTTCATACTAAACTAAATTTTAATTTTTACTTCAGCGGTTCCGCCTCTTATTAAGTAGTGTTTATATCCTCTTTGTCTTCGTCCATTATTAGGACAGACGAAGGTTTTAGGCCCATACAGACGTATACGTTATGACGAGGAAAGAACTTCTGTATTGTTTTTAAAAGGTGTGACGTCATTACTGTTGACATCACAATTGCTATCTTGCTGTAGAACACTCATTGCTTCTTCTAAAGAAAACTACACGAGTAGGTATTTTATTACTTTCGTTTATTCAACGGGCAGCGTTACGACGTCTCAGACGTACGACAGCCCGAGCACGACTGACTCAAGTGTCGACTGTCGACCGTGCGGCTGTATTTAAAGGACCCGGCGCACGTGCTAATCCACGTGTTTTGAAATGCGGCCGTATTTATGGGGCTCGGCGCACGCGCACGTGTTTTCAATTCGTGTTGTTTTTACAATAATTTCACATGACAATGTAATCAAAGGATAAATTATGAACGAATTTTAACTAAAATTAGTTAAACTGAATTATTCTCGTTTTTACAATAGGTGTGTTGTAGTATTTGCGCCGATAGTTACTATTCGATAATTAATTGTCTAAGCCATCTTTGCAAGAATTACAATATTAATGCTCTTTGTACAAACGAAGAATAGCAAAAGGAATAAATAACTTTAAGGATTTTTGTTTTGTTACGCCAAAGAAGTATAACTTCTCGCGAGCATACGTAAGAACACAAATATTTTTTTTTTTATTTCAAACATGATCTAAACGCAAATAAAATTTGAAAAACAAAATTTTATGAACGATGCGGGACTTGAACCCACGACCTCTGGCGTTACGTGCCAGTGTTCTAACCAACTGAGCTAACCGTTCGAGTGACGTCGTCATAAAATCTTGTATGCTTTGTTTATCTCTCAGGTTGTGGCTTCATCTACAGGATCTACTTTGCAGTTTACTGTTCAATCCCAATATTTGCATATTTGTGTATTAATCCTAGAAGTGAGGGTTATCACTTTAAAAACATAACAAATTGTTCATGACCCATACTTTAAAAGAAATGATAAAGTTACCAGTATTTGAAATGGACCTCCGTTAATGTGTACCGGTTTAATATTAATTTAATATTCACGTATTAGATGAGATGATAATAATTTATGTAGTAGATTGAGCAAGCCATAATATATAATGTGGTGCTGTTCATTACAAGTATTTACAACACTATGGTGTTTATTATGGGCTGCTTCAAATTGCCATGTTCCGCAACACTTTGCTTGTATAACTTTACCTGCTGTTCATATATCTTGAACGAAGTTCGCCTTACGAAATAGAAAATATACAGATTTGATTAAAATTAGCTTTTTCTTCTAATGAGGTTTAGATGTATCTAGTATTCTATGAATTAGCTCTGTGTATGTGTGTTCCCAAATACCACAGTGTCTGAAGACGAAGGTTATCAACCAGTGTGTGTTGCCAGTGATGACTTACGGTACGACATGGTCGCTAACTATGGGCCTTATGAGAAAGCTCATGGTCGCCTAAAGGGCAACCAGAAATGCGAGGCGAGATCGAATTAGAAATGAGGAGATCCGTAAGAAAAACAAAGTTAGCGGCACAAACCAAATGATTGCGAAGCTGAAGTGGCAGTGGGCAGGTTACATAGTTCGACGGACAGAAAGCCGTTGGGGTACTAAAGTCCTCGAATGGCAACCGCGTATCAGAAGACGTAGTGTTGGTAGGCCCCCCACAAGATGGTTCGACGATCTGTTCAATATCGCCGGAATACGTTGCAGCAGCGCAGGACCGATTGTCATGGAAATTCTTGGGGGGGCCTTTGTCCAGCAGAGGACGTCTTCCGGCTAATGATGATATTTATTACATTTTACTATACTTTTCTACTCTCGATCGCCGGAATACGTTGGATTTGGGCAGTGCAGAACCGATCGTCGTGGAGATCTTTGGGAGAGACATTTGTCCAGCAGTGGAAGTCTTCCGGCTGATGATGATGCTTCTCTTACTACTTCTATCACAGTGAGCCTTCCGTAAATAAGCTTTTTCTTCTAATGAAGTCTCTTTTCAGACGTTTGTGTTTTGAAAAAAAAAAACGCATTTGTCTGAGATTAGTTCTACGTCTACAAAGACTGGGATAGTTAACTTCTATTTATAGCAATGTACGCACACTTACACAAAGTGTCATACAAAACGGGAGTATAAGACGTAGACGTTATAAGCCTGGCCTGTTTTCATCGGTTGTTTCGCGGCAAGAAGATCTATCAAGACGTATAAATTATCTAAGCCATTAGTCATATCTCCGCTCTTTGCAATATGCTTGTCGTTCACGCTGAGTGTCGAAAGCTAAAGAGAGTTCCGCATGCATATTATTGAAACAAAAACGTATAATTTGAAAGATCATGCCCTTCAAGTACCGTTCCTTGTAGGCAAGACAGTGCGAAGGGAGGGTCGTATGACATAAAGCAATTATATGCTGAAGAAGAGTAAAATTTCTAACTTGTTTTACATGCTAATAATATCTATCATATTTGTGTAAACAGTTTTTTCATTACCGCTTTATACTTAAAGTATTAAGATGTATATAGTATACTATCATTAAGAGATACATATATGCTCTCACGGACATTTTTGTAGACCTATATAAAGTTTACAATTCCACAATACATTATTTTGTTATATCTGAAAGGGTTTAGACAGCGTTTTCGTTGAAAGCTCTCAAACGGCTTATTTTTTTTCATTTCTCATACTCAGAAAGTAATGTTGTCTTGATCTGATTATTGGGTGGAAAATGCTGCTTCCCTCCATAGAGAGGGAAAAATTCATACAAATTACTTTCCACCTAAGGGCCGGAATGAACTTCAAAAATAGAACTGATTTCAGCTGTGAAGAGTTTTATGTAAAAAAAAACTAAATAAAAAAAAGCTGCGGCTTGTGCTGTGACTTTCTAAACAGCCAGTGTGAACTTAGCGCAAATGTCTTTGAGCGGAATAAGCCGCAACAATTACGCGGAGAGTTCCATATTTAAAATTTAAAAAGTCGTCTTCAATTGTACTACTAATAATATTATTAATTATTTAATATCAATAAATAGTTGAGATAAACAACTAGTTTTATTTCCTCATATTCGAAATGAAAAGTAAAGTGCTTAACACGGGTAAAAGAATCAATTCCTACTCGGACTACAGCCGCCCTTGCTGCGCTCGGGGGGCGTCTAAATACCTCGGGAATTGATTATTTGGACATATCGTTAATATCGTTAATGTGTACGCAAAACCCTATCAATTTATATATTAAAATATTCCTCGAGAACCACGCTATCAACTGATGAAACTAGCATGAAATTTGGTGCAGTAATTTTATAAGCATAGTATATTGCACAACACTTGGTAAACGTTATGAAGCTACATCAGTTTGTAAAGAGGCTTTGACACGGGGAGAAGAGCGTAAGAAACTCCCAGCCCATCTTTTAAATGAATAATATAATATTACGTCTCATGTGCCTAGTTATTTCACTAGCTTCGACGCAATTCTTGCACATTACTTCTTGAAGTAAAAAATGCCGCTGTAACAGTTCTCCTTACCTCTCTCTATCGTAAATGGCTTATTACGATACTCTCAAATTTATGTATAGTATTATGATTGACAGACAGTCAATATCATTTACTTTGGAAAGTGTTTCCTATTGTAAAAAATAGTATATTATGCACCTAGGGAGAAAGTAGGTCATTGTCATCCGCGCAATATTGTCACCCGGGCTGAAGGCGAGGGTGCCAATCGCGGGTGGCAATGTCCTACTTATCGCATGTGGTGCGTATACGATTTTTGTTAATGTGCGTTATAATTTAAAACAGCTGTCATTGAAGAATTTTGTTTATAAAAATATCGACTCTTAGAATTAGAATTAGAATAATTTATTGCAGTACCATATTAGTTACATAGATTTACAAAATATCTGTTACAATGTATACGTTGGTTTAAAGTAAGTAACTTTAATTTTACAAGTATTCTGGCCTCACACTAGGATTCCCTGTGTCGTGAGTCTGTCAGTCTCTTACCCTATAATAGTACAAAATAAAAATAAAATAAATTTGCGTGTATGTGTGTGTATGGAAGCATGTGTGTGTATGGATTGACTCTCCCGGCAAGACGCCTTTTGTCCCTCGTACCAGGGACTTAAAGCGAGCTTTTATCCAGGTGGAAAAAAAATTGTATTTTATTTAAAATAATTTAAAAAACAGTCGATATTATAATAAACAAAATCCTTCAATATTAACAGCTGTTTTGAATTATAATGCACATTAACGGGCATATTGCAATATTTGTGCGCGATCTCACTTGCATCGTATTTGAAAGCGCTCGTAAATATCGTTGAGGGCGTATTCATAGTTAACATGAATTCGTTAAAATTTAATGATATTTTGGATTGTTATTTTTTTTTTCGTTGATTTATATTATAATAACTCAGATGTATATCTTAAGATACCACATTAGAACCACTGAATGAAGTAGAAGGTGCCTACCTTTGCACAGTTTGCCGGCAAGATTATGGGTACCACAACGGCGACTATTTCTTGCAGTAATGTGTAAGCATTACTGTTATTCGGTCTGAAGGGTACCGTAGCTAGTGAAATTACAAATGAGACTTAACATCTTATGTCTGAAGGTGACGAGCGCTGTTGTAGTGCTGCTCAGAATTTTCGGGTATATCAAGAATCCTGAGTGGCACTGCATTGTAATAGGCAGGGCGCATCAATTACCATCAGCTGAACGTTCTGCTCGTCCCATCCCTTATTGCCATAAAAAAGATACTTAATATACGTTTACTACAAAATCTCCTAAGTTTATGGCTGCTTAAATATAAGGCATTAAATGAGTATTTATGTGTTAATCGTTGGAGTTTTTTAATTACCCCAAAAATATTTGTGTTTAAACATAAGCTATTCACTGCATGGTTTCGATGATTTATTTTTTGTCACAATTCAAAACTTGTCTTTTATGCCATCATCATATTTTCTTCTATGAAATATCGACAAAATTGTATCGTGACCCACTTTAATATCATTTTTCCTACAGTCATAATAAACAAGTAGATCCAAATTCGCTTGAAAATACATCTTCTTAGTAACTGTTATCATTTTATCAGACACTGAGAGTCCACAAATTTTTCGTGCAAATATAAACCTGTTTTTATTATTTTAAAAATATTTTTAGCAAACTAAGCACTGACATCTACCACTATTTACCACTGGACTGGCGGCTATCAAAGTGACTTTGTGCCTGTTTGATATTCGCCATTTTGGCGCTGTTGGCGATGTAGCGAGAGTCAGCGGTAATAAAACTAATGATGACAACCTCAGCAAACATCGGTAGATGCTGGGAAACTATTTAAAAAAACTTGTGTACTTTATTACGTTGATTATTGAAGAAAATAACACGAAAAACGAATGAAATTAAGTCAAAATGCAAAAATACTTCAGAGTATTTGTACGGTCCTTCGCTGCCATTTGTATTGTACGTCAAAATTAGTTCTCTGGACGCTCGCTAGTGGTGCATTAAATAAGCACAATTTTTTTTTTGTAGTTTTAAAAGTGACAACAAAATCTGAATCTGCTTCAATATTCCAAAACCGATTCGACTCAGGGGCCTTCAAGTCTCATGAATCGTTTTAAATAAAACGTATTTACTTACTCCTAATATTACTGTATTACTACTTGCTTTGTGCGTCTCATTATAAACGTTGTAATAACATTATAGCTAGCTGCTATTTTTACCTACGATTCTGTTAGGTATACATCACTATTGTAATTGGACGTAATTCCAGAAAAACGTTCCAAACCAAAATCATGGCGAAATTGAGTTACGAACACAAAACTGATCACGTGATTCGTACTAACGGACTGGCAAAAGATGGCAGCCCTACTGTCACTCTTTAAATAACATCATGACTTAGTAGCCCAACCCACATGCATGGAATACACTAATATTTATTAAACTTTAAACTCGAATTTCTTAAAATGTGATGTTTGTGGCTTGGAACATTTTTCAGTTGTAAAAGTGTCCTTTTAAATTATTATATTTTTAATTAATCATTTTCAGGACATAATTCTTCGTTTTTTGCGTTATGAATGTTATACACATCAAATACGATTTTCTCAGACGTAAATGTTCACACAATAGGTGGTAAGTGCGTCATTAATGATAATTCAGGATTAATAGTTTATCACGAAACACTAAGCTAGATAAATTCAAAACACCAATCTGATCTAATAATATTCTGCAGGAACATGGCGTGTTAACGTCTCTCTAATTGGGCTATCTGTTTTACGAGGGCTATGTTACCCAACAATAATCATAAACACTCGAAATAATTATTGTTTACAAGCCATTCCCGTATCTCTAAGTGCCACAGGTCAAATTACATAACAAGATGTATCTTAGGTGAGTATATCAAAACTAGACTAGAGACTAGATTGTGATTATTTTATAGCAATAACAACGACAGAATAATATTTATTTATTTATGAACTACCAACAGAATTACATGTGATACATTAACATTAAACAAGTCTTAGGTGCTGGATACACATAATCTATACTAATATTATAAAGCTGCAGTGTTTGTTTGTTTGTTTGAACGCGCTAATCTCTGGTACTACTGGTCCGATTTGAATGATTCTTTCAGTGTTGGGTAGTCCATTTATCGAGGAAGGCTATAGGCTATGTTTTTTTTTCAAAATTATAAAATTGCTATTTTGTAACACAAGCTGTAAAATCGAAAACCTATTTTCGCGTGCGCTGCAAAAACTATTGACAATAGAACAAAATGATGTACAGGCTATAATATAGGCAATATTTTATTACTTATAAAACTATCGCGTGAATTATACTTTATATGGCAAAACAACGTTTGCCGGGTCAGCTAGTTATATTTATATGTAGTTACAGCGTGTACACAAATACAAGTCGTACAAAAAGTTGAAATTTATATTATAAGCAAAGGCTAAATAAAGATATGTAAATGTTAAATTTATATTATGAAAGATATATGAAAAATAGAAATACAAGAATAATAATAAAGAAATAAAATATTCACAATTTTAATATCTATGTTATATCTACCGCTGCAGAAACGAGTGTCTTAATTAATTTATCTTTAAATTTTCTTATATTATCGCTGAACAGATCACTTGACTTATCTCTACTAATGAATTCATTGTATAGTCTACTTAATTTTCGATTAGGGAATGATGACCGAGATTGGTCCTGTGGGTTGAGTGCGTAAAAAGTGAAATAGGATGCCGTGGAGTGCGGGTACCTTGATGCATATTTGACTCAAAAGATCAGTGTTATTTATGATGCCGTTGAGGCGCTTAAATAAAAATACCGTAATACCATTGTATATTTTATTAAAAAGAATGCTGGGAGAGTTTCTTGCGCTGCTTCAACTCAGAGCACCATTTGTTTCCGAAGCGGTGGTAGTCTTAGAAATGACATCAGAAAGAATTTAAGAATCAATTTTAAGAAAATAATTGCCTTTATGCCTTTAACAGAATACATATATTTAATTTAATAACAGCATGACTCTCGAACATGTCTGTTAATCAGAAAATCATGCATCCGTTGAGTTAATGCTGCCGCGTACAAAACTGATGAAGTTTTACGAGATACAAGATTAGCGTTCATTTGCATTGACACGAATTCTAGTATCGGCACAAATAACGATTGCGCCTCTAATGATGTACTTTGTTACCTCGGGTGAGTTAATTAAAGTGCTATCAATGGAAGTAACTTTGCTTACACGAAGTTAATAAGGCACTTTGTTCGTTCTAATGGGATATTAGAATCTGACGATGCAACTGTGTTGTTTCTTACGAAATGTTACCCTTGTACCGGCATTGTCTCTTATATTGTTGATTTTCTTTATTATACGAACGTTTTATTATTTTAGTTATCCTTTGTTTCCGAAGCGGTAGTAGTATCTAGTATATTAGAAATGAGATCAAAAAGAATTATAAAGGAATCAATTTTGAGAAAATAAATGCTTTTTATGCCTTTTATGAAGTCTACTAGAATTAGTTACAAGCAATCCCTTATTTCTAGTGTTGTTTTAATAAAAATCACTATTAAGAGCAAGAAGGTGACGATTTTTGTGAACGTATATTAAATTTTCATAAATGTACTGACAATATAGTCATTATATTTATTTCTTTAAATTTTTCAATGAGTTGTGAGTGAGTTTTTCTTTTGTTTATGGAATAGAAGGACAAACGAGCGTACGGGTCACCTGGTTAAGTTAAGTGATCAACGCCGCCCACATTCTCTTGCAACACCAGAGGAATCACAGGAGCGTTGCCGGCCTTTAAAGAAGGTGTACGTGCTTTTTTTGAAGGTGCCCATGTCGTATTGTCCCGAAAACACCGCACAAGGAAGCACATTCCACAGCTTCGTAGTACGTGGATGAAAGCTTCTTGAAAACTGCACTGTGAAGGACCGACACACATCCATGGGATGATATCCTATTAGTTTGTCAAACATAAGAACTACTATTAATATAGAGTATTATATAAATTTAGACTAGCAATTTGATATTAAGTAAGATAATTTTTTTTTGCCTATTACTAAGCATCATTTATTTTGATTATAATTTACCGGCTGACCTGACAGACGTTGTTCTATCCATAATAAAAAAAAGTTCATTAATCTCAACTCCCCAAATGGAATATTTCTATCAAATTTCAAGTCTCTGAGCTTTATAGTTCCGGAGATATCATGATGAATTAATACACAGGTACAATAGAATCTGAATTCAACATCACTATCAGAATTTCATGTAAATACCCTCAAATAAATTGAAATTTCTTATTTTTTGTTTCTTACAGTTGAACTTACAGCGCTAAATTAAAAACTGACACGAAAATAGTGAACTAAGGCCAAATACAATCTCACAAATTTTTTTTCTATGTGTCGGCCGTGTCGTTATGAGTATTTTTTTATGATAATAAAGGACGGGACGAGCAGGACGTTCAGCTGCCCATTACAATGCAGTGCCGCTCAGGATTCTTGATCAGCTCATAAATTCTAAGAAAAACTCTGATAATATTATATTAAAGAATAATTGATTACTTTTATAAAACTAAAAAGCGTAATATAGGCATTTGTGTGTGTGTATTGTATGATATATAATAGATTCTAGATCATAAAGCCGCTTAAATTCTTAGAAGTGTAATCGTTATATTTTTTGTCACTAAATCCTTGCTGATATTTGAGTGATTCCGGTGACGTCGAACTTGAGTGAATGCAAAAACATTAACCGCAAGCTTTCATTAACAAATATAAATGCATCTCATCAATCATTTACATTTGCAGATAAAAATGTTTTAAGATGTAATTGGCCGACTGCAAAATTATGAAACTCAAGCCGAGAATTCGGGTCGTTTTCGTACAGATAACTCGACCAAGGCAGTTTCGCTACACAAGCTGTAATTACGGATAGCATATTAATTTTTACGATGTATTCATTGGCAGAAAATAAGTTTTGAAAGAGTTTTAACACTTTTCAATCGGCGCTATAAATGTGATCTCGTTTTGTTATCGTCTACTTCACACCTTTCGATTAATAATATCATTTTGTACATTATTATATTTAAAAAAGTTGTTAGCCGTGAAGCTTACTGGTCTCTTGAAGATTTTTGATCGGTAACTAATGTGAAATTTATATTTATATCAAACTAATTGATGGGATTGGTAATATTTATATTTTTTTTATTTATTTATTTCATAAAATCTAGAGCACATTACATCTCTTATGAGATAGATAATAATATAGTACAAAACATTATCCAACAGTGATTTTATATTATTATAAGCAAAACAATAAAAAAAAATCATAAATGCATAAATAATCTATTCAAGATAAAACAAACATAGCAAAGAGAGGCCTCCAAAGCCCCCGCCCGGCTTCGTTATAAAAGCCTTTACGGCTATCAGCACAGAGGAGGTTTTTAGTCGGTAGGGGGTGTTTCACCCGAACCCGATATTCTTCAATACGTAAAAGTATTTTCCTCCTCTCTTAAAAAAAGCAAAGAGAGTAAGGAAAAAAATGTACGCATAATATCATGTTCTCTGTGTGTGTGTGATCGGGTGAGTGTGTTGTTATTAAGAGTGTTTTTAAATAATTAAGGTGGTTTGACAGGTGTCATTATTGTTTAATATTTAACATTCGGAATACATTTATTTTTGGTAATGTAGAAAATATCTAAGCCTGGGAAAAACGTTTTATATAAGACGTTTAATATAATTAATAATATGTAATAAAAGCCATTAAAAATGCGTTGGTGAAAAAATACAGATTGATTTTAAATAAATAAAAAAATACTTCTTTTTTCACTTCTTTACACTCACTGCCAATAACTTAAATTACAAAATTAACTTTGTTTATTATAAAACACTAGGTAATTATTAACTGGAAGGTTTTATTGTTAATTGGAATTAAATTCAAAAACGGTTTTTGCAGTGATATCAAAAGGGGTGGACCTATTTGAATATTAATTAAAGGTTCTTAAAAAAATCAATTGTTTTCAAAATATATTTCGTTTTAAGCTGAGTCATTCTTTCTGTGTCCTTATTGGTATTGATACTAACATACGCCGCAGTACTGCACGCATAAAAACCAAGGTCATTTGAAGAACAGAATTGGAAGCGAAAGCCAGTAATAATATTTTGAACGGGCAGACAGTCCAGACGGTATTAAACTGCATATATTTGCATTACTCGTAGAGCTGATTATTCCATTCCTTTAATATAGCAAATTTTTTTTTTGGATTGCTGATCTATGCGTCATGCTCGTGAACGGATGCTGCTTTTGAGTGACTGATTGATGATACCAGTGGGAGGCTCCGTTGCACAGGATGCCAGCTAGATTATGGATTGCCGTGAAACAATAATGTGTAAGCATTATTGTGTTTCGGTCTGAAGGGCGCCGTAGCTAGTGAAATTACTGGGCACTTGGGAGTTAACATCGTATGTCTCAAGGTGACGAGTGCAGTTGTAGTGCCACTCAGAATTTTTGGGTTTATCAAGAATTCTGAGCGGTACTGCATTGTCATGGGCAGGGCGTTAATTACCATCAGCTGAACGTCCTGCTCGACACATCCCTTATTTTCATAAAAAAAATCCTATCGTTGCTATACTTTAACAATGACAAAAATCTAACGTGGTACCTCATTTTTAAATATGGTTCCATATAATATACAGTTAAGATGTTTCTAGCAGGGCATCTCACCCACTCACTAGTGGGAGGCTCCTTTGCACAGGAAGCCGACTAGATTATACCATACCACAACGAACGGCGCCTATTTCTGCCGTAAAGCAGTAATGTGTAAACATTAGTACTGTGTTTCGGTGAGACTTAACATCTTATATCCCAAGGTGACGAGCGCAATTGTAGTGCCGCTCAGAATTTTTCCGTTTTTCAAGAATCCTGAGCGGCATTGCATTGTGATAGGTATCAATTACCATCTGCTGAACTTCCTGCTTGTCTCGTTCCTTATTTTCATTAAAAAAAAAAACAAATTTTTATCAATTAGCACAATCACACCATATTCCTACCACTATAAAAACTAACAGTCTCGATACTAAGACCTATCTAAATCTATCCCACAAATATAAAACAAACCAATTGTATTAGACACCTGCTTACTTTCACATGCGTCCACCTCGACCACAGAATCAATGGTGATAATAGTGTACCGGTCATTTGGTAAACCGAAACTCTTCGCTCCAGCACACGTGTTTAATAAGCATTAAAATAATTGTGAGGCGGTTTTATATAAAGTTAATTATCATAATAAGCGCTCGTTGTGGTCACCCGTTACGCCTCACTGACTTCCACTAATTTGTAATGTCCTGTTACTGAGTTCAGTTGGCTTTCTAGTATTTTTATGAAGTGGAAACTTCCTTAAGGGCGGTAGAGAGGGAAAAAACATTCGAATATGAATTCTATTTTTTTATGGAAATAAGGAACGAGATCTCGCTGAGCAGCATGTTCAGCTGATGGTCATTGATAAGCCCTGCCCATTACAATGCAGTGCTGCTCAGGGTTATTGAAAAGGCCAAAAAATTCTGAGCGGCGCTACAATTGCACTCGTCACCTTGAGACGTAAGATGTTAAGTCTCATTTGCCCAGTAATTTCACTTGCTACGGCGCTCTTCAGATCGAAAATAGTACTGTTTACACATCACTGCTTCACAGCAAAAATAGGCGCTGTTGTGGTACCTATAATCTAGCCGGCATCCTGTGTAAAGGAGCCTCCCATTGGTAAAATATGTATCTATTAATATGAAAGGCAATGAAATGAAATTTAAAAAAAAACACGTGTGTTATTTCACCTGGTAGAAGTAAAACCTTCAAAAGTTTTGGCATCAAGATAATGAGACGAATGTAAAATTTACAAATTTTAAAATAAACATTTTTATCATCTGTATATTCCTGAACTTTATAATAAGCTTTTTTTTTATTAAAATTTCCTATGTAGCTGAAATTTTTACTTCGGAAGTTCTGTAACATTACCGGGGAGTTTATTATATATTTTAATACATTTGTGACCCCATGAAATTAGTGACAAGTTTTATGAAGTCTGAAAGTTGCAACAGCAAGTCTATTGCACGCCATGTCAAAAAAGTCCTATTGTCGTCATAGGAAGATTGGGGATTTCTCAATGCCTGGTTCACCAGGAAGCGGTTATCTCGAGCTTCGGTGCATGGTTTTCTGCCAAGTTCTCTGGACGGTCGAAGGACAACATTTAGCCTTGACACACATAACATTGACTACACCCTTCCTCAAGTATCGTTATAATTTTGTTCGCTAAAGATAACAATCTTTCTATCAACAATTTTAGAGACCGCTAAATAATGGTATCAAGACTTAAAAATATCAAGGAAATAGGACAATTTGACATTAATTATCTAAAAATTATTTAGAGTTAATACGATATAATAATAATAATAAAGCCTTTATTAATGATTTTCCATTTGATTTCTACATTTTAGTGTTAGTATGTTAGTACGGTTAGTCGCCAAACATGATTATTTTATTATTAACTTTTATGTTAGTAAGTTATAATGCATGCACTATGTTAGTTTTCTTGATTATTTTCAAATGGGGGATCCAGTTGGGTAAAGGCCTCCTCCATTCCTTTCTATTTTTTCCTTTCTCGAGCCATTTAGTTCCGCCAATCTCTCTAATCTCACCGGTCCACCTTTTATGTGGTCTGCCCACATTTCTCTTTCCTACAGGTCCCTTCCATGTTGTGGTCTGAATGGTCCATCTAGCGTCTGTTAGTCTGGAAATGTGTCCGGCCCATTGCCACTTTAATTTTAATGCTTGATTTAAGGCATCAGTTAGTTTTGTTTTCTTCCTTATCTTCTGGCTATGTATCTTATTAATTTTTCTTAATTTAAGCATGCTTCTTTCCATTCCGCGCCGACATGTCCTAATTAAGTGTTGTATTTTTTTTTTATGGAATAGGAGGACAAACGAGCGTACGGGTCACCTGGTGTTAAGTGATCACCGTCGCCCACACTCTCCTGCAGCACCAGAGGAATCACAAGAGCGTTGCCGGCCTTTAAGGAAGGTGTACGCGCTTTTCTTGAAGGTACCCATGTCGTATCGTCCCGGAAACACCGCACACGGAAGCTCATTCCACAGCTTCGTGGTACGAGGAAGAAAGCTCCTTGAAAACCGCACTGTGGAGGACCGCCACACATCCAGATGGTGGGGATGAAATCCTAACTTGTGGCGTGTCGTGCGAAGGTGGAATTCGGCGGCAGGAATCAGGTTGAACAGCTCTTCGGAACACTCCCCGTGATAGATGCGGTAGAAAACACACAATGAAGCGACATCTCTACGCAACGCCAAATGATCCAGCCGTTCACAGAGTACTGGGTTCCCGACAATTCGAGCTGCTCTGCGTTGCACGCGGTCAAATGGATCGAGCTGATACTGGGGTGCGCCAGACCAGAGATGACAGCAATACTCCATGTGAGGCCGGACCTGCGCTTTGTAGAGCGCTAGAATGTGGGCCGGCTTGAAGTATTGCCGTGCTCTATTTATGACGCCCAGTTTCTTTGAAGCCAGTTTGGCTTTGCCCTCCAGATGGCCACGGAATTGGCAATTGCTCGAGATTTCGAGACCCAGTATACCCGATACTAGGCGAGGCTTTAAGGGAAGTGTTCTCGAAGAGCGGTGATATAGCGGTATTTTCTTCGTAAACACCCATGTTGGGCAGCCATATAACAAAGTTGGATGAACACAGGTTTCTATTACCGTTTTTTTGAATTCTAATCTGTAGTTTCCTTTTAAAATTTCCTTCTGGCTCCAATATTTTTTCCAGGCTAGATTTATTCGTCGGTTTATTTCCTCTTCATGACTTATTTTATTGAAGGATATTAGATTTCCTAGGTATATATATTCACAAAGTCAAGTGTTTGTGATCCGGCGCTTATTGGTACTGATAGACCATTTGTCATAATTTTTGTTTTCTCAAAATTCATTTCCAAGCCTACTATGGCACTTGCTTCATGTAACTGATTAACCATAGATTCCAGTTGCTTTGGGTTCTCATTAAAGATGACTATATCGTCGGCAAATCGAAGATGACTTAAGAAATCTTTTTTGATCATAATACCTCTATTCACCCAGTTTATGTTCTTAAAAACTTCTTCTAGTACGGCTATGAATAATTTAGGAGAGAGTGGGTCTCCTTGTCTGACTCCTCTTTCAATCCTGATGTCTTTTCCTTTAGTTTCTAATTTAACTTTGCAAACACTGTTCATATATATATTTTTTATTATCTTTATGTAGTTTGAGTTGACCTTTAGATTATTAAGAGTATTCCAGATGGCTGTGTGGCTAATGCTATCGAAAGCTTTGCTGTAGTCCACAAAGGCTATGTAGAGGGTTTTATTATATTCTTTGTACTTCTCAATTATTTGTTCGACCGAATGTATATGATCCATTGTTGAGAAACCGGATCGGAAGCCAGCCTGTTCTTTGGGTTGTGTGGCATCTATGCGTTCTGTGATCCGGCTTAGTATTATTGATGAAAACAGTTTATAAATACTAGACATAAGACTAATGGATCTATAGTTTGTTATATTATGAGGGTCTCCTTTTTTGTATAACAGTACTATTTCTGAAATAGTCCACTGCAAGGGTATGGTTTCTGTAGTTAATATTAAGTTGAAAAGTCGAGTGAGATGAGTTGTTATGGCGGGTATTCCTATTCTTATAGCTTCGGTCGTGATTCCATCCGGACCAGGACTTTTATTCAATTTCATTTGTTTTATGTGTTTTATATAGTTAATACGATAATTAATAATAATAATAATAATAACTAATCAAAGATAACCGCCACGATACGCAATTTTTGTTAAAATCCGACTATGTCTCAAATTTGAATTTGGAATAAACTTTTTTATGCACCGTAACACTTCATAAATGTGCCAGTAACATTCTCAAATGATTAAAACCTCTTTTGATATTGTATTTTCTTAAGGAACGGAAAAAATTAAGAACAGCCGTTTTTTTATACAAATGACTTCATATATTTCATTAACGCAACACCTGCATCTGTCGTATTTCTACCCTTAGTAAAACCAATAATATATTCTTATATTTCATATTGAATATGTAGACATATAGATAGTAGTAATATAAGGTTTATCTGATAGTATGACGCCCACCAAAGGATTCACAAAACCATTGCTGCACTTATAAAGCGTATGTATATGAATTGAACTGATATTGGTACGTGGCGGGCGAGGGTCAACTTCTTAGAATTGTAAATCTTATGTATTTTTATGTTTACCATTAATCTTTTTTTAATGTTCATTTTTATATCCTTAAATTCTGTTACACGACTTATATGTCTAAATTTGCATGTTGTAGCTACCTATAAATGGAATTATATATAAACTTAGTACCTAAGACTTAAATAATGTAAAATTTTTATATGTGTAATTCTGTGGGTGGTTTGAATAAAATAAAATAGAGGGTTGAACTGGTGGTAGCATAGTGAGAGACAACGGTTTTAATTATTGAGCCACGCCTAACGTCATTCTTTATATACTTTAGAGCCAGAGTAAGACTGTTTATTTCTCAGTTGTGGATTATTCTTTACTTTATATTTTATTTATATAACAATATATATGAAGCCGAGGTAGGTTTTATTAAACATAATCTTGCTCTGATTCACACAAGGCTAACGAAAGAGACAAATCATTCAGAGGACAATGCGTCCGTTTTTATAATAAAATCCCTGAAGAAATTTGCAAACTACAATTAAAAAAGTTTAAAATATTTGTTAAACAGAGACTTTTAAAAAAAGCTTATTATACAATTAAAGATTATATAACAGATAAAAGTGCATGGGATTAAAGCAATGTAAATAATTTAGCAGTAGGACTGTATTATTCTATTATTTGTATATTTTCTTGACTTCAAAAAGTGATGCGGTTATCCTATTTTGAGAAATAAACTATTTTAATTTGAATTTGAATTATGTTTGAGATGCTGTGCAATTTATAATGACTTAATTAAATGTAATTAATAATTAATAACACATTCAGATTTTATAATTAATACAAATTCAAACATGATAACATAAAACATATAAAAATAATCTAACTTTGTTTGTTTAATCTTACGTACGGAAAATGTTATTAACAAACAAGAAAATAGGATTAATACTCTCATTAAAAATGTCAAATAAAAAAAATTAGTATCGATCATAAATTCATCATTTGGACGCAGTAAATAATTGCCCACCACTCTCTAAAAGTAGCAAAACTTTCACTATAATTTTTTTTATCTATACACAAAAAAAGAAGAATCACGTTTTCAGAGGGACTGCGATTGACAGTAGTCGAGATAGTAGTTGTATATTTATTATTTTAGTGTATAGTATCCTTTAAACAGTATTTTATTTTAATAAACGTGTAACACTCCCCTTAATCGAAGAAAATACAATGCACAATAAATGTAAAAACAGACTATTTGAACACAACCACACCCAAACAGATAATAATCATAGACATAGCACTTAGCTTCTCTGCAATGATGATGCAAATTCGACGAAGTAATCGCCCCGTTTCACACACTTACATAACAATTCCGTGATTGATTACGTAAATTTGAATACAGACGCTTTTAAAACTAAATTAAATGCATTCGCGGCGTCGTTTAAAAGGATGAAATGTCTGATAAATTGCCGAAGTAATGATAAAATGAGTCTTGCACACGAATAACCCCAAACTTGCATTGGGATATAGTATGTTATTACGTGTTATAGGTATTTAATTGAATGAAGATTAATCTGCCCGAACCTAAATGATACAACCTCCGATAAAGAGACATATACAGCCTTATTGAGACACACTAATGTATATAAAAGTATTTTAATTGCAATTTCGTGTATAAATGAGATTCTTTACTTCCTCATTATGTACCCTTTTCACTTTGGATATTTATAAATTGCAGATAGTCTTAATCGTTGACGTTGAAAAAACGTGGCTTTTATTTATTAAAAATACCACAATTAAGTAATTCGGATATAATAGTGAAATAAGTAAAGGTAGAATCACTTAGCAAGAAATTACAGATAATAATTTAAACGTATTGTCCTTTTTATTGTGTTGTTTTTCTACATTTGTTTTTTATTTATTTTATTTAATTACTAGCTGACTCGGCAAACGTTGTTTTGCCATATAAAGTATAATTCACGCGATAGTTTTATAAGTAATAAAATATTGTAATTGTAATATTATTATAGCCTGTACATCATTTTGTTCTATTGTCAATAGTTTTTGCAGCGCACGCAAAAATAGGTTTTCGATTTTACACCTTGTGTTACAAAATAGCAATTTTATTACGGATCCCTAATTTTGAAAAAAAAAAACATTGCCTATAGCCTTCCTTGATAAATGGACTACCCAACACTGAAAGAATCATTCAAATCGGACCAGTAGTAAATTAAAGTTATTATGTATTTTATTTAATAGAAGGCTCGCATAATGCCTTTATTTATTTACGGTATGTATGGCTTGTTTTGTAAATTGCATTAAAAATAAGAAATTGTAATACTTATCTGTTTTGAACAGAGAAACCTTAGGTTCTTGCTTGTTCTTCTCCAGGGATGAGCTGTCTGAAAAAAAAGGACATACTTCAAATGTAATATGGTTAACCGATGAAATAAAACATTTTTGATCTGATTTGATTTGATTTACAAGAAACACCAGTACCTACAAGTATAAAAATGTGGTTAAGATTTTACCAATGATGTAGGTGTGAGAAATAAAACAAAAATATTTGAATGCCAATTGCCAATGCAAACCATTGTGGTGCGAACCACTACCAATTTTAAAAACATTGTAACCACGATTCATACAAATACATTTCATTTTAATTTCGTATTTCTGAATGTTCCGTATCTCAAAATCAGAAACTACCACCCATTAAAAAAAGTATGCCTCAGACCTGAGAAGAACGAGCGCAAGTAACTCAGCGAACTTCTTTTTTTTTTCATTAAAAAATCCTTACAATGTAACATCGTACAGTAAAATGTATTATTCTTTTATCTTTTTTATCTGAGGGCGTTCTCTGCATTCCCAATCTGTAGTATTATAATCAAAGATTAAAGACGAAAACTATTAAGATACGATATATCTGAATCGTTCTTAAAATAAAATTTTATTACTAGCCGAGCCAAAGCTTCATCAAAACCCCTCATAAATCATTTTCGTTCATAACTTGTACGAATAAGAATAAAACCAATAAAAGAAAGTTAGGGCGGTTTCCATTGTTTTTAATTACTGAATTCTGACGGGGCAACAAACCTGTTCAAAACCGGAAGCCGGAGCCTGTAAAACAAAAATTATTGAATCTTCAGGTGTGGAATTAACTATTGAAGAAGAATAAAAGATATTTCAGATTTGTAGTTTTGGCTGTTACAAGAAATTTGTGATAAGTCTAAGTAAGTATAATATTCTTTATTTAATTTAAAATATTTATCGGAAGTTGATCGATTTCATGATTTGTCTGTATTGTGTGGGCCTTTGCCTGTTTCATACGGAAGGGTGAAAAAAAAATTGTTATTACTTACCTATGATATGACACATTTATTTATAGACAAATATAGTTTCCGGTCTGAGACAGATCTTTAAATTTTCTAATGCTGCGGCTGCGCGATAAGGCGAATATTTCTGTTGTTGCGATACATCTACACAAGCAATTTGTCATAAATTCAATATGTCTAAGAGTTTTGAAATTATTTTTGTTTTGTTTTACTAAATAGATATCTAAACATCTATAAATTAACTTATATATACCTACATGCATTCGTAAATTTATTTGACCCTTCTACGGTAAGGTAAGAATTAATGGGCCGCTATGATCACACTCGGAGGCAAACGGGCAAGAGGCTCGCGGGATGGGGAGAGGTGAGGCAACCGCCCATGGATATCCACAACAACAGGTGTCAAGAGATGCGTTGCCGGCCTTTAAGGTGGGAGTACGCTCTTTTCTTGAAGGTCCCTAAGTCGTATCGGTTCGGGAAAACAGCAGCCGGTAATTGATTCCACAGAGTGGCTGTACGTAGCAAAAGTTTCTTGCAAAACGCGCGGTTGTGGAATGCAAGACGTCAACGTGATGCGTGATGGTATTTTGCATTTTGACGTAAATCTCGGTGGTGGAATTCGGTCGCTGGAATCAATTCGAACAGCTCCTCTGAGCACTCCCCGTGATAAATACGGTAGATTTTTAATACACTAAGCAATTAACAAGCATGTCCGGAGAGTGAGTTTAAAATTAGCTTTTATAATTATAATTTAGCCAATGTGTTATGTCCACAGAATATGCATCAGTCACCTTAATCTTATCTTAATATCGTGGGAGACTGTATTCGTGACGGCGACTCAAACCGCTAAAATGAATCTGTTACGGTCACTTCGATTAGTACATAAACATTCTAGGTATAGCTTTTAAAAGCCTTTGCGCTAGGCACTTTCGGTTATCTTGGAGCATTCCATTATAGTAAATATCAAGATATTATTATACTTGTAGGTTGAAAAACCTATTCGTGATATAGAAAAGGTATCGCTAGCACTTTATCTGGTCTTCTCACGTCTGAGGCATATATTTTTAACCGACTTCGATTAGGAGGAGGTTGTAGGTTGGAGGTATGTACACCGATTACGCTGAGATTTATGATCCGATTATCGTTATTCTTCTTTAGTTTAATGCGGAATGATTGCCATTTGGTCCCATAAAAATTTTATATAGTTTGGCCCAGTAGTTTTCATTTTATTAATATTTTAATAAATATTTTTGTTTATGTGGATAATGTTATTACAGTTTGTTTACTGCTTTTTTAGGATATTTCATCTAGTTTGATTATATATTTTTTTTATTTGACGACCTGTATAGCCGAGTGGTTAGCGATCCTACCTACTTAGCTAGAGGTCCCGGGTTCGAATCCCGGTAGGTGCAAGCATTTATATGATGAATATGGATGTTTGTTTCCGAGTCATGGATGTTTAAATATATTGATGTTTGTTTATATGAATATATGTATGTTTAAGTAAGTATATTGTATGAAATATATCATTGTCTTGTAACCCATAACACAGGCTATATATGGTTAACTTGAAGCAAGATAATTTGTGTAAAAAGTGTGTCACTATTATTATTATTATTATATATATTATTAACCCATTTGCAGCTCACAATTTGAAATGTGTTTAAGGCACGCGGAACCATTCGTAGGCCTACTCAAAGCTACTAAAAAAATTACTATTTAATATATGACAATAAAAAGCAACGAAATTATATAGTTTACTTGATAAATGACACTAAAACGTAAAAAAAACTACGTTTAAAAAAACCAACTTCAAAAACTCAATAGTATAAAATAACTTAATAGAGATTTAATTTATACATCTCTTATGCAAATCTTATTCTTACCTTGAATATTAATAAAATACTATTATTTGTATGTGATACCTATTAATAGGTTTGAAGTTGGTGCTAAGCCAATTAATGTAACAGCAGGTACCTACACTCGCCACGCGTGACTTTGAGCGGGATAGCTTCGCCTAGAACCAAGCAACCCAAGCACCGACTTAAACCCTATCAATAGCACATAATATAAAAATGGTGATTAAAATACAGGGGTTGACTGGAGAAGGGTGAAAAGTTGAAGTTGTATGTATTTTTAACGCTAAACCATTAAAAAATATATTCAGGGGTCGGTTATCATTCAGGGGTATGAAAAATAGCCGATTCTCAAACCTACCCGATATTCACACAAAATTTCATACAAATCGGTTACGCCATTTCGAAGGAGTTTAGTAACAAACACTATTAAATTAGACATTTTCATCTATGAACTAGTCATTTATTCTGTAAAACAGTTTATTTCAAAGACCATCGTGTAGTTTTCGATCGTAGTATGCTACTCGTAGGTGTGTATTTTTATTACTTTTGGAATATTGTTGTATGTTTTTATTGCTATGTAATATGCGCTTTTAGAAAAAAAGATTAATTCTATAAATAATATATTTTATACTCGTCTGTTCTCCTTTGTCTTGAAAAAAAAACACGAAATATCGGAGTGCAAAAAGTACAATCCTATCAAAATATGGAAAAACTGAAAACTGAAAACTGTGTGTGCTGCTGCATAGTGAGACAAGACTGTGTCACTGATAAACTGAGTCTGTGACCTATTTCCTGCGCTGCACAGGAACTCTCCAATCAAATAAACTTTTGAATGTAAAATATAGAGATAGAGATTATTTTTTTATGAAATATAAATCGTCATTTTTGTGTATGATAGCGCAATAAATGAATGTTGTAATTAGCCACATAAATGCTTATACTTTTATACTGATAAATAATGCAAGATTTGTTCCTGTTTCGCCCCGCAAAGTTTCGCCCCACACAAAAAATTCTTGTTTCGCCCCAGATATTATTCCTGTTTCGTCTCGAAAAGAAGAATAATGAATAATTTATTATTTTATTCTTGTTTTGACCCACTTTTTGTTATATATTCGCCCCGAGTAGTAATTTATGTGTTTTACAACATGTTTTGTACGGACAGCATACAAAATATTTTAAAAATCATATTTTTGACGATAAATATTATTAATGAACTCAACAAGTTAGTATTCAATACCAGAAATCAATTAATGGAAACAGGAGGACACCTTTTAACTAATTCAAATTGTTTTATGTGTGTAGTATATATAGTTAATAGACCTGTCTGTGATTCGAATTGTGATTTATTTATAAAATATATTCTTTATATTATGATGATTATACAATCTTATTTATCCTTAAAATCGTGCGAAATTATTCCCTAACCATTCCAAAATATTAAAAAACACACAACGTTAATGTTCAAGCTTTCCCTTCTGCCCGGCACTCCCGGAGTGCAACCCGGATTTTTTTTCCCATTTATTTCAGAAACAAAATTACATTGCGATACATACATAGTAATTCTGCCAAACTATAGTAGGTAGTTTGTTGGCAGTCGAACGTATTTTATAAATATTTGTCTTCAAACAAATAATATGTCTTAATGTGTGAAATATTATTAAATTTGTTGCTTGTTAATTTGTTCAATTTATTTATTATGTTAACATAACATATTGTTTCAAACATAACATATTTTTACGAAGTAGCGGTAAATTCAATAAGAAACAATATTTATATATTTTTTTTTGACATTCATAAGTGTCATTTTTGTGACATACATGAATAAAGTGTTTTTGAATTTGAATTTGAATTTGTTTAGATTTACAAGAGCGACATCTCAAGTCAATTTCCTAATATGCAAATATTGGGGTTTAGCGGGTTATCAACTGTAAAGTACATCCTGTAGATGAGGCCACAACCTGAGAGTTGAACAAAGCAAACAGAATTTTATAACGAGTCGGTACTCGAACGGTTAGCTCAGTTGGTTAGAGCACCGGCACGGAACGCCGGAGGTCGTGGGTTCGAATCCGGCATCGTTCATAAAATTTTGGTTTTAAAATTTTATTTGTGTATTATGGATATAGTGCTAGGTAAAACTTTCGCAATAAGTTCTTTAACTGAAGTTACCGGTTTTGATAGACAAGTCGTAAACAGTTAGCCACGCTTCGCAATAGTTTCTTAGTACTTTGATTATTAAACTAGTTTGCTATGCTAACGCATATATTGAAAGTAAAAATTTATCGCGCATTATTGTGTTGTAAGTTCAACTATAACCTAGTATATACTAAGTTTATTACCGAAAAAACACTACTTCTAAAAAAACGACTAGAAACTGGTCAAGATCGCCAGAATATGTTTGATGAGGGCAGCGCAGGACCGATCGCCGTGGAGATCTTTGGGGGAGGCCTTTGTCCAGCAGTGAACGTCTTCCGGTTGATGATGAATGAATGAATGAATACGTGTCACCTGATGGTAAGTGATCACCTCAACCCATACTCACTTGTAACACCACAGGAATTACAAGAGCGTTGCCAACCTTATAAAGTGGGCGAGGATATTCTCCGTGATGATAGTTAACGGTGCTTCTTTTGTTGGGCGATGTATATGCTTCTACAATATGATCCCAGAAAATGTACAACACAAATGTGTTACGAAATTTAAAAGAATTGTAAAAAAAGGTTTGTGTGGGAAAGGTTACTATAGCATAAACGATTTTCTTAATGACACCACGGACTGGGAATAAAGCTAACACCCTCAGGCTCTTTAATTATAAATGTTTATTGTACGATATCACATTGTAATCCATATTTTATATTTAAAAAAAAACCGCTAAGTTTCTTGCGCCCATTCTTGTCAGGTCTGAGGCAGTCTCTTTTGAATGGGTGGTAGTTTTTGACGTTCAGTAAGTGATTTTAAATCCTATTTTTATTAAAAATATTTGAATTTGAACTTCCTATTCCGCCACCGACGGAAATTGAGTATTAAAGTCGTAACTTCATTGCACCGAGTTTGACTAACTTTTCCGCAAAATTAGGCAATAAATGCATTGACGTACAATTATTAACAACACTCAAAATCAAGCTCAAAAATTGGCTGAAGCAAACCTTTTGCTACGCGTCTATTAGGCAGAGTTTTCATTCAGTTGTGTTTCGACCAAGCTTGGAATACAACGCCACGCAATCACAAATGTTTTCAGTGAAAAACTGTTCAAATAACAGCATATCCAAACTTTAAAAAGATGGAGTGTTGTATTTCAGGTAAGTATTCCTATTAAAAAACTTTATAACTAACTTGTGTAGCTAAATAATTACATTTCAGTTGCCAAAACAAAATGTTCTTGTCTCGTGTTTGCGTGCGAGCATCTGCCACGAAATAATTTGTTAATTTGAATGAATGTTTTAATGTTTTCTGTATAAGTAATTTTTGCATGCATAAGCTTGGACAGGAGAAAACTGAGAGCTCTCACGGGGTTCCTATCCAGCCATTGCAAGCTAAATGGGGACCTAGCCAGACTGAGTCTCAGTGAATCAAACCGGTGCAGATTCTGCTGCGAAGCCGCTGAAGACCACATACACCTCCTTCTGGAATGTGAAGCTATTGCCAGAATCAGGCTGCTTAGACCCTCTGAGGATCCTACGCCTTTTAAATGTAATAAGTCTCGAGGATATTATTTAAATCTCGGCACAGTAACACGTTTCCTAGTTAGTAGCCTCGATTCTCTTCCTTAACTTTTGAGTTGAGGGTAGGCGCGCTGGCGCAAGCAGGGGGCACAATAGATCCTAGGATTTAAGTGCATTTTTAATCCCCAAATCATAATAATAATAATAAGTAAATTTTATAAATTTATATTTTTATCTTATAATTAGTTTATTTCGAAATGTATCGCAAACTTTTTTTTGGTAATCAGTTTCCAAAATTTAATAATACCTACTTGTTAAAAAACATCTATTCTTAAACTATTATAATTTAAATAAATATATTAAATTTATATAAGATTTTAAAAATATTTAAATAATTTTTCGTCTCGTCCCTTATTTCCATTTGAAAAAATAAAAATATATGGGTATATTAAAAGACGATCGAATATTTTTTGGCGACCTTTTCATAGCTGATTGGGATTCTATTTGTTTATGGTACGTCAATTAATAAATATATTTCTTCCCACAATAACGCAAAGATCATCCGAGACTGAATTATATAGCAACAGATATAGCTACCGAAATAAAAAAATTAAATTTCGACACACAAATACGAAATATAACGGTCTTAATTGTGTCTAATTAATTACCAACAACTTAAAAATCTTGTTAAGAATACTTTTTTATTTTAAGTTAATTTGTTTTAAAGAATGTTCGAAGTCGGTATTTTTTGTGAAATGTTCAGTTATTTTACACATTTTAGTTAAGAATGTGGGTGCTGCGTTTTAAATACGTTTACATAACTTCGAACCGCAAATAATAAAAGCACTATAAATATCATGTTACGTAACATTTACATAAATAATTGAAATTTTTTTAAAGAGCCTGAGGGTGTTCGCTTTAATCCCAGTCCGTGGTGTCATTAAGAAAATCGTTTATGCTATAATAACCTTTCCCACACAAACGTTTTTTAACAATTCTTTTAAATTTCGTAAAACATTTGTTTTGTACATTTTCTGGGATCATATTGTAGAAGCATATACATCGCCCAACAAAAAAAGACTTACTAACTCGACCCAACCGAGTAGTAGGCATAACAAGTTTATGTTTGTTCCTCGTGTTAACATTATGAATGTCACAGTTTCTAGAAAATTCCTCAATGTGCTTATGAACATACAAAACATTATCAAAAATGTATTGAGAAGAAACAGTCAAAATGTTTATTTCTTTAAATTTTTCTCTTAATGATTCTTTAAGACCTAGGTTATAAATCGCGCGAATAGCCCTCTTCTGCAGCACAAAGATCGTATTAATATCGGCCGCACTGCCCCATAACAATATACCATAGGACATAATACTATGAAAATAACTAAAGTATAGTAATCTCGCCGTATCTATGTCAGTTAACCGTCTGATTTTCTTAACCGCATATGCTGCAGAACTAAGCCTATTCGCCAATCCTTCAATAAGGGGGCCCCACTGCAATTTGGAATCAAGAGTAATGCCAAGAAATATAGCAGATTCCACTGGTTTTACCACCTCTCCATTTAATAAAATATTCGCATCTACATTTTTGACATTTGGCGCGGTGAATTTAATATATTTGGTTTTATGATTATTTAACAATAAGTTATTAGCGCTAAACCAGTAGTTATTGGCGCTAAACCAGTACCATACCATCCATGACTCGGAAACAATCATCTTTATTTATCATATAAATGTTTGCAACCACCGGGATTCAAACCCGGGTCGTCTAGCTCAGTAGGCAGGGTCACTAACCACTGGGCTTTAAGGTCGTCTATACAATATAATAATATATAATATTAGTCTTTATAATGTATGTATTTATGTTGTAATCGATTGAGCAACATTCACCGTTAAGTGTTATTGAAACCGTGATTTTATTTATACTTAAAGGATTAGCGGACCACATCCTATCAGAGATGTCGTCTCGTTGACTTAATGCACCCTAATTTCACCTTCATCGTAAATGCACGGCAAAAAACACGCACGTCATTCCTTTCGCACGACTTGCCGATAAATTAATATGGTCCGTGCGAGTGCTTCTGTGAATGGAGCACGCACGAACCGACTCACCCTGTTGGTACCGAAATATGACACACATTAAGTGCTGGGAAATACGTTATTATCGACCAATAATAAACCTTGAAATGTCGGTTCCTACACTTAAGTACTTACTACACTTTGTTATTGAATTTATAGATCATTAGCGCGTTCGGGTAAAATTATCAGAGTGAATTTTTACGTAGTGCAAGTCTTTAGCGCAGCGCAGAGCTTTGTCGACAATTCGGACTTTATAAGAGCTGACTATAAACTATAAACTATCTTTGAATTTCTGTCCCAATAAACTTATCGACGGTAACTGACCTTTCCCGTACACGCTGTCTGTCAATGGGAGGTCGTATAGCTTACCAGCGATATAAAGTTTGTATGGAAATTGCAATTCACGCGTCCCAATATAAGGCGATAAGAATGACTTATCGGGTATATTAGGACAGCTTCAGATTATTGACAGCTAATTACTGACAGTAGAAGGTAGTAATTTATCTCTATCTGCGGATAGTATATTGGGAACGGCCGTTAGACTACAAATTATGGTCAGTTTTAGAAGACAAAAGATAAAGAAGAAGAAATCTCTAGAGCAAGCAGTGCCTAAATCTCCCACGGAAACGGTGAGTGAAAGATTTATGGCCAGATATATAAAATTCCTGTATTGCAGTCATTTTAAATAGAACTCTGTTTTATGAATAGCTGAGACTTCAATAATTAAATTATCATAGTGAATTTTTACATTGCGCGCGAACACCGTCACGCAATTTCGACACCCTGACGTTAGCTGGTCAACTAGACCTTCAGCTATTTGATTGAGAAGCTTGGGCCTCTTGTAGATCATATATTATTTGATCATATGATGATTGATCTCATAACCATTACTGTTATTTAGTTATATGTTTTTGGATTTTAATTTTATTAATTAACCAAACTGAGTGATGTGTACATCTCTAATAGTCTTTTTCTTATGAAAATAAGGGACGAGACGAGCAGGATGTTCAGCTAATGGTAATTGATACGCCCTACCCATTACAATGCAGTGCCGCTCAGGGTTCTTGAAAAATCCAAAAATTCTAAGCGGCACTACAATTGCACTCGTCACCTTGAGACACAAGATGTTAAGTCTCATTTGCCCAGTAATTTCACTAGCTACGGCGCCCTTCAGACCGAAACACAGTAATGTTTACACATTACTGCCTCACGGCAGAAATAGGCGCTGTTGTGGTTCCCGAAATCTAGCCGGCTTCCTGTGCAAAGCAGCCTCCCACTGGTAAACAGTCATATGTATCAGTGTTTGTTATTACATATTTACATACGTATTTATTTACTAAAACTCATTGATTGTTAAATGTACCATAATGTTGATGGCATATAAAAGGCACATGGACGGTAATTAAATTTCTGTTTATAAAGTTTTAAAATAATGATATTTAATAACAAGTTATTTAACTAAATTATGCGGTATTATAATATTTTCATTGGTTGTATTAAATACCTTATTTATTACATTATCGTTCTTTCTACAAACGAGGTATAATTTTTTTTAAGGATTTTTGTTTTGGTACCCCACATAATAATAACTCCTTGCGTGCGTACACATACGTTTTTTTTTGGTATTTTTGCATAGACATAAAATATATACCTAATATAAACCTTAACTAAACAGTAATATAAACCTTACTAGTGGGAGGCTCCTTTGCTGATGCCAGCTTGATTATTAATTAATTATTAAGCATTAGCTAGTGAAATTGCTGGACAAATGAGACTTAACATTTTATATCTCAAGGTGTCGAGCGCAACTGTAGTGCCGCTCAAAATTTTGGGGTTTTTCAAAAATCCTGTAACGTCATTCCATTGTGACGTCAACGTTACAATGTAAAACTATTACGAATTAATTTTCTTATAATATTTTATAACTAGTGAAGGCTCCTTTGCACAGGATGCCGGCTAGAGTATGGGTACCATAGCGGCGCCTATTTCTGCTGTGAAGCAGTAATGTGTAAGCATTACTGTGTTTCGGTCTGAAGAGCGCCGTAGCTAGTGAAATTACCGGGCAATAGAGACATTACATTTTATGTCTCAAGGTGACGAGTGCAAGTACCGCTCAGAGTTTTTGGGTTTTTCAAGAATCCTGAGCGGGACTGCATTGTAATGGGCAAGCCGTATCTATTACCTTCAGCTGAACGTTCTGCTCGTCTCGTGCCTTGATATCACAAAAATATATCATCCTACTGCTGGGTACAGGCCTCCCGCTTCTCCATAGACACGTTGACTTTAATTTTATCATAGCACAGATTGACACTGCCATCTACTGGTCAAGAAGTGGCGTCCGACCGCATCTATGCCATGTTTTATGTAAATGGATTGAGGTTTGATTAGCGAAAGCGATTGAATCTTAGGCCGAAGGGCAGATTGCAGATAAGTCGACGTTAGTGCATACATAATTAGAGATAAACTTAAAATAATTGGCCACAATCACTCGCTATAAGCGGCTGTTACAAACTACGATTTACAAATGATGTTTGATGGAAACTTATGCCTTATAACCAATTTATAAGTAATATTGTTGAAACTTTCGCACGCAGCTTTGGTCATGTCAATTAATATTATGTTTTGTTGTGCCTTCAGGCGATAGAATGTTGTAACATTGACAACTTTGGATGAAATCTCTCTTAGTAGGTATTCAAACAAAACAAATCTTGTAACTATATTTACAATACTATGATTATATTTATCTATTATTACGGGAAGTGTACCAAGAATATTGGCAAAAATTCCACGCTGGGTAGCTAGGCTGATCCGTTGACCGAAATAGCTACCAGCGCTTGGGTTGCCAGTTGCCCTATTGAGGTGAGAAGTTAATACACTGTCACCAACTTATCTGTGAACTGATGGGTGTCGCCATTTTCGTTTCATTGTTGCTAATTAATTCCAAGTTTAGTTAAGTTGCTAATTTTTCAGGCGCGAACTTTGTACATTCTCCGCGCCTCTGGGCCCCACGGGCCAAGTGTCTCGACACCAAACGGCAAAAAGATACTAACTGACTGAGACCGACATATTTACGACGTTAGCGTCTTCGGAATTCAAAGCCAGTATAAGCTGAAGTAACTTGAATATAAGAAGGAGCTTGAGTGTCGGTGCAAGTTGCGTCCCACACCAGAGACCTTTATTGATAAAATATTAGTATATTGATTTCAATATGACGAGCCGATGTTTGCCTGATCGCAAGTAGTACCCCTTGCGAATTGCATTTTAGTGCTGCCCAGGATTCATGATCAAGTCTCACTAACCGGCGCTAATTAAACCGAAACAATAATATTTTAATGTTACTGCTTCACGGGAGATTTCTATCCAGCATCGTATACAGAGAAGACTTCCACTTGTAGAATATGTGTTATAGAAGTGAAAACTTCTCTAGAAGCACCAAACACTTTCGGCAGAAGAAGAAATAGCATTCAAACTCACATACATGCGATTGTACACAATACACAATGTACTGGATAATAACAGAATATACATATTACATATATAATATATAGGTTCGATTCCCAGACGAGGCAAGTAATTTTTAGAAAATCTTTGAATGCAGAAGTACTAACTTTTAAAAATAACATAAAGTCTTATTTCAGTAAAATAGCCTATCTTCGATATTTTAAGTACTTTCCCTTCATGTCCGATAAGTTTGGGACACCCTGTATAATACTTACTTTAATATATCAATGGCTGGGGAAAACGTAGTATAGTACAAAGAACCAATGATTCATAAATAAGATTGTGAATTGAACAAAATTTATCAATTATTTCCTATCTTTCCTATCTAATTTTTTTTAAAGTTATTACTTCTTATGGGTAAACCGCTTTGGTACGTAACGCTATTACTTTCGTCAAAAAAAAAAACAATGGATTTTTTTATATTTAATGGCTTTTAAATAGTTATAAAAAAATTGTTTCAAACTGTTCAGTAATATTTTTTGAGGATCTCCAAGTGAATTTGTTAATTTATTACTACTTTTGTATAATATAAAAATTTTCATAAATTTTCCGAAGTTTTGCGACGTAACATTCGTCAGAAGAAAAAACAATTGAAACAATTTTCAACTGTTATTATTTAATGGCTTTAAAGTGGTTATAAAAAATTGTTTCAAATTGCTCAAGTGTATTTATTACGACTTTTGTAATAAATGGAAATTTCAGAAATTTTCTGACGTTTGCGACATTGTTTAATTTTTTTTTTTGGTTTCTTCGTCTACTATCAGGACAAGCAAAGGGTTCAAGCCAATACAGCCATACTCGTTAATATTCAATAATTAATTGTCAAAGCCGTCTATCATTAAATTTACTATATTTATAATATCCCCTCACTAGATTTTATAAACGCTCCTCAAACAAGACAACGACATGCCGTAGGTCAAGTAGAGTCAACCACGACATACGTAAATTAAACTTATCGATCAAATGCACATCAAATCAGCCATAAATCTGTCCGAGTTAGTGTGACGGGTCTAGAGGACATGTTTTGTATGTACTTACTAATGACTTAGAAAGGTTTAAACATATTTAAGTTATCTATTATATGAGATGTCGGTTGCAATTTTGTAATTCGTTGTTGAATAATTTTAATATGAAAATGTTCAACAAATTAAATTTGAATACAAAATTTATTAACGATGCGGGACTCGAACTCAGACCTCACGCGTTCCCTGCGTGCGCTCTTCCACTGAGCCAACCATTCTAATGACGAATCATTGATAAATCTTGTATGTCTTGTTTTTTTTTTTGTTTTTTTTTTTCTCTTATTTATGTTATGATATGTCTATTCTCTTAATTCTTTTTTAATTTATTTAACTTTAACTTCATTAACTAAAATAGATTGATTATTTAATATGTTGTTCATGTTAATGTTGATAAGTATGTTCCATATAAGTATATGATTAAAATACATCTGTAAGAGTGATAATGGTATGGAATCACGTGAATTTCATAATTTACTGTTGTGAGAAGTACCTTATCAACAATCATAATATATTATTTGACAACTCAAATCATTTATAGAGACTTACCAGTGGGAGGCTCCTTTGCACAGGAGGCTGGCTAGATTATGGGTACTACAACGGCGCCTATTTCTGCCGTGAAGCAGTAATGTGTAAGCATTACTGTGTTTCGGTCTGAAGGACGCCGTAGCTAGTGAAATTGCTGGGCAAATGAGGCTTAACATCTTATGTGTCAAGGTGACGAGCGCAATTGTAGTGCCGCTCAGAATTTCTGGGTTTTTCGAGAATCCTGAACGGCACTGCGTTTTAATGGACATGGCGTATCAATCCCTGCTCGTCGCGTCCCTTGTTATCATAAAAAAAATTATAGAGATTTGCTTTTCATTATCAATTTTCTACAGAATTAGCGTTCGAACGTTTCTCACATAAATCTATTGACCGCAAACCGTATTCTAAAACGTATCATTATATCGATACACAATTATGCGTCAGCGAATGCCAATTCATTAACATATTTATGTTTCAATCCACGACATTCAATGCTACCGGCATCAGTCTCCAAGATTTAATAGTTAAAATATAATTTATATCATACAAGGTCGGGAAACTTAATATTACATCATTATAAATTGTTTGATGAGCATGGTACTTTTATATATATTTATAATACAAAAACATATCTTATAACTATATTTACAATACTTTAATTACATTAAATTAAAACTATCATTACGGGGAAGCGTACCAAGAATCCACGTTGGATAGCTAGACGATCCGTTGACCGTAGCTGCGAGTGCTTGGGTTGCCAGTTGCCCTATTGAGGTGAGAAGTTAATACAGTGTCACCAACTTATCTGTGAACTGATGGGTGTCGCCATCTTCGTTTCATTGTTGCTAATTAATTCCAATGTGCACAAAAGCTTTCGGCATATTTAACGCTTAAAATTCAGATGTATCGCAATAAACACACGGAACAGAAAGTAGTAGACACTGACTGTCGAATAACATTTCAAAATGGCGACCGTAGCTCCTATTTTTGCCATTTCACGGATAAGTTGGTACTACTGTATTTTGTACATTCTCCGCACCTCTAAGCCCCTCGGGCCAAGTGTCTCGACGCCAAACGGCACAAAAATGATGACGCCGAGACCGACATATTTGCGACGTTTGCTGTCTTCGGTAAATGTGTTTACCGTGAAAAGATATAAAACAATTTGTAATAATAATTAATTTTATAAATTAATTAACTCTTTCCATTGCACACTTATATTTTTAAATAAATTACAATTTTATCATTCATAAATTTAGAATTGAAAAATCTTACAATATATTTATACCGCTATATAATACACCAAAACTACTATGCTAAGTACTTTAGCTATCAGCATACATTATTTGCGTCCTCTAAAAACAAAGAATTCAATCGTATTATTCACTGATTTTCTCCGTGGTGTATATGTCGGAGGTTGGGTACAAAATTGAATATGTTTGCAACATTTTAAAAATTAATATTACATTATGCATACTTAGTGTTTAAAAGCAAGGTTAGATTATCTTATAATACATCATAATTCAGCTATATAAATATAATTACTATTCATTAAGTCATTACCAAAGTATTATACACCTCTAATTTGTTTAGGTGCGGATCGCCGTTAGCAATCTGTGTTCAGTCATTAGCTATAAACGATTATTACGGTTATTTGTGATCGTTATCACACAAATACGTGCGCGGAATCATCCGATATAACCCACTCTCTAGTACAGTGATTCTCAAAGTTTGCGCCGTAGAGACTACAGACGAATATTTTTTGAAGGTCGATTGGACGTAGTTCCTGAAACATCACCTAACCTAACCTATCACATTTTAAGGAATTCGTGTTTAAAGTTTAATTAATACTATTGTATTCCTTACATGTGGGTTAGGCTACTAAGTCATGGTGTCATTTAAAGAGTGACAGTAGGGCTGCCATTTTTTGTCAGTCCGTTAATATGAATCCCGTGACCAGTTTTGTGTTCTTAACTCAATTTCGACATGATTGTGGTTTGGAACGTTTTTCTGGAATTACGTCCGATTGTCAATGTATGTGCTTATAGTAATCTAATCGATCAACGTATGTATGCCATGCTGAAATTTTCTGGAGTGGCCATTTGTAAAACAATTATTTAAAAAAGTAACTTTTATTGAAGATAGAACACTCCAAGAGTAGTTTACGTTTAAGTCTTGTGATAATCGTTTGTTTTTACATTGTGGAATCGTTTGGAAAATTGTGTGGCAGCAACGTAATGAATTTAACTCAAAAATAATATTAGCTCCACGATTTTTTTATTATTTTTGCTGTGGCGTTAGTCAACAAGATAGAAAGAGACTTCGATTTGCATTTGGTGAAGAAGCTCCTTCTGGTAGCTCTGTAATCCTGGTTCAGTGAATTTAGACTTGGATATAACCATCACTGTGAAAGCATTTCTTTTGCTGAAAGTAATATTGATACCACAAGACAATTGACTGAAACTGATTGATATTGGTGTGAGTAAAGTGTACAAGATTTTACATGTATATCTTCGGATGGTTTGGAAGCTTTGTATTCGATGGATATTGTATGAATTAACGAATGAGGACTGTCTGTGGAGTAGTGCAGTAAATTATAGTCAAAACATAATGGAGGACAGGCACTAGCTGAATATTATTGAACCTCAAAAATGCCTTGGAATTGAAAAGGCTAAAATCTTTCCTTTGGCAGCTTCATCATTGACCATTGTTGTTGGTTGCTTCTTTTATCGGAAACCAGGACCGTTTTTGTACTTTTTATTTTTTCAAATCACATATTGTAGTTTTAGAAAAAATTTGTAATCGGAATATTTATTTCAAAACGTAAACATTCGGCTAACATATTTTTGGATCCGAAAATGTAGAAAAGAAAATTACATCAGGTGGTACTTAATGTTTTTAGTCGTCAATAATTATTGTTAGTTAATAATTATTTTATGCTTTAAATGCGACTCGTACGCCCGGTCACCCGCTCTCGGACAATGAGCAAGGTCACTGGCATATATACCCAAAAATATCTTATTTTGTACATTCGAAAAGAGAGAAATAACAATAATATTGATATTGTATTTTTTTTAAGTTTTGTGTCTATCTACAATGTACAATGATTGCTGCCTATTTTAGAAGCTAGGGCGCTGAGACAGAATAAATGTATAAGTGGGCCGCGAACTGTAAAAGGTTGGGATCCACTGCTCTTGTGTATATGGAGAGGATCAATATTAACAACACGAAATCGATATTTGTACACGTACAACCTGTTACAATAGTGAATAAACTGTACAAATTAGCAGGTCAATTACAAATATTGCCGCTATTTGGGAAATAATGATGCAGCTCTGTATAATTCTATGGCTTTGTATATTGTATACAAATGAATAATTGTTTCTGGAGTCAGTGGCTTATTTCCTCTAGTGTATAATTGAATTTGTTTCAGGGGAAAGTCACAAATAAGTGGTAATAAGGCACGTCGCTTATAGTTATTTGGTCAGCTTCATTGATCAGTACATTAATATTAAAATACCCACTTTCACACAAACATTACCCTGTGCTTCCCCGGGAATAATATGAATAGGGAAGTCCCAGGCCACAAGGGTGTCGTAAGAGGTGATTAAGGGCATTTACCAGTGGAAGGTTTCTTTGTAAGGAATGCCAGTTTCGGTCTGAAGGGCGCCGTAGATAGTGAAATTACTGGGAAAATGAGACTTAACATCTTATGTCTCTAGATTTTTCAAGCATTCTGAGCGTCACTATATTGTAATGGGCAGGGCGTATCTGATTACCATCGGCTAAACGTCCTGTTTGTCTAGTCCCTTATAGTATAAAAAAAAACTATATGTCCTGTTCTATGGGTACCAGATAGTGATGGCCCAGCGCTGCTCTTATCCAACCTATTCCAGCGATCTTAACCAGTTCAACAGTCCATCTTGTGGGGGGGAATACCAACACTGCATCCTCCAGTACGTGGTTGCTATTTAACGAATTTACTGCACCAACAGCCATCTGTCCTTTCAGCTATCTACCCTGCTCACTGCCGCTTCGGTTTTGCAATCATCCGGGCAAAGTCGTTGACTTTGGTTCTTCTACGGATGTCCTCATTTTTGATTGGATATTTCAGGGAAACTCCAAGCATAGCTCTCTCAACTATAATAACACATATCAACAAACAATCATATTGATCATGTTATGTAAATCTTGATATAAAAGAGTGGCAATGAGTTTCTTGCTACTTCTTCTCATTAGCTCAACCCTTTACGAAGTAGCGGTAGATTCAATAAGAAAAATTTTTTTTTTGACATTCATAAGTGTCATTTCCGTGACCTACGTGAATAAACTGATTTTGATTTGATGATACTAATGCTTGCGACTATCGGGATTCAAACCCGGGATTAGAGATGAAGGCCACAAAACAAACAGTGTCAGATAAAAACGTTCCTCGAGAGCTGATTCAAATTCAAAATTTTCATTCAAAATAGGATTAAAAATTAATTATTGAACGTCAAAAACTATCACCCATTCGGAGTAATGTGCCTCACACTTGAGAAGAACGGGCGCAAGAAACTCAGCGGGCTTTTTTAGTTGTTGATGTTGATGTTTTTGAAGCATATACGTCGCCCCAAAAAAAGACTTACTAACTCGACTTAGCCGAGTAGTAGGCATAACAAATTTATTTTTGTTCCTCGTGTGAATTGGATACGGGTTGCGTTCTGGAAGTGCCGGCAGAAGTGAAAACTTGAACATTAACGTTGTACATTTTGAATATTTTAAAATAGTTAGGGCATAATTTCGTACGAATTGCTTTATTTATCAGTATAAAAGTACTAGCATTTATTTGGTTAGATACAATATAAATTTATTGCACAATTTTACACAAAAATGACAATTTATATTGCATAAAAATTTTTGCATTTCAGAACTATTACAATTATTTCACATTAAAAAGTTTATCACTCAGAAAATCAGCATTCATCCATAACTTAAGCGACTGTCTTTTGAATTTTCGATCAGGCCAGGTGTCCTCACGCGAGGTCAACATTTTATACCTATCAAAAGAAAAGTGCTCAATGCCGCAAACTTTTTAACTTCAAAAATTGGGACTTACAAAACTTAGAACTTATAAGTATAAAAATTTGAAATTTCATAATATTTAAAAACAATGAAATCATTAATTTCAATTTATTTTTAAAACTTATTTTCTTAATAAATAAATCAAACAAAAAACACTATTTCAACAATACACAGTATATAAACATTGAACTTTTCACTAAATCTATTCAATTTCACTTATAAGATATAAACACCGCACTAATATTGCACAATATGTCAGCTGTATAGCCACAGATATACTGCTATAAGTATTTCGGTGACGCGAACTGACGAGATTTCACCTATCCATAAAGTGTCTATCTATATATATTTATACATTTTTTAATTATTTATTTATTACGTGCGCCAGTCATGAAAATGTCAGTGACGCGAACCCATAAGGTTTTCCTCAAAATTTCCCAACGCGTCTATAGAAGTTTTCACTTCAAAAACTAGCTGCTATTACGTCTGTTATTGTAATTTATGTCGTTTATAGAATAATGAGATTCTTGTTTTGTTAAACAGCAAAATACTTATACATAATATCCCTAAACATAATTTGTTATTTTAAACCGACATTATCTCTACGTTGCCTTGAGTGCTAGATAAATAAAATTATAATCGAAAATTGTTTTGTATTGCCGTCTTGTTAATAACGTCTCGTGAATTATTATAATATCTTGATTGTTACTCTGTTGAAGCCTTTGGACAAATGATTAGTATACCTCACAGCCTAAACATGTTGCGAGTTCAATATTGCGGTAGTTATTTGAAGTAAAACTTTTTTAATCGCGACTAAGAGGTAACTGGACGACAATGCAATGGAATCGGAAGTCCGTTGCGTGAAGACGCCATCTTGCCGTAACGGAGTTCCGGTTTGTTTCTGCACCATCCGGTTTTTGGTTTCCTCGTCCATTATTAAGACAGGCAAAGGTTTCGAGCCCATTCAGCCATATTCATTAATGTTCAATATCAACGCCATATTGATATCTGGTAATTAATAACCTAACCTTCAATTACTTATTATCAAGTATTTTATTTATTGAGGGAAAATCTTAAAACGTACAAGTGGTATGAATGAATTATAAATAGAATATAAAATTAAAATAATAATCAGTTAAATTAAATGGCGGAATCCCAGGAATATTTAAATCTTTCTCTCTCTCTTTTTAATAAGAATAAAAGAGAAAATCAAGAACCTGATAATGAGTTGACCTGTAATAAAAGTAAGTGTTTATTTTCTAATGATATAAAATCAATTTAACTCTATGTCATTTTTTGTAAAATAAATAAAATCTGACTTGCTAAAATAATATAATTATAAAGATTTTTTTTATTCTTGGGTGAGAATGAAATACCAACTTTACTCAAAAGATACAAAAGAGGTTATATCGTCAGCATTTCCGAAAAAAAATAGCAAAAAAATATAACAATGCTCCTAAGTCCTAGCTCTTCAGCAATATGTGAGTGCTTAGTTGGCAACGCGGCTATAATTAATGAATATAATTATAATGTATTTATGTATCTATTAATTATTCCTAAAGTTAATTTTATTATTAAGTTTTCCTCCAATGGCGCGTAAAAATTACACGCAAAAACTTTTTTAATTTGTTTATTTTTTTGCGTTCAACTTCACTCCCTTTTATCAAATACAATCGGTTTTTGGAAAAAAATATCCAATCACGTCGACTCCACAGTTTTATATAGAACAGATTATTCGTAAGTAGAAATTATCATTGGATAAACAGAAGAAAAGCGACGATACGATAAATTACTGAAGTAACGGCAATTCGTCTCGCCCCATTCGAAGCAATGAATCAATCTGTGTAGCGGAGCGGCTCCACAGGCTTGTCCAAGCTCTCAATCTAGGCCTGCGGCTGGTAGGGCCTTAATTGACATGTGTCACTATACCCTGACCCCGGGTCGTGCGTGAACACTTTGATACATACTTTCGCTACACGGAGCGGGCTCTATCTAGATTTAAGTCTATTGTCGGTGTTTCGCTATTTTCTAGTTTCGAGAGAATAACTGTAAATTGGCCATATCTAATATCAGTCAATACTAGCTGTAACCGCGACTTCATTCACTCATTATTGATGTAAAGCATGCAAACAAAAATATAGCGTTTTTCTCCGGGCGTCGATTTTGATATGCCTAAATGTTACTCCAGGCTACGCTCAAGGTATTCGTGTAAATTAAATGATAATCTGTCCAGTAGTTTAAGAGATTCTAAAGAGATAAAGACAGAAGGACATTTTTTTTTAAATATTATTGATATCTTTTCTAAACAAAATTGGTTTTGAGAAAATAATCAAGTTTACAGTTACGTTGACTCTACAGTCTAAGGCATTGTTTTGAAATGGGTGGTAGTTTTTGACTTTCAATAAGTGATTTTATATCCTATTTTGAATAAAAATATTTGAATTTGAATAATACTGAATGTCGTTATATATGTCGCAGTTATATTGTCAAAGCCGTGATATTATAATTTCACGGCACACGGGTACACTATAGTGATATACAAATAAAATTTGATAAACAACAGAATTTTATGAACGATGCGGTACTCGAACCCACGACCTCCGGCGTTCCGTGCCTGTGCTATAACCAACTGTACTAACCGTTCGAGTGTCGCATCGCTATAAAATATTGTATGCTTTGTTGAACTCTCAGGTTGTGGCTTCATTTACAGGATCTGCTCAACCCCAATATTTGCATATTAGGAAATTGACTTGAGATGTCGCTTTTGTAAATCTAAACAATTTGTTATGTTTTTAAAGTGATGACCCTCACTTCTAGGATTAATACACAAATAAAATTTGAAAAACAACAAAATTTTATGAACGATGCGGGACTCGAACCCACGACCTCCGGCGTTCTGTGCCGGTGCTCTTACCAACTGAGCTAACCGTTCGAGTGTCGCATCGCTATAAAATATTGTATGCTTTGTTCAACTCTCAGGTTGAAGTGATATTGTAAGGGATCGGTAGTGGCAAGGAGTATCATCTCTTAAGGGAAAAAGTTGAAATAGTCTATTAGCTTATGCTGTAAATAACAGTTCACCAACCTTCCACATTGACGCTGGTGTGGGCATGGGTAGGGTATGAAGTATGGTGAATGTAGAAATTGTAAGCGCATTGAAGTATGCCGAGTTATACTATTGTCGGCTAAGGCCTAGTTAAATAGTGAAAATTTCAATGAGAAAACGTGTAGCTAGAGTGTTTAGTATTATTTTAAATTTTGTGCTTTTTTTAAGATTTTCCCTGATGCTACTGTGGCACCACCCTCATTTATTTTACCGGACACATTTTCATGTACACAGATGATTTTCCTCCCCTCTCTCTACCCTCCATAATTGTAAAGCAATGATATTTTGACATTTTTACTTGTCGTTAGATTATGAGGCCGTCCCTGATTGGTCTATTTCTTGTATTTATTGTATAGTCATTATTCTTAAGTTAAGAATTAGTGTAATGAACTAATTGTTATGTCAGCGAATCGGCCTTTGTTCACTAATAGGTCTCAAAAACAAATATAGACTGTTGACCACAATGCACGAGACGAGCGTAGCGTGCCACGGCAGCTAATATATTATGGCACTAGTGAAATTATAATATCACGGCTTTGACAATATACCTGCGACATATATATCAGCAACAATTTTAACCTATACGATACATACAGCATATTGCCATCTTGTCCTGTTGCCCTCCCACATACCAATCTTTGAGTCATTTGAATCATTACCATGGATTCGAAGATTCATTCATACAAATTAAATTTGTAACCAAAATGTATGCTAGTTAAATTATATTTATCGATGCGGGACTCGAACCTGCGCCTCTCGGGTTCCGTCCGAGCGCACTTACCATCTGAGCCAACCGTTCGAATGACGCATGGATCGTAACTCTTTATATGTCTTGTTCAACTCTCAGGCTGTGCCTCCATCTACAGGATCTACTTTACAGTTGATAACCTGCTCAACCCCAATAAAATATGCATATTAGGAAAATGATTTGAGATATCGCTCTTTCAGATCTAGACAATTTGTTTAGATTTGAAAGTGATATCGATATTGAAACATGAATCCCAGGAGTGATATCACTTTGAATAAATTGGTTGTATTCAACCATAAATCCCGAAACTGTATGCTGTAAGTTCGATATAAGATTACACCATCTTAACGAAATTGTATTGCATTTATAATAAGGGCTACTTAAATTGATAATGCATGGAGCTGTTATGTGGGTTAAGAGGTTTCGTAATACTCAAGAGTTCACAGTAATGTAGACCTTACGATTCACGGTGCCGCTCGATAACCACCTTAAGTGATCGATCTTTGCACCTTTTTAGCTTGTTATAATTAAGCTCACTAGTTAGTAGCCTTACCCATCAGCTGGTCATGATTTCTATTTATTTTAATTAACTACAAACAAATAACTTGGTATTGGTATTGGCAAAGGGCTCCTGTTTCCGCAATTAGACCGCTTAATTGGGTCCTTTTTGCGTGCAGTGTTGGCCAGTCATTCCAACCAGCCCAGCTCCTTCCAGAACTTCAGAACACTCTTGGATGGTTCACTTCCTGGAGCGACCTTGTATTTACTAAGGTTTGTGCCCGTTGGTTGGCCACCCCAGCACATTCCAGGATTACATAAGTGACCGTTTCATCTTCCGGTTAGACAGCCCCTGCAACTAGGACTGTCCGTAACGCCGATTGTAAATAGGTGCTTGTTCAGTGATGTGTGACCCGTTAGGGTGCCGACCATAATTCGGATGTCGTGTCTGTTTACGCTCGACTTATTAGTCGAGATGTCAGTTTGGGCGATAGTGCAGGAATCGCCTCTTTCAACTGTCTACAGCCTGAGACATATTTTGTCCATCGGGTTCTGTGTAGGTTGTTGCTGAGAGAGCGTATCCATGACCGCATTTGAAGGGTTGCGGCAGGATTGGCCCTGGGCCAGCCACTTGCGATTCCGACCCCCGCCTTGCAAGTTCATCCACTGCACCGTACCCCAACGAACCGCTGTGTCTTCCTAAAATATTACAGTTTCTTTAACACATACTACAATGGATTAGATTATTAAAGCTTTTGTGAGACATTGTTAATTTTATTTATTCATATCAATTTTACTCACGGTTCATCGGTGTTGGTACTAGTACTAGACGACCCCCCCCCCCCCTCCCCTTACTTTCTACTTTTCACAATAATTTTGACAATTTATACGAAACTAACGACATCTTTGAAGATAAAATCCATCGAGCCGTTCCGAATGAAGAGCGTGCCTCAAATTTTTAAGTGCCAAATATTTGAATTTGGCGCCAAAAATCCGCCATTTTGTCTGTATTCTATTTTGATATACCCAGTGTCACTTTATAATAACACCTCTCAAGCTAAAATACATCGAGCCGTTCAGGCTGCAGAGCGTGTTCAATATTTGAATTTGGCGCCAAAAATACACCGTTATAATTAATTATGTTTTTTTATTTTGATATGCCAAGTATCACTCTCAAAATAATACGAATCTAAAAACAACTCTCAAGCTAAAATACATCTACCCGTTTAGGCCGAAGTGCATGCCAGAAATGATATATACATACATACAATTGATAAACGTAACCCTCCTTCTAGCGCAGTTGGGTAATCAAATCCAACATGACGAATTTCAAAATGGCCGCCATGAAAATACTAAAAAACATCTCTTTAACTAAAGCAATTAAAAAGGACTCGAATTTATAATAAAGATATTATTTAACAATTTTTACTAAGTATATTTATATTATGGAATTGAATGTTTTTTTCAGAGTCATGAATATAAGTATTTAAGTATCTTTAAGCAAAAGTATTTTTAATTGTGAAAATAAGAGACGAGACGAGCAGGACGTTCAGCTGATGGTAACTGATACGCTCTGCCCATTTCAATGCACTGCCACTCAGGATTCTTGAAAAACCTCAAAAATTCTGAGCGGTACTACAATTGCGCTCGTTCCCTTGGGACATTAGATGTTAAGTCTCATTTGCCCAGTAATTTCACCAGCTACAGTGCCCTTCAGACCGAAACACAATAATGTTTACACATTAGTGTTGTGGTACCCATAATCTAGCCGGCATCCTGTGCAAAGGAGCCTCCCACTGGTAAACATATTGCTGTCATGTGCCCATAAAGTACAGGCTATGTCTAGTTTGGGGCAAGATTATTTGTGTAAAAGTGTGTCAATATTATCTTAATATATATAAATTACGTGACACATTGTTTGTCCGCGATGGACTCCTAAACTAAAGAACGGATTTTGCTGGGGACTACTTCATGGAGTGCAGTTTGGTCCAACTTGAGAGATAGGATAGTTTTTATATCGATTTGGGACCCATAATTATTTTTATTTCCAATATTTGTATTGTATGGACATATTTTCTGTGAGAGAATTTATTGACGCACGGTTTGACAGTTCTGCTGTGAAACAATTTCATTATAACAACAGGTGGCATATATTACGAAATTATTCTTGATGTTATGAAATGTCCAGTAAGCTAGTTATAATATAAAGCTTTAATCATTGAAGAACTAAATACAGCCGAAGCAGCATAAAAAAAAAACTAAATTTATATATTCTATAATCTATGGAATCGTCAATACTAAAGTACTTAATAGTCGTGATTACATACACAGTAAGAGCGCCTTGTTTGCTAATGTTCACCCAGTCAGTCGCGAGTGTCTCTCCGCGCCCGGCATTCTTGTGAAGTCCTGAACTAAGCTGAACTTTAATCTTATTGTCAATTCGTGCCCGATGGTACGTCTTAGTGCTAAATGTTTTGCTATAAGTAAATATTTGAAATAGCTATATTTACATATTGAATTTGAACCAAAATTGTATCCAACCGCTCTTAGCTCGACGGGTGCTAAGCGAATTGTCCAGCCTATTGAAACTCTCTAAGAAAAAAGCGATTTTATGAAACGTCCAGTCATTGATAGATTGACATATGCAACCACTGACCTGTAAATACCACTGGACAGGCTGTTCCATATGTTTGACAGCAAATTTTTTATGCCTATGCGAAGCGCCACTCGCGAGCGTCCAGAGAACTAATTTTGACGTATAATACAAATGGCTGCGAAAAAACGTACAATACTCTAAGATTTTTTTTCCATTTTGAATTAATTTCATTCGTTTTACGTGTTCATGAATAAACGTTATAAAGTACACATTTTTTTTTATAAATAGTTTCCCACAATCTATGTTGTCCACTAGGTTGTCATCACTAGTTTTAGTAGCGCAGACTCTCGCTACAGGGCCAACAGCACCAAAATGGCGAATATCAAACAGGCACAAAAGCACTTTGACAGCCGCCAGTCCAGTGCTATTTATGTATAGAGAATTTAGTAACGCACGGTTTGACAGTTCCGCTGAGAATCAATTTCATTATAACGACAGGGAGCATTTTTTACAAAATAATTCTTGATGATTTGAAATATTATTGGCAAATTCCTATAAAACAGGGTTTTTTTTATTATCTACAGAACAACGTCTGTCGGTGCAGCTAGTATTATATAAATTAATCAGGCAATAGTTGTAACAACAGCGCGGTACAAATTCAATTGTATGTAGCTTGAGGCAGACGATTTGCTGACGCAACATTAAACAATGGATCTTAGGTTCAACGACCTTTGAAATCTGTGATCGAGCCGCGAAAATGTTAACGGCGACGCCATTGTCTGCCCTTTGACAATCTGGGAACCTGAAAAATGATAATTACTGATAAGTCATCTAATTTTGAGGTGAATATTACAGAAAAATTTCTTATTCTAATTCTTAATAGATAAGGAAATTGAGTGCCCACAAATTGTAATGAAGTTAATAATAATTAATGTAAATATTCAGGAAGTATTAGGAAATTAGGAATAACACAACACAAATACAAAAAGAAAACAACAAAGAGAAGAAAAAACAAACATTAATTGAAAATTTATTGAATAAGGCGTTACTTTGCGGAAATCCATAATTATATAAATGATTTGAGTTTTATTTAGATTTAGTCCCATCACCTTTGTTACGTATCTCTTCCGGGAGTAATACGTCACAACAGCCGACCAATCACAGCGCGTCATTTCATGGGACGAGGGTATAAAACAGTGGCTTCCGGCTCATTTGATTCATTCTCGTGCCAGATTTTGGCGAGAAAACACGTCCTGAGGTTGCCTCGTGTAGAGGCGAAACACGTGTCGAATTGTTTAAAGACAAATATTGGCGGAATTAACACTAAAGAAAACTCAAATCATTTATATAAACAATAATTGCTTTTTGTAAACAAATCGTTAATTAATGATTTTTTGAAGGTTCTTGTATTAGTTGTAAACGGATCCAAGTGAGACATTTGATTATTGTATAGTTTCAAACAGCGGTGAAAGAAAGCATTTGAAGCAAAATTAGATTTAATTCTTTTGACAGCGAATAAATGTTATCCCATTGTCTTTCTTATTTCTTCTAGTATTATTTTTACCAAGTTTTACTACGCAACCCAACATTTTACTTTCAATTATTAGCAAAGTTTAACAGAATATGTGGCATGTGAACGTCACACATTGTTCGGGACAGGCTCGAGTAAGCCCACTTGGGCGTAGTATAAGTTGCCGCACTTTGCGACTACGCCTGCGGTATGTAGTTGGAGCTCAGAGGAGACCAATCCTTAATCTAAGTTTCTATATAATAAAGGTTTTGTACGAATAAGAGTGTTCTTGTTTGTTTTGTTTTTCTCATACATAGAGTGATTCAAGGGGAAGAATTTATGTATAATACATGCATAATATAGTTAGCTTGAGCTGGAGCTTTCAACAAAAGCGCAGTCTAAACCCTTTGAGATATAACAAAACAATGTATGGTGGAATTGTGTATTTTATATAGGTCTACAGAAAAGGTCCGCGATGGTATATGTCTACCTCTTAAGGATAACATACTATATCCATTTTAATACTTTAAAAGTTGTCAATTATAAAGCGGTACTGTAAAAACTGTTTACACAAATACGATATTAATCCTTATGAGTTTATGTCTTGAGTGGAAAACAGTTTATATGCTTACGATCCTCGTTATTCACTACTAATCTGAATAAATGAACCTACACAAAAAAGTACAAGCTATAAGAATAACTTTTCTGAGAGAAGTACCAAAAAAATGCGTCACGTCATGCCAAAAAACTTTTTTAACTTCAAAGAAAAGTGGTAGTTCAAAAAGTCTCGGCAATGTTAACTATAACCAACAGCAAGCATTAGCAACCTACAAATAAGACTTAAGGGTATGTGTAACAGGATTAAGTAGTGTTCATAGCTCGAAATGCTATATTCACCATAAAACTTGTCTAAAAACACCATGTTTGCGTGTTTTCTGCTTACTCTTGGCCTTAACATAAAATCATTAATTTTATATTATTCCCGAATACTTAGGTACATCATTTTTTTTTGACAGAACAGCGTCTGTCGGGTTAGCTAGTCTAATTGAGCGAAGCTGAGCAGAGCTTCGCTGTGACTGCAATTGATTTTTGTGTTAAATTGTTTCTCGGCAATTTCTGCACCGATTTTAAAAATTTTTGAACTCATAGAAAGCTTTCGAAATTTTCTAGGTTATTGTCGAGACAGAATTTTGAATTTCGACTTGATTCAATAATGTTAGATCAAAATGTCTCGCGTTTACCTGATTTTCTTATAATGTTGATATTGTTCAAAATGTTAAGTATGGCCTGATGTATGTTCCGGCAAAAATCCAGAGTGATTCGACTGCCAGGTTCTTAGTTATTGAATTTGCAAATCAGCAAGGCTCTCATGTGACCAAATAAGGCGCTAATTCCTCATGTTTAAATAAGGCGCCAAATTCCAAAAGATTCTTTTTTTTTTTTTTTATTAATATTGTTTTGTTTTTGTACTTAGACTTAGTTTCCCTCGCTTCGCTCAAATTTACGCCGCACTGAAGCAGTACGACGAGCGACTGCGGCATTCTAGTATAAGGTTTGAAGGATACATAAGTACTAGCTTATAATAATGTGTTTAAAAGCTCTACCTATGTAGAGTACCTTCCGATGTCGACACACTGAGCTCAGCTCGTGCTACGGAACGCCCAACTCAATAAGATATTGTTGTTGAATTTTAAATTAGGTTCTTAGAAAATGACACAGCACTGATAATACTTTAATTAAATTATGATGGCGTAATTGTGAGTCAGTGTTCTAAAATGACGTGAATGAATTAGAGGAGAATGTGTTTATGCTGTTTGCTATAATGACGTAAAAAACTGATTAAAAAACGACTAAGATAAAGTTTAAGGTACAGAGGTACGTTTAGAGATATTAATAATTAATTTGTTACGTTTTTTAAAGTGATAGCTAATAAAAATTTGAAAACAAAGTGAGAGTTGAACAAAGCATACTATATTTTATCAACGATACGTCACTCGAACGGTTAGCTCAGCTGGAAGAGCACTCGCAAGAGGCGCGAGAGACGCGGAGTCCCGCAAAGTTCATAAAATTTTGTTTTCAAATTTTATTTGGATATTAAAAGTATTTTTTTTTATATTATAAGGAAACGAGCAAGAGCAACGCTTAGCTGATGGTAATTGACACGCGCTGCCCATGACAATGCAGTGCCGCTCAGGATTCTTGAAAAATCTCAAAAATTCTTAGGGGCACTACAATTGCGCTCGCCACCTTGAGACATAAGATGTTAAGTCTCATTTGACCAGTAAATTCACTAGCTACGGTCTTCAGACCGAATCACAATATTGTTTACATATTACTGCTTCACGGCAAAAATAGGCGCTGTTGTGGTGCCCATAATCTAGCCGGCATCCTGTGCAGGGAAGCCTCCCACTGGTGAATTATTAAATAATACTCAACTTTATATCGATCAATAAAGTTCGCGACTGCAGGTGCCACGACACGCAAGGAATTGTTGAATTATCACAGAAGGCAACTCAACATCCAAGTTTAAGAACGAACAGATTAATTTTAAAACCGCACTGTTGAGAAACACCAGATGATGGGGATTCTATGCTAGTTACTGACGTGTCGTGTGGAGGTGAAATTCGGCGGCAGGAATCAGCAAAAACAGCGCTTTGGAACACTTGGATAAATGCGGTAAAAGACACACAATTAAGCGAAGTCTCTACGCAACGCTAAGAGATGTAGCCTTCCACAGAGAACTGGATCGAATTCGAGCAGCAATTAATGCCGGAGCTACGCTTTGTAGAGTGCTAGAATGTGGGCCGGCTTGAAGTATTGCCATGCTCTAGTTATGAAAACTTGCACGGAAGAAAAATCTAGAAAGGTCATAATATCAGTGTTTGGAATACGCCCTAACGTTTGCTGAGAACTTTCCTTTTTGCGAATCGCGCTGCTGCCTCGTTTGTTATGATATTTAGAATTATTTTAAATAATCCTTCCATATTTGTATATCATTAATATCTCTTTTTTTTTTAACTTTTGTATTAAAAATTTATTCAAGTAGGCGTTACTTAGCCGAAATCCATAATTATCCAAGTGATTTGAGTTTTCTTTAGTGTTAATTCCACAAATATTTGTCTTTAATCAATTCGACACGTGTTTCGCCTCTACACGAGGCATCCTCAGGACGTGTTGTCTCGCCAAAATCTGGCACGAGACTCAACATTTTTATTGTTACTTTTTCTTTTATTCACATAATGTTAATCGTTTACATCTATTATATTTGTAAAAAAAAATATGGCAGATTTCGCAAATAAAGGTCATTGTTATTTTTATTACGACACCAAGGTATTTCTAAGACAATTTGGGTTTTTATTCCAGACCACGGACTGACAATCGCTGGAGAGAGAGAGAGAGAGTTTGTGAATCAGTATTACCATACACATATAACTGATCGATCTTGACTTAAAATGTATGAAAATAAATCGCACGAACAGAGTAAATAATGTGTGGCCTCAGGCAAGTCCAGTATAATGTTACTCTTTAACTCTCAATAGAGCTCCGATAACAGGAGCGATACTTATTTACTAAGAACAGCATTTCAAATTGATGCCTTTATAACAATCTTTCGACACTTTTACGTTACCGAACGGTTTCTTATATAGTTCAGAATGGACCAACTCAATGATTAGTACAACATTGCATTTTAGCCTAGGGCACATACAGTGTACATACACAAAATGGCCCAACGAAAGACCAGCGTTTGTTTTCAAACCAGCAAACAAGCTGGGACCATTTTTTGAATATATAGTAGAAATGTTTCAGTCTTTTTGTTTTGAACTTGTTTATCAATCTTAAGTTTATATTTATTTTTATCTTTTGTATTTGTACAAACTACTTATACGTTTCAAAATAACAATTTTTTCTTTCTTTCTTTTTTTCTAATAGAACATTACTTTAACCTCACACTAGAGCGCCCGAATCGACGCACGCTCACATACACATAAGTAACACGGCCGCTAAGCAATCTTGGGAAGACCGATATGAAGAAGTGATAATATTAACTATGCATCACGTTTACGTGTACTTATAACTAATCTTATTTTCTCTGTGTGTATGGTCATATAATATTCTAATTTAGCTATATGTTAAAAGTTGTGTGATGGGCTTCTTGTTCGTAAAACATATTAATTTTATGATGGTGTACCAGTAGCAATTGATTTACACTGGCTTTCGTACATTTTATTTATTTTAATATGATAATTAAGATATTTTAAAATTGAATTAAATCTTAGGAAGTCAAAACTGTTGAGTGCCACATCGTACGCGGCAGAGAAATCGCGAGTGTAAGACGTAGCTTGTCAGGCACACTAAAGTAATAAAACTGGCCTGTTTTCATCGGTTGTCTAGCAGAGGCTCTATCTAGTCGTATAAATTACTTAAGATTAAGGCATGTTTAACCATTCTCCCACCCGAAAGGCCGGCAACGCATCTCTTGACCCCTGGTGTAGCGGATGTGATGTGTTGATAACTCCCCGTTATATAGGCGGTAGAAGATGCAAGGATAGCACATCTGTACACAACTCATTTGTTAGGAGTAGCACTGTCAAAGTGGTGATAGAACTGTTAAATTTAGATTCAGGTAATATCGTCACTATAATGGGGAGGTTAGGTTAGGTTAGTATTTTCCCTGAAGTGAGAGCGATTTTAGGCCCCGAAAATCCTCGTGTAGTAAATTTTACGGATCCATTACAAGAATCTGCAAGAATTGCTCGTATAAATAATACAAAGTCAAATTAACTTTAGTCCTCACTATAAATATTTCTTTTATATTACTGAATCTACCATATTCTTACCAGTGAGAGGCTCCTTTGCAAAGGATGCCGGCTAGATTAAAGGTACCACAACGGCGCCTATTTCTGCCGTGAAGCAGTAATGTGTGAGCATTATTGTATTTCGATCAGAAGGGCGCCGTAGCTAGTGAAATTACTGGGCAAATGAGACTTAACATCTTATGTCTCAAGGTGACGAGCGCAATTGTAGTGCCGCTCAGAATTTTTAGGTTTTTCAATATCAAGAATGCTAAGCGGGAAAACATTGTAATACGCAGGGCGTATCAATTACCATCAGCTGAACGTCCTGTTCGACTTGTCTCGTATTGGCATAAAAAATATCTATATCTTTCTAGAAACACAACGGCCACTCTTTTACAATGGCTGTAATGTACAAAATAAATTTGTTTGTTATGTGCTGCATACAAAATATGAATTGTGTTCACACAAATATAATATAAAACAAATTTACTCACTCAGAATAGAATAAATTTTCGCAATCGCGGATTGCTTATCGTTCCAACCCATTTAAGAACGATTCAATAGAATTATTCAATCATCTTATTCGATAGATGATCTAGAATTCCTCCCAATCTTTTATTGTTACTATTTAGCCTACAATTACCCCAGATTCGACGCGGGCGAAACGTGAATCTTATCTAAGTGTTTCACAAGAGCATTGTTCGAGGAAATTGGCACACAATGGAACACCAAGAGCGAACCTGCCATAGAAGTGGAACGCACGAGGGACCTCGCGGCTCGTGCTGGTGGTGAAATGTTAGAGGCGGGCCCGTGCACGCTGTCACGCCCCCCCTTTCACTGCTCCGCCCACTATTCCAACCCCTATCGACCCCCCATTACTTATTACGCAACCCTCACAATGCAAGCAACGGTCCTCTCTACAGTTATGTTTCCAGTAACTTAAGTCGAAATGATTACCAACCAAATAGGTTTTGAATTTAAACGTTTCTATGTTTTGTATAAGTTTTCATAACTTTTTGAATTCCTTATTAAACAGTAATGCTGATTTGTATTTGTGTAGTTTAGAGCTTTTTGTAAATTGAAAGTTGCATTTACGGAAATATTCAAGTTGAAATTTGAATTTCATTTCTGACTGGCCATACATATTCTTTTAACTAAAAAACTTCTAACTTTCAAATTCAAATTCTGAACGCGTTTATAATATCAGAAATTTGAACTATCAAATATTCTTTTTCAGGTTTGATATTAAATTACAATAATTGAATGACTTTAAAACTTAGTTGAAAACAGAAAGCAGTGATTGCCTTCCACAAAGGGTATCCACAAGAGAGCTGGTATCAAAAGTTACGCGTTTAGATTCAAAGACTTCGTTTGTTGCCATTGTATGATTTCAAACTTTAGCAATGAAAATAAACAAAAAAAAACGAAAACACTCATTAAAAGTCTGATTCTTCTAGGGATGAGAAATGCCTCAGACATGAGAATAACGGACAAAAAAACGTCAGGGGGATTTATTCCTTTTTTATCTGTAGCATAAATTAGTTTGAAATGATTGTGATCGCTTGAATTAACCAACTATATAGATCAATAGTTCCCAAAGTGGGGCCTACGCCCCACAGGGGGGCAATTTGATAGTTAAGGGAGGTAATTTAAAAAAGCACTCGACACGGCTTATATCGGTGACAAATTTGACACAAAAGGCAAATTCCAAGAATGTACTAGAAAACTTTTACAACCATTTCCATCTTGATATATAGTTGAAAGTGGATTTAGTGCTGTAAAGGATTTACTGATAAAAAAAATGATTTGATACAACACAATGCGGAGACTTGAGATTAAACCTAAGTTAATTGGAACTTATACAAAATCTCTGTGCAGCAAGCATCAAGTGCAATCACTAAATGAATAACGAAAAATTAATATTTTTTTGTTAATTTCAGTTTTTCATTTATGTTTTGTAATTTTACATTAAGATGTTTTGATAACAATTTTATAGTCGTTTCTTCCTAAAACTTACCATTTATTTCTTAAGGGAATAAAACAATTCTTAAAGGTTAAAAATTATGTATGGGGGCCAAAAAATTTTTTGAAATGTTAAGGTGGGGCATGGCCTAAAAAGCTTGAGAAACACTGATAAAGATAATCAATGAAATGCATTTATAGTTATAATATTAAATTCAAACTTAACAGATAAGTTCAAAGTTTATAAGGTCACCAATTACAGTGTATTCCAACGACACACGAGTGATTATCGCAATTAGAACGGATTACAACTATTATAACTTTAACTTTATTGTCTAATGCTGAGACCCTATAATAGATGAAAGGTTAAAAAGCTCAAATAAGCATGCATTAGGAAAGAAGCCGCCGTCGGGTCGCGGTTAGATTGCAAGCGGCCGCCCATACATTAAATCTGCTGCATTGGAATTGCAAAGTCGTGATTTGTCAAAGTATAATCTAAAGAACCGCGGTATTCGCACGTCGTAATTATTATCGTTCAAACGAATCCTGTTTTAGGCATCCCACTGCTTTGTAGTAGCTCCAATATGGTAGCAGTTGCAAAGTAGAAAAATAGCAGAATTATTAACTTATAATAATAATAATAATAATAATAAGCCTTTAATTATTAATTCCAACAACGTTCAAATACATAATAATATAATCTTAACACTACGCGTATAATATAAAAGTTGTGTTATTGGAACCCCACTGCGGGTATAGGCCTCCTCCAGCTTACTCCATGTATCCCTCCTCTGTGCTTTTCCTCTCCATTCTTTTCCTGCTATTTTTATTATGTCATCTACCCATCTGTTTCTTGGGTGGCCTCCTTTTCTTTTCCCAGATGGTCCTTTCCAAATTGGCGTTTCTACTGTCCATCTTTTGTCCATGAATCTCGATACATGACCTGCCCAGCGCCACTTTTGTATTGCAGCGTACTCAAGAGCATCTTTCAAATTTGTCCTTTTCCTGATGCTGAATTAGGAACTTATTTGTTGCTAATTAGTACCTAAGCTGGCCATTTTGTTGCTTGTGTTGTTTGCAAAAAATTGCGAATGCTGCCAGGTTGATATAAATGTAGCATAGAATATGGTGAATAGGTAGGACTATCTAGTTAACCCATACGCCAAAATGTTCTAGCGTTTTTGTTGTTGATTACTTCCTAAAACGGCCATTTTGTTGCTTGTGTTGTTTCCAAAAAATTGCGACAAATCTTAGTTTGATATAAATCTAGCATAGGACATGGTGAATCGGTGATTATCTATTTAACCGATACGCCAAAATTTTCTAGTGTTTTTGTTGCTAATTACTTCCTAAAACGGCCATTTCGTTGCTTGTGTTGTTTGCGAAAAATTGCGACTACTGTTAGTTTGATATAAAGCTAGCATAAAACATGGTGAATCGGTGACCATCTACTTAAAAAATATTTCAAAATATTTAGCTATTTTGTTGCTAGTTACTTCTTAAAGCGGCCATTTTGTTGTTGTGATATATGCGGTGGAAGACACACAAGTTTAATTTCGAACGATTCGTTTTAAAGTTGAATGTTGAGTTGCGTTCCGTGTCAATTCAACAACTGTTGTCTAGCGTGTCGTGGCACCTGCAGTCGCGAACTTTATTGATCGATATAAAGTTGAATATTGTTTATTAATTATTAATATCTCTAAACATACTTACCAACTCACGGCATTCGTGGCAGGCCTAGCAACGCACCTGTTACACCTATTAAGATTATCTAAATTGTAAATATTGTTTTCAATTTGAATTCAATATGTTTTATTTAATATTTATTCGAGATATAATATAAAGTATATTATTATTTAGTAGCACGCCCGACAATCATCCGTGCACATGTTTGGTTTGTACAGCTATGTGTCTGTATAACGAAGTATTTACATCATCTTTGTGTACCTGTATTCCAACTGCCTTTCTGAGACTGTCAAAGAGCATTAATATAATGCTCTTTGACAGTCTTGACATGTCAAGCACTGACATGTTTATATATTTTTTTATATTACATTTTATGTTGGATAAAGCGTACGTTAGTGTCGTGAGAGTGATATAATATAATATTGACACTCCTTTACACAAATTGTCTTGACCCAAACTAGGCATATCCTATACTATGGGTTCAAGACAACGATGTATTCAAATTCAAAGTCCAATATTTTTATTCAAAATAGGATTCTAAATCACTTATTGAACGTCAAAAACTACCACCCATTCAAAATAGACTGCCTCAGACCTGAAGAACGGGCGCAAGACTTAGCGGACTTTGTTTTATAAAAATATGTATTACAATATAATATCGTTCAATAAACATTTATAATTAATCTGTGGAATAATTAGTCTATGGTATCATAAAGGAAATCGTTTATGTTATAGTAACCTTTCCCACACAAACGTTTTTTAACAAATCTTTTAAATTTCTTAATATATTTGTTTTGTACATTTTCTGGGATCATATTTTAAAAGCATATACATCGCCTGAAAAAAGACTGACTAACTCGACTTAACCGAGTAAAAGGCATAACAAGGTTATGTTTGTTCCTCGTGCTAACATTATGATTGTGACAGTTTCTAGCAAATTCCTCAATGTGCCTATGAACATGTCGAACATTATCAAGAATATATTGAGAAGTAACAGTCAAAATGTTTATTTCTTTAAATTTTTCTCTTAATTATTATTTAGGACCTAGGTTGTATATAGCGCTAATAGCCCTGTTCTGCAGCACAAATATGGTATTAATATCGGCTGCACTGCCCCATAACAATATACCATAGGACATAATACTATGAAAACTTCTAAAGTTGACTTGTCGCGCCGTATCTATGTCAGTTAACTGTCTAATTTTTTTAACCGCATATGCTGCAGAACTAACCCTATTCGCCAATCCTTCAATATATTACAAAGCCACATTAACATTCATGACTCGGAAATAAACATCCATATAAATATTAGCACCTGCCGGGATTCGAACCCACAATAATTGGGAGGTACTTGTATTTCTATAAATTATTACATTACTTACTCAGAATTTCAAATCAAGTAATTATTGATTTCATTTATTTAAATATCCAATAAATTTGTTTACACTTCAAACTTAACATTCACAATTTATAACTATTACACGTAAATTGTACTTAGCATATCATTATTAATATGGTACTTCACAGTAAAATGTTAGCTATAAATAATTACAGAATGTAATAATGATTAAAGGACGTAATATTCATATTGTCATTACATTATCTTTTTTTAGTTATTTTTAAAAATGTCTATAACTTTATGTATCTTATTTTTCCTTTGTGTAACTTGGACTCACTGTCGATAATAATTGTTCCAAGATAACTAACTATGTATAATATCATTAATTAAAGACTAGCCCCCTTATTCATAATAGTTTGCTAACTTAAAGCATTGCTAATTCTAACTCTGTCTTCTTCTATTGACCTAAGTCAGAATGAGAAATAAAACTCTTTAGCAGCATTTTAAGTAAGCGGACCATTATGAATAAGGGGGTTAATCTACACTGTAAATAAATAAATAAATAAAAATTATATCTTTAAAGATCACTACGTATTTGCGACATAGGTAATTAACTATAATAAAATTAGGATATCATCCCCACCGATGTGTCGAGTGCGGTTTTCTTCCACGTGTTCAACCAAGCTGTGGAATGATCTTATTTGTGAGATGTTTCCAGAACGATACGATGTGGTTACCTTGAAAAAGTGCACGATACCTTTTGTAAAAGGCCAGTTACGCTCCTGTGATTCCTCTGGTGTTGCAAGAGAATGTGGCTGGCGGTGATCACATGACATCAGGTGACACGTACGCTCGTTTGTCATTGTCTTCCATAAAAAAATAAGATTATATGCTAACTTTCATTAGCAGCCCATTATAATAATACTTCACAGCTGATAAAGGCGCCTTTGTAAAAAAAACCTAAGTGTATTCTAATTTTAGAATTATTGTTTTGAAGGCAAATTGAATTATTTTAAAAGGCGCAACGAAAGTGAAGGCGCGTGCCTGCCGCACGCTCAAGGAGGAAGGAACGTCGATCGTTAAAAATAGATATCACGTACTCTTGAGACATCTCGTTTCCAATCACTGAATGCAAGCGCAGATTCTTACCAGCGGGAGGCTCCTCAGGATGCCGGCTAGATTATGGGTACCACAATGGCGCCTATTTCTGCCGTGAAGCAGTAATGTGTAAACATTACTGTCTTTCGGTGTGTAGGGCGCCGTAACTAGTGAAATTACTGAGCAAGTGAGACTTAACATCTTGTCTCAGAATTTTTGGGTTATTCAAGAATCAAGAGCGGCACCGCATTATAATGGGCATTGCGTATCAATTACCATCAGCTGAACGTCCTGCTCGTCTCGTCCATTATTTTCATAAAAAAAATGACTTAGAGACCTTCAAAAACAAAGGATACCCACCTTAAAGGCAACGCGTCTCTTGACCGCTGGTTTTGTGGATGGAAATGGGCCGTTGTTCACTCATCACGTTCCGTCACGTGATCTTCTTACATACGGTAAGAAGCCTCACCTTATATTAAAAAAAATCTGTGTTCGAAATGTCAAATATATATTTCAGCATATCTTACCAGCCTAGCGCAACTCTCCAAGAAAAAAAACGATTCACTCGATTGTATGAAACGTGCAGTCATTCATAGATTGACAGATGACAGTTATTATGTTATAAAAAAAATATTTTTTTATTTTCAAGGAGCTTTCTTCCACGTACTACAAAGCTGTGGAATGAGCTTCCTTGTGGGGTGTTTCCGGGACGATACGACATGGGCACCTTCAAAAAAAGCGCGTACACATTCCTTAAGGGCCGGCAACGCTCTTGTGATTCCTCTGGTGTTGCAAGAGAATGTGGGCGGCGGTGATCATTTAACACTAGGTGACCCGTACGCTCGTTTGTCCTCCTATTCCATTAAAAAAAAGGAGATTCAAATTCAAATTCGATTCGAAATTCACTATGTTTAAAGCAACTGTTCGCTTCCAAACTTAACCAGATTATTCTTCGTGGCCAATCAATATACTGTAATTTATATTTCACACTTATGTCAAATGACTGCATGACTTATGTCATATAACTGTTTCATACTATACTAAAATTCAATTTTTACTTAGGTAGTGTCGCCTCTTATTGCGTAGTATTTACATCCTCTTTGATTCTACTTGCGCGGAAGTTAAGCTAGAACTTGATAGTGGTCCTTTAAAAATCCTTTTTGAATGACAGTTTATTAATAATAAACGTATTTTTGTTCTTTGTATAATACTAGCTGACCCCGCAAACGCTGTATTGCCATATAAAGTAATAAGAAATTAAAATAATATCTAAAATTTTTGGGGTATATGAGAAATAGATGACGACTTAAGATAAAAACTTAAGATTTTTGCATGTACATAAAAATAATCTGATAGATAGTTAACAACTGTAGTTAATCTACCAACTATAGTTAGCTAAAATTAAGTTTATTTTTTACCTCCTGAGAAAGATATAAAGATTCTAATTAGTTATTCATTTTAAACAATTCTTTCAATTTGTATTCTGAACGACGACGGCACATCAAAGGAAATACATTTTTGTTTTTTTTTTTAATTCCGAGCATTTTCATATTTATTCACCTTTTAAACCTTCTCTGGACTTCCACAAATAATTCAAGACTAAAATTTGCCAGATCGGTCCAGCCGTTCTCGAGTTTTAGCGAGACTAACGAACAGCAATTCATTTTTATATATATATAGATAATAATAATAATAATATTGACACACTTTTTACACAAATTATTTTACCCCAAACTAGGCATAGCCTTTACTATGGGTACAAGACAACGATATATTTAATACAATATACTTACTTAAACATACATAAATACATTTAAACATCCATGACTCGGAAACAAACATCCATATTCATCATATAAATGCTTGCACCTACCGGGATTCGAACCCGGGACCTCTCGCTTAGTAGGATCGCTAACCACTCGGCTATACAGGTCATCGTATATAATCCCCACATCCATTGTTTCCATAACAATCTATAGAACAAACAGAACGCATCGCCCCTGTTCTGCATTTCGTAATATACACAATCGATATATCTAAATTATTTGTTGCAGCCTTCGCGCGATGTTACAATCACAACGTTCCAAGATAAAGCTTGATTTATTCCATGGAATATTTAATGACAATAGCACCTCGCATATATAGCAATGCTGGTTTAAGTATTATATGTTGGACGTACGTCTGCGTAGCGTAAAGATGCTTCGAGTGGTGATGAAATACTCATATGTTATAACGTGTTTATTAATTGAAGTATACGCTTGTTCAAACAAAACAAATCTAATAATTATATTTACAATAAAATGATTACATTTAAACAATATGTTATGTTTTTTTTTTTATAAAGTGATAACCCTCACTTCTGGGATTAATACACAAATAAGATTTGAATTTTTATATTATTATTACAAGAGCGAGATCCCAAGTCAATTTCCTAATAAGCAAATATTGGGGTTGAGCAGGTTATCAACTGTAAAGTAGATCCTGTAGAATGTAGATGAAGCCACAACCTGAGAGTTGAACAAAGCAAACTAGATTTTATAACGAGGCGTTACTCGAACGATTGGCTCAGTTGGTTAGAGCATCGGCACGGAACGCCGGAGGTCGTGGATTCGAGTCTCGCATCGTTCATAAAATTTTGTTTTTCAAATTTTATTTGATTACATTTAAATAACACTATCATTATGTGGCAGCATTTCCACGTTGGATAGCTAGACGATCCGTTGACCGTAGCTGCCAGCACTTGGGTTGCCAGTTGCCCTATTAAGGCGAGAAGATAATACTTTGTACATTCTCCGCGTCTCTGGGTCCCACGGGCCAAGTGTCTCGACGCCAAACGCCATAAAGTGACTCTTACTCACTGCGACTGACATATTTGCGACGCTTGCTGTCTTCGGCAGTCGAAGCAGCAGCCCCAGCACCAACTGATGTAACTTGGACATGAAAAGGAGCCAGAGTGTCGACGCAAGTCGCGTCCACATTTTTTTTTTTGTTATTGAAGTTATACTTCTTTTGGCGCATTAGGAAAAAAATTATCAGTGTGAATTTTTACGACACGTGCGTGGTTTCACTTTTACCAAATCCGAAGAGGCAGTGATAGCGTTCAATCAGCACGTAGAAAACATGCCTTCAGATCTATGGTTCTCCTGTTTTAAAAAATGGTTCGATGGCATGTAAAAATGTTTAAAATATAAAGGAGAGTATTTTGAAAAGCAATAAACAAAATATTTTAGTTATAACATGTTGTTTTTTTAAGTTACGCAAAACTATTAGTGTGACCTACGTAATTGTATCAAACATGTCTCCAAAATATTAGTAACTCATTTATGTACCAGTTTATCCGTGATTACAAAAACTCCCCGGTAATAACCAGGATCTATCAATAAACATGCATAATTTATACGTTTACATAGAACCTCTTGCTGTTAGGCAACGCATGACAACAGGCCATGTTTATTACTTTTGTGTGCTTGACAAGCTACGTCTTACACTCGCGCGTATTTTACTTTGTTTTACTGTGCGCGCATTGCTGAAAATGGAGGGTAACAGTTCACCGCAATTAGCCTGTCTAACCGTATAAATTATCTTAGTCATTAAAATTTAAAATATCGTCATTCGTATTGTACCTTCTGAAGCGCACGCTATATTTTTTTAATAAAATAGAGCCCATGTTTCTTTGATAATATGCCATTTTACTAGTAAAACAAATAAACTTTAAAATAATTTTAAAATTTAAAATAGGTGAAACAGTCGGCCGCTTCTCTACAATAGATATAGATTATAGCACAGTAATGCTTGATACAGTAAATCCACATATTGTTCCTGTTTACCGTTAGCGTGCGGCGCTCATGTTTCTTGCTATGCCCCGGGGCATGTCGAGCTCATGTCACGTGCCTTTTGCTATAAGCTTATAAGGGTCATTCAGTGCTCCCATAATACCTGGAATACATTATAGAAGGTAAACCAGATTAACATATCTTTTTCTTTTGTATCTTTCAAGTTCATCAAAGGTTTACTCAGTTCAAAATGAATATGTGTGTTAGTTTCACATACCTACTTATATATTACCTATATATTGCCCAAAATCGTAAATGACTTGCCACATTCTATTAGAGATGCCAGTATATATACAAATATTAGCGTTCCTGGCCTTTAAGGAAGGTGTTCGCGCTTTTTTTGAAGGTACCCATGTCGTATCGTCCCGGAAATACCGCACACCGAAGTTCATTCCACAACTTTGTAGTACGTGTGAGAAAGCTCCTTGAAAACCGCACTGTGGAGGACTGCCACACACGTGGCTGATACCCTAACTTGTGGCGTGTCGTGCGAAGGTGGAATTTGGCGGCAGGAATCAGGTCAAACAGTTCTTCGGAACACTCCCCATGATAAATGCGGTAGAGGACACACAGTGAAACGATGTCTCTACGCAACGTCAAGTGATCCAGCCGTTCACAGAGCACTGGGTGCCCGACAATTCAAGCTGCTCTGCGTTGCAAGCGGTCAAATGGATCGAGCTGATACTAGGGTGCGCCAGACCAGAGATGACAGCAATACTCCTTATGTGGTCGAACCTGCGCTTTGTACAGCCCTAGAATGTGGGCCGGCTTGAAGTATCGCCGTGCTCTATTGATGACACACAGTTTCTTCGAAGCTAAACGCTTTGCTATCCAGATGGCCGCGGAATTGGCAATCGCTTGAGATATCAAGCCATACCCAGAATTCCGATACCAGACGAGGCTGTAAGGGAAGTTTTGTGTTGGAAGGGAAGATATGCTACCTATTTGTTAGGTTTTAAGTCATTTTAAGTATTTTTTACTTTTTAGTATCAGTTCATAATAATAATACATAATCAACCTGAATGAAAACTCCTAAAAAAATTATACACAAAAAACAATTACATCATTCACGTTAACAAAAATTTTCATAAATGTTTATAAAATGAAACCTACTGGGCCTAACTATACGTAAGTTTTTTACGGAACTAAATGGCATCTATTCCACATCGAACAAAAGAAGAATTACGTAAATCGGATCATAAATCTCAGCGTAATAGGTGTACATACATAAAAAAATAGGTACCAATCGAATTGAGAACCTGCTCCTTTTTGAAGTCGGCTAAAAATCATTGTTTTTAGGGCGATATAAGAAACATTTCTTGGGAATGAGTGCCGCTGATCTTGGCCAGATACTCTAGGAAATGTCTATTACTAATAAGCATAGCCTGATTGTCTCATCGTCTCATTTTTTCATTATTTTCATTGTTTTTCTTTGTTTTTATTTGGCTTGTCTCCGTTTTGCTATTTAAGTCAGTCATGTTATGTTTTTATGTAATACTAGCTGACCCAGCAAACGTTGTATTGCCGATATTAAAATCGCGATACAAAAGTAACTGTGAAAATTTAAAGTTGTATGTATTTTTTAATGCTGACTCATAATCAAACAAATTTAAAAAAAATGTCAAAAAATAAAAATAAATTTGGCGAAGACCACCCTTACATTAAGGGGGATGAAAGATAGATGTTGTCCGATTCTCAGACCTACCCAATATGCACTCAAAATTTCATGAGAATCGGTCAAGCCGTTTCGAAGGAGTTTAACTACAAACACCGCGACATGAGAATTTTATATATTAGATTAGTGACTTTAATTGGATATTTTTTAGAATAATAATTATTAAACATATAATTAAACTCTCTTTAGTTTATTTCTTGTATATTTTGAACAATAAATATAAAAAAAAAAATTATAAAATTTAGCTTTTTTATGACTCATCCTTGAAACAATGAATTCCAAGTTCTAAAGGTTGATGTATTCATTAAAGGATAATTTATATTTATACAATTTATTACTTTTTATGAAATATTTGTTAAAACGCTTTTTCTTTGAACCCGATTCATATATTGGATGTAGCATCTTTCAAATTAATTTATTTTGTAACAGCCATTGTAAAATACTCTTTTGATTGAAAAGAGTGGCCGTTGAGTTCCTTGTATGTTCTTCTTACGAGCTCTACTTTTACCGAACGCATGCTAGAATCAGTAATTTAAAAAAAAAAAGTTTTAAGTGATGATTCAAAAGCGCTTATTTTAAGCCTAATTGAATGAAGTTTATTTGACTTTAACTTTGTATTATTTAAAACCTAAAGTAACTTTTTTTTATGAAAATAATAAGGGACAAGACGATTAGGGCCTTCAGCTGATGGTAATTGATACGCTCTGCCCATTACAATGTAATTCCGCAAAGGATTATTAAAAAACCCAAAATTCTGAGCGACACTACAACTGCGCTCGTCACCTTGAGACATAAGATGTGAAATCTCATAACTTCTGAGTTTGCCCGCATACGCTTGTTAACTAGTGATATGAAATTTTAATGACGGTAGTCTGATAATTTTTATCAACAAGTATGAAAAATATAGTGTTAAGTATGGTAGCTACTTAATATTGCAATAATTTGTAAGTTCGGATTTTAGACCGTGAGAGCCAACAACCCTCGCGGCCTATTTATAACAAAATTACAACAGGCACGAAGCACGAAACCACAATATCGCACGGTACAACGCAATACCCGCGCCCGCGTAGCACTGGGACTGTAGGGCGTTGTTTACATAACTCAGAGTAAACAACTAAATGGAGACGGTAATGCAAATTAGTTTACCGTGCCGGTAATTTGATAAAGTTAAAAAAACTTTATTCAATTAGGCTTAAACTAAGCGCTTTTGAATCGTTACTACAAATATTTCTTTTAAATTACTGAGTTTACCATATTTTCGAAAAAACTTGAGCTCGCGAGAAGAACATATAAGAAACTCAAAGGCCGCTCTTTTCAATCAAATAGAGTGTTTTACAATGGCTGTAATATACATAATAAATTAGTTTGTAAGGTACTGCATCCAATATATGAGTCGTGTTTAAATAATATAAATTATTTCATAAAAAGTAAGTAATAAATATTTAATTGTATAAATATAAATTATCGTATATTGGATGTATCAACCTGTAGAGCTTGAACTCATTGTTTGTGTAAGGATGCTTCGTGAACATAATGGTCGTGATTACTGTTACAATTAGTAATTCAAATCAAATTAAATTAAATCAAATCATCTTTATTTGCAAGATAAGGTTATAATAAGATGTTGTTGGCTTATAACTAATGCAAACTTATAGTGGAATACATAGTCAGTTCACGTTTTAATTTCTGTAACAATTATAATATACTGCACTATACTAAAAAAAGATATACATCCTAAGCAAACTTAGATTAACATCAATCATACAATAGTTACAATTTCATATATATAATAGTTACAATTGCATCCAACACAATTATTTATTTACGATAACAGGTCGACCTGTCACCACAAGCAGCACCCGTTCACGAGTTGACGAATGGACCAGCCATCGTTCCCTTCGCACGTACTTGTGGGAAGGAGAAGACCCACGGAGCCGCCGCAAGCAATACCATTTAGTGAGCATGATGAACTATGTTACAGCATACCAACTTATGATACCTTTTAGTGTATCCCACGTTCGAATGTTATTGGATCTTGTAATAAATATTAATAATCTTGCTGCAATACAAGTGTGTGAGTGATGTGTGAAAAGTAAAAACACTACTTGTTACCAAACATTGATATCTTACACTTATAAAATTATACACGGATCCTTAGAACCTAACATAATATCTAACTTAAATTTCTCCATTCCAAGATGTTTACCAAGACAACCGATTAATAAAATATTTTCAAATAATTACTCTAGAACGAATGTGAAACAATACGGTCCTTATAACAGAATATTTACAACATTCAATGATATCAACAATCATGACGTTGACATTTTTCACGACACGTTTAAGTCATTTAGAAATAAAGTTTTAGAAAAAATAACGACCACGGTAGATAATAGTTTGTATTAGATTGTTAAAGACTTATTATTCTTACTTTTATTTTTTGTAATTCCACACTTACCACTTTATAATTATTTACATTGTATAGTTTCTAGAATTAAGATTTATTACTAAGTTACTTAATTTTTTTCATAATTAAAATGCTGAATGTACCTAATTAGAATAACCAACCTAGAATTAGTATGCAAGTGTAAATCAATTGTTAATGTTAAGTTGAGTTATTGTTGGTACATCTTAAATAAATAAATCTTTTAAAAGGCCTGTACTCCTAAAAGGCATGCAATAGTTAAAAAGTATAAGAGTCATAGCATCAATGCTATATCTAGATAGAAAACCATTTTTTTTATAAATAAAAGGCCTAATTCTTCTGGTATTGCAAGAGGATAGGCAGAGGAGTTGATCACTTATAGAAGAAGACCCACAGCTTTTTACATCCAATTCCATTTTTCAAGTCGATATGTCATACCTTAAAAAAGGTGTACGTATCTAAGAAGTTCATAAAGCTCCTGTGTAATAAAAAATCCACAGTCAAAAATTCTTAGACAATGCGCTTAAGGCGAAGAGTAAGCAGAAAACACGCTAACATGGTGTTTTTAGACAAGTTTTGTGGTGAAAGTATAGCATTTCGAGCTATGAACACTATTTAATCCTGTTACACATATCCTTAAGTCTTATTTGTGGGTTGCTAATGCTTGCTGTTGGTTATAGTTAACACTGCCGAGCCTTTTTGAACTACCACTTTTATTTGAAGTTAAACAAGTTTTTTGGCATGGCGTGACGCATTTTTTTGGTGCTTCACTCAGAAAAGTTATTCTTATAGCTTGTACTTTTTTGTGTAGGTTCATTTATTCAAATTAGTGGTGAATAACGAGGATTGTAAGCATATAAACTGGTTTCCACCCAAGAAGTTTGAAAATATTGGCTTAGTTACATAGATGACGGGCCGGCAGCCGTGAACTCATATCGCTCAAAGTCGCTGGCATTTAGTGTCGCCTTAACTTTTTTTTAAAGACAGCCTAATCAACACCATCTCCACATAGTTACATACTCTAAACAATTTATTGATCGAATCGACCACCGCTCATTCAATTACAAACTATTTAATTACGCCCAGCCAACAGATAAATCTTAACCAATTATTTCTGAGTGCCCGCGACGCACGGCCGCTTAATAATTGAATTTCTTCAAGAGAACAATTGCTTCGATTACAGCACACTGCACAAGCCGACGATCGACGGCTAATGAATCTTCCGCCGTCTAGCTATTTACCAAGATAAACTCTATGTTTACTGGCAACAAGCGCATGATTGCACGAGCTCTTAATAAATTAGATTTATCGAATAGGAAGTTTTAACGGCCTGTATGTGGGACATCCACGTACAGTGAGTGGTATGTAATAATATTTGAAATATGCTTATCATATTGTAGTGCTCTTCCATTAGTGTTATGTGGTTCTAGATTACTTCTCATTATACCAGTGGGAGGCTCCTTTACACAGGATGCCGTGAAGCAGTAATGTGTAAGCATTATTGTATTTCGATCAGAAGGGTGCCATAGCTAGTGAAATTACTGGGCAAATGAGACTTAACATCTTATGTCTCAAGGTGACGAGCGCAGTTGTAGTGCCGCTCAGAATTTTTTGAGTTTTTTAAGAATCCTGAGCGGTACTGTATTGTAATGGACAGGGCGTATCAATTAACATCAGCTGAACGTCCTGCTCATCTCGTCCCTTAATTTTATAAAAAAAAATTGAATAATTCTGGAGTTCTCCGTTTTTACGCATTTTCTGTGCGTAAGTTATAAATATATCGTAATATATTATGTCGCTTTTGAAGTTATAATTTCATATGTGAGGGAAAACCGGTTCGTAACGTAACGCGTTACGGTGCCAGACTGTCTGGCTTCGCTTTCCCTCCTCTCTCACTCTAACCAATTGTTACTTTTATAGGATTAAATAATGATACCAAACTGTACATGTACATATTCAAGAATTGTAACGAAGAATAAAATATATTTTATTCTAATCAATAAAAGATTTTTTTAATAAATAACCTTTACTTATTACCATTATCACATTAATTTACATAAAATTTAAGTAATAATCTAAGCTTTTCTCAAGTTTAACAATTTCAATATTAAATAGTTCAACTTAGATTAATTTAGGATATCACTTCTGTCGGGCGTCCCAAGACTCATACGTTTATTTTAATAGTACCATTGGAAAGTTAATGTTGAGGTCAAAAGTAGATTTTTTGATTTATAAGATACGTCACTCGAACGGTTAGCTCAATTGGAAGAGCATTCGCACGTAAAGCGAGAGGCCGTGGGTTCGAGTCCCGTATCGTTCATAAAATTTTGATTTCAAATTTTATTTTAATCACTTAATATCACTTTAAGAACCTAACAAATTGTATAGAATAACATTTACAATAAAATTGTCTAAGTTAGTAATCAGTAAAGTTCCTAAAATTTCCGAGATGGCGCTGTGCCCAAAGGGTACATATAATTTTGTATTGTGTTCTGGTGTAATATCGACAGATTTTTATACCTAATTTTGCTGATTAGAAAGCTTATGGTGGCTCCAAGGGCAATGGAGAGGG